>NC_054826.1:42579018-43248018 GCF_018345385.1 Vulpes lagopus
AAATTTTCAAGTAGTTTACTCAATCCATACTTCAACAAACAATAAAATGATTCTCCCTTTACCAAGTGCTTTCAAGTTCACTATCTCCGTTGAAGCTCCCAGCCACAGTTCTATGATAAAGATTTAAATTAGAAGCATAGGATTTCTAATGTTCAATTAGTACTATAACATATATGTCATAAATATAATACATGAAGAACTGAAACCGAAGGACTTAAGTTTATATAAATAAATGTAAATATAGAAGATTAAAACCTAGGCAGGATTCTTTTCAGAAAAGATGTGTGTGTGTGTGTGTGTGTATTATATATATATATATACTTTTCAGAAAAATATTTGTGTGTATATGTATGTGTGTATGTAGGTATATATATCTATACACACATGTATTGAAGACTTATGAGAAACAAGTATCTTTTTAAAACGTGAAATTATATGTACTTAGAAATATACAGAGGTATGGTATTCTAGGATTTGGGTTAAATGGTAGCATCTAGGTGAATATAATTTATAAAGAAAATTTTGTTTTTAATAACAGCAATTAAATATTTCTATGCCCTTAAATGTCTTCATAATTTGATTTGTTTTCTTGATATTGACAGATTTTGTTGTCTTTAGAAATAATTGAACTTTCTCTATATGCTTCTACCAGGTGCAATATTATAACCTGACCTAGTGATGTGGTTTCAACTTTAGTGAGTCATCATGAAGGACATGCCTTTAGTGACAGCAACAGCTTTCTTAAAAATTAAAATTAAAAAAAAAAATTGATCCAGGTTCCTTACTCTCAGAAGTGATGTCAGAGTATAGTGTCAGAAAAGAAGACTTAGGGGAACACGGGTACATTTTATACATTTCTCAGTACCCTGAACCAGTAATGATATAAGTATTTTATTTACCTTCTGTTTATGCTTGTTGGTTTGTTTTTATGCCATTGTAGGCTAATTCTAATTTTATTGACAACCATTTATTTTTTCAAATATTTTATTAGTAAACTTTTCATTTAAAAATTATTTCAGTTTTGGAAAACTGCAAAAATACTATAAAATGTCCTGTTTACATTTTACACAAATTCTCCCAATTTTAATATTTTATATAACCACTATACAATTAAATTATCAAAACCAGGAAATGAACATTGACACTCTTTTTACTGATATCCAAACCTTAGTAAAATTTCACCAGTTGTCCCCCTAACGTCCTTTTTTTGGCAGGACAAAAAAGTCAAATCCAGAATCCCACATGACATTTAGTTATCTTATATTCCTATTCTCTTTCAATCTAGGATGCTTCATTCCTTAGTCTTTCTTTGTCCTTTTTGAGCTTTACAATTTTAACAAATATTAGTCACTTATTTTATAGCCTTTCCCTCAATTTACAGCTGTTTCTTCATGATTAAAATAGGATAATGTAATTCTTAGCAAGACTATCACAGATGTGATATTTTGTTGCCTGTTTTTTTTTTTTTTAACTAGTTAAATATTTTCTCCAATTGTAAGAACCTGGATTACATTAGCCATACATTTATTTGCTCAACTCACATAAAATAATTTCAGAAAATAACTGAAGTAATTTAATAGTTGGGAACCCATACTAACTGGAACACAATTTTTCTATATATTTATTTGGGTCTTTGGACTTACTGTGTAGCATTAACACACTGTTTTCTACAGTAACATAGCTTACCATACCCCCCACTCCCCTTACCACCTTATCCAAATCCCCAAGTGTGGTTACATTTTCCATTTGGGATACTTAGGTAGTCTCATTTGCTATTGTTTCTATTTAAATTTGGGTCTCCCTTACATCCTGGTTGTTTTTAATTTTTATTCACTCTTTTGAGTATGTGGGCTATCATCATGGTTGTAAACATCACAACTGCATAAAAATGTATATTCCAGAAATGTCATTCTCCCTCATCCTTTTTACTCAGTTCCTATTCCCTCACTTTTCCTCCATTCCTACTCACCCTATGTAGTTTTTTGGTTCAAACATCAAGATGTTTTTTGGTTTGGTTTTATTTTCTTGTTTTTTTCCATTGCATAATTTAGCAGATGCATAGATCTTATCTCTTTCCATCAAACACAGAAGTTCCTAACTTATGAATTTTTTCTTTTGCTTTTTAAAACTTTTAAATATATCCTGTAAATTGTCTTATATCTATTGACTAAGGTCTTTCTCTTTTTTAAAATTGCTATATTATACTCTATTTTGTAGATATAGCACCTCTTATGAAGCATTCTCCCATGTATGGACATTTAGGAGGTTCTCGAATTTTGCAGTAATAAATAATACTGCAGGGACTGCTGGACCAAAAGTTAAGAGCACGTGCAATTTTATTTGGTATTGCGATATTCAGCTACAAAGACCATTGCCATTCTGATTCTTTTTATCAACAATGTTTGAGAAGGCCTAATCCTCCACAGTCATCTCCACAGGATGTATTTTCCCATTTAAAAAAATCTTAACATGAAGCGCCTGGAGGATTCAGTCAGATAAACCTCTGTCTTTGGCTCAGGTCATGATCCCAGGCTCCTGGGATGTAGCCCCGCCCTGCATGGGGCTCCCTGCTCAGCATAAAGTCTGCTTCTCCCTCTCCCTCTGTGTGTGTGAGCTCTCTCCCTCTCTCTCTCTCCCCTACCCCCTCAATAAATAAATAAATAAATAAATAAATAAATAAATAAATAAATAAATCTTAAAAAAAAAAAAAAATGATCTCAGTGAGATTGAGCCCTGCCTGAGTCTCGGTACCAAGTGCACTCTGCTTGTCCCTCCTCCTCCCCCTCTACTACTCCCACTCTGTTCTACCACTCATTCTGTCTCTCTCTCAAATAAATAATGAATAAAATCTTTTAAAAAATCTTAATATGCTGAAATAGCCAAAAATAGTATATCAGTGTGGGTTTCTCTAGTTACTGGTGAATCTCAAATATTTTGTCTTAAGTCTAAGGACCATATTATAACTTTTTGTCAGTTGATTGTTTCTCTCATTTCTCTATTGGGTTTTTAGTACCCTTTACCTCAAATTTTAAGAATTATTTGTATTTTAAGGACACAATTAACTTTTCATCTGGCATATATGTGACAAATGTTTTCTCCTATGTTTTCAGTCATCTTTTAAATTTTCATAGTATTTGTTGCAATGTGAAATAATTTTTACATAGCTAGATCTATCAATTTATCTTATTATCTCTGTATTTTGATGTCGTAGTTAGAAAATCTTTCTTACACTTAAGTTATAAAGGAGTCACCCATGATTTCTTCTTCTATGTAGTACTTCTATGATTTACTTTACTTTTATATTTAGATTTCTGATTTATTTAGAATTAATTCTTATATATGGTGTAAACAATCTAATTAGATTTTTCTCAAAGTGACTACCCACCTGACCCAGCAATACTTATTAAGAAGTTTATCTCTGCCCCAATAACCTGAGATGTTTCCTTTATTGTATGTGAAATTTTTGTATGTAGATGGGTCTATTTCTGGATTTTTCTACTCCATTTAACTGGTCTATTTGTTTGCTGATGCATCAATGACACGTTGTTTTAGAGGTTCCACAGTATGCTTTCACAACTCATAGGGTAGTCTCTCAAGGTAGTTTTTCTTTTTAATATTTTCTGATTGTTTCTGCATTTTTATTTCCATATGAACTTTCATAACAACTTATCTAACTCTATAAAATGCTTTTCTGCATGTTTATTAAGATTGTATATAATTTTTTAGTCTATTACTTTGTCTTTCAGAAGTATATTAAGTGTGTGATTATAGAATCACATATCAAATAGTTTTCTTAACTTCATACTTCTCAAATATGAAAATAGTGGACATTTTTGCCTTTTTTCTGATATTAGTGGAAATGTCCTAGTGTCTCTAGGTTAAGCAAGGTGCTGGTTTAGGGCTAACAGTTATCATTATAATGTGCTAACTTATCAATCAATTTGCATTTCTTCAGTGCTGTTTTTTAGTATATGTGCTGCCGAAGCGAGCACCTTCAGTGCTGTTTTTTAATCAGGACTAAGTGTTGAGTTTTGTCTATAGCTTTTACAGCATCTCTAGAGATTATCATCTGATTTTTCAAATATCTTAATAGGTTAATGTATATTAACCTATTAATATATGCACTGTTGAAAGATAAACTAAGGCATATTACAACATTTGAGAGTGAGTTAAAATTCATTTGACTCTGGCAACATCCAATCTAACAGAAAAGAGCTCTTTGGAACAAAAATAGTTTTATAGGCAGAATAGAGCAGGAACAAAAAAGTTATATTAGGCCAAAAAGCTAGTTGGTTATTGCAAGGTCACTTCCCCTTTTGGGCAGAGGAATCCAAAAAGCTAGTAGATTTATCTAACTAGCTCTGATCATGTGATTCCGGATTGACCAATTGAGGATTCTATTTCTGGGAAAGCCAAAACTACAAAACTACCTGGTTTGGTGATGTGGGGCTTAACATAGTGATTCAAATTGGGAACTGTTTTCTTGTTTTTACGACTGTATAATACTAATGGATTTTACTATGTTGGACTAATATTGTACCTCTGGAGTAAATTCCACTTAGTCATGGTATATTGTTTCTTAATGTAGTATTTGGGTTTGTTCACTGTTTCCTTCACTATTTTTACATTGATATTTTTAAGGAATATTTATAAGGTTCCTTTTCTGAGGGGGTATTATCTCTATAGGATTTTGGTATTGGTGTTGTATTAGCTTTGTAAAAAGAAATTAGGAAGTTTGTCTTCATTTTTAAACCTCTGGAACAATAAAGCATTGGAACTAAGTCATGGAGATTTGTTTGAATTCCTCCGAGAAACCATCTGGACCTTGTACTTGGTTGACAAAATAATTCCTTAATAATGCATAATATGAAATGAATGCTCACTTCATATAAGTTTTCACTTTTTTTTTTCTTTTTGCTCAGTGGACTGAATATGTGTTTCAAGATTTTTGAAAATCTTATCTCTTTTGGGCACCTGGGTGGCTCAGTCAGTTAAGTGGCTTACTCTTGATTTTGGTTCAGCTCATGATCTCAGGGACCTGGAATGGAGCCCTGAGCCCCATTGCCTAGCTAGGCCCCATGCTCAGCAGGGAGTCTGCTTCTCTCCTGGTCTCTGCCCAGCTCTCTGCTCACACTCCCCTGTGCATCTCTCTGTCTCAAATTGTCTTTAAAAAAAGAAAATGTTATCTCTTTCAAATTTCTTCCTCTGTTCATTTCTTAATGTGTATAGGTGTGATTTGTCCACATTTTCTTGAATCAAATTTACTAGTAATTTGTTAATTACATATTATAATAAAGGGGTTTGGATTTTAAATAATTACTTATTATGATTTATGCTACTATTTTTTCTACTTATTCCCATTAATCTTGGCCCTTTATTTCCCTTCTTGTACTGTCTTTGGCTTACTTTGCTGTGTTTTTATTTTTTTATTTTTATTTTTTTTTTAGTGCTTAAGCTCAATATTTTATTTTTATTCCTCAATTTATCCTACTTAAACTGTTCAATACTATGAATTTTCCTCTCATTCCTGCTTTAAATGGACCACATGGATTCTATTATGTAGCTTTGTTTTCTTAGAAATTTTATATTTTTTTCTTCTTACTGTAGTCTTTTTCTTTTTTGTTTTCTTTTTTTTAAGATTCCACTCATTCATTCATTCATTCGAGACACAGAAAGAGAGACAGAGTCAGAGAGGGAGAATCAGGCTCCCCATGGAGACCCATGCAGGGCTCAATCCCAGGACTCTGAGGTCATGACCTGAGCCAAAGACAGATACTGAACCACTGAGCCACCCAGGTGCCACTTACTGTAGTTTTTTCATAGAGGTTTTATTTTGTGTTAATTTTAAATTGAAGAGTTGTTTCTAATATTTTCTAGAATTGTTAATTGTTTGTGATCAAAATTATCTATATTACTCTACTTTGTAGAACTCAGAACTCAGTGTGAATCTAGTATATGACCAACTGGGAAATTTCTACTGTTCTGAGAAGCTGTATTCTATGTAATAAGGGTGTAAAATTGAAAATATATTCATGAGATTTATGTAAATGCTATTTAGATTTTCCATCTCTTAATGTTTGTTGTTTATTCCATTTGTTGTCCACTTTGATCTATTGTGTGCTGAAAGTGGTATATTAAAATCTCTTATCCTAGGGCACCTGGGTGGCTCAGTGGTTGACCATCTGCCTTTGGCTCAGGTCATGATCCTGGGGTCCTGGGATTGAGTCCCACATCAGGCTTCTCACAGGGAGCCTGCTTCTCCCTCTGCCTATGTCTCTGCCTCTCTCTGTGTGTCTCTCATTAAAAAATAAATAAAATGTTTTTTAAAAAATCTCTTATCCTTCTATTAGTACTATGTTTCTGCTAAATCTCCTTGAATCTCCTGTAGTTTTCCTTAATAATGGCTGGTAGGTTTCATTAAGTATAATATATCCCTTGTGAATTGTGGCATACTGCATCCAATTCTATTTTGTCCCATATAGTAATTAGCACCTCTTTTTAAATTTTTTTTTATGATAGTCACACACAGAGAGAGAGAGGTAGAGACAAAGGCAGAGGGAGAAGCACCAGGAGCCCGACGTGGGATTCGATCCCGGGTGTCCAGGATCACGCCCTGGGCTGAAGGCAGGTGCTAAACCGCTGCGCCACCCAGGGATCCCAGCACTTCTTTTTTTATTGTTTAACAAACCCTTACCAAAGAATTGTTTTGCTATAAAAAGTTCAGACAATATGTATATGACAAAGGTCCTGCCTTCAATGAATTTACAGTTTCCAGATACCTCCTCAGGGAGAGATAGAGTACTACCTAATTATGGAATAAAAATAATATTATAAAAGATTTAAAAATAAACACATCAATAACAACAGCAAAGGCTTCTAACTGTTAGTATAACATGGTAAAAAAAAAAAAAAAAACAGGAAACAAATTTCCTAGTAATAGTAGACTGATCTTAAGGATTCACAAGAGGAGAATGCTGTCTTCCCCATATCTGGCCCACTGAAAAAATCCTTGGATAAAAGATGGCTAGCTGAAAGAAAGCAATAAGCAAATTACTAAATCAACTTATAATGGATCTGAACAGAGATGAGTAAATCATAAATTAGAGTAGAGTAATCAAAGATATCTTAAAAAGAATCACCATTGAATCTATAACATTGATTGGACTTTTTGAATATATAAATAAATACTGTATCAGGAAGTAGAGGTGGTTATTACAGGGAGAACTGAAAGGAAAACATATGGAGGAATTCATGAAATGAATATCTTAAAGTAAGGATACTTATACACATTTATATATAACATATATTTTAATATTTTACATAATACTGCAGTATAGTTTATATTTGTAATATTTCCTTACATGTGTACCAGTTACATGTATACTACTTAATGTGTAATAAAGGTTTATATATATCTACATATTTTATTTATATAGATCCATGCTTCTACTGTGAGACCATGATGAAATTAATGTTAAATTATGGAAAAACAAGAACAAACTCAGTTAAAGATCATAAGGTCTTTTTAATGGTTAAGATTCAGAGACTGCTAGATCATATGAGAAGCATACATGGTCTAATATGGACTTAAAGACTTTCCAGTTCAAGGATGAGCAAGGATGACAGCTGGCTAATCCTATTTATAAGGATATCTGGCTCCTTAAGCACCTTGTTTTCTGAAGAAGCTGTAGGTAACGGGATAGTTGCCCCACCCTTTTCCAAGTAACTGCTACTTAACCATCCCAGCAAATCCCAGCTTGTTTGAGACAAGGCTGTGTGAGCTGTAAGTAAACTACCCACAAGTGGTATCTCCCTTGCTGGACATGTTTTGGGGTCTGTTGGAAGCATTACTGTTGGAAAAGCAACTATGTAATAAGGTTCCCAAGACATTTATTTTTTTTCTTTACCATGATATATAATGTTATGGAATATATAAATTCATTATGCTATGGATTGGAACTATAAAATTAACTGATGTTTCAATGAACACATAGATTTTAGCATCTAACAGATTTAAAAGAAAAAGAATGCCTTCTTTATTAAATACAGTAGGGATACTGTTTATATTCCAGCCATTTAAAATCATTTTAAATGATCTGAAGTAAATAAAGATTACACATAAATATACAATTTTGCATTTAAAAACATACTCCATATTATAAACAGAGGGTTAAATGTTAGGGTTTTGAGGTGAATCTGAAAGATGTCAGTATTATTTATTGTTAAATATTTATGAGCCCACTGGTAAGGACAAATCATTTTCCTAATCTATTTCACTAATAGAAATTATTTATAAGTACATCATTAATTATTTACATTTTCCTGGCATTATGTTTGCATTAATAATTTAAAAATATATAATTATCTATTAAATCATCTAAATATGATTTAACTTCATTTATCTTTTGTAACACAAATAGCAAGTTGATCATTAACTATAGTCCTATAAAATAAGGTATTCTGCTATAACAAGCTTGGGTGTTTAGAAAGAGTAGTGACAAGAGCTTGCATATCTATCTTTTTACTGAATATGTGCATGGTATAATTAATTTTCTTAAAGTTTCTGGAGTTTCAGACCTGTAAGGCTTTTGTCCACTAGTTACTATATACCCTAAGGTCTCTGGCATGTAGAAAGCAAATTTCTTTCTACAAGTTGCCAATTAAGTCAATGCCCTCAGAACCAAATGCCTTTCTATATACAGCAAGTAAAGACTGATTTTGTTCTGGGAATCACTAAACATTCTCACTGAAAACTTCAAGAAGATTTACTGCTGAAGAAAATGTATATCATGGCAGCTTTGTCTTCCCTCAGTTATGATATCCAAGATTGGAGCATCCTTTCATGAGTATTTCCAGAGTTTCTTGGTCTGGAAGTTGTATCTATAATTATAATCCAAATATAGAAAATATTAAGCCAATATTATTATCCAGGTTTCTTGGTCTGCAAAAAAATTAGGAGTTGGGGTGAGAAAGCCTGTTAAGATCTTTTTAACAAGCTGTTTGGAAAGATTCAGTGTTTAGGATACTGAGATGTTATCAGCTCATTAACTTTATTTTTTTTTTTTGAAGATTTTATTTATTTCTTCATGAGAGACACAGAGAGGCAGAGACAGAGGCAGAGGGAGAAGCAGGTTCCATGCTGGGAGCCTGATGTGGGACTTGATCCTGGAACTCCGGGATCATGCCCTGAGCTGAAGGCAGATGCTCAATTGCTGAGCCACTCAGGCTCCCCAGCTCATTCATTTTAAATAGAAAAACACTTTGCATAGTTTATACATATTTGATAATGAGCCAAAGTAAGAATAAACATAATGTGACTTATAAGTGCAATCATTAATTTCAAAATCTTTGAGCTATGGGACACCTGGGTGGCTCAGTTGGTGTACCATATTTGAGCTCAGGTCATGATCTCATGGTTTTGGGATTGAGCTCTACTTTATGCTCTGTGCTCAGCAGGGAGTCGGCTCGAGGATTCTCTTTCCATCTCCTTTAGGCCCTCCATCCATATGTGTGTTCTCTTTCTCTCAAGTAAATAAATCTCAAAATATATATTTATTTTTGAGCTGAAATCTCCAAATATCATCTTTCCTTACAGTTCATTATGGACTTAATTGAGCCCTCTTACTATTCAGTGTACTATCAGTACACTGATGTACTAACTCCCCAGTACCTCAGAAAATGCCTGGGGGTACCTGGGTGGCTCAGTCGGTTAAACATCTGCCTTTGGCTCAGGTCATGATCCCAGGGTCCTGGGATTAGACCTGCACTGGGTTCCTTGCTCAGCAGGGAGCCTTCTTCTCCCTCTTTCTCTGCCCCTCCTCCTCCTTGTGCTCTCTCATTCTTTCTCTCTAAAAAAGAAAAGAAAAGAAAAGAAAAGAAAAAACGAAAAAGAAAAAGAAAAAAGAAAAAGACAAAGAAAAAGAAAAAGACAAAGAAAAAGAAAAAGAAAAAGAAAGAAAGAAATGCCTGTAGTCGAGACAGGGTTTTCAAAGGGGTAATTAAAGTAAAATGAGGTTAAGACAGTGGGCCCTAATCCAGTGTAACTGGTTTCCTTAGAAAATTAAGAGACACACAAATACCATGTGAAGACACATGAAGAAGATGGCCACTTTACAAGCCAAGACAAAGGCTTCAAAAGAAACCTACTCTGCTGAATACCTTGATTTTGAACTTCTATCCCCCCAAATTATGGGAAAATAAATTTCTCTTATTTAAGCTACTTAGACTTTTTTTTTTAAGATTTTATTCATTTATTCATGAAAGACACACAGAGAGAAAGGCAGAGACTTAAGCAGAGGGAGAAGCAGGCTCCGGGCAGGGAGCCTGATGTGGGACTTGATCCTGAGACTGTGGATCCCGCCCTGAGCCAGGGGCAGGTGCTAAACTGCTGAGCCACCCAGGCGTCCCGCTACTTAGTCTTTTTTAGGGCAACCGTAGCAAACTAACAGACAGAACTTATCTTTTTGACATCCTCATCACAAATCCCGGATTGTATTCTGCATGTACAATTCTAATTGTTTGGATCTAGGGCCCTCTTTTTTTTTTTTTTTTTAATTAACTTTTATTGGTGTTCAATTTACCAACATACAGAAAAACACCCAGTGCTCATCCCGTCAAGTGTCCACCTCAGTGCCCGTCAACCATTCCCCTCCAACACCCGCCCTCCTCCCCTTCCACCACCCCTAGTTCGTTTCCCCGAGTTAGGAGTCTTTATGTTCTGTCTCCCTTCCTGATATTTCCCAACATTTCTTTTCCCTTCCTTTATATTCCCTTTCACTATTATTCATATTCGCCAAATGAATGAGAACATACACTGTTTGTCCTTCTCCGATTGACTTACTTCACTCAGCATAATACCCTCCAGTTCCATCCACGTTGAAGCAAATGGTGGGTATTTGTCGTTTCTTTTTTTTTTTTTTTATTTTTTTTTTTGTTTTTTTTTATTTTTTTTGTATTTGTCGTTTCTAATGGCTGAGTAATATTCCATTGTATACATAAACCACATCTTCTTTACCCATTCATCTTTCGATGGACACCGAGGCTCCTTCCACAGTTTGGCTATTGTGGCCATTGCTGATAGAAACATTGGGGTGCAGGTGTCCCGACGTTTCATTGCATCTGAATCTTTGGGGTAAATCCCCAACAGTGCAATTGCTGGGTCGTAGGGCAGGTCTATTTTTAACTCTTTGAGGAACCTCCACACAGTTTTCCAGAGTGGCTGCACCAGTTCACATTCCCACCAACAGTGTAAGAGGGTTCCCTTTTCTCCGCATCCTCTCCAACATTTGTTGTTTCCTGCCTTGTTAATTTTCCCCATTCTCACTGGTGTGAGGTGGTATCTCATTGTGGTTTTGATTTGTATTTCCCTGATGGCAAGTGATGCAGAGCATTTTCTCATGTGCATGTTGGCCATGTCCATGTCTTCCTCTGTGAGATTTCTCTTCATGTCTTTTGCCCATTTCATGATTGGATTGTTTGTTTCTTTGGTGTTGAGTTTAATAAGTTCTTTATAGATTTTGGAAACTAGCCCTTTATCTGATATGTCATTTGCAAATATCTTCTCCCATTCTGTAGGTTGTCTTTTAGTTTTGTTGACTGTATCCTTTGCTGTGCAAAAGCTTCTTATCTTGATGAAGTCCCAAAAGTTCATTTTTGCTTTTGTTTCTTTTGCCTTTGTGGATGTATCTTGCAAGAAGTTACTGTGGCTGAGTTCAAAAAGGGTGTTGCCTGTGTTCTCCTCTAGGATTTTGATGGAATCTTGTCTCACATTTAGATCTCTCATCCATTTTGAGTTTATCTTTGTGTATGGTGAAAGAGAGTGGTCCAGTTTCATTCTTCTGCATGTGGATGTCCAATTTTCCCAGCACCATTTATTGAAGAGACTGTCTTTCTTCCAATGGATAGTCTTTCCTCCTTTATCAAATATTAGATGACCGTACATTTCAGGGTCCACTTCTGGGTTCTCTATTCTGTTCCATTGATCTATGTGTCTGTTTTTGTGCCAGTACCACACTGTCTTGATGACCACAGCTTTGTAGTACAACCTGAAATCTGTCATTGTGATGCCCCCAGCTATGGTTTTCTTTTTTAAAATTCCCCTGGCTATTCGGGGTCTTTTCTGATTCCACACAAATCTTAAAATAATTTGTTCTAACTCTCTGAAGAAAGTCCATGGTATTTTGATAGGGATTGCATTAAACATATAAATTGCCCTGGGTAACATTGACATTTTTACAATATTAATTCTGCCAATCCATGAGCATGGAATATTTTTCCATCTCTTTGTGTCTTCCTCAATTTCTTTCAGAAGTGTTCTATAGTTTTTAGGGTATAGATCTTTTACCTCTTTGGTTAGGTTTATTCCTAGGTATCTTATGCTTTTGGGTGCAATTGTAAATGGGATTGACTCCTTAATTTCTCTTTCTTCAGTCTCAGTGTATAGAAATGCCATTGATTTCTGGGCATTGATTTTGTATCCTGCCACGCTACCAAATTGCTGTATGAGTTCTAGCAATCTTGGGGTGGAGGCTTTTGGGTTTTCTATGTAGAGTATCATGTCATCGGCGAAGAGGGAGAGTTTGACTTCTTCTTTGCCAATTTGAATGCCTTTAATGTCTTTTTGTTGTCTGATTGCTGAGGCGAGGACTTCAAGAACTATGTTGAACAGCAGTGGTGAGAGTGGACATCCCTGTCTTGTTCCTGATCTTAGGGGAAAGGCTCCCAGTGCTTCCCCATTGAGAATGATATTTGCTGTGGGCTTTTCGTAAATGGCTTTTAAGATGTCGAGGAAAGTTCCCTCTATCCCAACACTCTGAAGGGTTTTGATCAGGAATGGATGCTGTATTTTGTCAAATGCTTTCTCTGCATCTAATGAGAGTATCATATGGTTCTTGGTTTTTCTCTTGCTGAGATGATGAATCACATTGATAGTTACGAGTGTTGAACCAGCCTTGTGTCCCAGGGATAAATCCTACTTGGTCATGGTGAATAATTTTCTTAATGTGTTGTTGGATCCTATTGGCTAGTATCTTGTTGAGAATTTTTGCATCCATGTTCATCAGGGATATTGGTCTGTAATTCTCCTTTTTGGTGGGGTCTTTGTCTGGTTTCGGAATTAAGGTGATGCTGGCCTCATAGAACGAATTTGGAAGTACTCCATCTCTTTCTATCTTTCCAAACAGCTTTAGTAGAATAGGTATGATTTCTTCTTTAAACGTTTGATAGAATTCCCCTGGGAAGCCATCTGGCCCTGGACTCTTGTGTCTTGGGAGGTTTTTGATGACTGCTTCAATTTCCTCCCTGGTTATTGGCCTGTTCAGGTTTTCTATTTCTTCCTGCTCCAGTTTTGGTAGTTTGTGGCTTTCCAGGAATGCGTCCATTTCTTCTAGATTTCCTAATTTATTGGCGTACAGCTGTTCATAATATGTTTTTAAAATCGTTTGTATTTCCTTGGTGTTGGTAGTGATGTCCCCTTTCTCATTCATGATTTTATTAATTTGAGTCTTCTCTCTCTTCTTTTTAATAAGGTTGGCTAATGGTTTATCTATCTTATTAATTCTTTCAAAGAACCAACTCCTGGTTCTGTTGATCTGTTCCACAGTTCTTTTGGTCTCGATATTATTGAGTTCTGCTCGAATTTTAATTAACTGTCTTCTTCTGCTGGGGGTGGGGTCTATTTGTTGCTTTTTCTCTAGTTCCTTTATGTGTAAGGTGAGCTTTTGAATTTGAGATCTTTCCAGTTTTTGAATGGATGCTTGTATTGCGATGTATTTCCCCCTCAGGACTGCTTTTGCTGCATCCCAAAGATTTTGAACAGTTGTATCTTCATTCTCATTAGTTTCCATGAATCTTTTTAATTCTTCCTTAATTTCCTGGTTGACCTTTTCATCTTTTAGCAGGATGGTCCTTAACCTCCACGTGTTTGTGGTCCTTCCAAACTTCTTGTTGTGATTAAGTTCTAATTTCAAGGCATTATGGTCTGAGAATATACAGGGGACTATCCCGATCTTTTGGTATCAGTTCAGACCCGATTTGTGACCCAATATGTGGTCTATTCTGGAGAAAGTTACATGTGCACTTGAGAAGAATGTGTATTCAGTTGAGTTTGGATGTAAAGTTCTGTAGATATCTGTGAAATCCATCTGGTCCAGTGTATCATTTAAAGCTCTCGTTTCTTTGGAGATGTTGTGCTTAGAAGACCTATCCAGGGTAGAAAGAGCTAGATTGAAGTCACCAAGTATAAGTGTATTATTATCAAGGTATTTCTTGAGTTTGGTTATTAATTGGTTTAAATATTTGGCAGCTCCCACATTCGGGGCATATATATTGAGGATTTTTAAGTCCTCTTGTTGGATAGATCCTTTGAGTATGAGATAGTGTCCCTCTTCATCTCTCACTATATTCTTTGGGGTAAATTTTAATTTATCTGATATAAGGATGGCAACCCCTGCTTTCTTTTGAGGACCATTTGAATGGTAAATGGTTCTCCAACCTTTTATTTTCAGGTTGTAGGTGTCCTTCTGTCTAAAATGAGTCTCTTGTAGACAGCAAATAGATGGGTCCTGCTTTTTTATCCAGTCTGAAACCCTGCGCCTTTTGATGGGGTCATTAAGCCCGTTCACGTTCAGAGTTACTATTGATAGATATGAGTTTAGTGTCATCATATCTATTCAGTCCTTGTTTTTGTGGATTGTTCCACTGAACTTCTTCTTAAAGGGGAATTTTAAGAGTCCCCCTTAAAATTTCTTGCAGAGCTTGTTTGGAGGTTACATATTCTTTCAGTTGCTGCCTGTCTTGGATGCTCTTTATCTCTCCTTCCATTTTGAATGAAAGCCTTGCTGGGTAAAGTATTCTTGGTTGCATGTTCTCTTCATTTAGGACCCTGAATATATCCTGCCAGCCCTTTCTGGCCTGCCAGGTCTCTGTGGAGAGGTCTGCTGTTACCCTAATATTCCTCCCCATAAAAGTCAGGGACTTTTTTTCTCTTGCTGCTTTAAGGATCTTCTCCTTATCTTTGGAATTTGCAAGCTTCACTATTAAATGTCGAGGTGTTGAACGGTTTTTGTTGATTTTAGGGGGGGATCTCTCTATTTCCTGGATCTGAATGCCTGTTTCCCTTCCCAGATTAGGAAAGTTTTCAGCTAGGATTTGTTCAAATACATATTCTGGCCCTCTGTCCCTTTCGGCGCCCTCAGGAACCCCAATTAAACGTAGGTTTTTCTTCCTCAGGCTGTCATTTATTTCCCTTATCTATCCTCATGATCTTTTAATTGCTTGTCTCTTTTTTCCTCAGTTTCCCTCTTTGCCATCAACTTGTCTTCTATGTCACTCACTCGTTCTTCCACCTCGTTAAGCCTCCTAGTTAGGACTTCTAGCTTGGATTGCATCTCATTTAATTGATTTTAAATTTCTGCCTGATTGGATCTAAATTCTGCAGTCATGAAGTCTCTTGAGTCCTTTATGGTTTTTTCTAGAGCCACCAGTAGCTGTAAAATAGTGCTTCTGAATTGGCTTTCTGACATTGAATTGTAATCCATGTTTTGTAACTCTGTGGGAGAGTGGGCTTTTTCTGATTCTTTTTTTTGAGGTGAGGTTTTCCTTCCAGTCATTTTGCTCAGGGCAGAGTGGCCAAAAACAAGTTGTATTGGGAAAAGGAGAAAAGAGAGAGAAGGAAAGAAAAGAGAAAAAGAAAAAAGAGAAAGAAGAAAAAAAAGGGGAAAAAGAGAAGAAAAAGAAAGAAAAAGAAAGGAGAAAAAAGGAAAAAAAAGGGGGGGTGGGGGAAGCAATCAGAAATCAAGAAGAAAGAGAGAAAAAAAAAAGCACAAAACAAAACAAAAAAACAAAAACAAAAACAAAAAAAACACGGGGGAGTATCTTCCGATTCCCTGTACTTTAAGTCCCTTGACTTCCCCTGGAACTGGTCCGTCTCCTTGGTCTTCTGGGGGAGGGGCCTGCTGTGCTGATTCTCAGGTGTTAGCACTTGGGGGAGCTGCTCTGCCCCTGCCTGGTGCAGGGCTCAGTGGGGGTTGTTTGCCCCGTGAGGCCCCGGGAGGAAGCCACAGTGGCGGGGGCAGCTCTGGGACCCTGGAGTCAGCTCCCGCAGTAGCTCCGGGGCTCTTCGTCTGCAGGGCCTGGAGGCTCCTGGGCGGGGCCGCTGATCTGCTCAGTTCCAGGCAGGAGCGTCCTTGCTGTCCTGGGCCCTCCCGGCCTCTGCCTGTCCCTGGGGGAGGCCGGATCCTGGGCTGTGTCCCGGCGCCCTGTGCTCTGGGGCCTGCGCTGTTGGATTCGCGCTCCCGCCCCGCAGCCCCCTCCGCGGAGGATCTAGGGCCCTCTAATGTGGCACTTGAAGCAAGAGTTGAAGACAGTTATATAAAGACAGCTTCTTTATCGAGTAGTAGCCATTCAAATAGGGTTCAGATTTTAATTGCTTACCACTTTGGCTTTGGGTAACAATACCATTTTTAGTATTTAATTTAAGGAAGACAGTTTATGCAAATAACCTCCTTGAATGCTTTATTAACAGAGTCTTTCTACAACCTTTCCTGACAGCCTGGGTACCATTGGGTATTCAAGTTAATCTGAAGGTTAAACCTCCCTGTAGATTTCTAAAAGGGAGCATTAACATGGCCCCAAACTAGGAATCTTAGTGGAAAAAAAAGCAAGCCCTCTCATCCTAAAAACCCTCTTATTTTCCAAACCTTGGCCTGGTGTAAAGGATCTATTTATCTATTTCTATATCTATATCTATAGGAATGTATAAATAAGCTTATAGACTACCTCAAAGTACTGTATCCACAAGTTTCGTCAATTTGATGGTTCATTCTGGGATAATCTTGACCCCACAGCCTTATAATTTTTGAACCTGTAATTAAACATACTAAGTATGCAGAGCTGTGTACTGATTTCCAGCTATGTGGTTTCAGGTTACAAATGTTGAAAAAATGTTAACTGCTTCCAACACAAGATGACCCAAGGGGACACTTTAGGACAATGGGAGCTACTGTGCATAAGAAACAGGGCTGATGGCAACATGTGTATCTTTTTAATTTGAGGATTATGTTGGAAATGAAACATAATCTCCAAGGTGAACAAGTGCTTCTGCTCGAGTACTTAACCCTAGCAGAAATTACCTGATTGAAACTAGCATAAATTACCTGATTGTTATTAACTGGTGTTAAACTTCTCTGCACTTTTAACACTTATTATATTGGAAACTATGATTTTTTTCCATGTATTCATGGATGATTAGAATGCCCCTTTATATTTAACATTTTAAAATCATATGCATTGAGTCTTTACCAATATATCAATATAGCCATTAAAAATATGAGTGGAAAGTTATCTTGGTAGGAACTCAGCCCAATATGTATTAAGACAGTTGCCTAAATTTCAGCAATAAGCTATGGGCATTACATTGGTCTGTTCTAAACAACAACAAAATGCATTTCATAATAGTTTTTTAAAAATCGAATGGCAATATAGATTATGCAGCAGCAGCACATGTACTCACACAGCACCACAGCATTTGGGTAATCTTTGTTTTGTACCAGTAGAAAGTTTTTCTCTGGACTTTAATCCAATTTTCAAATAATTGAATCCTAATGTGATTGGGCAAAATTCTTCATGATAAGGTAACTTCAACCAAAGTCTTGAAAGACTGAAATTTTTTAGCACTATGGCAAATTATTTTTAATTACAAATCTTCAGAACAAAGTGTTGTGAAGGTCAAATTATTAATAAATTTCTGAAAATGTCAGTGCTTCGATAATACCACAAATACAATGTTAGCTCTCTTTCTGAATATATACTTTATAAATTTATATATATATATATATATATATATATATATAAATGTATAAATCTGAAATTGCCATGAACATTTCCAAATCTCACAGTATTTACTAGAAAAATGTAAGCTAATACCTTGGTGAATGTGACATTAATTTATTACACATATGAGCAATGGAATAACTTATCAAAGTCTTTTAGGACACTAAGGTCAGAAACAAAGCCATCAGCATGCAATCAAACACCATTTCAAACATTAGTTTTAAAATATCTGTTTCCTAAATAACGTTCAGAATTGTTAGATCATTTGAAGGGACAGTGGGTGGGATTGGAGGTTTGTTAGGCAACCTTTGAATATTGCTTGAGGAAAAACAGTATCCAAGTGGCTCCAGAATTTCTCAACTACTCCTGTCTTCCAATCAAAAAGAATTTAGAGAAGACCAGAGCTATAAAGAAACACAAGAAACTGGTGACAAAATAGCCTTTAAAGAAGAGAACTGATTGATTGAGAAGCATGGATGTAAAGGAGATCTGATTTTCACTGGAAACCACTTGTTTCTTTTTGGTTTTGCTCCATGTGATGTACTATCTACTTTTAAATTGCTAATCTATTTTTTATGAAGAAAAAGCCATAAATTAATATTTCAATGTGACTCTCTTAATTATAAATCTTGGCAACTAACTAATAGTTCTTAAAAATAAAAGCATCACAATTCCAGATTTCAAGATACCAGTACAAAAGCTGTAGTAAGCAAAACAGTATGGTACTGGTACAAAAATAGACACATTAATCAATAGAACAGAACAGAGAGCCCAGAAATAAACCCATGGTCATATGGTCAGTTAATCTTTGAAAAAGGAGGCAAGAATATACAATGGGAAAAAGACAGTTTCTTCAACAAATGATGTTGGGAAAATTGGGTACCTGCTACATGTAAAATAAACTGAGCTATTTTCGTATATCATACATAAAAATAAATTCAAAAAGAATTAAGGACCTAAATGTGAGACCTGAAACCATAAAAGTCCTAGGAGAGAGCACAGACAGTAATTTCACTGATATTAGTCATAGCAACATTTCTCTAGTTACGTCTCCTGAAGCGAGGGAAACAAAAACAAAAATAAACTACTAGGACAATATCAAAATAAAAAGCTTCTGCACAGCAAAGAAAACAATCAATAAAACTAAAATAACCTTCTGAATTGGGAAATATATTTGCAAATGGCATATCTGATAGAAGGTTAGTATCCAAAACATATAAAGGACTTATACAAAACACCAAAAATCAAATAATCCGATTAAAAATTGGCAGAAGGGCAGCCTGGGTGGCTCAGCAGTTTAGCACTGCCTTCAGCCCAGGGCGTGATCCTGGATACCAGGGATGGATTCCCATGCTGGGCTCCCGGCATGGAGCCTGCTTCTCCTTCTGCCTGTGTCTCTTCTTGTCTCTCTCTCTCTCTCTGTTTCTCTCCCTGTCTCTCATGAATAAATAAATAAAATATTTTATAAAATAAAAATTGGCAGAAAACATGAATAGACATTTCTGCAAAGAAGACATATAGTTAGTTGGCCAACAGAGACACATTCTAGATGCTCAACCACTCATCAGGGAGAATCAAATCAAAACCACAATGAAATGTCTCCTTGCACCTGTCAGAATGATTAAAATCCGATAACCTGAGTGGCTCAGTGGTTGAGCACCTGCCTTTGGCTCAGGTCATGATGTTGGGGTCCTGGGATCAAGTACCACATCAGGCTTTCTGTTCAGTGGGAAGCTTGCTTCTCCCACTGCCTATGTCTCTGCCTCTCCCTCTGTGTCTCTCATGAATATTTTTTTTTTTAAATCATATACCAAGAAACAAGTGTTAGTCAAACATGTAGAAAAAATAACCCTTGTGCACTGTTGGTGCAAATGTAAACTAGTGCAACCAATGGGGAAAATAGTATAGAGGTTCCTCAAAAAGTTAAAAATGGAATTACCTATGATCAAGTAATTCTACTACTGGTGTTTACCCAAAGAATACAAGAACATTAATTTGAAAAGATACACACATTCCCTATGTTTATTATGGTTTTATTTACCAGGGGCAAATTATGGAAAAAGCCCAATATCATTATCAATAGATGAATGGATAAAGAATTGTGGAATATTACTCAGCATAAAAATATTACATAAAAATATTAGCATAAAAAATAAATCTTACCATTTGCAGCAACATGGATAGATCTAGAGGCTTTAATCCTAAGTCAAGTCAATCAGATAAGACAAATGCTATTTCACTTATACAAAGAAAAAAAGAGACATACCAAGGAACAGACTCTTAACTATAGAGAATAAAACTGATGGTTACCAAAGGGAGGTGGCTGTAGTGGGTGGGTAAAACAGATGAAGAAGAATAAAAGTACACTTTTGATGATCACTGAGAAGTGTATAGAATTGTTGAATTATTATATTTTACACATGAAACTCAAAATAATACTGTACGTTAACTATAAAGGAATTGAAATTTTAAAAATAATGAAAACCCCTTCTAAAAGGGTAGAAAATTTAAAGTAATAATTCAAAGAATACATATTGATTTTCTCTGTCACATCAAGAACCAACACTATCCTAGGCAAATAAAACATTCATTAGCCAAATCTGGTCTATGGTCTACAAGTTGAAAACCTCTAATTTAGACTAATGTGATACTTATGTTCCCTTGAGGAGGGAATAAAAGATACTTGATAAGTATTGATTCCTTCTCAAATTGCTGAACTGTGCACCTGCCTGTGTGTGTTGTATGTTTTTTGGGTGAGAGAAATGGAGAGTTGCCTTCTACATTATGTTAGATCAGGATGATTATTATCAGAATGATTTCAAATGATGAAGCAATATCAGTACTTCCATCCACAAATTGGTAGGCAAAGACAGACAGATACAGGAGTATAAATAGCAACAATCCAGTGGTTGAGAAACATGCATATGTGTGTGTGTGTGTGTGTGTGTGTGTGTGTGTGTGTGTGGAATTGACTAGAAGGTTATGTAGTGTGCAACCCCCAGGAATAAGAAATGATTGGAGTTGATGAAATAGACTTCAGTGGTGATACTATTTATAACTCAATCACCGCTGTTCTGATTAATTTCTACCAGTTGTATCGTCATGGCTTAAGTCTGTCAGTATTCTCAGTGTTTTACCTGTATTATCTGCTTTAGTTCTTATGAGTACGGATAGATACTGTTTTATACCATTTTAAAGGTGAAGAAAATGAAGCTTAGAGAGATTAGATAATTTGCTAACAGGGGTTCCTGAACACAAATTACGAAGTCTGTGTTCCTACCATTTCACTGTGTTTTTCTTTTTCTTTTTCTTTAAAGATTGTATGTATTTATTCATGAGAGACACAGAGAGAGATTGAGAGGCACAGACACAGGCAGAGGGAGAAGCAGGCTCCATGCAGGGAGCCCAACATGGGACTTGATCCCGGGTCTCCAAGATCACACCTGGACTGAAGGCGGCTGAGCCACCCGAGCTGCCCTCACTGTGTTTTTCTTAAAAGCCCATAGAGGGATCCCGGGTGGCACAGCGGTTTAGCGCCTGCCTTTGGCCCAGGGCGCAATCCTGGAGACCCGGGATGGAATCCCACGTCGGGCTCCCGGTGCATGGAGCCTGCTTCTCCCTCTGCCTATGTCTCTGCCTCCATAAATAAATAAAAATTAAAAAAAAAAGCCCATAGAAACAATATGTTTCAATTGGTCATCAGAGGATGTTTCAAAATTTAGTTTTAGTTTTTTTTTCTTTTTCAGCATTTGAGTATGTATGTACTCCAAGTTCTCCACTCTTCATAGTATTCCCTCTTATGTTACATCTGTTGGTTCATGTATTGATACTACCTGACTTTCAGACTGTTGGTATTGTTTCTTCCTAACCCGCCTTACAAATGTGGCAGATAATTATAGGATATTAAATAGTAAAAGCATCTAGTCAGCACATGGTATATGATAGATAATAGGTTTGTCTCCCCTTTTTTTTTGAAAGCAGGATACTTCTAGACCATGTTACTATTTGGGTGAAATTGGGGAATATATTTTGATTCTTTTAGGCCTGTGTTGGAAAGTGGAAAGTGTAAGAGAGGAAATCCTGTTTGAGTTTTAAAACAACTAATTTATCCTGTTACCTCCTAATATAGTGACACACATTTGGCTTGTTCCTACAATTTGGTCTTGAATTTAAAAATAAAACAGATTTTATGCTATGATCCTTCCAAGTTGATTTTTTTTAAAGCTGAATGGTTATGTGTGTAATACCAGTGAAGATTACATTTATGCATCATACATATGCAAATATCATAGGTGTTTGTAGATGATCTTCTGATGGTACAATCAGCATGAGCACCTACATTTCAAACAGGAGACATGAAATCTTAGATTTCATTGTGAGTCAGAACCAGTATGGAGAATCAGCAAAAACAGAGTAATTTCTTAAGTTTTCAATTGCTTTAATTCTAGAACAGATAAGCAGAAGAAATAAGTATATTTTTAGACAGAATGGGTAAAGCAGGCATATTAGTTTTTCCATTGTATCACTGTATAACAAATTAGCACAGACTTGAGACTTAAAAGAACATCCACTTCATTACATCTTAGTTCTGTAGATCTGAAGTCTGGGTGTGGACTAGCTGGGTCTTACTCAGGGTTTTATCAGGCCACAATCATGGTGCTGATTGGATTTGTATTTTCATCTGAGGCTCAGAGTCCCCTTGCAGTCTCTCCCTGGTTGTTAGCAGAATTCATTTTCTTTCAGTTGTGTCAGGGAGGACCCCACTTACTTGCTGATTATTCTCAACTTATAGAGGCAGCCTGCTGTTCTGTGCCATGTTAAGACTCCCCAAAACATGTAATTTTGCTCATTTTAGGACCAACAGGAGAGCATTCATAACAGCTTAAGAACTCTGACTTTTCTCTCCCTGCTCTCACCTCTAGATCACCTTTCAAAACTCATCTGATTACATAAGGCCTACCTGTACTCAAGGGGAGGGGATTATACAGAGCATGCACACCAAGTGGCAGGAATTTTGGTGTCTATATTAGAATCTGCCTTTTACAGCAGCAGAATTAAACAGAATCTTGCTATAGGAACCCCAACAATGTTAGAGTTTTTCTCAACTTATTTTTACCAAGAGTAAAATGAAATATTATGTTTGGGTATAATTGCTGCATGATACTCATTCACACAACCTGAAAATCACTGTTGTATGTATCTTTTTATATTGACTTTTAATACAATAAAATAAAATTATGTAGTATAATAAGGATAAATTTATTAATATAAAATTGTAAAATTTTATTTTATAAAATAAAAACTTTTACCATGTCCAGTGAATATAGTTTTTCTTTTCATTTGTAATCAAAAATTAGATTAGACTGGACACAATTTCCTTGCATGGCAATATACATTCCACATGGGCTAAAAGTTAAGTATTTCATCTGACAAGTTAGTTATATTTTGCATGACACTTCGAATAACTGCTATTGATTCTTGATTACATTAATATCAATATTTATGCTGCCATAAACAATGTTTATGGCACTGTAATTGATAAGACTATTAATGCTACCTACTTGTGGGACCTGCAATTATATTGCTATAAATGTAATTTATAGTTATAGTATCTAAATTTCATCCTAATGCTTGAATCCATAAAGCAATAATGTTTTTTTTACACCAAAACTGGTGACTAATAAAATTTTTAAAAAGGAATTTGTTTAATTGGCAAAAAGATAGTAACTGCATTTTTTTTTCTTTTTAGACCTTATCAGCTCTTTTTTTTGTTTTTGTTTTTGTTTTTGTCACCTATTCTTTCCATTATTTGCAAGATGGTCCTAGCATTAACTGGTGTAAAAATATATATTAACACTGATGAGTTAGCAATTCCATAACTTGAAGTTTTTCTAATATTTTGCCTGGCATGTATTTAATAGATATTTAATAAATTATGTGTTAAGATTTCCCCCTGGCTTATCCATAATGTAATGAGATACAGTGACAACTTTTGGTTTGGTATTCAAACCCTTTTTTTTGTTTGGTTTGTTTTAGTTTTAGAGTATTGAATGCTATTTTCAGAGAATAATTTATCATCCAGAAAAGGAGGATAAGAAATTTTTTTAGAAGATTGTCCCTTAGTTTATAGGAGCAATCCTACCCTGAAATCAAATTTGTAGTATGATTTTGATAAAGCAAACATCTGTAAAAGGTGAATTAAATCTCAGATTCATCTTTGCTTTAAATAGTCATACTGACTAATCATACTATTTTCTTATGGGAAACTATTTTCTTCCTCCCATTTCTCCCCCACTCCATTCCACAAATGACTGACAAAAAATTAATTAATTAAAAAATTCATTCCCAGAATTGTTGCTTTTAAGAAGCTGTTTGGAATATTTTGTATTGCAATATATTTAAGCAATTATAGGAAGAAAAAATGCACAAAAAATAAAAATTACATTTCCCCCCTTTTCTCTCCTGAATGGATATCTCCTAATAGTATAACTTTATCTTAACTTTATTAAGGGATTTCTTTTTTCACAGACCAAGATAATGAGATCTTGAAATAATAAGATGCTTAAAATTTTATATGTGTAAATCTTGCTACCTATTCTTCCAATGTTTTCAGTGGATTACTTACTCAGTACTTGACTACTTTGAATATATGATTTTTGTTGATTCAGGGTATAGATTTTCTCATTTCAAAATAAACTTATTTGCATAAAATTATATGTGATTTAAACATAAGTTTTGAATCTTTTACTTATTCTGTTCTTTTAATTTGATAACAAATGTTGGAGTGCCTGGCTGGCTCAGTCTGTACAGCATTTAACTCTTAATTTGGGGGCTATGAGTTTGAGCCCCACAATGGGTGTAGAGCTTACCAAAAAAAAAAAAAAATAATAATAAATACCATCTTTATGGGATTAGTTTGAAATTACTTTTTTTTTTCTTTTTAAAGAGTTCCAGATCAATAACAAACACAGGAGGTTAGTCAGGAAAAGTCTACAATCAATAAAACTAGTATAAAAATCACATTTTGCTTTGATTTTTGTTTTAAAATTATAATTTGTTGAAATTTAGGGAGAATTAGCAAAGGAGGAAAGGGAATAAAAGTGTTGAGAATCAAATCTGATCTTAACATAAAGGTTGCTAGTTTTCAGCATGAATGAAATGTGCATGCTTTGAAAATATATGACTGTGGTCCAGCCTGAGTTTTCAGGAATTATGGCATGATGCAAGAAAGAATTCAGTTAAAGAAAAATTAAATAAGTGTTTATGTTGAGTAATACTCCTCCCAAAACACTTGGCTAGCAAGGTTGAGGGATGCATTAAATAAAAAGTTAAACAAAGAAGTCTTTCCAAGAGATGTCAAAGAAAAAAGTAAGGGTAAGTACCTAGAACTGTCTGTTACCCCAAATTTATGTAGTGAGAGTTCATTAATCTCAAACAAGAGGATTCATACTCTATTTAATAAGATAGCACATGGAGTTCCTTTCCATTTACAGTATGTTCCTAAAGGTGAAAACAGCAGGAAAATGAAATTACTTCATTTACTGGAATTACAGCTGCTTTTGTATAAAACTTTAATCATTTTATATATGACAACCTTGTGCTTAATGTTTTTAGAATATTCTTCATAAAACATTATTTAGCAAAAGCATACTCTCCCACTGAGCACATCACTGCTTTCAATGGCTGTGCTAATCTAGTTTGAATATATGCAACGTTTAATCTTAATTATGATGCTGAAGTCTATACAATGTTAATTATTCATTTCACATGCTCCCTCCACTTTATTGTAAATCCTAATTTGCTTAACAAAATGTAGCTTTTAATTAGAACTGTGGAACTGTTGGGGTGTTGGGGCAACGTGGTGTTTTGACTGTGTATGTATATGTGTCTGCGGGAGTACTTTCTGTTGGTTTGGAAATACATGTGAAAGGGTAGTGTTGGAATCAGAGAAGTCAAAAGTTTTTAATTCATATCAAATTCTCAGTTTTTTTGTAGTTAAATGGGGAAAACAAAAAGCCACACATGGTTGTGATTTCAATAGTGAATGATAGTTGGATTGTAATTAGTGTCTATATAGCTCTTTATTAATTGAATACAAACACACATACATACACATACAAAGGAAATGAAACAGGTCATTTTTTACCTATGCACACTGAATAGCTAAATGAAATAGTTCATTAGTTGACAATGATAGTGTTGTGTTAAACTCTTGAGATAGAAGAGAAAAATATATGATAAAAATGCAGGTAAAAAAACTTGGAAGAGTGATTTATATTTATTTTAAGTTTAAATACTTGAAACTCTCCAATGTTTCCCTAATTTCTGTTATTTGTGGATTTTAATATCACTTGTATAATGATTTTAATGTACTTTTTAAATAATTAATTTTAAGCATTTAACATTTAAAATTTAAAAAAATGCTTCAAAATAGAGTTTTATATCCCTGCTGTTAATAGGTGATCATTATTGTGAAATGTAAGTAAATAGGAAACTATTAAAACTATAATAGTTAGGAAACTATTAAAAAACTATTAAAATGTATTTCATGTATCATCTATCAACATATAACCACCAGAGGATCCATTTTATACCATTTTTAAACATTTTACACACTGACTTAGAACTCTAGGTAAGAAGTCAGATATCTCTAAGTTCTGCTTTGGTTAAGCTGTTTACAAAGACAAGAGATCTTAACTGTTTCATATACATTTACCGTAAATTGAGAAAGGTCATTTAAAAACTGAAACCAAAGAACTCCATGAAATCATAGAAATCCCTGTTGCTAATTTCGTAGACTAAAGTTCTGTATACAAAAAATGAATTTATGATTGTAACTATGTGGTCATAAAATAAATTTTAAACATATACTCACACATATACCTCTAGATTGACTTATGAATACCTAGAGGTCTATAATATTCTAGTTTTTGTTAAGCTCCTCTTTCATAAAGAGTTCAAATAGGTTTGGCAAATGAATTAACAAAAACAATTAGTTTTGCCCTTAAAAGGCTGAACTCTCTACTGCTGTCCTCTTCTACCTTGTTCATCAGTTATAATGCTAATTTCTGTGTCTCACCAACATCCTCTTAATGTGGTAAAACTCCATTTCCAACTGTAGTACTCTTTGATCTCATTTCCCTTCTTATGCCCAATCTCCTTGGACCCCTCTATCCATTTATTCATAAGTTTAATTTTTTTGTATCCAAAAAAACAAGTACATTAAAATAAATGACAGTGTATGGTTACAAATACTGCTATAGTTTGGTAAAAGTTTCAACAAGGAAAAAATCCATCTGAGAAGAGAGAGTAAATATTATAAACTATTATAAGGATCGTACATATATCTACATGTTAAGATTTTGATTTCTGATCAACAGGGGATAGACTGGCTTCCTCTGCCACTTGGTTCTGAACTAAGTGGGTGTCCATATTCTATACACAGCTATGCTCACTGTGTTTAAATCTCATCTCTGTTGCTTACCAGCTGAGTAATTTCAGGAAGTTTATGCAACTTGTTATGGACCTCAATTTCTTCATCTATATAATTGATATAATAGTTCCTACCTCACAGAATTGCCTGGGGATGAAACATTTAAATATATGCAAAGCACTATAATCAGTAACTGGAACATGTGCTTTCTGCATAAGTGTTGGCTTCTATTTTTTATTAAAAAGGTACATCTTAGAGTTTATGAAAAAACACTATTATTACAAAACACACAATGTTTCATATACTAATTGGTAAGAATAGTACCCATGTACTATCTATTCTCTGCCTGAAGACTTTGAACTTAAAGTTTAAATCTTTTTTTTAATTCATTAGAGACACAGAGAGTGTGGCAGAGACTTAGGCAGAAGGAGAAGCAGGCTCTCTGTGGGGAGCCTGATGTGGGACTGGATCCCAGGACCCCAGGATCATGACCTAAGCCAAAGGCAGATGCTCAACCCTGAGCCACCCAAGTGCACAAAGTCCAAATGTTCTTATTCCAAGAAAGAATTCTACTTGTTTCTTTCTTATGTCTGTTTTAAATATCTTAACAATATTTGTCAAAGGTTCAGGTAAAGCTTATGCTTTCAAGAAACATAAATAAAAAGAAATAGCTAATGATGTTGAGGGACATTATCCAAACTGGCTATTATAAATATTCAAAACCTCTGGATAATCACAAAAATTTCACTTAGGTTTCTTTCTTCATAAATTGTATAACCTCAATAAATCGCCTATAATTTAAGAATCCTGAAAATTAAGTAAAAAATTGTTTAAAAAATTTATGTTCCCATGTACCATGTTGGCAAGTGCTATTCACCCCAAAGCCTTTTCTTTTTTAAAAAAAGGAGAGATTCCTTCCAACTCCGTTTATAATCTTAACGTGTTTCACATAGTACTTGCCCGTAAGCTTTTCTATCTTCTTAATAACTATTTAGTTTTGTTTCTGATTCTTTCACTGTGTCCAGTGTAAAGAGCTAAGGAAGGAGAGAAGTGGACTACCTAACTAATCTTGAGATATTCACTTAGTTCAGAGTCCTTTAAGCCAATTTTCTTTTATTGAACTTTTACACCCTGGGGAATTCCCAAAGATTGTGAAGTTCTATGGAGCTTTCCTGAAACATAAGCCAGCCTGGCCCTTCTGTACCGCTCTTTGAAATGAAAAGCTCTGGCTTTTTAGTCTGAATTTAGTTCTATTCACTATCTCACCATCGCACTAAGCTGCTTCTGAAGTTTGCCCCCCACGCAGTTCTAAGTTCTAAAGCCACGTTGTCCACTTTCTTTTCTGTGCTGCTTTTCATGCGTCCTCTTTTGTCTGTAGGCTTTGCCATTCTGTTTAGGTATCACCCAGGATGCCATGTTCTGTCTGATGTTTTCTCAGCTGACCTCCGGGTCTGTGGGGAGCCTTGCAGCATCTTTTTCTTCTTCTTCTTTCCTGTTTTGTTGCCATGGATGATTTGGTAGAGATTTGCAATTTTTTTTTTGGGAAGAGAATGTTTTGCTGTTTGGCAGCATTTTAGGGAGAAGTGTGGAAAATTATGTTTTAAAAATCATGGACTAATGTTTTATCTCCTATCATCTTCATAGTAACCCCTCTGTTCAGTCTTAATTACTCCCCATTTTTTTATACATGAAGATAAATAACTTACCTGCAGTCACAGGATTTGAATTCCATTTTCAGAAACTTCAAAGACTGGGTTTTCTCTGCCACAAGGTATTGCTTCTTGAATATTCATTCTCCTAGTTCAGTTGTCCTTCACTTAAAATCAGTATAGCAGTTTCTGACCACTGCATGCTTCTCTTGGGGTGCTTATAGAATCTGGTTAAATAGCTCAAGTAAAAATAATTTTAACAAGTTGTTGATGATGATTGCATCTAAAAATAATGACAGCTTAGTAGAAGTAGTCCTTGATACTTTGGGTCTAGATTGTAATTTATTCAATCACCATGTACATATGGAACATCTACACTCTTCTAGAGTCTGAGTCTAGAGTAATGATTCAAACATAAAGTCCCTGTTCTAGACCTTACATTATAGTGAGGGACGCAGACAATAAATAAAAAGACGAATACACACTCACACACACATCTGTATATCATGTCATGGTAAATGATTCAAAGAACAGTCAAGTGAGAAATAATATTAGAGAATAATAATATTAGAGAAATAATATAGAGAATCACCAACCAGCTTTATTATGCATACTATGTGAGAATAAAATATGTAGAAAAACTTTGGAAATAGTACATAAATATATAGAAGGATAATAACAGAATATGACTATGTACTGAAAAAGCCCTGTGTGAGATACTTGAGGATGGTGCTAGATAGGAATGGGATTCAGCAATCCTATTCCACCTCCTTGTTGCTTTGTGTGCATGAGCATATTTCTTAACTCTGTAAGCCTTATTTTCCTCATCAAGAAAATGAGGTGATAGAGCCCCTCCAAGGGTACTATAAAAATTAAGAGAAAAACTATCTGTGAAATCTTTTGCATAATTCCTGGCACATATGTAGTAAGTTCCATGGGAAGAGAGAGGTGTTAGTGGCAAGGGCAATAGTTGTGGTAGGAATTATTGTTATCAGTGTGGCTTTGGAGAATCACTGAGCATTTCTGTGCTTTACATTTTTCACATTTTTTCTTCTTTTTTCTCCTCTTCACAAATGTAGAAAGTGTAAAAATGTATGTGAAGCGCTTTGAGTGTATGAAGACAAATTTTTTCTATTGTTATCTGAGGTGTCAAAAATAAAACCTAATTCTGAAGGTTTTCAAGAGCAAAATTTCCATTTTACTATTCAGTGGGAGTTCTTGCTTAGAGATGTTTTGCAAAGCCAGACCTAACATATTTAACTTGCATTTGAATAGCTGCCAGAGACCAACTGAAGAGAGGAGGCACAGCTCACAGCACCAGGCACTCCAGGCCGTACTTGCTGTGTTACTGTGTGCTGGGCAGTGCTCAGACCCCGCCACAGAGGTGCGGCTGCCACCAACTGACACCCAGAACAGAGATGATACGAACATACACAAATCATCTCCCCCTTGTCTCAACAAAGCAATATTGGACAGCTCTCTGCTGTGCTCATCTAGTTCATGGACATAGGCACCTTTACCCATGCAGATAGGTTTGCTACAATTTCTCAGTTGATGTTTGTGCAGGTTGCATACGCTTTTTTTTTTATTATAGTGGTAAGAACGCTTAACATGAGATCTACCCACTTAAATTCCCAAGTGTAGAGTGTGCTCTTGTTATCTATAGGCGCAATGTTGTAGAGCAGATCTCTAGAACTTACTCATCTTGCATATCAAACTTTATACCCATTGAAAATGTCCCTATTTCTAGCTCCTCCCTGGCCCTGGCAACCACCCTTCCACTCTGTGCTTCTGTATGTTTGACTATTTTAGAATCTTCTTATCAAGTGAAATGACGCAGTATTTGTCCTTCTGTAACTGGATTATTCCACTTAGCACAGTGTCCTCAAGATTCATTCATATTGTAGCATATGACAGGACTTGACTTATTTTCTAACGATATTAGAAGGCTACTTATGTTTAATCACACCCAACTGTGCTTGTTTGGGTTCCCCTAAAATTCCTTGAAGGAAGATTTTATTTTATTTTTTTAATATCACCTATGTGTGTCTAGTCTACTGTTCCTTACACACTAGTTACTCCATAAATGTTCAGAGTTAAGTGACTAGGTTAGTTTGTAACAGTTCACTGTTAACCAACTACAGGTTGCTGACTAATTGGAAAACCATTTCTGACACTAACTACTCTCATGATCAGTGAGAACAATATTATCTTAATTAGGCTTTTACCCAATAAAGGCTCTGAAATGATTCTATAAAGAAAAATATGCCCCTGTGCTCCAATTACAAAGTGTAAGGAAGTTAAACATGTGAAGCCACATTAAAATATGTTGAAGCAAGTACAGAAAGTAATTGTAACCAAGTCCTTCTCCCTGTCTCTCCTTCTCTATCCCCTCTTTTTCATTCTCCTGCTTCTCCTCCCTCATAGACAATATTCAACTTTCACAGTAGATCACTTTCACAGATATTTGAGAAAGATAGTTTTTGGCAATGTACTGCTCTATTAAGAAACACTAAGAGGGCTCCTCTTAGTCCAAATGAAGGGAAAGACTTGGTTCACAGACTTGACTGCAACTCTCTTTTGTTTGTTTGTTTTTGTTTTTTATTTTTGTTTTTTTTGGTTTTTTGTTTGTTTTTGGGAGTCATTGTTGGTGAAGTATTAAAAGAGGTACTCCATGACTCACAGTTCATTATTACTAGGACCAGGAGCATTGAAATTGTGAAATTGCTTCTAAGTGGCTTGCTTGGTAAAGACACATCATGATACTTTTCAGGGATGGTGGTTTTAAGGTAAAAATAGATATCTGGTCATCACACTGGAAAAAAATTGACATACTGTACAAGTAATATGCTTGTTAACTCTGGAGCTACACTACCAAGCCCAAGGAAAGACATGATGACTAACTAGAAAGAAAACATATTTCAAGAAACTGCAAAGTTGTTGGGGATCCCTAGGTGGCTCAGTGGTTTAGTGCCTGCCTTTGGCCCAGGGCGGGATCCTGGAGTCCCGGGATCAAGTCCCACGTCAGGCTCCCGGCACGGAGCCTGCTTCTCCCTCCTCCTGTGTCTCTGCCTCTCTCTCTCTCTCTATGTCTATCATAAATAAATAAATAAATAAATAAATAAATAAATAAATAAATAAATCTTAAAAGAAACTGCCAAGTTGAAAAGCATTTTTTGATGTTTACATGTCATTGGAAGAAAATATATGATAGAGGGGTAATAATTCTTGAATTTGTTGCTAACACCAAATAAAATAGTATATGTTTTCACCATAATAAAACATATATTCAAGTATATTTATATATATAAAAATGATCATATAATACAAAAGAATGGATATCTTAATCAATGCTCTTTGGACTTCAATCCACAGAAATTTACTGCCACTTCCTTACACAAAGATGAGAAATTGATTGAGAAATGTAAATCCATATCATAATATGGAAGGGGAAGAGAGACATTCCCACCTTAGGAGGAACAGGGATGGACACCTAGAAAGCATTCAGCCTCTAGCACCATGACTCTCAGACTCCCTTTATATGCATAACCCTGTATCTTTACTTGGTCCTTTCTATGCTCTGCATTGTACTTTTATGGAAAAACCCCTCCCCAGAGTTGCAGATAACATGCCTCTTGTTCATGGAGAGTATTAATGCTTGACTTACTTCTCCCAGTCCAGTTTCAACTCTGAAAGAGCAAATATGAATGTTAAATCTAAGCCAGATATCCATTCCCAGTCCAGGAGGGTATTGCCAGGGAGCAGGGTCATGTAGTAAAGATATGGTTACTGTGATCTTCCCCTTATGTGTGGGACCACAAATCTCACAGAGAGAGAGGCCTTGTCTGGGAGAACACTCCAAAGACGCCTACTTTGCAAAAGAGGCAATTCTTACATGAGACAATGTTGAGAGGGAAAAGTGAGTGATAACTTTAATTATTGAAATAGAATTAGGACAGAGAGGGAAGTCTATTAGATACTGTTATGTTAAAAGAGAACATTTAAAATGACATCTGTTTAAAATTTAATATAAAGACCCTGTCATTATAGGGTGACTGGGTGGCTTGGTCAGTTAAGTGTCTGCCTTCAGCTCAGGTCATGACCCCAGGGTTCTGGAATCAAGTCTCACATTGGGCTCCCTGCTCAACAGGGAGTCTGCTTCTCCTTCTCCCTCTGCCTGCCACCCCCTCTGCTTGTGCTCTTTCTGTGTCAAATAAATAAATAAAATCTTAAAAAACAAAAAGACCTTGTCATTACAAAAGGATTTTCTTTGAGATGACTTATAAAAAGGTAAAGAGGTACAAATAACCGGAAACTTATGCTATTGGTCATTGCTTAGAAATATAATTCATAAAAGAAAAATATATAATTTGTGTTATCACTATGAAATATGTACTAAGGTTAATGATTATGACTTTGGGTTGACGCCTCCTGACTATGCCATTCAACTATCTTTTTCCTTTCCCTTATACCTGGATAATTATTTAAAATTTTAAGCCAAAATGTTTAATTTATCTTAAAATGATTAGTCAACTCAGATAAATATATATGATTATTATATAACTGTTATATATCATATACTATATATAAAATATATAGTATATGCAATATATATGTAACATAAGAACTATATAAAAATATATACTATATACAACTTATAATGTATATTATTACTATTAATATTTAATCAATATTAGCTAAGTAATAATGCGAATGTTATGTATATTTATATGCTATACCATAATACAAGTAATATGTAACAATTCAAATAATACAAATATATAATGATGAAGATGGCCATATGTTAATGCAAGTTCTGCACTTATTCTTTTCTTATAGAAAAGGAATAAGGAAGCTCTCTCAGAGTTTGGGTCATTTGAAAGGTAAAAAAAAAATTAAAAAAATTAAATTTGAAGTTATTACTGTATAGCTCTTAGACATGACTTTCCCGATTAACTTATTAAATATTATTCATGATGATATGTAATTTAATTGCATTTCCTGTATGTTATTTGCTTAGGCTTGTTTATATTTTCTCACTTTAAAAGACTTCTATTTAAATATACATGTATTTCTGATTTCTGAAGTGAAATTTTTAATTTACTATTTAGAGGTCCCAGAGAAATTTCTTCCTAATGAATCAGAATTCAACTTGTAAAAGAATGATGAAATAATAGCACATATTTTTGGTTCCAGACATATTATACTCATTTTAATTTTCAAGTTGGTATAAATACATCAATGAAACTTGCATAAATGAATAGTAGCTCACTATGATAATGAATCAGCAATTGTTGCCAATGACTTTGAGGCCTTCAAGTAAAAGACATTTAATATTACCAGCATCTGGTTATCATATTTTTATTTTAAATCCTGGTTTAGACTTCCACAAAAATTGACATTCTTAATTGTATAATTTCCGTTCATAGAAGTAGTAGGTAGTGTTCAGAAGGGAGAAGAGTTCAAGGTTTCATTTATAAGTTATAACATACTTTGGGAGAGTATGTTTTCAACGGTTAAAATATTTTTTTCTTTAAGATATTCTGGGGAAATGCTGAGTTAAATAATTAGGTTTCAATTTAGTCAAACACTTCCCAAACTCTTAAATTGTCAAAGTTTTAAAAAAAATTTATTCATACTTTATCTAATGGTTATCTTAATTAGAGGGGAAGGAAATTTTAAATTAATGTCATGATCAGGCTGGTAGTTATATGTTAAATAATTCATTTTTTGCAAATATAAGGTCTAAGTGTCCACAAGATCTGCTTCTGATTGACTCTTTCTTTGATGATAGAGAGTAGAGCAATGACACTAATAAGTAGATGAAACATAGTTCCTGAATTCTTGAAGGGATTTTTTTAAGTTTTGTATTTTATTTGGAAGTTTTGTAAAGGTGGTTTATTCCAACTTGCATTCCAACTCAAAATTTAACTGGCATTTGTTCCAGAAAATATTCTCTTAAAATAAATTTTAAAAAAGAAAGGAAAAAAATTTAAAGTACCATCATTGCTCTTAGTATATAGTAAGTCTCTAAAAAAGAAAAAAGAAATTAGAAAATCAGTTACTGATGCTGTCTATGGTATTGTGATCAGATTGGTTGTACTATAATTGTTGTTTAGGAAAATTACTATAACTGACTTTCTTTATTCTCAGCAAGAAGTTAGTTTTTCTCCTAGGTATATAGACTGTAAGAAAAAGATTATTTTTTATGAAATATAACACTGTTTCAAAGATAGAAATATATAAGTATTTTGTTTATGAAGAAATTATTTTATAGCTGACACTGAAAGTTTTGGGGATAAACGTAGATGACCAGTAATAAACATTGATCTGGAGCTAATCTCCTTTGCAATGCTTTATCTTGCCAAATGTCTTCCAAATTGTTATGCCAAATATTATCACATTTTGTGTAATTCATCAGTAATTAACCTATTAAACACACTTCTAATTATGCTTTTCTTTTTTTTTTTTTAAATTTTATTTATTTATGATAGTCATACAGAGAGAAAGAGAGAGGCAGAGACACAGGCAGAGGGAGAAGCAGGCTCCATGCGCCGGGAGCCTGATGTGGGATTCGATCCCGGGTCTCCAGGATCGCGCCCTGGGCCAAAGGCAGGCGCCAAACCGCTGCGCCACCCAGGGATCCCTAATTATGCTTTTCAATTAAGTATAATATTAATGCAAAGATAGTTTAGATATAGTAACATATGTTGTGATTTTTAAATATACCTAAGCCAAATCTAGGGGAAGAATGTAATATGTATTATTATACTACACAAACAGAGCTAGATTCCATGACTTAGTGTCTTTGCCAAGTATTCTGGATACTAAGTAAAAAAATTTCCACCTTTTAATTTATAAATAACAAGACGTTCAATCTAATGTAGGCAAAGCTTTCAGATGACTGATCACATTTTTTAGTTTGTGTCCAGAAATTTGGCATTTTATAGACAAAACTTCTAAGTAAATTTGGAGAGTGGAAGATTTTATTAGAGCTGATACTTCTTATGCATTGAATTACCAGAATTAATCATTCTACAATTTATAAAGCTAAATATCCTATAATATCTATAGCGATATAAAAAAAAAACAGGTGCCCTGAAATTTAGGACCTAGCTTAATTTTTATGTTAATATAACAAAATGTAGTATTTCCAGGTATGTCTACTGTGGAATGGCTTACTCCTATTTGAACTGTTTGCTTATTAAGGAGAGGTTAGAAACACAAGTACCAGAGTTTATTAAGGAAACATAATGGATTTGGCAACAGTGTAAAATATGCTTTCCATAGCAACAGTAGAAATACTGATTTCAAAATAGTAGGTAGGACCTAATTCATAAATATTTGTTTCTCTTTCAAAGGAGCTTGCAATTAAAGTTACATTTAAACCTCTTATTTTTTACTGTAATACTCTCTAGAAAAATGACCTAAAAATAGTTTTTGTACACTCCAATTAATTTATTCCACATCATGCAAGACGTGGTATGTAGTACCTGTGGCAGGGACTAGCAGCACAGACTTGGTAGTTAGATTGCTTGAGTTTGGATCTTAGTGTCACTTTTTGCTAGTCATGGGTTCTCTGCTCCTCAGTTTTTTGGTCTGTAAAATTGAAGAAATATTAGTATTTATAGGGTTGTAAAAGGGATTAAGTATGCAAATTTCTTCAAATTGTGCCTAGTTAATAATAAGTGTGTTGTTGCTATTATTGGCTCTAACTTCAGATGCTTAGATGTTAAAGGGGGCATTAAATCAGGAAGTGTGATAATCCCTAGTTATAAAAAAATGCTATCATGTAAATAACTAGAATTGTGAGAAGTTGCCAGAAATGGTATCTTAGGAATAAGAAAAAGCCATCCCTGAGATATACTGAGAGTCCTAGGGCATTGGAGTCGGAGGGACTAAAGTAAAAGGCCCAGATAGAATGAAAAAGTTTCAGAACATAAGATAGGACAGACGATATCAGTGAAGAAAAGTGGCATGGTGATTACAATAGGTTAGAGAGGGAGGAAAGCCAGATCAATCATGGTTGTACAGGATTTGAGATTTTATTCTCAGACCAATGGAGTCAAAAGACAGGTTCCTTGGATGACAGACCCTGAAATGGAACTTTGTGGGCCGGAAGTTTAATGCAGAGTGCTTCAGAGCACAATACTTAAAGTGAGGAAAATAGGATTGGACACATGGAGGAACTGTACTGCAGTGCAGTTGCCTCAAATGCTTCCCTCAGCTTTTCCCACAGGAAGATGTGACACTGGAATGGCTCTACAAGTTGTCCTGCATTTAGACAAAAGGGCTGGGCTTTTATAGCCCCCACATCAACCAATCGTTGCATGTAGGCCATACCTGGGAAGGGATTGTAGCCTTCTACCCAGGGCAATTCCTAGAAGGAGATACTACTGATAGCCCTTTCAACGCCTTCAGCTAAAGGATGAGCTCCTCCAGCCTGAAGAGAAGTCTGGGACAAGTAGCACAGTGTCCAGGTGGAAGCCATTAAAGGATTTAAAACAGAGAATTCAACTCTTCGAATACCTAATATAAGCCTCATCCCATACTAAAGTCAAAAAACCAATGTGCAAGTAAGGCACAAAACCAACCATTGAGTGAATCAATTAGACAAATGAACAACACGGCACCATGTATTGAATATTATAAACAACGAATGGAGTTGAAGATACTGTGGGCACAAAAGAGCATTGAACTCAACATGGAGGGAGAGGATTATGGAAGATCACTAGACAAATGACATTTGAATCAGAAGCTAAATGATACTTGGAGTTACCCACATAAAGGTCAGAGGGCTATGCCCCAAGGAAAATTTTAGCACTAGCAAAATCCTAGAAGTGAGATAAATATAAATGTAATTTTCTATGGCCAGAGCAAGGAGTGCATTCCATGAACCATGCAGAAAATCTCAACTAGCATCTCGGGAAAGAGGAGGAGGAGCATAGAACCTGACAATTGAAAGCGTCAGGGCATATCATCTGGTTCAATCTCCTCATCACACAGACGAGAAAAAGGAAGCCACAAATAAACTCAAGATATTACTCAAACCTTCACACTTAATGAATGGCATCTGAGGGATGAGAGTCCAGGCCTGACATGTAATCTGGGGATCTCCAAGCTTTTACTAGAACCATCATAGCATAAGGCATACAGATGCAGCCATAACACGTACTATAATAGGATACACACAACAAGGGTTTAATAAATAATTGGTTAGGGATAGATATTGGTTGATATAGTCCATGGTCTTTTTGTCAATGAATAGGGTGGAATCAGAGTATGGCATCAAGTGGTTTACAATCTCAGTATCATGATAAGAATGACTAAGCCATGTATTTGTTGGAAATGAAAGTGTACTGATTATGTAAATCTGTGTCTTCACTGTAGTATGTTTTCTTTAGAATTATTTTTTTCAGAAGGCATCTGGTAAGAGGATTATAATTAGTTACATCAGTAAAATTATTTTCCTGTGTTTGCTAACTGCCTCAATAGAGCATCTAGATGGATTATCACAAGATATCTAAGATGTGTTTGAGATAGTTTGACTTAAACTAAAGGACTATTCCATAATGGAAACTCAAATTGGAGGTTTCCAAAAGGTAGGTCAGCCTCCAAGAATAGCCAAAATAGGTATAACTAGAAGCTCATAAGACTTCTATAAGTCACACAAGCCATAGTTAATAAGGTTCCAAGGACAAGGAAAACAAACAGGCTATAAAATATGGACCCCAAATTGAGGGTCTCAGGGGCAGATGCTCTGAATTGCAGGTATATTTTCCTATGGTACTTCTTCTCCCAGAAACAGCTAAAGTGAATGAATAAGGGCATTTATTCACTTAAGGCTGCCTAATGACTTCCCAAGCAGCATATGTAGCAGTAGCAACAGCCCCTATTTATTAGAACTTTTTCAGTGTCAGGTACTCCAGTAGTCATGCTCGTGATTTCTCAGGATGGGTTTAGCAATCCTATGTTATTGAAGAGGAAATGGAGGTCCAGAGAGGTTACAAAACCTCCTCAAGGCCACATAGTAGGTAAAAATGCATAAAACCTAGGACTGTTTATAACACTTCCACAAGGGTGTGTGTTTAAATCATGCATGTTCTGGTAAATAGTATAGCACACACTCTCTCTCTCTCTTTCTCTCTCTCTCTCTCTCTCTATATATATATACACACACACACATACAATGTGATTTTTAAAATATTATAACCCTATAGTTATTATATATTATTTTGGAATTTGAAAAAATAACAGTTTATAACAATTATATATAATTTTCCATGTTTCACTTTTTTGAAAAAAGATAAGCCACAGAACTTGACTGATGCAGATAAGCAAAACCAGCATTTCCAAATCTCTCCAGAGTTTCCAATAATACCTAGGTTATGCAACCTGTGTTTTTAAGGAAGAAATGGCAATATTAGTTAATGGGACAGTAGGATATATATTTAACTGAGTCACTTGTGTGCAGAACTGTCTTCAAGTACAAAGGCTTTGGGATTAAACAAATTTGGGAAGTGATCGGTGAAATTTTACTTCAAAGATTTTTTTTCTAAATAAAAGGGAGTTAAAACTTCTTTAAAAAAATGAAAAGCAGGCTTCCTTTTAATATTTTCCAGTCAAAAGTATTCTTAGTAAACAAGGGAGACCATACATGAATCAGCTCAGTCTCAGTCGGAATTTTCTTTTAACAATAACCTGTATTTAATAAGCTGGTACCCAGAGTGCGTGCCATGCTGCTTCAAAGTGATAGCAAGACCATGAGGAAGATCAAAGAGGAATGGTCATGGGATCTGAACTGCTAGACTGAGAAAGAGAATTGTATCTGCATGCACACAGCTACTTTTTGTTATGCCTGTATAGGAAAAGGATTCACTTCATTTTCTATAACTGCTTAAAGATTTTAATCCAAACTTCCTTTCAGCAGTCGAGATCAAAAACTCTAGATATTTCTGGGTTAGGGAAGAGAGAGACAATGTGTCTACTGGAAGAGAGGTGGAATCTTAGGAATTGTTCCAGGAAGCATTAGCTTTGATGGACTTATAATGCGACTGGAATAATTCTAAAGCACCAGTTGTAACGGATAGGTAGGGGCTGCCGGCAAATCCAATCATAGCAGTGCTATTTGATATTGATAACTATTTCTGTATCCTCTAACACTTGTAATGAATGGAAGCTTCACAGATGTTTATAGAAGACTGCTTATACTGTATAAAACTCTGTATGACAAACACACAATGTAATTAATACCATTCTTGCCACAGCCCCTGCAAGGTGAAGTTTGATCTTATATAAACCTAGAGTAGAAAATTGCCTGCCCTGTCTTAATGGTTATTCATGTTGCTTCTCCACTGTCTTATTCCTGCTGCTGTTTGTCTTGCTAATTTTGTTGCTGGTATGAAGTAGGGAAGGTCACTTGCCTATATACTGTTAATGGGTATCTACTGCATGCCTATGTTTGAAAACTTTATAATTAAATGAGGCCACATTTCATTTGCTTAATCAAACCTTATTTGAAAAGAAACAGATTTAAGAATATGGATGGCTAAAGCCTTCAGCACTTTTAAATCTTGCATGTTCTGGTAAATAGTAATTTATCAGATTATTATCTAACATGGTCATTTGTTGAAAACATATTACTGAGAAATGGAAGCCTTAGTTTGTGGGGAATGCAACATGCAAAATGAGAAATAAATGTGAAGCCCTGAACAGTGCTTTACAAGACAGAGACTATGTGTGGAATGTGGACTGAAAGACCTGTATGCTTCCAACTAAAGAAGGGGGACATACATGAAAAATAGAAAGGACAAATGGTAGGTTTAACATTCCATTGAATCTGAAGTTGTGTTACTGCAAGAAGGTGATTCATCACACCTGCCTTTAGATTTCCTTTATTCCTTGTTTTTAGATATAGAGTTCCTTTAAAATTAGGATAGTTATAATATTCACCAATTATTTATCATCATTCCTCTAGGTGATTGCTTTTATTAGTATCATTTCAGAAATGATACAAAAGATCTCAATGATTTCCTCAAGAGCTCTTCATCTTCTCCCCATGACTTAAAAATTTTAAGAGTCTTATTTTACAACCTGAGATAATTCTTAAAATGAGCTTACCCTAAAGAAAGAAATATGGTAATTATGCTAATTAAAAATGCATTCATGCTAAAGTGTAAATGACTGATAACTCTTCTATTAACAGAAACAATAAAACAGGAACAGCAGCAGGCAGGGCCAGAAGGGGTGGGGGAATATAGAGAAAGAAGAGTAAGGACCCAGAAGATATATTTCACTTATTTCACAATTGTGCCTTGGGCAAACTCTACTTTAAGTAGTTCATAATGCTCCTGAGTCATAATAATGGTTATGAAATTTGGAGTGATTCTCTGACAGTGCAATTTGGCTCAAAAAATCTGAAAAATAGTCTTTATGTGAAGGAAGAGTCATTTGAGTTGTGATATTAATACTCCCTCTCTTTTCATGAAAGACAAATGCAATTTAGCATAATGAATAGTCTCTTCTTACAAGTGTATTTTTCCTTATGAGTCTTCTGCCAATTTGTTGCTTCTTGCCTACTTCTAGAATAATTGGAGACATTGGATATGAGAAGGGGCTATCAGCTTGCATTTCCTTATTTGGCAACAGCCTTCCAATATACTAAACCCACTTTGTGTGAGCAGTTAAGAGACACTATGTTTCCCCTACGGGTGTCTGGCATTGGACATAGCTTTAATATGTTTTTTTTTTATCTTCCTGAAAACTGACAAAAAATAAGAAAAGAAGTGAAAACTTTTGAAAACCTACCTATTAGTTAAGTTCTCTGATTTGGTTGCTATGGGGTTTTCCAGAGTTTTCACAATGAATCTTTTTTAAGGCATACTATCCTCTCCACATCAATGATGTGTAACTTTACATTTCTTTCAGGGAATGTGCCCTAGGTACCAGTGAAAAAGAATGTGGAATTTTTAGCCCAACAGTTCTGGGTTCAGTATTTGGCTCTGTACTTACCAGTTGATTAACCTGGAGGAAGTTATTTTCTCTGTCATCTGCAGTCTCCTCATCTGTAAAAACAAAGCTAATGTGTCCTATGCAGTCATAATTAGAAATCATTACCATTAACATGCAATGGCCAGTGGAACCCAAGGATTCTTCTCCAGGTGATGGCAAGCCACTAAACTGTGTCTCACTAAATGACATTAACCCTAGTAACTGATCTGACCAGCTTTCTTGCTTGCTCACAAATGTTTTTCTTGAATTTACTGGTTACCCACTGGCTCACTCACGTTACTGGCCTAATTCTATGTGCCTGTAGAGCCATAGCTCAACATGCCAGTATATTAATCTACAACAGGAAAAGCACAACTATCAAACACACCAGATGTTACTATAAAGCTAACCAGCATATTCTCTTAAAACCACATGTGAAAAATGTATAATCGTTAAGTTTACCTATTAAATCAGAAAAATAAATGATGTTTATATATTTCAAATGTTTGCCTTTAAGCTCTGAGGGCTTGCTTGACTCAACCTCTATAATACATATCTATGTCAAGTGAGTAGCAATTCAAGGAGGGGGAGTCCACTGGCCACTATGTCCCTCATATAGTACCTGGGTAGGACCTGACAATGTTTCCATGTTTGTTTTTATTTGTTCAAGATTTGTGGCTGAACCAATCTAATTTTTCATTTGCCTGATCATAACCTTTCTCAGAACATGGCATAGTGTATAGAATTCAGTTTTTCAATTGTGATAACATTCCTGTCTTGCATCCTTGAAGTTTTTCCCTCATTTCTTTTATGTCAGAGTTGTGAATATTTCTGAAAATTCCATTCATGCATTTGTAAGAAATATCTGTCACATCCATTGTGTATGGATTTTAATAGCTTAATTCCCAAAAGATTGTGTTATATCCACTAATATTAGTGAAACCTCACCAATGTCTCCATACACCAATGTTTTAAATGAAGCTAAAGTGCTTAGGACAGTAACTGGTAAATAGTACATGCTCTGTGATAATAGTTATCAGAAGAATCGTTATTTTCCTATGGGGAATGATAAAATTGCATTTTAATTCCCTACCCTGAAATCATTACATATGGCTGATCTCATATGCCTTGGGTGAATTGGACAGCAGTTTAACATAATCTGGTATGAAAGGCTACTAGTAATTCTGTGTATCCAAAAGTCAGTACTTCCCTGACCTTTCCAGCAATACCTAACACTCCTTCCCTTTAAGATGCTCCCTGGGGTACCTTGGTGGCCCAGTTGGTTAAGCATCTGAGTCTTAATTTCAGCTCAGGTCATGATCTCAGGGTTATAATCTCAGGGTCATGAGCTGGAGCCCCGAGCTGGGCTCCATGCATAGTATAGCCTGCTTAAGACTCTCCCTCTCTTTGTCCCCTTCCTCCTGATTGTTCTCTCTCTCTCTCTCTCTCTCTCTCTCTCCTAATAAATAAATGAATACATCTTTAAAAAAATACTTTCTGAAACCAAAACCTAAGTCTCAAAATCTTTGTGAATAGTAGCACATTAACTTGTGAGCATGTTTGCCTAGTTATATCAGCTTCCGATTCAGCACAGTTGACTGTGCTGTGATGAAGTTCGTTAAAAGCAAGCCTGGGTAAGACCTGCTTAATTGCATTACTTCCCAAGAGTTGCTTAACTTCTCTGTGCTTCAGTTTTCTTATCTGTCAAACAGGGAAAATAGTAATACCTACCTTAGAGGGTTTTGTAGAAATTAAATGATGCAGAGTGCTTGACACATACATTACTGGAACACAGCAATCATCCAAAATATTAACTTCTATTTTATTATAAAACTATCAGTAATTATTCTTTGCAATAGTAGTATTCTAGATATGATCCTGGAAGGCAGGGATACTATAAGGAAACTAGATAGTTGGAAAGGGGCACTAAAAATGCCCATTGCACAAATCTGGTTAGTGTGTGACCTGCCTCATGACATAAGGATAAATGCCATAGAAATATGAGGGTTTTAATAGAAAGGGTAGTTAATTGCGAGTTAATCTGTTGATAGTAGAAGAAAAAAATGGTGCTGGTTTCAAAGGAGGCAAAGTTAAATAAAGCTGGACAACTCAGAAGCCATAATGCCAATGAAGTTATTGTATTCCAGAATCTGACTCTCTCCCTTGAAAGCCTTGCAAACTCAAAAACAGCCCCACATTAACAAAATTAACCAAAAGCACACTCGAAAGAGACAAATCTCAAAGGTCCAGGGTATTAATATACTGTGGGATCTATAAGCATGAACTAAAATACACCAATATGATCAGTTTTATCAAACTATGTGGGAAGTTAACTCCTAGAAGGAAGCTGCTGTGTTAATCCTCTAGAGCCAATCCCTGTCAGGAACCTGAAACACTGGAAGTCCATTAGGCATTCTTGGCTATTAAGTTGGTAACTCAAATCTGATAGAACGTGTATCACAACCACCTTGGAGCTTTTCGAAAACACATTTATTGACCTCTGGATATAGACAAGAGTTACAGGGGGACATAACCCCCATCCTGTAGGTATTCTGACATGGGCCACCAAATAGGACAAGATTGGCTAAGGAGACTTGCTCAAAAATAAAGGCGATTAGACCAAAGGTAAATGCCATGAGAAAAAGGAATTCTTTTGCAGCCATGTTGCAGAAGGGAAAATCTTGACAAGATGTCTGAAATATTCTAAGAGGATGGACTACTGAAGCCTAAGGAGTATGCAGGAGATGTTTACCAGTGAATGTAGCTGAGTGATAGCTGATCAGAGGATTCTTCCTTGAGAAGGGGAGCCAAATAAACATATGGAAAAATTAACTGAAGGTGGAAGCTGGGAGGAGCATCACTTATAAGGAGGGTTATGACCCATATTCATTTTGTACAATTTTATTCTCTTGATCCACCCCCTACCCCCACCATAATATAAACAGTACTTTGGAAAACAGTGAACAGAAACTATGCTAACTACTGGCAGCTGCTCATCTCATGCATGTTTCTGATTGTACATTGTTACTCACCATCGCTGTTTACTTTGTTTACTACGAACCACAATTTTCTGATTGGGGAGAATTTTTCCCAGAAACAATCCCCTTTTGGGGAGTAAAGTGCATGCTGCTGTTTCCTGTTTTTGAAAAGATTGTCTTCAAAAGTGGTAGGCTCATTTGTGAAGCAAATGTACAAGTTTTGCATTAGAGGACGGATGTATGCCAATCTGTTTAAGAGTAGTTAACATTACAGTCAAAGGTCTAGGTATAGGATATGCCCTTGTGGGCTCTCTTGAAAAATAGGTCAACAGGTTTCTCATCTTAGAATTTCCCCCATATTTTATTATAAGGCAATTTTCTTTGTCAATTTTTTCCTGTAAATTATATAATAGGACACAGCTGGTTGTATACCCCATATATGCTGATACAGTGTTGTATATAAATTGCTGCATAAAAACATGCCAAATGGGCAAAAAATACAACATGAGCAAAATTATCAGATTAGATTGGCAGATGCTTATATTAAACATGTCTGTTTACGTTGTGTATAAAAGGTTTTCATGGGCTTTGATTTTAGATTCAGTAGAACATCTCTCTTCCTTTTATGAGATCTAAATTACACTAGTTATTACTGGTTTTAGAAAATGTAAGTTAAATTACAGAAATAATCATATGCTTTTGCTATTTATTTTTTCTTATTACAAATCGTATCACAAATGTAGTAATAATATATTCCAGAAGCCTTGCTAGACCAGTCACTCTTAACCATAGGTAGCATCACTGTTAGACTAATTGCCTTGCTTTTGGAAATAAGCAAAAAATTAAAAAAATGTATATAAATTAATAGTAATAATAATTTTTATCCAAATCTCACAATTTATAAGTTATTTAAGGACAGAAAATGAATAAAAAGGCACTTATAGAGTGAGGTCACATTGGCTACTGGTACTTCTTATTTTAGTATTAATTGTATAGTCTCAAAACCAAAATTAAAAAAAAACTTTTTAGTAATATGGCATAGTATATTCCAAGAAAACAGACCTAGTCATGTATATAGATAAGTATATAAAGTACATATGTACATTTATATAAATATAACTAATACAAACACACATGCATATATATGCAGATCATCACTTTGTCCCAATTTAAAGTAAGTTCAACAACGCAAGATCTAATTAATGAGCATGTCAACGTGAGGCGATGAGCAAGTATCTCTGGTGACCCCTATTAAAAGTGAGTAGAAAAGTTTTTGATACCCATTCCAGAACCATATATTCTTTGTTAACACTCATTCAGACAACACGTCTAGAATTGTTCTGATTTGCAGGGGCCTAGACTGAATCTTACTATTGAATATCAAATTTTCAAATAGAACCCTGTATGATATGTAAACATACATAGGTAAGAAAAATGAGGAATTACAGAAATATGTTAAAATCATTGCATTGATTTATTATTTAATATATATAGACTAAAGGAAATTTCATATGCAGATGACTGGATATTCAAATTATTCTGTCTTTTGGTAAATTAGAAATCGGAATCTTATTCTAGAGGCTCTAGAGGTTTACCTAGTTTACACTAGGTTTTTTAAAGAAAAATTTTGTATTGAAAGTATAATACACATATTGAAAAGTTGTATATCCTATTTATTCAACTCAATTTGAATTTTTTAAAAGATTTTATTTATTTATTTATTCATGAGAGACACACGGAAAGAGAGGCAGAGACACAGGCAGAGGGAGAAGTAGGCTCTATGCAGGGAGCCCAATAGGGGACTTGATCCCAGGACTCCAGGATCATGCCCTGGGCGGAAGGCAGACGCAAAACTGCTGAGCCACCCAGGGATCCCCAATGACTTTTTTTAAAAAGACAACACCTGTGTAACTGCAATCGTGATGAAGAAATGGAAATATTACCATAAGCCCAGAAATCTACCTATGTCCCTTATCAGGTCCTATGATTCTCACCCTGTTAAAAACCACTTTCCTGACTTCTTTCAACCTTGGGTTGTTTCACATGTTTTTGAATACAAAGAAACGATTATATAGTGAGTACCCTTTTTTGTTTGCTTTCCTTTACTTAATATTATGTTTTTGAGATTCATCCAGGTCATAGTATAAAACAAGTTCATTCATTTGCATTTGTTTATAGAATACCACTGGATAAATATACAATTTGTTTATTCATTCTATCATTAATTGGCATTTATGTTGTTTCTATTTTTTTTAAGTAATTTTGAATTACACTGCTATGGATATCTTTATACATGTCTTATGGTGCTCAAGTGTATACATTTCTGTTTGGTATATACCTAAGAGTGGAATTGTAGGAATGTGAAATATGCAACAATTGGTTTTCACCAATTAACAATTAAACCAGTAGAGTGTGACCATTCCTAAACCATATTTTTACCAACACTTGATATCATCAAACTTATATTTTAGCCATTTCGGCAAATCTGCTCTCATTAAAGTTTTAATTTTTCTCTCTCTGATGATTAACTATATTGGGAGTCTTTTTTGTTTGGTAGCTATATTTTGTTGCTGTCTTTTGTCCTTTTCTTTTAAATTGGTTCACCTGTTGATTCCTTCTAGATTTGTAGAAAAGCTTTATATAATCTAGCCACAAGCCATTATTGGTTGCATATATTACAACTATATTCTCCTAGTCTGTCTTTTCACTCTGTAAATAGCTAATTTCCTTTTTTCCTCAAGAGAGAGAGGCATGATGAACAGAAGTTTCTAATGTTAATGAAACACAATATGTCAGTCTTTCCTTTATGGTTTGTGACTTTGGATCCAGATAACGAAATATCTGTTCATGCCACAGTTATGAAGGTAGTTACTTTTGTTATTTTCTAGAAATTTTACTATTATTTTTTAAAAGAATTATTTATTTATTTGAGAGTAAGTGAGACAGAATGTGAGCAGGAGGGAAGGACAGAGGACAAGAAAAAGAGAGAGAGAGTGAGAGAGAATCTCCAGCAGACTCCCTGCTGAGCACAGAACCTGATGCATGGCTCCATCCCACGATTCTGAGATCATGACCTGAGCCAAAATCAAGAGTCATGCACTTAACTGAGCCACCCAAGATACCCATAGAAATTTTATTGTTTTAGATTCATATGCATGTCTAAAACCTATCTTTAATTTATTTTGTGTATAATTTAAAATAAATAAGATTCATTTTTGTATTGGCTTTTGATTGTCCCAGCATCACTTTTCCCATCTTAGTCAGTGGTACCTTTATAAAAGGTCTAAGCAGTTACTATTTTTTGAGTATTCTTTTACAAAAATCACACTATATTAATTACTGTGGCTTTATAGTAAGGGAAGGCTTGGTATCTGATAATATAAGTAGTTCAATTTGTTCATTTTCAAAATTATCTTAGCCAATGCTCAATTAACTTTAATGTTTGAAGTTTTTCAGTGGTGTTTTGTAGAATGTTATATAGAGGTCTTTCATACCTCTTGCAGATTTTTTTTTTTGGAAGCTTGATATTATTTTGTGATCTTATTGTAAATTAAAAGAATCTTTATATTTTTAGAGCAGTTTTAAATTCATAGAAAAAATGAGTGGAAGATACATATTTCCCATATATCCTTTATCCCCACAGGTGCATAGTCCCCCACATTATCAACATTTACAGCACCAAAGAGGTATATCTGTTACAGCTGATGAGGCTACATTGACAGACCATAATTACCCAAAGTCCATAGTTTGTTTATATTATGCTTCACATCTTGATGCAGTACATTCAGTGGGTTTGGGCAAATGTACAATGACATGTATCCATCCCTGTAGTATCACATAGAGTATTTTAACTTCCCTAAAATTCCTCTGTGCTCTGTCATAAGTGTTAAGTTTTCAATTTTGGTTGTTGCTTGTGTATGGAAATGCATTTGATTTTTATACCCTGACATTCTCCCTTGCAAACTTGCTAAATTTACTTACTAATAATTGTGAGATTCCTTTAGATTTTTTAATGCACAGAATTATTTTGTCAGAGAATAATGACAGTGTTATTTCTTTCAAGTCCTTACATCTTGATTTCTCCTTCTTATCTGATTAAACTGGTAACTCCAGGACGATGTTGAATGGAAGTGGTGCATCCAGGTTTTTTTTTTTTTTAATTCCTTTCTGAACACTGTGTATTAAAAAAGAAGAAGAAGAAGAAGAAAAGAAGAAGAAGAAGAAGAAGAAGAAGAAGAAGAAGAAGAAGAAGAAGAAGAAGAAGAAGAAGAAGAAGTTGTAGAATATGGTGTTTTCCTCCAGAGTGGATTTAGTTTTCTTCTGGCAGGCAATTAGAGGAAAGGCAATCAGTTTGAGAAGGTCTAAGTCTGTGTTTCAGTCTTTTGAGGTCTAAACTATTTCCAGTTTGCACATGTTTCTCAAGCACAGACTTCAGGACTCTCAACTGAAAGCCTAGAAGGAGAATGCTTAACAAATTTCCTCCTTTATGGCATTTTCAAGCTCCAATTTTTGTGACCACAGGAAAGTGAGAGTACCAAAAGTGCTGTTACTTTCCTTGCCCTCTTAGATGCAGTTTTCTCATTGGATTCTTAATCTCTCCCCCAATTTAGAAATTGACAAATAGCTTGAGGGGAAAAATAATACAAAATTCTGTAATCCTTTATTTCTCTGGGATCTGGGCCCCTCAAGATATGGCCTCCTTGGTAAACTTGAAATGCAGTTTTTATACTGAATCCCTGAGAGATCATAGAAAGTTTTAAACTGCTGCTTTTGGCACTGTCCTTCATTCCAAACAGCTTTGGGTGTAGTAAATAGCTCAATACAGAAACTGACAAAATTCTGCTCATCTTGGAGCTTTTTCTTTTATTCTGAAAACTTGGCTCCTCAAGCCCTGGCTGTCTTGGATGGTCTCAAGATGTTCTCAACAGCTTCAGTTAGCTGTTGGCTTTCTTTCTTTCTTTCTTTATTTTTCTTTCTTTCTTTCTTTCTTTCTTTCTTTCTTTCTTTCTTTCTTTCTTTCTTTTGATGGTGCTTCTAAAATTGTTCTAAGTTGGAAGGTTTGCTGATACAAGCTATTGTATCCTATGTGGAAATGTGTGTGTATATAATGATACTATGTAAATAATTTATATTATATATTAAATTATATAATATGTAAATAACCTAAGATTTAATATAGAATTTGTAATTATAAGATTATATAAATTTCTATTACTGTTAATTTCCTCCTTTTCTTCCTCTGTATTTTCTTCAACACATATCAAAGTTAAAAAAAAATTATAGGAAATCTATATACCCACCTCCAAACTTTAAAGGAATAATGGAAGTATAGCTGACATACAGAATTATAATAGTTTCATGTGTACAAAATAGCAATCCACCATTTAGATACTTTAAAATATTTTTAAGATTTTATTTATTCATGAGAGACACAGAGAGAGGAGAGACATAGGCAGAGGGAGAAGCAGGCTCCTGCAGGGAGCCCGATGAGGGACTCGATCCCAGGACTATGGGATCACTATCTGAGCCAAAGGCAGGTGCTCAACCACAGCCATGCAGGAGTCCCAACATTGAAATACATTATGAAATGATCACCACCATAAAACCAGTTATGTCATCATACAAAGTTACTATCGTATTGACTTACATCCTTTGACTTACTTATTTTATAACTGGAAGTTTGTATCTTTTAATTCCCTTCACCTATTTAGATTATCCTTCTACCTTGTCTGTTCTGGCAACCATCAGTTCTATTTATGTCTGTATCTTTTTTGTTTTGTTTTATATTTTAGATTCCACATATAAGTGAAATTATATGGTATTTGTCTTTCTCTGACTTACATCACTTAGCATAACACTTAGGTCCATTTGTGTTATCACAAATGGCGAGATTTCATTCTTGTTTTATATATAAATATATATAATATATATTATACATATATATTATTATGAATCTTTACCATTAACATTTAACTACTCTTTTTTAAACCACAGATCTATGTATGCATTCATCTCTCTATCCATCAATTCAGGATTTATCAGTTATCTAATTATAATAGCTAAAACTGTAAGTCTTTACAAGAAACCATAGGCAAAAATCTTCATGACTGTTTTTGTTGAATTTCAAACTAAATTTCAAGTATCAGTACATTGTGTCCTAAACTGTTCAGCTGGCAAATCATTAACCAGACTCCAAAATTTGTATGTAATGTTTTATTTTTTGAATCACAATTTATATGCAATAAATCAAGTAAGTATTAGAGACTCTTTAGTATAGATTCACTGAGTTTTGGTAAGTACAAATAAACTGTGTAACACCAACTCCCCTTAAATGATAGAGACTTTGTGTCAGTCTGGAAAGGATCCTTAAGTTTGATTTATGTCAGTTTCCATCCATACTTTCCAGAGATAAATACTGTTTTGACTTATTTTTCAATACAGAACATTTTTTCTTGTTCCAGAGTTCCATATAAATTAAAACATACATTATGTACTCTTATCTCATTTTGAATACATAAAAGTGTAGAGTGTATATATATATATATATAAATGTATCTATTGATATCTATATCTATATCTATATCATCTATATCTATCTATCTATATCTATTTGCATCTAAATGTCCATGCTGCTGGGTCTACCTTCTTTTCTTTTTATTAATGAATAGTATCCTACTGTATGAATATGCAATAGGTTTTTTAATCCACTCTCCAGTTGATATATATCTGAGATATAATATTTGGCTATCATGGATAAACCTATTATGGGACATATTATAAAATTCTTTTTTTTATTATAAAATTCATTTGTCTACATCTTTATTTTTCTTGGTTAAAGCTGAAGATATAATTTAAAATTCCTATTAACAAAACATGAGAGTCATAGTTTTTGCACTTATTGGTACATCTGTTGTGTGTTGCCATTCAGTTTTATCCATCGGGTGGGTATACAGCTCTATCTCTGTGACTTACATGCACATTTCCCTAAAGAATAACAATAGTGAGCTTTTTTTCTTATACTTATGGACAATTCATGTATCTCCTTTTGTGAAAAGTCTGTTACAATTTTACCTTAAGGAAGGAGGGGTTTTCTTTTATTACTGTGTTATAATTTTTCTGCATATCATAGATGGCATATATACCTTGCATATATTTTCTCCAAGTTTGTAGCTTATTAACTTTATTAACAATGTCTTTTGAGAAATCACAGTTTATTAATTCGGTAAAGTCTAATTTACTTTTTTTTTTTTTTCCTGTTGAATTCTGGCTTTCTTTGATCTGTATAAAAACCTTTGCCTTATTCCAAGTCATGAAGATTTTTGCCTATGGTTTCTTGTAAAGACTTACAGTTTTAGCTATTATAATTAGATAACTGATAAATCCTGAATTATGTTTGTGTATCATATGAGATATGAGATAGTAATATTTATTTATTATGTTAATATTCAGTTTTTCTAGAACCATTTTTGGGAGTTTCTTTTCCAAAGTGGAGTGATTTAGTGCCTTTGTTTAAATATATATATTTTTATATATAATATAATTATATAATTATATATATAAATATATATATATATATGGCTGTGTCTGCAACAGTTTCTGGGCTTTTTGTTTTATCTATTCAGCAACATTTATTTCAGTATCACATTGTATTTATTACCATAGCTTTATAGTTAATCTTAATTCAGGTCCTATAAGTCTTTCCACATTATTCTTATCTTTGTAGATTGTTTTAATCTTTTTAATGTCATATAAACTTAAGAATTAGCATGCCAAGTTTTACAAAATAGGCTCTTGGGATCATGATTGATACTGTTGTCATGGATCAACTTGGGGAAAAATACAGCTTAACAATACTGAGTATTAAAACCCATGAATATGGTATATTTTCCCCTTTCATTTAGATTCTTCTGTATTTTCTCCTAGCAATGCTTTGCAATTTTTAGGGAAGAGATCTGTTAGTTTATATTCAACTTCAATATTTTATATTTTTTAGAAATTCTTGTAAGGTAAATCTTTAAAATTTTATTTTCAAATTATCCCCTGCTGGCATATTAGAATATAATTGATTTTTCATATATTAACCTCAGATCCTAAGATATTATTTTAATAATTGTTTTGTCAATTTCTATATGCTAATTTCATCAGCATATAAAGACAGTTCATTTCATACCTTGGAATCTTTACAACTTTTAGGTCATTTAATGCATTATTTTAAGAGCAAGAGTCTTATGGATAATATTACCAGAATTAGTGAGAGAGGGCCTCCTTACTTTGACCCTGATTGCAGGAGTGTTTGCTGTAGTTTTCCAAAAGAACAAATAGATGCTCTTCATCAGGTTGTGGAATTTCCTTCTATTAGTAGTGGCTGAGATGGATTTGTTGTTGTTATTGTTAATCATAAATGGGTATTGAATTTTATCAGTATATTTTATGTACCTAATATGTTTTTAGTGCTTCATTCTGTTAATATAGTGAATTACATTAATTTTCAAAATTGAAACCAACTTTGCTTCCTGATAAACTCTACTGCGTCTTGCTGTAGTATCCTAGTATATATTATCAGATTTGACTTTATATTAATTTGAAATAACTTCATCCTCATCCATGAAAGATAGAGATCAGTAATTGTCTTATTTTGCACTATCTTTGACAGATTTTAGTATTAAAATTATGCTCTCCTCATAAGGCAGGTAGAGAAGTGGTCCTTCTCAATTTTCAGTAGAATCTTGTGTAAAATAGATTTTATTTTTACCTCAGAATTTGGGCAGAATTCAAAAGTGAAACTGTCTGGGCCTGGAATTTTCTTTGTGGATCTTTTAAAAAGTATATACTATAACAAAATCCATTTTTTATTTACACAAAGTGATATACTGTGTTTTCAATTTAAATTTGCCTTATTTTCATATTTTAAAGGATTTTTTTCATTTTTCTAGTTGTCAAATTTGTGATAGTAAAATTGTTCATAATTATTTTAACCTTTTAATGTCTGTAATTTTACCAATGATAACATCTTTCATTCCTGATACTAATTGTGTATATTCTTGCTCTCTGGTTCTTTTTTTTCCCCTCTTGATTAGTCTAGCTAGAAGTTCATTTATGAGGTATTCTTTTTGAAAAATTACTTCTGACATTTTAAATTTTCTCTAGTTAGCTTGCATCTTTATCATTTTTTTCTCTTGGCTATGTTTTAGTTTGTATTGCTTTTTTTTTTCTTTTTCTAACTTCTTAAAACTGTAAATCATTAATTCCAGATCTTCTTATTTTCTAAAATACATCTTAAATGCTATTAATTTCCCTCAAAGCACTACTTTACTAGCATCTTAACTTTTAAAATATTTTCATTATAACTTAGTTCAAAATATTGTCTGTTTTCCATTATGTTTTTTTTAATTATATGACAGTTGCTACTTCAGAAGTGTATTATTTAATACCCAAATAGTTGTATATTCTTAAAATATGCTGTTTTTTTAAAAAATAATTCCTTTGTAGTGGCAACTCTGCATAGTTGCAATTTTTAAAACTTGTTTCTTCTCTGAGACAACAGATTTGAATATTTAGAGAATATGCTATATGCAACTGGAAAATAGTTTATTTTCTGAAGTTATTGGTATATTGTTGTATAAGTTAAAAATATGTTAGCTCAATATGGTTGATAGTCCTGGTGAAATCACGTCTATTTTTTGCTGATTTGTTTTTCTGTCTTCAGTTTAGTACTGATAATTCTGTTTAAATTTCTGGCTCTAAGTTTGATATTATCTTTTCCTCTTTTTAATACAATTTATATCTCACATATGTTGAGTTTCTATCATTAAATACACACATAATTAAAATTGTTATATCATCTCCATGAATTGATTTTTTATCATATCACTTTATCTTTTCTCTGGTAATTTTTTTGCCTCATAATTTATTTTTTTCTAATATTAATTTAGCCTGTTGGCCCCCTTGCTTACTCTTTGCATCATGTCTACTTCCATCCATTTGCTTTTAACATGTCAGTATCTTTTTATTTAAATTATATTTTTATTACATATACGGTATGTTATTTTGTCTTTCCTTTGTATCTCTTTTGACAATTTATAACTTTTATGAGAGTATTTAGTTCATTAACATTTTATGTAATTTTGTTATGGCTTGACTTAGGTTTACCATTTTGCCGTATGTCTTTACTTTGTCTTTCTGATTTTTGATTGTTCTTCATTTTCTTCTTTTTATAAAACTACTTAAGGACATTTTAAGAGTTCTATGTTTATCTCTTAATTTTTTGCTATCCATTTTTTATTATGTCTCAAGTAGTTGCTCTAGGGATTACAGTGTACTTCTTTAACTTTCATAGTCTGTATGGAATTAATATCATATCATGTCATATAAAATAAGGAAACATTACAGCTTTTTATGTCAATGTAATTCCCTTTCCTCCTCATATTGTTGTATGTATAATATCTATTGCTGTATCTATATTCAGAAGCTCACAGGACAATTATAGATTTTCTCTTAAAACAATTAATAGGAAAAAAAGTTTGTTTTGATTTTAACATTTTCCCAGATATATATCATTTCTGATCTGTTCTTTCCTGAGGATCCATGTACCCATCTGTTTTCAACTTCTTTTAGCCAGAGAAACTTTCTTAGCCTTTCTTATGTTTCATGTCTGCTGGCAATAAATTCTGACAACTTTTTTATTCAAATCTGAAAGTGTCTTTATCTATTATTCTTGAAATGTATTTTTGCCAAATTTAGATATTAGGTGGACACTTTTTTTTCCTTTTTAACATTCTAAATTTGTTTCACTGTCTTCTGATGTTCCCAGTTTCTAATGAGAAGTTAGCAAAAATTCAAATACCCTCTGTAATTAAGATGTTATTTTTTCTCTGGCTGCTTTTAAGATTTAATTTATCTTCGATTTGCAGCATTTTGACTGTGATATACTTTTGTGGGGTTTTTTGTTTGTTCGTTTGTTTTCCTATTTTTTCCTGGAGTTCAACAGACTTCTCAAATCTGTAAATTTTTATCTTTCACCAATTACCTTTTTTTTCCCCTACTCAGTTCTATTCTGTTTTTCTGAGATTCCAATTAGACAAATTTATACCTTTTATCATTTGTCCAGGGGTCTGAGGTTGTTTTCAAATTTTCCCCAATACATTTTCTCTCTGTATTTCAAATAAAATAATTGCTATCAATCTATTTACACATTCATTGACTCTTCCTTTATTACCTATTCTAGGCTGTGAAACACATTCAATAATTTTTAGATTTTAATTGTTTAAAAATTTCCATGTTTTTTCCCTCCATTTTAATTTTGTTTTTGAAATATTCTAATCTTCATTAATTGTTGGTATGTTATTCTTTACATTTTTTATTATAAGTGTGGCTCTAGTATTGAAATCATTTTCTTGTCTCCGATATGGCTTTTTGTTTGAGAATTGCAAACATCTTCCTGAAACTGCATATGTCATGTAATTTTAAATTGTACTCTAGATATTTTCGATTCAGTTATATTTTTCTGGAAAATGTTGATTTTTGCTTGTAATTGTGGTTTTAGGAGGTAGTTATCTTTGTTGGACATAACTGAAAATTTTGTTTTTAGGAGAGCAGTTCAAGTCTGAGTTCAGCTTTTTTTTTTTTTTTTTTTGGAAGGTCAGTTGCTTTGAGTCAGATTCATATTAGTTCTATGCTTGGATTATTCAGAGGTCAGCTAGAAATGTTTGCACAGTTTGTACACAAAATTTGGTGCTTGCCTCTCTAGCTCTTCATTCCAGGGTTAATTTTCAATACGGTTGCCACAAACTCTGTTCTATAGTTGTTGAAACCAGAATATCTGTGCATTTTCTAATGGGACTGTTGCCACCCTGTTCAGGACTGGATATGACCATCCCTCAATCTTAAAGCTGTAAAAAATGGATAACTCATTCCTTGATGATCCTTTATTCAAAGTACCATGTCTTCTTCAGGTGCTGCTTTTCTTTTCATTCTGCAGGTCTTCAGTTCATTGTTATTTTTTATATTTTCCTAGATTTTATATTTGTTATATGTGGGAAGGTGAGATTGGGTAGGGTGTTTTCTAGCCATCTAGAATCAGAATCTCTATTATTAGGTTTTAATACATGAATTCTGTAAGCATAGTGTGAGCATAATTATGTGTCAGCATTTATAACATACTCAGTTTTGTTAAACATAACTCAGTTTCTTTTTGATCTAATCCTTTAAGAAATTAAAATTAATAAGCTTTTGGTTAGATTACTACCTGGAGCTTGTATCCATAATGAAATTAATTAGTATTTTTTTCTCACTTAGTACTAATTTTAACTGGATGATACAAGGAATTATTTTTCTGTCACATTTTGAAATGACCAAGTGTCAGTTAATCATACATCCAAACATCAACCAGTGGGACAATTACATTGTGCAGGGCACTAATGTAAATTTAAGGCTGAATTATGTCTATAAACTTTCCCCAAGGAAACTTATAAATAGAGAATACAAAAGAAAGATGCATAAAATATATAAACACCTTTTATTTCCCATATTATAATGGCAGAAGAAATATATAAACCAAATGTTAGAAAGGCTTGGTCAAGGGAACCTCATAATCAAGACAAGTTTTATACATGACATTTCATTTCATTAGAGTTGGCCCTGAGAGGGTACCTATTATTTTACGCAGAAAATAAAAATAATGAATATATTTCAGAAGGAGAATAGATTTTGACTAGTAGTAGAGAAATATGTAGTCTATTCAGGGAAGATAAACTAAATACGTTTTTTAAAGCTTAGTTTTGATATGAAAGTAGTAAATGCTGGAAATGAAAATCAGGCCCAAATTATAGGATTTGAAAAGGACCCGAATTACAGGATCACTGTAAACTCAGAAGGTCTATAGATTAAGATCTGTGATTTAGGAATGTTGACTTGTCTACAGATTTCCAAGTGATCAGAGTAGGAAGGTATTAGAAAATAAAAGTTAGGAGGCAGTTGCAATAATTACAAAGTTAGAAGACAATGGTTGAGGATTTCACTAGAGAAGTGCTTTGGGAATGAAAAGGAGGGAAAGAATCCTGAAATATATCAGCAGTAACTAGAAAATTTCATAACTGATTAAGCTGATACATGGAGAAAAGGGGGATAATTGCATAAAAATGCCTTAGTTTGAAAAGGGAAAAACAGGGATCCCTGGGTGGCTCAGCGGTTTGGCGTCTGCCTTTGGACCAGGGCGCGATCCTGGAGACCCAGGATTGAATCCCACGTCGGGCTCCCGGTGCATGGAGCCTGCTTCTCCCTCTGCCTCTCTCTCTCTCTCTCTCTCTGTGACTATCATAAATAAATAAAAATTAAAAAAAAAAAAGAAAAGGGAAAAACATTATGAGTTTAATTTAACAAATGTTGAATATACAATAGTAGTAAGACATAATGAGTAAAGGGTTAGAAATAAAGGATGGACCTGAGAATAAATATCATGGTTGGAGATACCTATTTAGAATCACCTGACTAATTATAATTAATAATAATTGGAGCTAATTTGAAAGTACTGTATGCCAGGCACTCTGCCAAGTGATTTTCAAATAATCTTATTTACTCATCAAAAACATGTATGTATGTACTATTTTTTTTCTATATTATACATAAGGAATCTGAGTTTCTGATGATTTCTCTTTCCAAGGTCATACAAATAATCGTGGCAGATCTAAGATTTAATTTCAGGAAGTACAACTTCTTTTACTAACACCTGTTCTCGGTTGAGTTCAGAAATTGAATTTGATGTCACAATCCTTTGAAACTGTTGAGGAAGTGGAACATGGAAATAAATAAGGAGGACAATAAGACATAAATTTGGGGAGGCATATAACAAGGATTTGAGGAATGAAAACTAGCAATAAGCAGCATGATTTAGTATAATCCAAATCGTGATGACATGAGCTTGTACGGACTTAATTTGAGGGGAGGGGCATTATTCCCTGCCCAGCTTTTCCTAAAGACACATATGTGAACTATTTAACTGCTTCTTCATTGTGGTCTTGTCCTCAAAGCTCTTCACTGTCACCCTGTTCTTGATGACTTCTTGGGTTTGTCTTTTCCACTGTTACACCATCTGCTATGACAAAAATGTTCCTCTCCTTTCCAGGTCTTTCATGCATCACCTACAACATAACTGAGAATACATTATCATTTTAAATAAATTTTATAGAAATAATTAAGGGAAGGGTGCATTTCAGGAAATGTGTTAAGATCCATGCCACATTCCCTTATCTAACCACTTTTCAGCCTTGCTTCTGAACTGCTTCTACATGGCCAGGAACAGCTAGCTCATCCCCACCACTAAAATCCTTCAGGCGCCTCTATTTTGTTCTCTTCAGGCACCTGTGTTTTGTTCTCTGCAGCTGGGATGAATTGATTCTCAGCATTAGAGAAAAGTGATGCATGGATGTCTTATTGGTTTATTTTTGGTTTTACATTTTGTATCGATTCATTATTCATTCAAATGATACATACCTTTCCTTATAGAATTCTTATGCAAGCCCAGGATTAATTTACCTAAAGTTTGAATATTTTATCTTTTTTTTTTTCTTTTTTGTGAGAATATAGAGCTCTGCAAGAAGAACTAGATGCTAGGTTTAGGAGACAAGGAGATAGTATACCCATTCACTTTACCTTCAGATTCCAACCCTATGGAAAAGAGACAGGACAGACAAGCATAAGCCTCTGTCAGGTTAATAAATTTCAAATAAGTAATTAAATGATAACCAGGAAGTGCCTAAAAACCACACCTATGAAAGAAACAACACTGAACTTGGAAAAATGTTTTCCTTTTTTCTGTTTTTAACAAATGTCCTCCTTGTCACTTGTATGTCCTTTACAGTGAGTATCAGTTATCAGTGGTACTCCCCAGTAAGTGAAATAAAGGATGGATTCATTTATGAATGAAGTGGTCAAAGAAGGACTAACTCCTGAGTCTGACTATCTTCATGACCATGTTTGGTTTCTGCCAACATGTTTGGCGACTGTTGGCTACTAAATATAGCATATTTAGGAAGGAAGTGTCAAATAATTAATGCCAAGTCCAGGATATTAACTAGCTAGATCTGAAGAACAGAGACCTTTTCTTCTTATAATAGTCATCAAATACAATAGGTGGCATTTTAAATATTTAATAAAATATGAATAATAAATAACACTGTAAATAAAAGGTCAGAAGCTGGCCTAACATTAGGGAACTCTAACACTCAAGGGGACCAAACACTGGAGTGTTTATTTGAGGTAACTGCCCTCTGTGGTCTCCAAGGGATAGCAGGACTGACCTGAAAGGTCTTTTCCATTTTGGGTTAATTTAGTTTTATGAAAAATATGCTTCTAAGATTTCTGTACTCAGGAAACACTCAGGAGGCCCCAGCGTTTGTTAAATGAGAAAAATATTAAATTGTTTAATCTCCAGGGTCATATTTATGTTTACATTTCAGACTAAAATATACAGCTGTGGTGAATCTAGTTCTTTGATTTTGTTTGTTGGTTGGGTAAAATATTGTATCATTTACATCTTTTCAATAGAGGAGACTGACTTGTTTAGTCCCTCTAGTATTTACTATTCTAGTCCCAGATTGAAGTAACCCTAGATGAAATGAACTCAGGAAAGAAAAGAGGGGAACGGAATTTATATAACACACTAGACAAAAAAGCTAGTAGAAAGTAAATGACTCTAATATTGAAGCTAAAAAAATTAACACATTAACCTGCTGATAATTACCAGACAGTCAAAATTTAAGAGTTAATTCTATAGTCTTGTTTCTATAGTTGATGTGATTTTTCTTCTGCTTCTTGTTTGGTACAGTTGCCAAGTATAAAACAAATACTGGGCTACCAAGGAATTTTTTTCTTTTTAGCTTTCTGCTCTCTTTATGTTGAAACTTCTTATTTGGGGTTAATTTTACCTTTGGGCTTTGCTTACTTATAATGTGCCATAAAATGTATGTAGATTCCGCTTAACAACTGATTTATTTCTTAAATGTTGGAGCAAGACATGAAGCTGTATTTAAGCTCAGTAGCAAAACCAAATTCTCACTCCATTGCACAGACTGTGGGAAATAGAGTTTACTTTGTGCAAGATGACTGGCAATTAATGCCCAATCAGGGAACCTCTAATGAATTTTTCCCACCCATCTTCAACTAAGCTCAATTTAATGCCAAATGTATTATTAAAACCAATATCTTCTGCAAACCTCATACACTGAATATTCAGGTTTCATATCAAGGGAGTAAGGAATTCTGAGAGTTGAACTGTATACTTGCTGTAAATAAAATATAAAACAAAGAAGTTTTAAAAACCCAGATATTCTTTACTTTTCTTGGACTTTACTTTTATCTATTATTTATTCTGAATTATATTTTATAGTAAAATGTTTGAGAAATCTGAAGCATAAACAACATATGGGGGACAAAATATTTTGTAGGCTTAATGATGTATTAGTATTTTGCTTTGTATGAAATTCTAATCACCAGATATGTTTATCACTGCAGATGGGATATGCAGGCTCCTCATACCTCAGGGGATTACAGAATCCAAACATCTGTAACAGGGGGAGAAAAAAAATCCCATCGCAATATACAAAATTTAAAAGAATGAATTAATGAGAAAAATGAATAGAAATAAAAGTTTATTATTAATATCATCTTGTATTTATAATTACCAAGGAGCTCTATGTGCCTTAGAGATCTTGATTCTATCCTTTAAAAGTGTAATGAGATATTAAAACACAATCTAGGTATAAGTTGAGAAAATAGGCAATAATCTTCACTCCATTTTTGTTGGATGGTTTGGAGCTGACATAAAGACTTGCCATAATTAATGCAGTCCACATATTAGGCTATTTATACAATTGAAACACCTGGCTCATAATTGGCTGTTTCACTAAAATCAACCAGATATTTTCTAAACATATTAAAGCCTTATTAATTGGAAAACGTAGAGAGAAGGGTTGTTTTGGCAATGTAAACTTACTGGTTTAGCTGAAAGGAGTCAGAGATGATTAATCAGAAATGTATATTGACTTTAGAACATATATTACTATTTAGTTGTTTGGGAAAGACTTTATGTATATGCTCCTGTTCACATGAATTGTGTCTTTTTGATAAAGCCAAGTACAAGAGAATATAGATTAACATTTGCTTCTGATGACTGATTTACTAATTTATTCATAATTGTAATTTAAAAAAATTTTCTGAGGATCTCTGCTAGGAGATGGGATGAATTGAAAATAATCTTACAGTCAAGTGTAGAAATAGATGTGTAGACAATGGTCACCTCCCAGAACAGGCTTTTTCATTGTCATAAATTCCATATATTGTCATAAATTCCATATATATTGTCATAAATATATATGGAAGGACTTATGAATGAACTTTTTAAAGCTGTATGGTCTAGTTTAGGAAAATTTTGAGTATGGCCTTTCAAAATAATATTTTTAATGGACTGAGGGCTTAGAAAGAGAAAGGAATGCTTCATTAGTAACATTGTGAGAAGAGTAGTAATTGCATGGGTTCTGAAGCTGGACTACCTGGGTTCCAGTCTTAGATATACCAATGAATAGCTCTGTCAATTGGAGCAAATCAACACTCAGTGACTCATTTTCCATGTCTATAGAATGCATATAATAATAGAATTGGCTTTATAGAGTTCTTTGAGGACTAAAATAGTTCATTTGTATATATACATGCATTCTGTGTGTGAATATGTATATGTCTGTGTCTATAAATGTATATAGATTGATAATATATGTCAACATATATATTGATAAGATATATATAGATATTGCTATATCTATTCCTATGTTGATTTTTCTTTCTATATCATAAAGCACAGAATGGCACATCATAAGGACTATATAAATTTTAGATGTTTTTTATTTATTTATTTATTTATTTATTTATTTATTTATTGAGAGAGAGGGACATGCACATGCACATGCCACCTGAGCAAGTGGGCAGGGGAGCAAAGGGAGAGGAGAGAGAGAATCTTAAGCAGACTCCTTGTTGAGTGCAGAGCCCAATGCAGGACTTGATCTCACAATCCTGAGACCTTGGCCTAAGATGAAATGAAGAGTCAGACATTCAACCTACTGAGTCACCCAGGCACCCAGTTTTATCTATTTTCAATTATTTTTTGTTGCTTTGGAATTATAGTTTTTATAAAACATAATATGTATGAAGATAATTTTCTGCTCTTCATAAATTATAGGATTTGATATCACTGGTAATAATTTATATTTGTTAGCATTATATATCCCAGTTCTTTATTCCTATAAAGTTAGATATAAAATGCGGAAAAGAGTTATTGAATGAGGAGAATCTCATTCTAAATAGGTAAATAGAGAAACTATTTAACTGTACCTTAGCTAGCATAGTCAATGGCTTCTTTGATGGGCAATCCATGTAGTGGGACATCCCAAATGCTGAGACCTGTTATTAAGAATCAGTATGTAGAAGCATTAAAAAAATCTAATTTTGTAATGGTTTACTCTTCCACCATCCCATATTCTCACCTCCTCTTAGTTAATTGGGCTTCATAGAAAATCTTAAATATTTGTAATATTATAGAGAATTTTCTTTTTATCCCACAAAGATTATCCTAAGGTTCATTGTAGAAAATTAGAAATTATAATGGTTCAGAGCTATGGTTGATCTGGCCTAATCTTTTTTCCTTTCAGTAACAAGAAGGAAATATTCATATAGAGAAATCTTGTTTTCCTTAGTAATTATTTTAAAAAGTAGATTCACTGATTTTTCTCCCATATCTAGCCATCTAGTTCAAATGTTCTGTACTTTACAATTAAAACAAAATACTTACAAGAAAATATCAACAGGGCAAGATGTGATAACTCTTTAGAAATATGGCATCATTTAGATTTTGCAAAAAGAAAAAAAAGGAGTACATGCATGATTTGCAGGAGACATTTATAAATATTGTATGTTAGGTTATTCAACTCCCTTCTTTAAATTAAACAATAACATCCAATTGTTCTTTCAAAATCATGTATAGGAAAGGAAAAAGAAAAAGGTTTTAAAGCACTGAAGAAAAGTAGGAATTTTGGAAGACAGCTATGCTTACCACCATACCATCAAAGCCAAAAGAAATATCGGAGATCATTATCAAATGTTTCAGAATGGATAAAGAAGGCCTTATTTTCCTTTAAAAATCAATTACACATCTGTGATTTTCATCTGTAATATAGTAAAATGAACATGTTCATAACAATTACATATAGCTTAGAGGCATAGGCAACATTTTATGCCCACAAATCAATAGTGCTTTGTGTGTATAAGGTAGCAACACCTTAGTGATTTACGTCTTTATTTTTGACTGGATTGATAATACCACCTAAAGGGACCACAGAGACCACAATGTTTTACCAACACTGGTAAAAATACATAGCTCATTGTAACACTTATAGTTAGTAACTTGGCATCATGGGAACCTTCCCAAGTTAAATGTCTTAATTGAGGCATTTCCATGAAGGGCAAAGAATTACAAATAATTGTTTCAAATAAACAATTTACTTTTTTTAAAGATTTTATTTATTTATTAATGAAAGACAGAGAGAGAGAGAGAGAGAGAGGCAGAGGCAGAGACACAGGCAGAGGGAGAAGCAGGCTCCATGCAGGGAGCCCTATGCGGAACTCGATCCCGGGACTCCAGGATCACACCCTGAGCTGAAGGCAGACACTCAACTGCTGAGCCATCCAGGCGTCCCTACTTTTAGCTTTTAACTCTGAAGAATATCCTTTCCATTTTCATCATCACTATTTTTTCCATGTGATTATCATATTAATCTTGGGTTAACTTAGTTTCTAATCTGTAATAATGTCAATCAGAGGGTCAAAAACTTGGAAATTTGAGAAATAAATACATTTTCAGATATTTTTAAAGAAAATTCTTCCATATATTTTACAGTACTACAATGAGGGAGAGAAAAAACAGAATCAAATAGTTAATAGTAATCTTCAGGAGATTATGTTAAAAAAAACTGCAAATGTTATTTAATTTCAAAAGTACTTAGATTTGGGGAGCATTATAGAAGAAGTCCTTTTTTCTGTTTATTTTCTGGGAGAAATATTTTTCTTACAAAGGGATCCTCATTATCCAAGTATTTATTAAATTAGAGAGGGGTCAACAAAAAAATCCATCCTGACACCTGCTTCTGCAAATAAAGTTTTCATTTGTTTGCAGCCATGCTCATTCCTTTATGTATTATCTATGACTGCTTTGATGGTACCATGACTGAGCTTAGTTGTGACAGAGACCTAAAATATTTATTATTGGGCTTTTTATGGAATATTTGCTGTCTTCTGAATTGGAGGCTCAAAATTCATCATTATATGAACCAAGTTTATTAAAATATGACTACTTACAAAGTTTGTTTCTATTTAATCATATCTTCTCACAGAACAATACTATTTATTGCCTGAAACCTTTTAGATCTCTTGCTAATTTTTAGTTTTGAACTATGACAATGTTATGCAGATACAGAGCAACAATTAGCAAAGTTACGTAGTAAATCTTGGAAAAAGCCACGGGATTCCATGAAGTAGATGAGGGCAATTGGAGAACTATTCAAATAACTTGTCAAGCCATTGATTAACATGGGAGCATCTGGAATCAGAGCGTTTAACAAATCAAAAGTTATCTCTTAAGAAAAAATTAATAAGAACAATGAAATGTTTGATCCTTCAAAAGTGTATTATTTATTATTTAAATATCAGAGTTGAGAGGCCCTTGAGAAAATTTATAGACCCAAAATATTCTTGGTAAAGATCCTTTTAATGATTATATAATAGTTGGAAATGAGAAATGTCATTTTCTTGGTATAACAAATTTTTGCTAGGAAAACTATGTCCTGAAAACAACTGATTCGTGTATTATTAACTCCACAAATGAGTAGATGATTATAACTATAATCTAAATGTTGCTCAGAAAAATTAAATATTGTATTTGAGATAAAGTTCCCTTTAACTTTTTACTATATACTAGCAGATTCATTGTAATAGGCATATCATGAAGTACCATTTACTCCTAAAAAAAGAAAAAAAGGCCTCAGACATGAACTATAATTTGGTACTGGGGAAAGCACACACACACACACACACACACACACAAACACACACACATTTTTGTAGGACTGTTTCAGTTAGCCTACTATTACACAATGTTTCCAAAAGACCTTTTCAAGTAAGTCTAAAATTTTCCATATGCCTTCTTGTTCTAAATATAGGTTAATTCGGCTGAACCATCAGCTTTCCTGATAGATCTAAACCATGGATCTTTTACATGTTCTTTTGAAAATAGGAACAATGAGCAGAGAAAACAAAAATACACATGAAAGTTTTGATATTTTATAAATAAGAGAAAAAATAATTGGGTCTTATCTACCTAGAGAAAAATATCTATGGAACAACTTATCACCAAATTTCTAATATGTAATTTTAGATGTAGTTAAATTTAAAGCAGGATTTTTTTTCTGTAGGTGTGCAGAAAATGATATAGGTACCTGATAACAAACAACAGTTTTCCTCCAAAATTATCTTTCTCCCTATGCTATTAACTTACTTTTTCTACCCCTATGCCATCTTTTACCTTTGGGAAGTCTGCTGCTAACTATATAATGTAACTATATTTTCATGAATCATGGATACTCCTGAGCTAACTATATAGAGTGGAGTTTTATTTATTTAATCATGAGAGACACACAGAGCGAGGGGCAGAGACACAGGCAGAGGGAGGAAAAGCAGGCTCCATGCAAGGAGCCCGATGTGGGACTCGATCCTGGGAATCCGGGAGTGGAGAATGTTTGGCCGGGGTGAATTGAGGTAGGATGGAGGGTTAGGGTGGTACAAAAGGTTTATTTAGTCTTATTATTTATTTAGGCTTAAAACAGCCAACAGATCTAGAACTCTGAAGCTCTCATTGGTTTAAGTTTTATAGGATAGCTGAGAAGTTTGTTTAAATTGATATATGTGCCAATTATTATTTAAACAGCTCAATCCCAGACTTAGTTAAAAAACCATCATCGTAAGGAAAACATACCTGACAGATTTTTCGACTTAATGATAGATAATGTCATAGATGTTTTCTTGTATCAAAGTCAAGACATCATTTACTCCGCTTTCTAGTGTTATGAGTGGCATTTAGTTTAAAGTTTTCTCTTTTCTAGCATTCCCAAGTGATTTAATTTTCTCATTTTGCAATGAGAGTTGCAATCATGACAGAAAAGGTTATGTCCTTCAGAGACAGATTTCTATGAACAGCAAAGTCTCACTAGGATTTTTATCAGCATTCACTAAAGGATGCAGTTCCGCATCAGATAAATTTATTCATAATCTCCACGTTAAGCTAAATAATGTACATTTAAAGTAGGATTCGTTTACATTGTGCTTTATACCTGATAATTGTTGATGAGCTATTGCATTAAAAGCAGTTAACAAGAAAGGATTCGTCATTTTAAATGGGTGCACTCATATCTACATTCTGTTCATTTTGACTTTTTCACAGAATGTAAGAACAATGTAAGATACTGCAGGAAGACATATTACTCAGTTTTTTTTAATCTGACTTATGAATTACATATCCTACTAAAAATTTAACTACCTCAGGTGCTCAAAGCTTGACTCAGAATCCGATAACACACATATGACATATATTGTTATTTACCTGGGTTGAAGGATCATTTTTGTCAATGAACCATGAAATGTATTATGGCAAAGTACTTTGCTAAGAACTGATTACATGGAATTCATGTGGTAATAGAACCGAACAATTCAGTAACTTAAGACATCACTTATTCTCCTAAGCAAGCTAATGTTTCATGTATCTCCTTTGGACAACAGAGATCACAGGTCTCTGCTTTTCATGCTTTAGTAGGATTAATGATTTTATAAGATTGTACCATATAACAACAATACAATATATCTTCTTTATTCATAAAAGCCAAGTTCATTCTGGTGCTTATTTCTGTGTCATAAAACTGAAGGCTCTTAAATGACAAAGCAGTTGAAAAAGGCTGAAAAATAAATTCAAAAATACTCGCTTTGGTTACGTTTATTATGAGAATTCAAGCTAGTAACACAAATCTCTCAATTTTCAACTTTACCCGGGGAAATACTATAGTGCTTCTTGTTCCCAAGAGGACAGCAGGGCAGTAACACTAATGTTATCTACAATCTAAGTCCCAAATTCTCAACCAGCCTCTTAACATAGAGGATTTAGGTCATAGGTGGATTTTTAGGCCTCCTTTATACCTTTTGTTTAATATTAAACCAGAAGGGTCTGTTAAGAGAGGCAGTACCATTTGATAGTTCAAAGCGTGAACTTAAAATCTCTCTTGGTCATTTCCATGCTGCTTAAATTATTTTGATCTCTCTGTGCCTTAGTTTCCTCCTCTGTAAAATAATAATAAGAAGAAAAGTAATGTCTACTTCATATTAAAGCTTTAAGTGACTTGGGATCCCTGGGTGGCGCAGCGGTTTGGCGCCTGCCTTTGGCCCAGGGCGCGATCCTGGAGACCCGGGATCGAATCCCACGTCGGGCTCCGGGTGCATGGAGCCTGCTTCTCCCTCTGCCTGTGTCTCTGCCTCTCTCTCTCTATCTCTCTGTGACTATCATAAATAAATAAAAATTTAAAAAAAAATTAAAAAAAAAAAGCTTTAAGTGACTGGAAATATAATATTCATACAAATATCTTAGAAAACCTCTGGCAAATGGCAGATACCAGTAAATTCAAGCTAGCAGTGTTAAAAAATATTATTAAACTATCTGATGGTGTACTTGTTTTTCTAGACTCAGTCTTAGGTTTGTTTGGTTCTTGTGATCCTATTAAACTAACTTTATAGGGTGAACTAGAAGGGGAAAAGCCACAAAGAAGAAACATATTTAATCCCCATTTCTTCAACAGTATAAACCCTCTTTAAAAAAAAAAAAAAGCCCAAATCATCAGTTTCTTGGATCAATCAAAATCATCCTTGATAATTCCTCCATACTCCTTACTTCCTACAATAAAAAACCAAGACCTGGGTTGCCTTTGTGGTTCAGCAGTTAGGCATCTGTCTGCCTTTGGCTCAGGACATGATCCTGGAGATCCTGGGATCGAGTCCTGCATTGGGCTCCCTGAATGGAGCCTGTTTCTCCCTCTGCCTGTATCTCTGCCTCTCTCTCTCTCTCTGTGTCTCTCATGAATAAATAAATAAAATCTTTTTTTTAAAAAACCAAGTCCTATACATTTTATCCTTAAAGATATTTTAATTCCTTCTCTCTCTCTCCTTGCTCCACTGCCAGCCTACCACAAACTATTGTCATTTTTCACCCATTCTATTCTCTCTCTTTTTTTTTAAGATTTAATTTATTTATTCATGAGAATACACAGAGGGAGAGAGAGAAGCAGAGACACAGGCAAAGGGAGAAGCAGGCTCCATGCAGGGAGTCCGACGTGGGACTCGATTCCGGGTCTCCAGGATCATGCCTTGGGCCGAAGGCAGGCGCCGAACCGCTGAGCCATGGGGCTGCCCTCACCCATTCTATTCTTATCTCACATCAATGCTGACTGGCAGCCCATTGCACTTAGAATAAAGTGCAATAATCCTTCCCCTATTCCTGGACAATCGGCCTGTACCTAGCCCCATCCTCGTGTTGCTTCACCCTCCTCCTCACTCATAAGGCCCCAGTTGAATTGATTTTCCTTCTGCTCATAGAGTGATTTGAGTGTATCTCCAATTATAGGCACCTTCATAATCTCTGCCTGGAAGGCCCTCTGCTACTTTTTTGCCTGAGCTCAACCTTTGAGTCTCATCCTACTCATTCTTTCTCCAAGAAGCATTTCCTGAACCTTCAATTACACTATGTGCTCCCATTTTCCACTTTGCTGGAATTTTGCTTCTCTTTCATAGAACTTACACAGGTGCAATGATGTAGATACTGCTTTAATCATTTATTGAGTGTGCAATCTTCTAAATAAACGAGAAGTTCCTAAAGAGCTATAATATGTCTTTCTTTTTTTTTTCAACACTGCAAAAATTAACAAGAATGTTTGCAGTATAACAAATATTTTTGAATTAATGAAAACAGTGCTTTTTTTCTATCAAAAGCCCACAATCTACAACGACTGTCATTTTGTAAATCATTGTCTCAGAACTACTTTACCTTTGGTATAGAGTGAGATGGGGCCCTGGATGGTAAAATTGGGGAATTTGTGTTATAACCCATTTATGGCATTAGGCAAACTCCTCTGAGACTCAAACGATATCTGCTGCAAAATGTGTGACTTTCACAAAAACAAACAAACAAACAAACAAAAAAACTGTGGTTATCTTTTAGTTCTGAACTTTGATTTAAGAACTTTGACTCTTATCTTCCAGTTAATTGCCTTTGCACCAATGATTACCTTCTTTTGCTATGAATTTTTCCTTAAATACTACATTAAGAATAACTACTTTTTTCAGGGTTTCTTGATAAAATGTACTATGGAAAAAAGAATGGAGTTGATAAGTTCAGATCAACTAATATTTAACTCAATAGATGCTACATTTGAAAAATAGCAGCATATAAATGGGTGAAACATAGTCATCAAGACAACAGAAAAGAGTTACAGAGCTTAGAAATTTCACCCTCCTTGAGGCCACTCCACTCCCATTCCTCATCTTTGTCTAACAAGTTTGCCTCTCACAATTCCCTATCCCATCAATCCTTACCCCTGCTCTAGCCTGTGCACCCTTCATCTCTCAAGGTGGATTGTATCATTCAATTATCACAACAACCCAGTGAAATTGAATGGATACTATTGCTGTCCTCTCATTTTATAAATGACAAAGTGGAGGCATAGAGAGTTGGTTAAGTTGCCAAAGGTCATAAATGTATTAAGTGGGAACAGGCAGTGCTGATTTCTCTATTAGGTGCAGTGAGCATAGTACCTAAGACTCAAAAAAGAAAAAAAGTTCCAATTTCTTTAAAATCAGAAGAAAAACTATTGATAAAAATGTCTTAACACATTGATTAGTCCTTTTATACCAACATGGTGTTAAAGCTTAATTATATATATTTGGAGAAGGGGGCCAACAAAGCAAAATTGTCTAGAACCCACTAGAGCCTCCTTGGAGGTTGTAATTGTATCTTTTATGCCCCCCTACCCCTCACTGCATAAATAGTAACAAGTACATTGGTAGTATAAGAAATAAAACTCTACAATGCCAAAATAAGGTAGCCTTGGGGTCAGGAATTTTAGACACAGCTGCATAATTCCAGAGACCTTGTTCTTCTTAGCTACTGTGGTATAGTGCTGAGTCAGGCCTCAAGTTGTTTATACAAAGACACAATTATTAAGGTGTTCCCAGATATTGTGGTCACTGTGTTTTGTCCTTAGACACAAGTCACTCAGTATTTCTCTGTGAGGCTAAAATGATTTAAGTGAATTATCTGGATTAGAATATCATTTATGGGGAAAATAATAACATATTCATCTGTGGCTTACAATCACTTGTTCATATGTTTTGGTTTACCTTTCCATTCCCGTTTATACTATACTCCTCAATTTCTGCCCTTGAGGATTTACACATAATTCTCATTCCCCAAGGACATCTTCTTCCCTAAAGACATTTTGCTTGCTTTCTGCTCCCTAGTATTCCATTAAATTTTCAGAGCCAACCACTCGTATGAATTGATAAAGTGGCTAATTTTATACTCTGGTTTAGTACTTGAACACACCTTTCAAATTATACCTAGAAATCATTAGTTTTTAAGGGGTTTGATGAGGTGTCTTTCCCTAAGATATTGAATGTTGTGCTTTTGTTCCTAAATAAATCAACTGGCTATTCAGACTAGTAGGGAAATGAAAAATCTGTTCCCAAGCAACACGCGCCTGTTGTTATTCACCTTCCTAAGATCTGTTTCTAAGAGACCATGGCTATTGAGATTGTTAGCAAGTTCTTGAATGACAAATTGTTTCCCATAATATGATCATAATACACTGGATGATGGGTTGATGCAATATGGAATTTAATTAATATGAAACATTTTTTTAAATCCCCTTTTCTCTTAGGAGCTTTACAAAAGTGATGTCTTGAAAGGCAGAACTGCCATGTATAACAATGACTTAATTCCACCTTCTGTTATCGCTGTTTGAGGTGATTTCCCTTCTTTTCCCCTGTCTATTTCTTATCTGTCTACTAATATTATTTGTAGCAGTAGTCATTATAGAATCAGAGACTACATGAGATAAAAGGGACTTTGAGAGGTCACAAAGTGGAAGTACTTCATGCACACTCTCATAAAAGATAGCTATATCCTTAAATTTTACAAAAGTGAGAAGCACATTTGCTTTCTTTGTTACTCGTTTATGTGATTCACAAGGTGAGCTTCATTTTTTGACCTGTTCTACTACCCTTTCTCCAATTCTTTCTCACTTAAGCCTATTGCTTTGCATTGTCTCTACTTATATTCAATCCTATTTGGACACTTTTTGTTAAGTTTCTACAATACCAAAGTATCTGGAAAAATGCTACCAAGGTGGCTATTGTTAGATGGACACTAAACTGAATTCCATGCTGCGTGACTTTGGCTAAGACTTGCCACCACTTATTCCTGTTGTCTTTCTTTTCAGAATAAGGTTTGTTGTTTGTGTTGATAGCTAAAGTCCTATTATTTGTATAAATGAAAATAAACCAGTTGAAATAATAATAAAAATAACCTCCTGGGACTGTTAGAAGAGCTAATATCATTTATCAAGCACATAGACTGATGGCTAGCATATTGTTTTATTTTACACTGTTATCAGTAAACTATTCATTTAATTCAGGAAATAGTTTAATGCATTGAGAATATGAGAAATAAGCTACAAACCTAGAGAATCAGAGACTATTTTCATTGAGAATATGAGAAATAAGCTAAAACCTTAGAGAATCTGGTAAGCTACAAATAATCTACAAACCTTCATAATTTTAAAAGGATTTGAGAGATAGATATAGAACACCAAGATTTCTTTGTTCAGTCACTGTGTAGAATGCCAACTTTGCGATTAATTTCTCCTGTCAGCACCTAAAATAAGCATGGTGGTTCTAAATTACTTTATTTCTTGGGTTGTTATACTGTCTGTTAATTCTATTTTTGTTTTGAAACAAACTCCACTATGCTCTCTGAGGCCAACCTAATACACAACACTGTGTAAATAATCAAATAAGTATTTCTTATTAGGACTTTTGGGGTATGTCTTTGAGAAGATCACACAGATATATATCAATATATTTATATGTCAATATATCTGTATCTATTTATCTGTGATAAACCCAGATGTCTGGACAATTCTTTTTTTTTTTTTTTGGACAATTCTTATAAATAAAAAATGCAATGATTAAAATAGCATATAAATTACTTTCAGAAATATATATTTTTCCTGCTACACTAGGTATTCATGTGGCTTAAATAAGATCAGATGTTGCATGATCTTATATTGGCTTGGACTCAGCCCACTATAGAAATGAAACAAATCCCTTGAACCCTTTTCCAGAGATTCAAATCAAAATTACTTCCCCTCTTTATTTTTGTCAGCAATATGTTAATAAAATTTTGCTTTCAAACCCTTTCTTAATTTTTATCTTAACATTCTAGCTTTGTGGTTTTTCTGACAATTTATCTACATGCTATTATCATCAAACGTCACTAGAAAAAAATGTTTCTCAATCTTAGCTATTAAACTTTTATTATTCCTTTATGGGATAGAAATAAAGAGGAAACAAGTTTGGAAGAAAATAGTTTTAGGCAAATTGACCATACCCTGCCAGTATTTTTTAATTACTTAATTAATTTGAGAGAGGGTGCAGAGGGAGAGGGTAAGAGAGTCTTAAGCAGACTCTATACTCAGCACAGAGCTCAGTCTCACCACCCTGAGGTTATGACCTGAGTCGAAGCCAAAAGTCTTCTGTTTAACAGACTGTGCTACCGTACTCCTGCCAGTATTAACTTTATTATTTCCAGTAATACTTTCCATGATTTTCTGGAATTAATAATGGGCATCCCAAAATTTATCAACTCTACTTCCTTGACCAGAAATCTGGGGACTGGAGAGAAGAGACCACATGCTCTAAGGGGAGCTCTGCTATCAAAGGAAAACTGGTTTTCACCTTAGATTTTTCTTAGAAAGAGTATTTGAACACAGAGGAAAGGGGCATATGCCAGATGAGGGGATGGAGAGTTAGTGATTGGTGATGGCTAAAGTGGGTGTGCTTAGAAATATTCCCCAGAGAAGTCAAGGAGATAGTTGAATTTCCTAGAGGTACTAAATTAGAATAAGGGAGCTGAGAGATGATCTTCAGGAACATGACATAGTTGTGACCAATAGGTTCCAAAGTTTCAAGAGACCAGGATTCAAGATCTCTAGCATGATTTAAAAATGATTAGGTGTTGATTAAACAAACAAACACACCAACCAACCAACAAAAAGAACAAATTCCAGGTTTTTCCAACTTGCCCAGTTGATGATGTCAAGTATCAGATTTTACTCTTTTTTTTTTTTTTTAATTTTATTTATTTATGATAGTCATACAGAGAGAAAGAGAGAGAGGCAGAGACACAGGCAGAGGGAGAAGCAGGCTCCATGCGCCGGGAGCCTGATGTGGGATTCGATCCCGGGTCTCCAGGATCGCGCCCTGGGCCAAAGGCAGGCGCCAAACCGCTGCGCCACCCAGGGATCCCCAGATTTTACTCTTAATTTATTCTAACATCTAACCTAGGGAAGAATTTGCACATTATACTCATTTAATCAGATTGGAGTAGATCATTCAGAAAGTGGAATGCAGGCATCCAACTCTTACCTAAACAGAGAAAAAAAGAAAACTAATATTCTCTAATTTTGCTTTTCTAAATATTTTTGTTTTGACTTTATTGAGTTTTTGAGATGTAATTAATGCAAAACTCAGGGAAGCCAAAGAAAAGATATCTCTGTAAATGACAGTGATTTTGGAATTATATTTGCATCCTGTTATTCTCTGAGTTTTAGTCTTTCACATTCTTTTTTTTTTTTTTTTTTTCCATGTCAGAACAAATACCTCTTCTAGGTAATAAGAGACTTTTGGTTTGTTTTTGGTCTGTTTTCTTTGTGGGTTTTGTGTGTGTGTGTGTGTGAAAAATAGATAAAGATAAATCATGTAAGTAGATCTTATTCAATAATTGTTTCCTTTTCAAATAAAATGCCATTTTAAAGACATGGTTAACATTTAAAATAAATATATATTTTATATAGACTTAAATTACTTTTTAAGTGTGCTTTTTAATTCCACATATTAAATAGTTCAGTAATAATATTTTTTATATTTTCTTGGTAGTTACTAAACATTTTTAACACTTTAATGCTCATCTTCTTTTGTTTTAACAATACCCTTGAGTTAATTGAGGCAAGCATTTGCCCAATTGAAAGAAAGAATAATTTATGCTATTTTCACAAGTTAATCGACAAAAAGTAATTTGCAAAGCCTACCATCTGTATCATTGCAGACACAAAAAAAATTGTGAAGGCAAAAAAAAAAAGTAGATAAGCAGAGATATTTTGATTTCTAGTAGAAATATTAGTATAGCTGGTTGACTCTTTTAAAATGGCATATATAAAAATGGTCTTGGGACACCTGGGTGGCTCAGTGGTTGAGTGTCTGCCTTTGGCTCAGGGCGTGACCATGGAGTCCTGGAATCGAGTCCCACATCAGGCTCCTTGCATAGAGCCTGCTTCTCCCTCTGCCTTTGTCTCTGCCTCTTTCTCTCTGTGTATCTCATGAATAAATAAATAAAATCTTTTAAAAAAAGAAAAAAAGATCTTGTATACAGTCTAATATTAAGGTCTTCTATGGTATAGTTTTTTACTTTCACAAGTCAAATATTTTAAAAGACTTTAACATTAGATTTAAATATAATTGGACTATGGTTATTAGTTTTCTATCCCCTGCCTAGTGTTCAGTATTTTTCTGTTTCTCCAGTATCAAGTAATTTAGAACTATATCAGCTTCCTGGGGCTGCTAAAACAGTGTATGAATACTTGGTGGCTTAAATCAACAATTTATTGTCTTGCAGTTCTGCAGTCCAGAAATCTGAAATCAAGGTGTCAAAAGGGCCATGTTTTCTCTGATGGCCCTAGGGAAATCCTTCCATCCTTTTTCCAGCTTCATTTGTTTACTGGCAATTTTTGGCATTCTTTCACTTGTAGATGCCTCACCCCAGATACGTGGGCATCTTCTCCCTGTCTCTTCACATTATTTTCATTTTGTGCATGTTGTCTTTGTATCCAAATATCTCCTTTTGTAATATGGATAGTAATCACATTGCACTAGGGCCCATTCTAATGATTCATTTTAATATATTACCTCTGTAAAGACCCTGTTTCCAAAAAAGCCACATTCTGAGTACTGACTGTTAGTATTTCAACATGTCTTATGGGGAGGCAGGGACATAAATCAACTCATAAGACATAGTCATTTTCAAATAGAAAGGGTTATCCTAACATTTATTTGTCAATCCTACATTCCTTGAGCACTCAGCTGTTAAGCTCTCTTCTCTACATGCCTGAGGTCCTTTGCTGCTCTATGGCAGTATTAGTACATTATGTTTTCTAAGGTAGTTATTTGAAGATATTTCAGCTCTTTCACTAGATTTGATGTTCCCTCAACAAAGTAATTGTGGCTTGTTCATCTTTGTATCCCCTCAAACCACCTACTTTTAAGTTTCAAAATAGTAGGAAAGTAATAAACCTTGGCTTTCAACCGAATTTAGAAATAAGGAACCCCACAAAACAAGTGAAGTATATTGAACTTAAACTTTGAGAGAAGTTACATGGAAAACCAAATCTTTAAATGGCCAGTTTTCCACACACAGACTTAATTGTAAGCAAAGAGAAGTTTTTCTTTTATTAAAGAGATTTGCCTAGAAAGAGTAATGACTAGAATTCAATAGTAATTGTAACCATAGCAATGGCAGTAAAGACAATAGCTGAAATTTGTGAGCTCTGGGCCTGGGGGCTTACAGGCATCATGTCCTTTAATCTGTTGACAACATTGCAGCATGAGGGCATTGAGCAGCTAAGGAAACAAAGGTATAGAGATTTTAGATGAAATGTTCAACATCACATAGTTAACAAATGGCAAAGCTAAAATTCAAGCTTTTGCTTTTAACCATTCCACTGATGTATGTGTATTTGCATGTTCTGTTGTGAAATGCCAAAATATCTGTAAGTCTATTCTGTTTGCAACATTGTTAACTAACATATAGGAGCTATATATTAAAGGCATCATGGGTAAGAATATGTTTTCTATCTATCTAAACACTATTTTAGGTTGTGAATTTAAAAATGGCCTTTAGCAATGAAAGTAAACCAAAAATGTACAAACTGAATCCCAAACCCTTTAAAAACTACAAGCCTCTAAAAACTGAAGATGAAAAAAAATTGCAGGTACATCCTTAATAAAGTCAAGAATTCAAACTATATTATTACTTTATGAATCATTCATGAGATATATAATAAAAACACCATCCAAATCATAAAATCATGTTATGGATTATATAATATTCATAAAGAATTACTTATCCTTTAAATTATTATTAATATGTAGTATTAGCAAGTATTCATGGAAGTATTTAGCAAGTTTTTATGGAAGATGCCATGGGAACAATCTAACAGTGACAAGAAAGGGTGTAAATCTCCTTATTTCACTGACATATCACTAAATTTCCATTAAATTGTTTAAATGCTAAAATTATAAGATGCCAAAACACTGTAAAGTCAACACATAACAGTGCTGAGGTCACAAACATTAAATATGTTTTAAAAGGTTTATTTTAAATGATAGATTTATTTAAGTATATTTTAGATCAATCTCTGTTGCAACTTTAGTCATGTTTGATCAAAATTGTTCAGGTATGAACATGTTAAAAGATACATAATTTCAGATCTTAGCATTTTTCTAGTACAAAATAGTGTGTAAACTACATTTATAAGTGAAATATACCCCATTCATATCATAGTAAACAATATGAGTTTAGAAAATAAATGCAGAATAATAATCAAGATTTGTCTTTTCTGTGTAATAGATTTTAAAAATCTGCTGCAGAAAAATAGAAATTAATGGTAAATTAGGAGAAATAATTGAATGTTTACAATTAAATTTAAGTATGTTGTAAGTTTTAGAGAAGGTAAATATGCAAATTCTTTCAAATACAGGTAGCAAAAAAGAAAGTTAACAAATTTGATTTGAAAATTAAAAAAAATAACTATGTATTAAAAGAAACTATCAACCAAGTAAAAAGGGAATCTACAGAATGGATGAAAATATTTGCACATTATATAAGACATTAAAATCCAGAAGAGAGACCTCCTAAAGTCAACCACAATACAAGCAAATAACCCAACATAACAAATTAGGCAAAGGACTTGAATAGACATTTTTTTCAAAGATCTATTGATTCTTTCATAAGTATATGAAAGAATTTTCAACATCACTAATAAATAAGGAAATGCAAGTCAAAATTACAATAACATGCCACTTTGTACCCATTAAGGTAGTTATTATTAAAAAACAGCATAACATGTTGGCAAGGGTATGTAGATATTAGAACTCTTGTGTACTGTTGGTGGGGATGTAAAATGGGATAGCTGCTATAGAAAAAAATTTGGCAGATTTTTACAGAATTAGAATCACCACATGACCATGAAAAATCCTTTTAAATATCTTATCAGGTTCAGCTGAGACAAACAGTAAATATTTCTGGCAGTATTGAATAATCACTTGGACACAAGAGACATCCCCAAGAAATACAAAAGATACTACTCTTCCAAGATCCTGAGCACTCCCAAAGGTAACCAACCAAAAGAAAGAAAGAGTGAGACTATTCTCTGGAAAATTGGAACAGTGAGTAGAACCCTAGCTGCTAATGGAGTACCACCTACATATCTGTCCAGACATATCTAGCAGCAAATAGGGTTCAATTGACATTTCTGTTGAACCATATTTTTGGTTCCCTAACCTGATAGTCACCAAGTCAAGTTCTCAGGACACAAACTGTGATAACCCAGAAGAAAATAGCTGTCTTGGGAGAGGAAAGATAAATGACCAATGGGTACCAAAAGGCAAAATCATGAGTCACAATTCAAAGATCTAATACTTAAATATGTTTTTTTGCCTACCAGTCTAAATTTGGAAAGGGAGGGACAACATGAATTTTACCTTCTTCATTTGCCCAGGCACCACAGAAAGAGAGAGAGATCTGCGACAGCTGACTTTAGTTAGAATTCTCACCTTTTGGTGGCTTCAGCTGGCTTTCTCAGGATCCTATCTAGGTTCTGGAGTGAGTATACTAGAGGGTCTCATCCTGGTCATCAAAAACTGTGGAGGGGGAAAAATTAACTTTCCTTCTACCCTTTATAATGGCTGAGACTCCTTTTTCTCTAGAGTATCTCATAAATGGATAAGCTTATCCAGGTTAAAATTTCTCCATTGTGGCTGCTATAATTTGAGATTATCTTTGGTAAGTTTACCTATCTACTAGTTCAGCCTTAAAACAAAAATTTATTCACCCAAGACCTCACACTGGGTCCAATCCAGCTAAGTCAGACCCAGTCTATTCTTGACTGTCAGATCCAGTCCCACCCAGATCTGGCCTTTTCTAAGTTGGATCTAGTCTGACTCCAGCAGGTTTCCAGACCTATTATAGGAAAAGAAATGCTCAAATGAAGTTTGAAAGCTCATAATGCAAAAGCTGCAGAGTTAGGATCCCAGAGGGACTTATCCATGACTACAGAGGTAACAAGAAAGCAGGTGAGCTCGAGAGTCTCAACAGGTACCTATGGCTGGTTGCTCATTGATGTTTGGCTTGTCCTTCAGGTCTCCTTTGGTTTCCTTTTCTAACATCATAATTGTGAAAAAAGGTAAACTGAGGCAATAACAATTTTTAGAGTTTATGTGAACAAAATTTTGAGTCAGGCAGCATCCATTCTAGGAGAAAGAAAAGAGCTCTAAAAAACTGTACAAAGTGAAATACTTATAGGCAGAAAGGAGCAGAAACAAGTAAGTTGTACTAGATAAAAAAAAAAAAAAGTGGGTTGATTATCAAAGTAACTTTCCTTTAGGAAATGGCAGGAGTCTATTTGGCAGATTACCTAACTAATGCTGATCAGGCAATTCCTGATTAACAGCTTTGAAAAGGAAAGTAATTTTGATATATGCTACAAAAAAAGATGAACCTTGAGGACATCATGCGAAGTGAGAAAAGGCTGTCACCAAACGACAACAACAATAACAAAAACAGCAGCAAATATTGTATGATTCCACTCTTATAAGGTAGTTAGAGTAGTCAAATTCATAGGCAGCAAGAAGAATATTGGTTGCCAGAAGCTAGGGGAGAGAAATGAGGATCTATAGTTTAGTAAATGCAGAATTTCAGTATCACAAGATGTAAACAGTCATAGCAATGGATGATGGTGATGGTTGCACACTATTAGGACTATATTTAAAACCACTGAATTGTACACTTAAAATGGTTATGATGGAACATTTTATATGCATTTTACCAAAATAAAAAAAATAATTATAAAGAGGAATAGAAATATATTTCTAAATGCTAATAAGAAATAGTTATAATCTCAAATGACTAAATTGAGGTAGAATATACATACAGAAAAGGAAAGGAAAAAATCAGCTAATTTACTCAAATGTTTATTAAGTGCTTACTAGTCATCTGAATTAGACTTGGAGGTAATGAAGAGAGGGTGAAAGACAAGCAAGCAAGATTATTTCTCTAGGAAATGAGAGTCTTTTCAATATACTGGCTAATAAAATAGAATAATGAGATAGGGTGACCAGTAAAAGCTTCTCCAAAGAGATGACGTTTGTGCTGTTCTAAAGGATTTAAGTGAGGAACAGAAGAGCTGACAAGTATTTGAGGCAAAAGGAACAATTGAAAAGGTCCAAAGTTAAAAGAGAGAGAGAGAGAGAGAGGAAGAAGAAGAAGAGGGGGAGGAGGAGGAGGAGGAGGAGGAGGAGGAGGAAGAGGAAGAGGAAGAGGAAGAGGAATAAGAAGAAGAAGGAAGAAAGAAGAAAGAAGTCCTATTCTAAGATTCAAAGGCAGTGCAAATTTGTCTTCCTTGGATCCAGTACCTTACTTAGGTCATATGACCCATATCTGCTTATACTTCCTAGCTGTTGGGACATTTTGAGTTATACTTGAAAGTGTGGTTGATGGCAGGCAAGGAGGAGGATATGGGGACTAATTGAAGGGGTGGCGGGGTGGGTGGACCTTGGGAAAAAAAATTCTGATAAAGTCAAGCCAACTCTATTAAAGAAACAAAGACTGAAAGAAACCAGAAAATTGAAAGGAGTGGAAAATCAATGAGGATTCTGTTTGGGAAAAAAAATGCAGGCTAGATAAGTCTGTCCAAAAACCATAGGCAACCCCTGTGAAAGAATTGGGATTTACATAGAACATGAACTTTTCAAAGACTCTTGGAGTCTGAACTTAAAGCATAGAGATCTAGAATACGAGAAAGGGCTGAAGCAAGTTCTGGGCAGTGTTATGCAGATATAGCTGAAGCAAGAGGTGCTTTAAAAATCATTCGTACTATTTCATTTGGAATGTCAAGTGAAATAAAAGAATTATCTGCCTCCTACTCAAACTAAGGCAACATCACAAAAGCAAGATACCATCTGACAGTGGGAGCCTCAAGAAAAAGGGGAAAAAAAAACCTGCCTCTCTTATTTGGCGTGTTGCATAATTCACTCAAGAAGTATGGAGCAGCCATTAGTTGTGTTTTTTTTTAAGGTATAAATTATATACACAAAGCACATATATTTTAAACACAATTTTCTTAATACCATTATATGTACATGGTTTTAAGATTTATATATCAACATTAGTTAATAATTACAGTGGGTAATCTCAATAGAATTATTTGGTTGTGGTATCAAGATCCTGTGAATTTTCAGAGGAAAAAACAATTAGTTTAGCTGAGTCAATTCAGGCTATATTTTCAGGAATGATTGTGCACTGTTTGCGATCTAACCACACTGTAATCTTACAGGTAAAAAAAAAATAAATGGGTATGGGATCTAATCTAGATCCTTTACTCATACAGTGTTCCCTCAGTTCTCTCCTAAAATTATGTGGTTGTTTGGTATTCCCATGCAAGGGACAATGGTGCTCCTTAGGTTCAAGCTGTGCGGATGAAGGAGAAATATATCCTTTGCTCAAATGGCTCCTACTTTCCATATAGCACTTCCAAAGATCTCGAGATCCATGAATCCCACATATATGTATAGAGTTTATCTAGTTATGGTAGAGCAAATTGAAGGTTATGTGGATGAGTTATCTAAAATTCACTCATTTAAGAATTATTTTTTTAGCATCTATTATGTGCTAGGTACTGTTTTGGGACTGAGATATCACCAGTGGCTAAAACAAGGTTGCTGCAGAACCTATATTCTTAGGTTATAGAGGGGTTAAAGATGAAAATGAATATACATATAGATAAGTAAATAAATGAAATTACAATATGTCAAGTGGAGATATCTGATATATAAAAATAATAATAAAACATCACCAAAGAAATAAGAATGTCAAAGTGAGAGGGTGTTTTATACAAACTACTTCACATAGAGTAAACAAAATAGGTATGACTGTTAAGATGACACTTGATTTCCACCAGTAGGAAAGGAAAGAAGGAGCCCTGAGGATAACTGAGGTAAAAGTCTTCAAAGGAGAAGGAACAATAAGAGCAAATGTCTGGATGTGGGGATGTATTTGATGTTTTTGGAGAGCAGTGGGGAAGTCACTGTGTTCTGAGCAGAATAAAATGAAAGGATGGAGGTGACAAACAGGATGATAGTGATGGAAGTGAGAATCTCTGAACCAATATCCAGACTACTTTTTTTTTTTTTTTATATTCCTCTGAATGAGGTACAGAGTTAATTGAGAGAGTTCAAGAAGGGAAGTAATGATGTTCAATTTTTTATTTTTTATTTATTTTTTTTAAGTTTTCTTTTTTTTTTTAGATTGTATTTATGATAGTCACAGAGAGAGAGAGAGAGAGAGAGGCAGAGACATAGGCAGAGGGAGAAGCAGGCCCCATGCACCGGGAGCCCAATGTGGGATTCCATCCCGGGTCTCCAGGATCGCGCCCTTGGCCAAAGGCAGGCGCCAAACCGCTGCACCACCCAGAGATCCCTGATGTTCAATTTTTTTAAACGAATACATTAAGAGACTTAAAAATAAAGGAGATGTATAACAGATTTACACTAAATGTTCCAGCTCCCATACCTATATCCATTAGCTTAGTTTACCTGCACTTTTGGGTAACCATTTTTATGAGATCTTATAGAAGTTTATTTTCAGATATATACAAGGACTTATAAATATATTACTATTCCCATTGCTTCACTTTTTATACTACTGTTTTCTACCTTATACAAATTTTTCTTCTTGCCTACTTTCATCTAATTATATATTCTAGAGAGTTCTATGTCAGTAAATCAAGATCATCCTCATTCTTTATTCTTATACAGATACATACTATTCCATTGTATGGATGTAGCACAATTCAATAATTTTTGCACTATTTCTGGCCACTTCAGTTGTTTCCAATTCTGGCTATTATAAACAGTGTTGCAATGGAAAATCTAAATATTTAATTTCATATATGTGAAGTAGTTATATTCCCAAAAATGAATACATTCTGAGTGCTGAGGCTGCTCTGTGAGGTTACATGTATATATTTTTGATAAATCTTGCTAGGTCCCCCAAAGTACTTGAATCATCTGTATTCTCACTAGCTATTATTTTGATATGATTTTATCTTTTTAGAATTATATTTAGCATCATTTCATATACCCATAAGACATTTGCATTTCATGTTTTCTGTTTTATACATATATGTATATATATGTATATATGCATAAAACAGAATATATATGTATATATATGTATATATGTATAAAACAGAATATATATATATGTATATATATTCTTCTTCTTTGTTCATCTATAAAATTAGATTTTTTTTTTCTTTTCAACCTAAGTAGTCTTAATATACTGGAAGAATAGGATTTAGTTTGTGCTGTTTGTTACAAATACTTTTTTACAGTTTATCTTTTAATTTTAACTTGCCTTTATACTTAATTGTCATGTAATATAATTTATGAAATAAACTTTATAAAGATAATTGTGGCTGCTTTATTTTGTACAGATTGCAGTTGAGTATGGATGGAAGCAAGGAGTCAAGTTCAGAAATCATTTTAATACTCTAGGGGATGGTGACTCAAAATTGGCATGAGAGCAGGGGAAGTAGTTGGAAGTTAACAAACCTGGGATATATTTTGAATGTAGAACCAACAGAAATCATTAATGGATTTGGGCTCTGAGAGGGTAAAAATAAGAGTTGAAGATGAAGACAATATTTCTGATCTGAGCAACTGAAAGATGGACTTATTGCTAAATGATTCCATGGAAGAAATATGTTTAGAGTAAGACTTCCAAAGAGAGATGGTGAATAGGCAATTGGATAATCAAGTTTGGGGGGAATTATGGGCTGGAAATATGAATTTGGGAGCTTCCAGTAAATAAATTATATTTAATGTCATAAGACTACACAAGATCCTAAAGAGAATGAATGTAGACAAACAAGAACTGAGTGCTAGGGAAATGAGGAGAAATAACAAAAGACAGTGAGAGGAGATGGCCCTTGAGTTTGGAGAAGAGCCAAAGGAGTGGGGTTTCAAAGGCCAAAGAAGAAATATTTCAAGAAATGAATAATGATTACAAAATTCTACTCATATGTTGAGTAAAAAGAGAACTGAGAACTATCTAATTTAGCAATGTGTATGTTGTGACTTTGGTAAGATTTTTTTCTGGTAGAGTGATAAGATGAAAGGAAGATTAATGATATAGTAACTTTTTAAAAATCACAGATCATAACATAGTGTATGCTAATCATAATGATGTAGTAAAGAGGGAAAATCAAATTGTTTAGAAGAAAAGAGAAAAATGTTGGTATTATATTCTTGAGTTATGAGATAAAAATTGGTCTATCCCAGATTACATTGTTTAGTGTTCAGTGGAAAATGGAGTCAACATCATTGTACTTGCTGTAGCCTTATTGATCTGTCCAATGATAGGAGTAAACTAAAGAGAACTAAATTGAACTATGATTCAGGTATTTCCAGGCAATTATAAGTGACAGGGAAGAAAGTGTTGGCATTGAGGCTAGAAACATTAGTCTCATGTCTGGAAGGGACCATAGAATTCAAATCAGCTAAGGATGGAAGTTAGAATATGAAAGGTTGAATGATTATGGACACCGGCTAGGATAATGGCTTATGGGTCCTAGGAAAGAATAACAACTGTAGAAGCTGGGTAATGAATGGAAAGACCTTGAAATATAGGAGGTGATATTTTGGAAAGTAGAATGCCTGAAATGAAGGTAATGGAGAAAACATAATAATTGGTTAAAAAAAAAACTATTGCCTAGTAACACAGTGCACTGTGGGGTAGAGAATATTTATTTAAAGAGAGGAAGTAAAGGAACTGTGAACCAGAAATTTAGAAGGATTATCTTTGTGATGATTAAGGTCATTCAAGAACTAAGAAAATATTGTTACTTGCTCAAGTCTAGTTGGTGTCAATTCCTAGTTGTATCGTGATACCAAGATCATTGCCCTGATTTCTTTTCAAACTGACCCTACTTCGTGGTATGGATTAGGTCTTATGAGGTTGCTCTAAAGATAGAGCCAAATAAATCAGGTAGACTCTAGGATTTGATTTTGACCTGTACAATCTACTCTGCCATTAGAAAAAAATTAACATAAATTATAACTTGTTTTCATTCTGAAATGGGTATGAGCTAGAAATTTCTATTTTCAAAAGTCTTTCTGAGGTGGGGCAAGATGGCAGAAGAGAAGGGTCCCCAGGTCACCTGTCCCCACCAACTTACCTAGATAACTTTCAAATCATCCTGAAAACCTACGAATTCGGCCTGAGATATAAAGAGAGAACAGCAGGAATGCTACAAGGAGAAGAGTTCGCGCTTCTATCCAGGTAGGAAGAAGGGAAAAAAATAAAGAAATAAAAAGCATCCAAGGGTGAGGGGCCCCGTGAGGAGCCGGGCTAAGGCCTGGGCGAGAGCCCCCAGGACAGGAGAGCCCCCAACCGGAGAAGGAGGAGCTTCACCAACCTGCCAGGATGGAAAGGCGCTGGCAGGGAGCTCGGGCAGGATCCCAGGAGGGGCGGGGATGCCCTCAGGTTCTCGGGGGCACTAACAGAGCACCTGCGCCCCGGGGAGAAGGGCTGGAGCGCACCTGGCGAGGCCCCGGGAGGAGCCCAAGCGTCCGCTCTGGGCGGCTCCACCGGTAGGGGGGCCCGCGCCCCAGGAGCCCGATTCCAGTGGCGCAAGCCCTGGAGCCCAGGACAGGGGGGTACAGAGCCCAAGATTCGGTGCTCCCCTGGGACAGGCGGAGGCCGGGAGGACACAGGGCATCAAGGACGCCCTGCCTCCGGGGGCCCCAAGCTGTGCAGATCCGCGCCCCCCGCCCCGGAGCATCCAGGCCAGTGCGGATTGGGAGCTGCGGTAGTTACTGTGGGAGTTGACTGCGGAGTTGGAGAGCTGGCCACCGCCAGTGGGGTTGTTCCTCCTGGTGCCACCTTGTACCTGGGACCGGGCAGGGCCGCCAGGGAGCAGGGGCCTCACAAGATAAAGAGCTCCCACTGAGCCATGCACCTGGCAGGGGGCTGGGCAGCTCCCCCAGGTGCACACACCTGAGAATCAGCACAGCAGGCCCCTCCCCCAGAAGACCAGCTGGAAGGACAGGAGAAGAGCAAGTTCTTGACCAAGCTCTGGAAAGTTCCAGGGGAAGTCGAGGGATTTACAGTATATACAATCAGAGGATGCCTCCCCTTGCTTTTTGTTTCATGTTTGTCCCCCCCCCCCTTTCTTTCTTTTTTCTTTTTCTCCTTTTTCCAGTACAACTTGTTTTTAGCCACTCTGCACTGAGGAAAATGACTAGAAGGAAAAACTCATCACAAAAGAAAGAATCAGAAACAGTCCTCTCTCCCACAGAGTTACAAAAATTGGATTACTATTCAATGTCAGAAAGCCAAATCAGAAGCACAATTATAAAGCTACTGGTGGCTCTAGAAAAAAGCAAAAAAGATTCAAGAGACTTCATGACTGCAGAATTTAGATCTAAACAGGCTGAAATTAAAAATCATTAAATGAGATGCAATCTGAACTGCAGGTCCTAATGACAAGGGTCCTAACAACAAGGGTAGAAGAACGAGTGAGTGACATAGAAGACAAGTTGATGGCACGGAAGGAAGCTGAGGAAAAAAACAGACAAACAATTAAAAGATCATGAGGATAGGTTAAGGAAAATAAATGACAGCCTCAGAAGGAAAAATCTACATTTAATTGGGGATCCTGAAGGTGCCGAAAGGGACAGAAGACCAGAAAGTGTATTTGAACAAATCATAGCTGAGAACTTCCCTAACTTGGGAAGGGAAACAGGCATTCAGATCCAGGAGATAGAGAGGTCCCCCCTGAAAATCAATAAGAACCACTCAATACCTCACAGTTTATAGTGAAGCTTGCAAATTCCAAAGATAAAGAGAAGATCCTTAAAGCAGCAAAGAGATCCCTAACCTTTATGGGGAGAAATATTAGGTTAATAGCAGACCTCTCCACAGAGACCTGGCAGGCCAGAAAGGGTTGGCAAGATATATTCAGGGGCCTAAATGAGAAGAACCTGCAGCCAAGAATACTTTATCCAGCAAGACTCTCATTCAGAATAGACGGAGAGATGAAGAGCTTCCAACACAGGCAGAAACTGAAAGAATATGTGACCACCAACCAGCCCTGCAAGAAATATTAAGGGGGACTCTGTAAAAGAAAGAGGAAGTCCAAGGAAACAATCCACAAAAACAGGGACTGAATAGGTACCATGATGACACTAAATTCATATCTTTCAATAGTAACTCTGAACATGAATGGGCTTAATGACCCCATCAAAAGGTGCAGGGTTTCAGACTGAATAAAAAAGCAAGACCCATCTATTTGCTGTCTACAAGAGACTCATTTTAGATGTAAGGACACCTACCACCTGAAAATAAAAGGTTGGAGAACCATTTACCATTCAAATGGTCCTCAAAAGAAAGCAGGGGTAGCCATCCTCATATCAGATGAATTAAAATTTATCCCAAAGACTGTAGTAAGCAATGAAGAGGGACACTATATCATACTTAAAGGATCTATCCAACAAGAGGACCTAGCAATCATGGATATTTATGCCCCGAATGTGGGAGCTGCCAAGTATATCAATCAATTAATAACCAAAGTTAAGACATACTTAGATAATAATATACTTATACTTGGTGACTTGAACACAGCACTTTCTACAATCGACAGATCTTCTAAGCACAACATCTCTAAAGAAACAAGAGCTTTAAATGATACACTGGACCAGATGGATTTCACAGATATTTACAGAACTTTACATCCAAACACAACTGAATACACATTCTTCTCAAGTGCACATGGAACATTCTCCAGAATAGACCACATACTGGGTCACAAATCAGGGCTTAACCAATACCAAAAGATTGGGATCATACCCTGCATATTTTTAGACCGTAATGCTTTGAAACTAGAACTAAATCACAAGAAGAAGTTTGGAAGGATTTCAAACACGTGGAGGTTAAGGACCATCCTGATAAAAGATGAAAGGGTCAACCAGGAAATTAGAGAAGAATTCAAAAGATTCATGGAAACTAATGAGAATGAAGATATAGCAATTCAAAATCTTTGGGATACAGCAAAAGCAGTCCTGAGGGGGAAATACATCACAATACAAGCATCCATCCAAAAACTGGGAAGAACTCAAATACAAAAGCTAACCTTGCACCTAAAGGAGCTGGAGAAAAAAACAGCAAATAGATCCTACACCCAGCAGAAGAAGAGAATTAATAAGGATTCGAGCAGAACTCAATGAGATAGAGACCAGAAGAATTGTGGAACACATCAATAAAACCAAGAATTGGTTCTTTGAAAGAATTAATAAGATAGATAAACCATTAGCCAGCCTTATTAAAAAGAAGAGAGAAAAGACTCTAATTAATAAAATCACGAATGAGAAAGGAGAGATTACCACCAATACCAAGGAAATACAAACAATTTTAAAAACTTATTATGAGCAGCTATACACCAATAAATTAGGCAATCTAGAAGAATTGGACGCATTTCTGAAAAACCACAAACTACCAAAACTGGAACAGGAAGAAATAGAAAACCTGAACAGGCTGATAACCAGGGAGGAAATTGAAGCAGTCATCAAAAACCTCCCAAGACACAAAAGTCCAGGGCCAGATGGCTTCCCAGGGGAATTCTATCAAATGTTTAAAGAAGAAACCATACCTATTCTACTAAAGCTGTTCAGAAACATAGAAAGAGATGGAGTACTTCCAAACTCATTCTATGAGGCCAGCATCACCTTAATTCCAAAACCAATTACCCCACCAAAATGGAGAATTATAGACCAATATCCCTGATGAACACAGATGCATAAATTTTCAACAAGATACTAGCCAATAGTCCAACAATACATTAAGAAGATTATTCACCATGACCAAGTGGCATTTATCCCTGGGATGCAAGGCTGGTTCAACACTCGTAAAAGAATCAATGTGATTGATCACCATATGATCCTCTCAATGGATGCAGAGAAAGCATTTGACAAAATGCAGCATTCATTCCTGATCAAAACTCTTCAGAGTGTAGTGATAGAGGGAACATTCCTCAGCATCTTAAAAGCCATCTACAAAAAGCCCACAGTAAATATCATTCTCAAGGGAGACACACTGGGAGCCTTTCCACAAAGATCAGGAACAAGACAGGGATGTCCACTCTCACCACTGCTATTCAACATAGTACTAGAAGTCCTAGCCTCAGCAATCAGGCAAAAAAGAAAAAAAAAGGCATTTAAATTGGCAAAGAAGAAGTTAAACTCTCGCTTTTCACAGATGACATGATACTATACATAGAAAACCCAAAAGACTCCACCCCAAGATTGCTAGAACTCATAAAACAATTCAGCAGCGTGGCAGGATACAAAATCAATGCCCAGAAATCAGTGGCATTTCTATACACTAACAATGATACTGAAGAAAGAGAAATTAAGGAGTCAATCCCATATACAATTGCACCCAAAAGGGTAAGATACCTAGGAATAAACCTAACCAAAGAGCTAAAAACTATGGAACACTTCTGAAAGAAATTCAGGAAGATACAAAGAGATGGAAAAACATTCCATGCTCATGGATTGGAAGAATTAATATTGTGAAAATATCAATGTTACCGAGGGCAATTTACACATTTAATGCAATCCCTATCAAAATACCATGGACTTTCCTCAGAGAGTTAGAACAAATCATCTTAAGATTTGTGTGGAATCAGAAAAGACCCCGAATAGCCAGGGGAATATTAAAAAAAAAAAGAAAACCATATATGGGGGCATCACAATGCCAGATTTCAGGTTGTACTACAAAGCTGTGATCATCAAGATAGTGTGGTACTGGCACAAAAACAGACACATAGATCAGCGGAACAGAATAGAGAATCCAGAAGTGGACCCTCAACTTCATGGTCAACTAATATTCGACAAAGCAGGAAAGACTATCCACTGGAAAAAGGACAGTCTCTTCAATAAATGGTGCTGGGAATATTGGACAGCCACATGCAGAAGAATGAAACTTAATCATTCCCTTACACCAGACACAAAGATAAACTCAAAATGGATGAAAGATCTAAATGTGAGACAAGATTCCATCAAAATCTTAGAGGACAATACAGGCAACACCTTTTTTGAACTTGGCCACAGCAACTTCTTGCAGGATACATCCATGAAGGCAAGAGAAACAAAAGCAAAAATGAATTATTGAGACTTCATCAAGATAAAAAGCTTCTGCACAGCAAAAGAAACAGTTAACAAAACTAAAAGACAACCTACAGAATGGGAGAAGATATTTGCAAATGACATATCAGATAAAGGGCTAGTTTCCAAGATCTATAAAGAACTTTTTAAACTCAACAGCAAAGAAACAAACAATCCAATCATGAAATGGGCAAAAGACATGAACAAAAATTTCACTAAAGAAGACATAGACTTGGCCAACAAGCACATGAGAAAATGCTCCGCATCACTGGCCATCAGGGAAATACAAATCAAAACCACCATGAGATACCACCTCACACCAGTGAGAATGGGGAAAATGAACAAGGCAGGAAACAACAAATGTTGGAGAGGATGTGGAGAAAGGGGAACCCTCTTGTACTGTTGGTGGGAATGTGAAGTGGTGCAGCCACTCTGGAAAACTGTGTGGAGGTTCCTCAAAGAGTTAAAAATAGACCTGCCCTACGACCCAGCAATTGCACTACTATAAAATCACGAATTTTCGGGATTTACCCGAAAGATACAGATGCAGTGAAATGCCGGGATACCTGCACCCCAATGTTTCTAGCAGCAATGTCCACAATAGCCAAACTGTGGAAGAAGCCTCGGTGTCCATTGAAAGATGAATGGATAAAGAAGATGTGGTCTATGTATACAATGGAATATTACTCAGCCATTCGAAACTACAAATACCCACCATTTGCTTTGGCGTGGATGGACCTGGAGGATATTATGCTAAGTGAAATATGTTAATCAGAAAATGGCAAACATTATATGGTCTCATTTATTTGGGGAATATAAAAATTAGTGAAAGGGAATAAAGGGAAAGGAGAGAAAATGAGTGAAAATATCAGTGAGGGTGACAAAACATGAGAGACCCCTAATTCTGGGAAATGAACAAGGGGTGGTGGTAGGGGAGGTGGGCGGGTGGTTGGGGTGACTGGGTGTCGGGCACTGAGGGGGGGCACTTGGAGGGATGAGCAGTGGGTGTTATGCTATATGTTGGCAAATTGAACTCCAATAAAAAAAATAATAATAATAAACTCTGTGTGCTAAACCCGAATGCCTTAAGTAAGTAAATTTTTATATTTTCAGCTTTGATAGAGGATTATATATTTTTCAGAGATCCACAAAAGTATTCATGCTGACATTCAGATTTTAAATACACTGACTACCACTTATTTTAATCAAGTGCTGGCCTCCACTATGTCAATCTTCGCTGTCATGAAGCCAAAAAAAAAAAAAAAAAAAAAAAGAAAGGAATACTGTGTGAACAGACCTTAGAGAAATTCTATAATGAACTTAATTCAGTAAAAAATGATTAATAATCATATAACCATAGGTCAGAAAATCCACTTGAAAATAAGTTTAGTATAAATCAATGTAAATATTTAATAGAAACATATATTTATTTTCTAGTCCAAACTATTTTGTTTTAAAATGTATTTTGTAATGTATCTTACTTCTTATGTTTGTGTCATATGCAAATAGGAAAAATGTGGTCTGTGCTAAGAAATTAAGGTTAAGGATATTTTCCAAAATCTAATTTAAGGAAGAAAAACCAAAAGTAGAAATGACATAGTTTAACAATAAAGAAGATCCACATACTGAGATACATGCTGTTTAGAATTCCCAGTACTTGTTGGCAGTTACATGTAAGTATTGAATACACATAGCTGCTGAAATCCTTAGTGAAATATATAATTTATCACCAAAATGCTCATATACTCTTACACAAACAGAAGCCTCCTCACATTTTCGGTATCAGACAGAAGAAATTCACAGTGATTTTTTTTTTTCTGCACGCAAGATTCAAAGCATTTTTCATTTTCACCATACATTTAGCAATTTAATTTAATTTTATTTATGTCTCATGTAAACAACTAAATCATAGGGTCAAAAATTATTCCTAAACTTGGTACTCTCACAGCAATGAGTAAAGAGCCTCTAATGTTGACAGCTCTTAATGATTGTTATACATACCTAACAAGACAAACTGTTGTCTAATTGGGAAAGGAGGGATTCAGAGGTGATAAGTGTAACACTAGACTACTCCAGAATGATCATTGCTTTGGAATTTACTTCCTAATAATAAAGTACACATATTCATAGTTAGAGAAAAATAGTATTTGAAACAGGCTATTAAATAGAAAACTTTACTTTTTGATTCTATAAAATAACTAAATCTTGCTCTAAAAATTCCCTTTTTTGGGGGGACACCTGGGTGGCTCAGTGGTTGAGCATCTGCCTTCAGCTCAAGGCATGATCCCAGGGTCCTGGGATCCAGTCCTGCACCAGGCTCCCCCACAGGGAGCCTGCTTCTCCCTCTGCCTGTATCTCTGCCTCTCTCTCTCTCTCTCTCTCTGTCTCTCATGAATAAATAAATAAAATCTTTTTAAAAAGAAATAAAAATTGCCTTTTTGTTTTTTGTTTTGGTTTTTTAAAGGTTTTATTTATTTATTTGAATGACTGAGCAAGCGAGCAAGAGAAAGATAAAGAGCATAAGCAGGGAGGGGCAGAAGGAGAAGGAGAAGCAGGCTCTCTGCTGAACAGAGAGCCTGATGATGGACTGGATCCTGGGACCCAGAACTCCAGGATCATGACCTCAGCTGAAGGAAGAAGGTTAACCAACTGAGCTACCCAGGTGCCCCCACCCCCATACCCTTTTTAGATAAGAATTCTTGAAGACAAAAAAAAAAAAAAAGAAAGAAGAAAGAAAAGAAAGAAAGAAAGAAAGAAAGAAAGAAAGAGAAAGAAGAAAGAAAGAAAGAAAGAAAGAAAGAAAGAAAGAAAGAAAGAAAGAAAGAAAGAAAGAAGAAAAGAAAGAAAGCTGTGCTAGGATTTTTTTTTTGAATTTTTAATTTTTTTTTTAGCAACATTGTCCTAAAGCATGAATGTATGATAAAATATTTTTGCCTTTTATTTCTATTTCTATATGTGCCCTGTGTAGACTTGTGTGAAGAATAGGAACAATCTGTTTGTGCTAACTTTAAAAAAATAATAAAGGAAAATAAGGATACAGGTAAAAAGTCCTTGCTGTTTTCTTTGTTGTATCGTCAACAAATAGCTGAAGGAAGCAAAAGAGGAGAGGCCAAGAGCACTGACTACTCTGGAGTCAGGCAGATCTGGGTGCCCGCTGGCTTCCACCATTTTATAGCTAACAAGGAAATACTTAGAATGTCATTAGCCCTGCACCCCAAAATAGTAAGCATATAATGAGGGCAGGTGTTAGTATTTGATCATTTCTGACATAACTTGCCTTTTGTTTTTCAATGACTGTCTTCCATCTGAGGATATATCAGGAAGGTTTTGCTTTTTTTGATAGCAAGATAGAATTTTATATAACTTTCACAGATGCACTTTTGAAACCACTTCAAACTAGGAATCACTACTTTTTCTAAGCTTCTACTCCAGTCCCAACTCCTTCAACTGATGTCACAGCCAGGACTGCATCAGGAAGGCTCTGCAGTTCCTGCCATCGGCCATCTGCCATCTAGAACAGCCTTCCAGTACTCTCCATTTCATTAACTCTCTTTAAAACCCAGCTAAAAATATTCTCTTCTTCCTTGCTTATATATTTTAACTCTTCCCTGCCAGGAATTTTTATTTTTTCACTTAAAGTTCTAATTTATTTTAGCCTACATTTTTTCCCTAATATCACTACAATAGTCTATTTAGTTTTACCCATCAAATGATACTATATATTAGTATAATAAATTGGCCTTAATTATGATGGCAATGACTTTTTAAATCAAACTGAATGCCATAAAATTACACAACTTGATCATTGTTTTTAAATTAGCTGAAAATTTTTGCAAAATGTAAAATTAAGACATTTTTGTTAAAAAATAGAGATAGGAAGGAAAATAGAGATGTGGAATTAAGATATAATGTAACAAGTTTTAATTTTGAAATTAGATCTAGGAGGAAAGCTAATAAGTTAGTCACTTGTCAACCACTTGTAAGGAATCTGACATGTTCAAGTCACTGTGTTAAAATCTAGAAAGTTGAAGACTGTATAACCTAATAATATGGAATATGAAGCATAAAGTAATTTCCAAGAATAAAATTGGGGGTCTCACACACACTCATTTCAAAACTTACTACAAAGCTGAAGTAATAAAAACAGTGTGGTGCTGGCATAAAGAGAGACATGTAGACCTATGGAATAAAATAACCCAGTAATAAGCCTTCACGTATACAATGAAACGATTTTTGACAATGGTGCCAAGAGAATTCAATGTGGAAAAGATACTTTTTCAACAAATGGTGTTGGGAAAACTGGATATTCATATATGAAAGAGTGAAGTTGGACTTTTACCCTTATATCTTTTATGCAAACAAAGTCAAAATGAATCAAGATCTAAAAATAGAGTTGAAACTATAAAGAAAACATAGAAAGAAAGCTTCAAGGCATTGGATTTGGCAACAGTTTTTGTTTTTTGTTTTTTTTTTGTTTGTTTTTTATTTTGTTTTTTTTTGTTGTTGTTGTTGTTTTTGTTTTTGATGTGGAACCAGAAACACAGCAACAAAAGTAAAAGTTAGGGATCCCTGGGTGGCGCAGCGGTTTGGCGCCTGCCTTTGGCCCAGGGCGCGATCCTGGAGACCCAGGATCAAATCCCACGTCGGGTTCCCGGTGCATGGAGCCTGCTTCTCCCTCTGCCTGTGTCTCTGCCTGTGTCTCTGCCCCTCTCTCTCTCTCTCTCTCTCTGTGACTATCATAAAAAAATAAAAAAATAAAAAAAAATAAAACTTTTTGGGTATAAAGGACATTATAAAAAAAAAAAAGTAAAGAAAGCAAAAACAAAAACAAAAACAAAAAAAACGTAGAAATAGCCTACAGAATTGGAGGAAATATTTGCTTATCGGATAGCTGATAAGGAGTTACTATCCAGAATATATAGAGGACTCCACCACTCAACAACAAAACCAAATCAACCCAAAGTGTAGGATACCCTATTGGTATCATGGAGAACTGCTTGATGGGGAAAACCTCCCATGTGTCTGGTCTGAGCAGTGGTGTGAGTTTGGTAGCAATGTGAGAGGGAAGGAGATACCCGGGAGTAGTGTAGGTTTTTCCTTCTCAGATACTTCGGGTTGCAAAATTTATAGGGACAGTGTTTCAATTTGGGAAACTGAAAACATTCCAGAGGTAAGTAGTGGTAATGATTGTTAACAATGCAAATGTATTGAATGCCACCAAACTCTACACTTAAAATTGTAAATTTTATGCATATTTTATTGCAATTGAAAGATATGTAGATTAGATACAAAAAAAGATATATGGAATGGATATAATGAGAACAGGATAGATAAATTGAGAATTATACATACAAAATACATATGTAATCTTACAATAATCAGAAGAATCAAATTATAACTGAGATTTTTATTTACTCATCATATTGGGAAAAAATAAAGATCAATGAAATTATGTACCAATAAGCTCATTGAATGCAGATTGTCCTTTTGGTCATGGGAGTGCTGCCTGTCAAAGGGCAATATGCATTAACTCTTAATACTAAAACTGCTGATAACCCAACTATGTAATTCTTGGTATTTACCCTGGAAAGTATGTGTTCAGAAAGAGTCATGAACAGACTTGGATTATAGCTTCATTTTGATAGGGGTTAAAAAGCCTTCTAGTGTTCATAATCATTTTACTAAGGAAATGAAGATCACAAATCTATATTGTGAACTATTTTTGTGATGGTTAAAACAATCTGTATATACATACACATATGTATCTATAGGAAACAGTGATATTTTCCAGATAAATTGTTAAGTAATAAAAGCTACTGAGAAAAAAAAATAATGAAATATATATCTGAAAAAAATTCAAACCCCAAATATATCTCACTAAAACAAATATTTCCCATTTTGATTATAAATTTATATTGAGTTTATTTATGGTTGTTATTAGAAAATCAGCATGATACCAACTGTTGGAAAAAAAAATAAAAAACTATTTTAAATGTAATTAAACTAAATTTTCCAATCCACCCTACCTTAAAAGTAACAATTTCTATTTATTATCTTTGTACATATAATACAAAATTATGCATATATATGTAAATTTATATGATGTTAGTGTGTATTAATGGTTTCATATGATTTCATTAAATAGATGTTTCTTATTATTTTTATTTTTAAGATTTACATTTCTGCTTTGAGATACTTTGGGGTACTAGAATAAACATCTTTGTAAATATAGTCATTTGCATTTTGAAATATTTTTACAAACATTCTAAGGGGTAGGAATACTGGTCAAAAGCTACATATGTTTTACTGAATAATTCTCCAAAGGTACTCAAGCAATTCACCTTCCCAGATGTAGCATAGAAACATATTACCTATTGCTTTCAAACTAATTTAACGAACACTGGGCATAATTATTAACTTTCTTATTTTTTTCTGACTTGAAAATCATAAATGGCATCCATTGCTGCTTATTTGCAATCTTTTTTACTTTCAAAAGTGAAAAAGATCTAATATTGTGGTCTTCCAAACATATATTCTCTTGTGGGATTTTTTTTCTTTTTTTATTCAAGGAAGTCTTAATATCATAGTTATCAAATTATATGAATATAATAGTGGTATTATTGTTATAACTGTTATATTGTGGGATGACTGGGTGGCTCAGCAGTTGAGTGTCTGCCTTCGGCTCAGGTCCTTATCCCAGGATCCCGGATCGAGTTCTGCATTGGGCTCCTTGTGGGGAGCCTGTTTCTCCCTCTGCCTATGTCTCTGCCTCTCTCTCTCTCTGTGTCTCTCCTGAATAAATATATAACATATTTTTTTAAAAAACTGTTATATTGTCTTTTCAATTGTATCTGCTTTTTCTTTAGAAAATTGTTAATATTATATATTGCCATGTTGTATTATATATAAATGCTATATCAATAGAAAGTCATTATTATATAGCAATATTAATATCATTATTATCACTTTTAGAACTACTATTCTTTTTGTCCCCCATTATTTAATAAAACATACATACACAGACAGCACAAATCATAGTTACCACAAAGCTTGATGTGTTCACACAACATGAAGATTTCTGTGTAACCTGCAACCAAATAAAGAACCCAGTTATTACCAAAACCTGAGGCCCCATGTTTCCCTTTTTAGTTACTGTTATTTATTATAATATAATTTTATACACATACATATATTGATGTTTATTATCTTTGAATTACCTTTCTTCACCTCAAATTTTAGAAAGGTATAATGCCCTCAAATATCAGACAAATACTCTGATTTACGTTCTACTAGATTCTCAATATTTGCTTTTGAGTGTTAGAAATTGAATATATAAATTCTTGGGAATGAAGTTAAAGTAGTCCCAGCTGGACATGAAATATTAATTAAATGAATATGCACATGGCAGTTATATACATTAAAATGATATTACCAAATATAATATGTTAATTTGGAAGTACTGTAGTTTTTTCATTCCTCATTTCAAGTAATGGTACAAAAACCTTACCTGTGTCTTTTCTGTCATGTCTTTTATCATAACTGATTTCTGCCATCCAGGTAGTTTCCTGAGCACCTCATTTATACTGCTGCCAAGTTCTTTAAGATCAATATTCTTTTTAATCTGCATATACTTCTGTTCCTAGAGTTCATTATGAGGCATAAATAGCCATTTGCAAAATATATGGATTAGTGTTAGTTCGTTTATCTGTTTCTATATTCTCTTGTGTTGTCCTGTAGGTTTGTTTTCATGATCCTTAAGTAGTAAAGTATAGCCAGTTAATGTATCACATGGTGATGCATCAAGCCTCTAAAGGGATTAATGGCAGTCTCTAGATTTGTAATTATGGTCACTTAACTATAAAACAATTGCCACCTACATTAAATATATTTGGCTCCTTTTCTTTAAACTTTATCAAGTGACATCTAAAAGTACCAGAAGTTTTCACTTATTGCCTTGATTTTAAGCCAATGATTATCTGGGAAATGTGTCTTTTTCAAAAAATAATAATTGAGATTATGCTCTACATAATGGAAAAAGTTGGTTAGATAATGATTCTAATTTAAGGCACAGTTTTGGGGAAATCAGTTTGTGATATGTCCTGGAATATTTGGCAACTCATTTGTGTCCTAACAAGATGAAAATTTGTGTAACTACACTTAAACTACCTGAAAAGAGGAGAGTTTATCTTTTCTCCATTACATAGGGCTTTGTATCTTCTATGATAAGTAACTTCAAATCAACTTCTCATAAGTGCCTCTAAGAAGTTCATGTATAGCTGGACTTCTTATTTCTGCTCAAGTCCACTCTTACACCCATGCCTCTGTTCCTATCTCTCCAAGAGATGCAGAGAGACCCAAAGAGCTACTTGAACTTTCTGGCTCTTTCTCAATGTTATGAGAAAGCCACCTCTACTGCTTTAATTCCTATATCACCTCTCATTTTCTCTTTTCAGCACCTATTCATTTTTAATTACTCAATAATTACCATGAAAATTTTAAAATCCATCTAGACTTGGTGTAAGATATGTTGTGAGTCAGAGATGTAACATCTCTGACAACAAATAAGTTCTCCCAAACCAGTTGTGTATAATCCTTTTTGTCTTCTCCTTTGTCTTTCTGTGTTTTAAATTTTCTGTTGGAGATAAAATTCTGAATTTTTATTCTACTTTACATAAGTGCTAATACTTCATAGTTTTAATTACTGGATAAAAAAGTTAGTGTCTTTTCAATAATTTTCTACATAAAAATAATATTTGATAACTTGTCTTGTTATTATCAAAAGAGCATTTAAAATATATCTGTTACCTTGCTATAAAATATATTTTGGGATTTTTGGTTGGAACACCTTACTTGTTTTTGAGAAGACTATTTCATTTGTTTTATACACTATATCTTCCTTGCTATAGCTAGATGAAATTTCTGACTTTTAAAAAATGTTTTTAATCACATATAATTCCAAAAATTTACAAGAATTTTCATCAGACACATCAAAGGGACCACCTATGGCTGAGTGAGAGTAGGAGAATTCTGTTAACCATTTTTATTTATAGTTCAAAATTTTTTTATGAGAATCATTTAGGAAGCTGCTAATATACAAATAAACAGCATTCACAAGTGAAATGCATGTTTTCCCTCTGAGAGCTATGCTATTTTAACTGCTAAGCCATACCTAGGGGATTGCTTTCAAAGGAAATCACTAACAAAAAACCAAGGTGGCATAATGTGGAGAGTATCATTGCTTAAGGATATTTCAGAACTTAAGGGTTTTTTTTAAAATATACATTATTAGCTTTATAGTAAACTTAAGGTTAAGCAAAATAATTTGGTGTTTGATAATCATTTCGTGCACAGAAAGCACTGGATAGAGAATAAGAAAAAGGAGATCCTTTTTTAGCTGGCTTGAAAATGCCAGGTTATTTCTTTTTTATTTGTTTGTTTGTTTGTTTGTTTTTAAATGCCAGGTTATTTCTATTCCTCATCTTGACCACGTAAGGAATGAGATGATGATTACAACTGTGAGCAATCTGCATTTGAGGTATTAGGCAAATTAACCTGACTTTGAACTCTATCAGTTGAAGTAATGGTAGTAAAATTGTTTGTCCTATCATTGTATTTATACTCATACTAGCTCGGGTTTTACTTAAAAAAAAAATCTACACTATCCAGCTGGCTTAATTAAGTATTAGGTTTTAGGGAAATATCTCACATAGCTGCAAAATACATGAAACCATAGGGGTAAGTGATTATCCTGAACTATTGGGATACACATTGATGAAACTAAGACAAGGCCTTTTAAAGACTAAGAACTATTTCCAGGCAGTGGTTACATTGTCCATAGCATGGGATACTCTTTAAATTAAAAAATAAAAAAAAAAGAAATTTAACAAAATTTTAAAAATCCATTGAGGACATCTCTACTCTCTTCAGTTTAAAAATGGATTTCAAGTTGCCTCTTAGATGTGCCAATCTGGAAGCCCGGAATGAAAGAGAAAGGGAAAGAAGAGCTCAACTATAAAGTTGGTAATACATTAGCTAATTCTTTTATGGAACATTTTGAAGCATAGGATATTAAATCACCTTTTCCTGTTCAGTTAGCTTTTGAGTCTGATAAGCATCAAAGCTCAGAGAGAAAAGCAAAGTCCAAAGAGACTGACATATAAGCACACAGTTTAAAAATTTAGAAAAAGAAGTGTTGTACCTTAAGATCTTTCTTGTAGTTATGCTGAAACTGCCACTAGTTTTGTAATAAAAACTGAAAATTTAAAAAAAACACAAAAACAAAAGAGAGAGAAAGAAAAAAAGAGGACCAAGTTGGAATCAAGTTTCACAAAGGGACTTCAGTCGCTTTTTGAGGACTTTAAAACATCTGCAGAAAACGTCTTTCTGTTTGACTATTGATGGCAGTAGCAAATTATAGGCCCGTTTCTACACCATTATTCAGCATCTGCCAATGATGACCCCCACCCTTTGCCCTATATGTAAATATATGTTCTTTGCAATTCCCAAATGGGTTGGTAACCAATGGAGAAAGATTTGGAAAAAGACACCTCAATTTCATGAAGTACATGGAGCCAGTAGCTCATGACTGGATATTAGCTGAACTGCTGACCTCATAGTTGATAGAGCTTTCAAAAGTGCTTAACTTAGTAGCAAAGAGTAGCTTACCCTCTGGTGAAATCAGGATCAATACTTATTAAATACTTCATGAACTCTATTCATTTCTAAAACCGCCACTTGTCTGCCCTTCCTGTCATGTTCTGAATTAATTTGATATGTAATACAATTCTTACATTTTGTATTAGGTTACTTGTATGCTGAAAAGGGAAAGGCATACCTTGGATGATGAGGGAGGAGTCTGTTATTGTTGTATCGTTAACTATCTCTCCTTTTTTCTGAGAGATGGAGTATAACACCCTTCTAGAACATATTTTTTTCATTACTTTCCCTCTATCCTCCTTATTATTGATAGGCCTAAAATCACAACCAAAACATTAAACATTTATTATATACTTTCTTCCCAGCTCTCTGAACAAAAGTGATTTCTGTAAACACAAATTAATCATTTTCCCCAAATACTCTATTGATTGTCTGAAATGAAGCAAAATATGGGATGTCAGAGTAATTATAAATGTATCTGTTAATATTATTCTGAGGGAGTTCTGTTTAATATTTACTTTTTTCCTCTAGAAAAGAGTCAGTAAGACAAACTATATAATCTAGGAAATAAAGCTCTATATAGTCTCATTCTTGAAAGATAAAGTGGTAACTGTTTTTTTTACAGAATTTTCTGATATTTATAATAAAATATTTGGATATATATCATTATAAATTATTTAATTAATATTGTTAATTATGCTTCCCTAAAACTTTCATTTTTTCCTTAACAATACACATTGAATATGCAGTTATTTACCTGGCCCTATGACATGTCATTGTATGGGGAAATTTTTAACACATTTTCTACTGGCTGGCTTTGGAATGTTTTCTAAATTGTTGATTATTGTTAAACAGTACTGCTGTATACATTCTAGCACATCCTTGTATATTTCTATATATTGGAATATTTCCCTTCATGAAATTCATAGATTTAGAATCCTGGCTTTATAACATATGTGCATTCTAAAGGCCATATCATTTTGGGCTTCATCAACATTGTATAAAAGTGCCCATTTCCCCTACTCTGTACAGATAGCATACAATATGAGCAATCTTTGAAATCTTTGTCAGTTGTATAGTGCCTTTTCATTATTCTATTTTCTTATGCAGTGACACGTAGTAAAATCATTTTATCATTGATCATAATACGTATAAGTTTGTATACTAGATATAAATATAAAATTTGGTGACTTATCAACTCTAACCCATCTTCTATAACCTTTCCTCATTTATCTTTCTAGAAGTCTATGTTAATTTATAAATATCTAAAATTTAGCAAATATTTTAAATTTTTTTTGATTTGATAGCATTTCAGTTTACTTTTATTTTTCAAGTTAAGCATATTTTCATTACTTAAGTGAAATTATTTAAACATGTGAAAAATACACTGAACATTTTATTTCTCTCAGTGGAAAATTAAAGAACAAACTTGGTTCTTTGTTTTCTGGCTACATTGTTTGCAATAAAATTTGAAGATCTAAGGCCTACTTTTAAAGTATTCTTTTGGTTATGTGATTAAAAGGATATTGTACTTGTTCTGTAGGCAAGCTTTCCACTTCTCAGTATTTCATGCCTAGAAAATAGCGGGATTGTCTCTAAGTTTATCCTAATCTATGTGATATGTGACAGATCTCACACCATAATATTTAATATAGTCTTGCACAAATGACATGATGCCATATGGTGTCTAAAATTTAAACTGAAAATCGTAATTTTTGGATCTGATACTGGCAATCAATTTTAATGGTAAAATAATTTAATAAGGCAAGTGTAACAAAGTAAAATATAAAGTATTGATAATTTTACCTAAGGTTACCAGTCAATAATATTCAAAATCATTATTTTGACATTTACTTTAATTCAATTTTTAATGTAATCCCACTCTACTTTTTATTTTTTTCACCTTGAAAATATTTGCTTCAAACATTGAAACAAAAAATATTGAAACATTTTTTCTCCTTTATTAATAAGAATAGCATTTTGGTACTTCCCAATGGTAAAATGATCTTTCTATAAGGTCATGATTTTGGTTGGCCTAGCTATCCAGTTAAAAAATATTTCAATATTTTTTGACTAATACATATATATATAGAAAGATTTTTCCTGAAGAGACTTTATAAAGCAACAGCATCAATAATGTTAACATTAATATTATCTGTTATCTTCACTGTTACTTGCAAATGAAGCAGGCATTATTTTTAATTTTTCGAAAACTGATACCCAAGGAGAATAAATGACTTCCCAAGACTCTAAAACCAATACCCAATAGTAAACCAGAGTTTTTCTGATTGTTAAAATCATGAGAAGTGTGTGTGTGTGTGTGTGTGTGTGTGTGTGTGTGTGGTCAAGCTAAAATAGAGTGCTTGGAATGATCAAATTTAAAGGTGCATTTCCATAAGAAAAAAGCATTTGTAGAAAAATAGGAAGTTATGGAAATTCAATAGAATTAAAGCAAAGTAAATATGTGGATACAGTGGAGCAGAGAAGTGGACAACTCATAGTTTTGAACTGGGGGTACATATAATTGAAATTCAAATAAAATTGATAATTTAGTAAAAATTATTTATTTTATCATAGGTGAGAATGGTTGAATAAAACTGCTGGATATATCATTTGAGGGCAGCCAGGGTGGCTCAGCGGTTTAGCACTGCCTTCAGCCCAGGGTATGATCCGGGAGACCCAGGATCGAGTCCCACGTCCGGCTCCCTGCATGGAGCCTGCTTTTCCCTCTGCCTCTCTCTCTCTCTGTTTCTCTCATGAATAAATAAATAAAATCTTTAAAAAATTGAAAAATAAAATCATTTGAATGTTGTCCTTCCTTCTATTGATGTGTCTCTTCAATATCTGTTTACCAATCTAACATCAAGACTTTCTACAAATTCATTCCTCCCTTTCAAATATATCTTCTATGACTCTATCACATTCTAAAATACATACTTTGCTCATTTGTAGTTTCATAATTTTGCTTTATTTTCCCTAGACCTGAGATGTTCTCTCTCCTATTAAATTATTAAATCAGATATTTCCAGTGTTCTGAATGCAAAAGATAGTTTTCTTCTGTATAGCTCTTTAGCCAATGCCATCCCCAAATAATCCCACTTCCTATGCATTACTACAGGATAATAACAACTCTTACTTCCTGAGAGTTTACTGCATGGCTTATCATGTTTATGTGTTCTGCTTGTGATATCTCCTTTATTTCTCAGGAAAACTCATTAAGATAGGTAATATTTTGATCTTCATTTTAAGGATGAGTAAACTGAGACCAGAAGACTAAGTAAACTTCTGAAGATTGCGTATCTACTGCTTGACTCTGCCTGCATTGTTTGGCTTGTAACTGCTTATCATTATCCACTTTTCATCCTCATTGACATTTAATGAACCACATAGCTTGGATATTTTTATGTAGGTCAGAACACATAACAGAGCAGTAACACATAGTAGGAGCTTAATAAAGTTCAGGGAAAACAATGAATATGCTTTCAATATTAAGAATGCTGGTAAGGCTTATTGCAGAGTTAAAAAATAAAATATGAACCCATGGTGATGTGGAACATTTAAATCTAATTTAATTATAATCTTTATATGAAGGAGAAAAAACTGCATGTGACAGCTGTGATATCCATAAAACTTTTGTTTAAAAAATTTTGTTTCTTATGTCTCAATTTATCTGTTTACACTGAATCTTTTTGTTTGTTTCTTTTCATGTTTTTTTTTAATTTCAATAAAGCTATTTTCACCCATGTTAGCTTCACTGATATGGTTTTAGTAGTTCTTATCTGAAATCATCCTCAGGAATTTTTTTTCTTTTTGGCTATTTCAAAAGCGAAAAAATACTTAATATCAGTATGAATAACACATGTGCTCATTGCAGCATAATGTTGGTGCAATCTGTGCTTGATACAGTTATAAATAAGTCTTTGAAAGCATTTTTCTGTATTTTAAATAAAGGCTATAGAAAGCCACAAGAAGGATCTAGTCTTGTTAATATCACAAGCTGTTTCCCCACCTGCACTCAGAGCAGCTTTAGTACAGCAGCTGTTTGGGTTCGTGTTGGCACATCACTGTCTGCACAGGAACCCCATGGTTTACACAGAAAATGAATAGGCCACAGTTCCAATGGGGGTCTTTAATAATCCTTCCTCTAATGCTACCATGTGTGAGCATTGGGCTTTGAAGGGGTGTGAGGTGTGAAGTTTCAGGAGGATTATATAAAGCTACTCAATTTCGAAAGGTAGAAAGAGCATTAGAAAAACTGAGAGTGCCTCTGCATTCCTCCTGCATGTTGATCAAATGCAGTTTATATTGATATTACAGCTTCATGTCCAGCATGTGATAGCAAGTAAAGGGATTGGTATAATTATGCAATTCACTCCATCCGGCCTCCTTTAACATTGACAAACAAAACCCAGCACAGATGTTTCATTGATTTTATTTACCAAATATTAGCTGTGAAAATATTAACCTGATGGGAACAAATATCTATCTAGTAGTACCTATGGAGATTAAATCCAAGAAGGAAGAAATTTACATATTGGACTTATTTATGTATAGTTGGGTGGCCATTGGACATTCAGGAATAAAACTTTTTCTTTCTTTCTTTCTTTCTTTCTTTCTTTCTTTCTTTCTTTCTTTCTTTCTTCTTTCTTCTTTCTTTCTTCTTTTCTTTCTTTCTTTCTTTCTTTCTTTCTTTCTTTCTTTCTTCTTTCTTTCTTTCTTCCTCTCCTTTTTTCTTTCCTTCTCTCTCTCTCTCCCCTTCCCTCCCTCCTTTCTTTTCCCGTTTCCCTTTCCTTTTCCCTTTCCCTTTCCTCTTTCTCCTTTCCTCTCCTCTCCTTTCCTCCCCTCCCCTTCCCTTCTTTCCCTTCCCTTCCCTTTCCTCCTTTCCTCCCTCACCTCTTTATTTCTTTCTCTCTCTCAATGTCACACAACCTACTAAAAATATCATGTGTGACAGTCAGTGAATTATGGTCTATTAGTCCTTGTGCTTACCTGACAGGTAAATTATTTATTGAATTTCAGGAATTCATTTAAAATGAAGGACTATGTTCTAATAACTCTTCTTTTAAAGTACTTCCAAGGACCCAGAATTCCCCCTCTAGTTGATTCTAAGCATTTTGTGGGGACTATAGCATGACAGAGGTGAATTATTACAGTCATTCACTTAAAGACATGCTGTGTGGAACTGCAGAACCAAAGTCCTAGAGCCTCATGAGCTATCTACCACCTCAAATTAGAATGTAAGTGCCAGGGATCCCTGGGTGGCGCAGCGGTTCGGTGTCTGCCTTTGGCCCAGGGCGCGATCCTGGAGACCCGGGATCGAATCCCACGTTGGGCTCCCGGTGCATGGAGCCTGCTTCTCCCTCTGCCTGTGTCTCTGCCTCTCTCTCTCTCTGTGACTATCATAAATAAATAATAATAAAAAAATTAAAAAAAAAAAGAATGTAAGTGCCAAAGATCTTTAAGCATTGAGGATGGCCAGTATTAACTTAAGGAATTTTTATCTCCAGTAGTATATGAAAACAAAAGTAAAAATTTGCTCAGTCCACCATGCTTTGCCTCTGTGAATCAGGTACTGTGCTAGGCACTTCAGAACTAAATGATGTATAAGACTGATACCGAAAGAAAGACTCACATTCAAGGAGGGGTGATAGAAGTGTAAACACATGCGTACACTAACACCCCGGTATAGAGGCATCTTCGAGGAGAGGGTAATAAACTCCTTCAGGATGTAAAAGAGAGAAGGCCTCTGATAAGATGACATCTTAAAACAGGACTTAAAAGAATAGAACTTTTCTAGGTGGATTAAAAGGTAGGATGAATCATATACACAAAGTGTGATTATAGATTAAATGGAGTTTGGTATTGCTTAGCTTCAAATCAACTGGAAGAGCATACAGACACTGAAAAGATGAGTCTGCAAAACAGGCTAAGGCCAGATCATGAAAAATATTTTTGTTTTCCTACTGATCTCAGGATGAAAAACTATTGATGTGAAATAAGTCAAAGGCTGGCACGTTTTTATTTATGTTTGGAAAGGTGCTTCCAACAGTGCAGAGTGGACTAGAGAGAGGTTTATGCAGGGGTGACTGTTTGGGGGAATTTTGCTATAGTACAAAGCCAGGTAATGGGAAAAATGGTAGGAAACCTTTAATAGGAGACACAAACAAGGATATATGTAAGAGGTGGATTTTCCAGTGTTTATTGAACTGCTGGAGTGAGGAAGAAGTGGATAACTTGAACATTTCTGAATTGATAAATCTTCTAAGCTTTTTTTCCGAAGATTCACAAAACATCATCCCCTCTTAAGTTTTGTCAGATGACAGTGACTTTTCTGTTCACTGCTCTGAATTTTTTGAACCCCTGAGTACTATCCTGATCTTATGCAACAGAATATAGACAAATTATAGACTTGTAGTGTAGGACAACCAATGACTGCTTCTAGTACAGCTTGCTGAATATTTGGGGACTCTTAGGGCTTGATGACAGATTTTTAAGCCACATATTAAAAATGATAGTAGCTACTACTGCCCTCCTTAAGGTTAAAACAGCTTCCAGTTTTTGCCCTAATATTGTCAAGAATCACAATTTCTTTCTCAGAAAACTACTCTAATTGGATTCAGTGGACCTTGACTGGCTTGTCACAGCTATATTCAGGGTGAAGGTGAAATCTTTGAGGAGTTTGTTCCTAGAAACAAGAGCTGAGCATATCTGATAAAGGCATTTAAGAGTATATATCTTTATGTAGGTTTTTTCATAGTACTTTCTATCATTTATATTATATAATAATTATATATATAATAATATACATATTTTCTATTTTCTGTATTTTACTTATAAAATAATAATTTCTAGAAAAAAAAAAGATAGTTCATGAAGGATGATTTAACACCCAAATCGTATGCATGTATACTTACATTTTTGAAAGTTTATCAATTAAATGAATATAAAACTTGAGAACCTTTTTTTGTTTTTTTACTGTATTGAAAAGATCTCAATTTTAAATTTGCAACAGGTGAGAATTTGCTCTTAAGTCTACATGAGGAATTAGGCATGTGTCCTGAGTAATTACCTGAATGAAAGAGGAACCTTAGTAACTTTGTAAGGTAAGTGCCTCCTTTAAACTTCTAAAATCTGGACCATATAAGAGGCCATTATTTAAAATAATTAGAGTTGATTTTTCTTGATAAGTTAGAGTAAAGTTAATTTACATTTCTCACTCAAATTCCCTTAATTCATACTTTGGTGGCTGGTCCATTACCATGTTTATGCTATTTTATACACTACACACACACGCACACACACACACATATCACACACATATATATATATGAATATACACATATATTAAATACTGAAAAAACATTGTCAAAAGACTATCTGCTAGGCTAACAAGTAGAAAATGTGATCTTTTTTAAAATAACATGAATATACCAAGCGTTTCAATATTTTGACGTCCCAGATAGCAGAATCACGATGTTGCAACATGTTCAAATATGAGATTGTATGAAGCATTTTGGTTCTAACTTCCAATTAAGACAGGGACCATTTTGGACTTAGCCTATTTCCTGGGGAGCCACAGTGATGTTTTCAAAAGTAACAGGACACAGTTTGTCTCTTCATTCATTTACCTAAAAGAAATGTGGCAGGGAAAAACTTGGAGGTAAGGACTAAAAGTGTGACAGATATACGGCATGAGAAACAAAGCTCCTTAAAGAGAAAGTAAATGTTACAAGAGAGAACTCTGTTGGAAGGTGAGCCAATCAAAGTTGGTTGTGCTAAATGAAGCGGCTAAGAGAGAGGCGCCTCTGACTTCTCAAATTTATATTAAAAAATTCTGCTGCTCACCTTTCACGAACCCGATTCCCTAACAAGCAGGTTGACATTAAGTCCTTCGTTCTTTAGAAATTTTAATATTTGGGGAGTATATGGAGTGTGTCACCTGGAAATGTAAAAAGCAATTCTTAAGATATGGCACTCTGTTCCAGTTTCATCAGGATGTAATTCTTTTCTTTTTAATGAGTAGTTTGATTATCACTGTGGAAGTGAGAATACCTGAATTCTGAGGTGCTATACAGAAATGCAACTGAAAAAGCAAGCAATAATCTTCAAGTAGATCAGTTTCTGAAAGTGGCATTACTTTCATCTATCAATGATATTAAACTGTTTGTCTTTTATTGAAAGGCAGAAAGAGAAGGGACTAGATTTTTGCAAGGTTTAATACAATTTGAGATGCTAACTATAACACCTAAAAGTAAGGGTATGTTTATGACATTTTACTGTGTTTTGTCTATTTTCTGAAAAACTCTTATTCAAGAATGATTTCTGATAATAATGCACTAAATGGGCTCAGTGTGGGGTTGAATAAGTGCTGCTCTTTTGAAAGAGACCAGACTTTTTCAGAAAGTATTAAAATTTTGCATTGATAAGAAAACTTTTGACTCTCTAAATTGAGCCTCATAAAGAATCTCTTTTAACTGATCTTCACTCTGGCTCCATAATGGGTGGGTGGGAATGAGGGAGGAGAACTTTTCTACTTCTCTCAAACCCTAAAAATTTTCAAATCTTTTTCTTGTAATTTTGATTAATAGCACCCTTGATTTTGATTTATATTATCCTATTATCCATTATATGGGAGAAAGAGAAGTCACTTTTTTTCCAATTGAATTTTAAAAATTAGGGCTAGCAGTGATGGAATTTAAAATCAAATTATCCTGTCAGAGTGACAGATAAATCTCAAGAGAATCTAATGAGATTTTCCCCTGGCAGGATGCTAAATTTCTCCCTTTCCCAGATTCCTTCATTCCAGATTTTGACTGTGAGTGACAGTGAGCATCTATGTTTTGAAATATGTTATTATTTGTGTCATTTGATTCTTATTTAGAAATTCTGGGTTGGCTTCCTTACTTATTTGTTCTAGGTTAAAGGGGAAAAATATACATAGATGTCAAGTAGGTGCATTTTTTCCTATGGAAAGTTGTGGGTAATTTCCATATACTTGAATTTGGTTAAAGAGAGCAGATTCACCAAATTCTACTCCTGCCTTTACACGTTACTATTCTTAAAGAATCCCTATTACAGAAGTGGAGGTGGTGTAAATATGATACAATTTTCTTACAATACTGCTCTATTCCTGTTTAGTTTTTTTTCCCTTTCCTCTTTATTTTCTCATTATCCTCAACTACATCTCCGGTGCTTTCACAGTAATATATAGACCTTTAGAGTTCTGTATTCACTCAACAATTTTGTTTTATATAATCATGGATTTAGAGAGTCTCCATTTTTGATAGCTAAAAAGAAACTATTATTTGCTGTCTTTTAAAACACATGACAACAACTCTTAAATGAACTAATGGATGTGCACTTCATTTCTCTGCAATGGAACATATCTAAGATAAGCAAGCAGTATATCAAATGTCATTAACTAAATAACTGAATTGTCAAATGATAGTTTAAAATGTCTTGCAGAGGCAAAAGAAGTACAGAAAAAAGGATTTGTTATTAAGGGGCCCTCCATATTAAGAGATTGTGTTAGAGTAGAAGGAGCATTGCAATAGGAAGTTTGACTCTCGACTGAGCCTCTTTCCTCCCTCTGAATGTGGAGTTCATGAATAGCTTGTAAGCTTTAGTTTCCACAGGCCAGAAGCTAGGCAAAAGCTGCAGCTATAACGAAAACTTTGTTTCTTCATTATATTTCTGTCTTGAATGTTGTTGCAATCCCTAAAACAGAGGATATTAACAAGTAAGTATCCCCTGAGAAGCCTGCTCTGGTTACTCAATTATTATCCCAAAATGAGGAATAGTGAGGATATTAGGTAATAATTCAAAGAACAGATGATACTCAAAAGAAAATGTGGCAAGTTACCTATGTGTGGGCCCTGAAGAGCCGTACATACTGTACATTAGTTAAGAGTCTTAATAAAAGAACAGAAGGAAGGGAAAATAACACAAAATGAAGAATGAATTACTTAAGATTAAATAGTTTCTATTACAGAAATAGGCTACATGTAGAGCTAATGGCAGGCATTTTCTACAGACAGATGGAATGCTCTCATCCCCCAATCGTATTGATATGAAATGAAGTCTCTGTTAAGATTCATTTTTCCTGAAAAATTTGCATATAAATATAAACATCATTACTAGGGGCTAATTGCCCTGTAGGAACTAAAATGTGGGAATTAACATCTTTAGTCGTTTTTATTATTATTTTTTAAAGTATCTCTAACACGCATCATATTTGGTACTGCATGGCTGCAACAGATAATTACCACCATTAAGAATCTCAAACGCAAAATCAAAACCATTTGGAATGGCTTCCAGGGCAACCCAGCACAGTAAGTAGCCACCAAAATGAGTATATGAGGTTTATGTTCATGCATATTCATAAGGGTACTTAATTCGACATTCATGGTAGGGGGCTTTTGAAAGCTTGTCAAAAGAGCAGCCCCAAAACAAGACCAAACATCAAAGGTAAGAAGATGCAGTACATCTCACGCCCACACACATACAAATATTGCTTGCAGGAGGCAATGAATAACACTAAAGGAATTTTTTATTTTAACTACTCAGAGGAGATGGAAACTTCTACGAAGATGTAAATCACGAGCCTTTGCCTTTATCATTCATTTATTGATCAGAAAGGTCAGGGGTATAAGTTATTCAAAGGATGGATCTTAGGCAACAATTCTGGATAAATGGGCAGGTAGCCTTGTGTGATTTATGTCCCTTGCTTGTGTGGAATATGAGGAAAAGTTTGAGGGCATGTCTTAAGAACTGAAAAAAAAAAGTGAAAGAATACAACCATGGCTGTGACACTGACGGTATCTGAAACATTGCCCATTTTGTGGGTACGTCTGTGTATTTCAGTTTACAGGTGCTGCCTTGTTCAACTATTGTGTTCAGAGGCGATCTTGCTGACATTATACTTTTCAAAACCATTTCCATGACATTCAGCAAATGTTTATTCTGGTGGAACAAATCTGTTAAATTATAGATTAGAAACAGTACAAAGAAACCTTTACAAATGTTTCAGTTTCAGTTTTGCACAAAGCAAACAGCATTATATTTAAATGAAGCACTCCTTGTTAGAATAAAACATCTGCACAAGAAGGTACTATGCCTGATTTTTTAATTCTCTTTCCTTTCCTTGATGAGCATAGTTGTCTGAAGTTGTGAAAGACACACAGAGTGTTGGGGATGGTATCTCTTCAGTTCCTTTCAAATACCCACCTCTACAATTCCTTCCTGCTCACCTGTCATTTTCCTATATTTTCTAACTCCTGTTCCTTACTTGTGTTCCCCACCCACACTTTTCCCTCTTAATTCTCCCTTATTCCTCAGAATGGTATAAATATAAAGCAGTGACTCTTCCCATCATGGTGGTCTCATAATTACTTAATGCACATGGGCATTGAATTCTGTCCAGTCACTCCTTCACACCTGTGGACAATCATTATGGTGGCAAAGTATTAGAGAGTGACGGATTGGTGTTTTTAGAAAAACATTGTTTGCATAGTTTCCAGGGTGCTACCAGACTCATCATAAGTTTAAACTGACCTGTTTATGGGCATATTTTTGATCCATAAGTCAAATTTGAAGTTGTTTTATAGGTTAGAGGAGAGGTGAGTGATTATAGGTTAGAGGAGAGGTGAGTGATTCTTTATGAAAGATTTGTTTTTAGGGCTAAATGTTATCTCAAAATGACATAAATCATTATTTTTTAAATTGCTGAAAGATGCTTTTAAAAATTGTTTATGATACTTTGTGTTGATAACCAAATAAATAGATGATGCTGTTTAGGAAAAAATTGCAAAAAAAGACAAAAATATCTAAAATACTGACTCTTCAAAATCAGACACTAAAAAATGTCAACATGGCATAAAAGAGTAATAGAACTTAGGTGACTCTAACTGTCCTTTAAAATGTATTTTTAACATGCATTTAAAACACATTGAAGCATATTCTAAATTTTGGAACATATTAGGACACAATACATTAAAGAGCAGTATGCACAAGAATATCCAGACAGATAAATAAGAATGAATAGAAAACACAGAAATATATGTGTAATCACATGTATATGAATTCAATGCATAGAATTAAAAAAATACCACAAACCATTTGCAAAAGAAGGATGACTTAATAAATAGATTTGAACATACTGGCTATTTTTAGGAGGGGACAATAATTTAGATCCTCATTTCACATCATATACCAAAATAAATTCAAGAGGGAAACACAGAAGCTGAATTTATAGATTAATGGAAAGTCAACGTAGGGTAAATGTAAAGCTAAAATCTTATAACGTAATGACAATTTAGATAATTACTTTTTGTGATCTGTGGACTTCTAAGCATAAACAAACTTTCAAAGTATGAAAGCAACAGAGACAATTCCAAGGGAAAGATCAATATACTTGAATTAAAATTTACAAACGTTTATACATCAAAAAGTCATTATTAGCAAAATAAAATGATAAATAAAAAACTGGGGAAGTACTTTTCAAAAGTACAGAGTTAAAGAATTTTAAAAACACTCAGGTCTTTTTTTATTGGTCAACAATGGTAAAGAAGTTTCAAAGTATAAGAACTACAAAAGAATAATAAGCATATGAGAATAGTTGAACTTCAGTTATAAGGGAATGAAAAGTTTTTTAAAAACATGAAGGAGCCCTTTTTTGGTTTGGTTTTGTTTGTTTGTTTTTTCTTGCCATCTAACATAGCAAACATAGCATAAAAAGATAAAATCCTCCCTGTGTGTTTTGGGAGACATAAGCAGTCTCATAGACAACTGGTATGTGTGTAAATTAGCATCAACATTCTGAAAAGCATTTTTTACTACCATGGAATGGGAGCTTGACAAACTTGTAAAAAATACATTACCAGTTTTAAAAAATCCTGGGTAAATGATTAGACATTCAGAGAATCCCATAGAAGAAAGTATTTGCTGTAACAAAGAAAAACTTCAATTATTTTTACCCTATGAATCCTTTAAATGCTACCATTACTCATTAAAGTAGCATAAACAGTGTGTTTTCTCTATATATTTACACTGACTGGAAGTTGCTTTCCCAACCTTGATTTATAATCCACCTTCAGATTCTCAAGGTCTGTGTGACTGTCACAGTGATTTCTTACGAAAAATGCCCAAGTCTTCCAAATTAGTCAACATACAGAAAGATAAGGAGGGCAGTCAGGCTTTTGTGCAGGTAAGAGGTTGGTGTAGAAGGCAGAGAAGCTCCAGCCCAAACGCACCTTGAAGCACTACAAGCTTAGCAATATAGGAGAAAGATATTTAGCAACTGAGGATGATGCATGTTTGTTCAGCTGGTAGCATTTATTCATGCTCTATTAATAGCATAGTGAGGTGCTTGGCTTACAAATGGGAGTATGATAAAATGATACATCAAACATGAGCTGTGATGTATGGAAGAGTAGAATCTTGAATAGGAAATATGTGTGGTGCATGTGTGGAAGCAAGAAGCACAGGGGTAGGAAACATACTTATCTAGTCTACTATTGTGCTCCAAATATGTGACACATAGTGGCTAGTCCCTAAATAGTTTTGAATGAATGAATATTTCTTTTATGGACTAAATTGCTTTAATGCATACTTAAGATTTGGGCACAGAGAAGGGGGGAAAAAGAGAAAAGTAAAGTTATAAGGAACAACATGAACAGAGGCAAAGAGAAGGCATTTGTGCTTAAAGTTTTTAAAGGAAAGAGTTGATGTAGCAAAATAATTATACAGGGAGTCATCTGCAAAAGCTTCAATGACCTGTTTTAATGTGCTTTATAGTATGAGTATCTTTGACTTTTTAAAATAATGCCCAATTATTTTTCAAAGTGATGGCATCAATTTTCATTCTCATTTACAGTATCTTATATAAGAGCTCATGTTGACTCACAACCTAACCAGAACTTGATATTGCCATGTTTCTAAATCTTTGCCAATCTAATAAGCAAAAAATTGGTAAATGTCCTTCTCAATTATACTTACTGGTGCACTTAGTCTTTCATTCTTCTTTTCCTTGTGGTAAAAAGATTGCTTCTCAGCTATCAGAGTTATAAGTCTCATCTGTTTGTTAAGAACTTTTCCTATTATATTCTCCAATATTTAAATAACCAACTATCTTTAATTCCCCATCATTTTAGTCGCCTATGTATAAATTTTATCTCCAGTTACAGTAATGTTTCTCTAGAGCTACACTGTCTGATATGGTAACCACTAGCCTCTTGTGGCTATCAAGATCTTCAAACACAGCTTAGTTTAAACTTAACTAGATTTTTAACAGTTTCTACCCAAAAAAAGTAAAACATCTTATTAATAATTTTTATATTGATCGCATGTTAAAATGACAATATTTTTAGATATATTTAGTTAAATAAAATGATAAAAACTATTTTACCTGTTTCTTTTTACTTTTCTTCATGTGACAAAAAGTTGAAAAATAACAATTGTGGCTTGCATTGTATTTTTATTGGAGAGTGCTGCTTTATAAGATTATCAGTAAACAACTTCCCAAATTCAACATTTATTTTTAGTTCATTTGTTTCTTCCCTCATTTCCTTCCTTCGTTCTTTCCTTCTTTCTTCCCTCCATCCCTCACTTTCTTCCTTCCTTCCTTTGTCTTCAGTTGAGAAGACAATTTGTGATAATATTATCTACCTTCTACATGAAAATCTCCCTAAATAAACTAATGTCCTAGGGCTTTCATAACCTTCTCTACTCCATCATTCAATTTAGGTCTACTCTTTATTATTAATATTTTTATAAATTTGTATTAATTTTTTTTTCTCCATGGATAATTAAATGTCAAGTTTTTTTTTTTTTTTAATTTTATTTATTTATGATAGTCATACAGAGAGAAAGAGAGAGAGGCAGAGACACAGGCAGAGGGAGAAGCAGGCTCCATGCGCCGGGAGCCCGATGTGGGATTCGATCCCGGGTCTCCAGGATCGCGCCCTGGGCCAAAGGCAGGCGCCAAACCGCTGCGCCACCCAGGGATCCCTAAATGTCAAGTTTTATAAAACTTTTCTTAACTCAGAAATAGTTTCTCAAAGTTTTCCTCTATTAATACCAACATCCTTTTAGTATAACATAGAAGAAAGTGTGGAGGGGGTGTTGGGGACCTTTAGGAAAACCAAGGGATAGAATAGGTCAGGTATTGGAGTGTAGGCTTGCATGGTAAAATATAGTACACACATTTAAGTGAGAATTTCAGATGAACAATGAGAGCAGCCCGGTGGCCCAGTGGTTTAGCGCTGCCTTCAGCCTGTAGTATGATCCTGGAGACCTGGGATCCAGTCCCACATTGGGCTCCCTGCATGGAGTCTGCTTCCCCTCCGCCTCTCTCTCTCTCTCTCTCTCTCTCTCTCTGTGTGTGTGTGTGTGATGAATAAATAAATAAAATCTTAAAAAGAATAATGAATAATTCCTGTTTTATTATTTATGATATTATCGTTGTTTATAAGCAACAAAAAATAAGGCATGGGACACACTTATAGTAATAATTTTTAAAACCTTGTATTTGTTACTTATCTGAAATGAAATTTTAGTATCCTGTAGTTTTATTTGCTAAATCTATCAAGCTTATCAGAAAGAAGACTAGCACTGCTTTCCTTGTGGGTAGGACAGAAGAAATGACTAGATTTTGGGTACACAGAATTGAAGTATCAAATCCTGTATTTTCTAGTACATATTGCTCATTGTTTTGTGTGAGGTCCACCTCTTGTTTCTCGTTCATTTATTCATTCATTCAATTTTTACATATTCCTAAAATTTACTTATGTCCCCACTCTCCTTCTAAGTTTTTTGAAATGTACCTGTTTTTAGATATGTGGATCACTGTTTCTTTTTTTTTTTTTTTTTTGGTTTAATTTATTTATTCATGAGAGACACAGAGAGAGAGGCAGAGACACAGGCAGAGGGAGAAGCAGTATCCCAGCAGGGAGCTGGATTCAGGACTTGATCCTAGGACCCCAGGATCATGCCTGAGCCAAAGGCAGACACTCAACCATTGAGCCACCCAGGCGTCCTATGTAGTTTATTTTTAAGTAAGTCTCCTCTTTCTTCAACACCTTGTCCTTTTGTTCAAGTCATCTGTCAGTAAGGCCAGCTCTAAGAACACATATGTTATCTTTCACAAAATATAGCCTTGCTTAGGGAGAGGAGTATATGTTAGGTGAGATACTTGATCAATTTTGGGATCAAAATGATGCTTGTTTAATAGAACAATTGTATTAACTGAGTAGGAAAATTAGTAGTTATTTAATACATTCTATGCTAAGATGAATATTAGCACTGAAATGCAGAGGAAGGACAGTTTAAAATGTTTTTGCCCCTTCCAAAATATTACTAATACATTTTAAATTTTTAAATTAATTTAAATTAATTATATTACATTAGTTAATATAATAGTGCAATATTGGTTTCTGGAGTAGAATTCAGTGATTCATCACTTACATATAACACCCAGTGTTCATCACAAATGCCCTCTTTATTACCCATCACCCATCTAGCCCATCTCCCACTTACGTCCCTCCATCAACCCTCAGTTTGTTTTCTATGGTTAAGACCTCTTATGGTTTGTTTCTCTCTCTCCTTTTTTTTTTCTCTTCCCTCTTCCAATATGTTCATCTGTTTTCTTTCATAAATTCCATATATGAATGAGATGATATGATATTTTTCTCTAATTTATTTCACTTAGAATATGCTCTAGCTCCATCCATGATATTGCAAATGGTAAGGTTTCATTCTTTTTATGGCTGAGTTATATATATATATATATATATATATATATACAAATATATATACATATATTTATATATACACACACACACACACCACATCTTTTTATCCATTCATCAATTAATGGACATTGGGCTCTCTCCATAGTTTGGCTATTATTGATGATGTTGTTATAAACATCAGGGTGTATTTATTTATTTGTTTGTTTATTTTTATCGAAGTTCGATTTGCCAACATATAGTATAACACCCAGTGCTCATCCCGTGAAACACCCTCCTCAGTGCCCATCCCCTAGTCACCCCAGCCCCCCGCCTACCTCCCCTTCCACTACTCTTTGTTCATTTCCCAGAGTTAGGAGTCTTTCATGTTTTGTCACCCTCTCTAATTTTTCCAAACTCATTTTCCCTCCCTTCCCTTATAATCCCTTTCACTATTTCTTATATTCCTCGTATGAGTGAAACCATATGATGATTGTCTTTCTCCTTCAAAGCGGTATTTTTGTATCCTTTGGATAAATACCTAGTAGTGCAATTGCTGGATCATAGGGTAGTTCTATTTTTAACTTTTTGAGGAAACCTGATCCTGTTATACAGACTTTGCCCTGTTTATTACACCAGTTTGCATTCCCATCAACAGTGCAAGAGGGTTCCCCTTTCTCTGCATCCTTGCCAATACCAATTATTTCTTGTGTTGTTGATTTTAACCATTCTGATAGGTGTGGGGTGGTATCTCACTGTGGTTTTGAAATGTATTTCCCTGACGATGAGTGAGGTTGAGAATGTTTTCATGTGTCTGTAAGCCATCTGGATGTCTTCTTTAGAGAAGTGTCTATTCATATCTTCTGTCCATTTCTTAACTGGATTATTTGCTTTTTGGATTTTGAGTTTGATCAATTCTTTATAGAATTTGGATATTAATCTTTTATCACATATGTCATTTCCAAGTATCCTGTCCCATTCTGTAGGCTACCTTTTAGCTTTGTTGATTGTTTCCTTTGCTGTGCCAAAGGTTTTTATCTTGTTGAAGTCCCAGTAGTTCATGTTTGCTTCTGTTTCCCTTGCCTCAGGTGATATGTCTAATATGAAGTTGCTTGGCCATGGTCAAAGAGGTTTCTGCCTCTGTTCTCCTCTAGGATTTTAATGGTGTTCTGTGCCACATTTATGTCTTTCATCCATTTTGAATTTTTTGTGTGTATGTTATTAAGAAAGTAGTCTGATTTAATTCTTCTGCATGTGGCTGTTCAATTTTTCCAACACCGTTTGTCGAAGAGACTTTTTCCCAGTGGATAGTCTTTCCCACTTTGTGGAAGATTAGTTGACCTTACAGCTGTGGGTCCATTTCTGGGTTCTTTATTCTGTTCCATTGATCTGTGTGTCCATTTTTGCACCAGTGCCATACTGTCTTGTTGACTACCACTTTGTAATATGGCTTGAAATCCAGAATTGTGATGCTTCCAGTTTTGTTTTTCTTTTCCAGGATTACTTTGGCTAGTCGAGATCTCATGTGATTCCATAAACATTTAGGATTGTTTGTTCTAGTTCTGTGAAAAATGCTGGTGGTATTTTAATAGGAGCAGTGTTAAATGTGTAGATTGTTTTGGGTAGTATACACATTTCAACAATGTTTGTTCTTCCAATCTATGAGCATGTAATGCTTTTCAATTTGTTTGTGTCCTCTTCAATTTCTTTTTATTAGTGTTTTATAGTTTTGAGAGGATAGATCGGAACTATGCTGAATTTTTATGAGTTCTAGCAGTTTTTTGGTGGAGTCTTCCAGGTATAAAGTGTCATGTCATCTGGAAATAGTGAAAGTGACTACTTTCTTGCCAATTTGGAAGTGTTTTAGGTTTTTTTTGTTGTTGTTGTTGTTGTAGCCTGATTACTGAGGCTAAGACTTCAGTACTATGCTAAATAGTAATGGTGAGAGTGGACATCATTCCCTTGTTTCTGACCACAGAGGAAAGGCTCTCAGTTTTTCATCATCGAAGATAATATTAGCAGTGGGTCTTTTGTACTTGGCCTTTATGATGGTGAAGTATATCCCATCTATCCCTACTTTGTTGAAGGTTTTTATCATAAAAGGAAGCTCTATTTTTGTCATAAGCTTTTCTGCATTTACTGATAGGATCATAAGTTATTATCCTTTCTTTTATTAATGTGGTGTATCACACTGATGGATTTGCAAATATTGAACCACCCTGCAGCCCAAGAATAAATCCATTTGATTGTGGCAATTTTTTAATGTACTATTGAATTCGATTTGCTAGCATTTTATTGAGAGTTTTTGCATTCATGTTCATCAGGGATATTGGCCTATAATTCTCCTTTTTAGTGGGGTCTTTGGTTTTAGAATCAAGGTAATACTGGGTTCATGGAATGAATTTGGAATTTTTTCTTCCATTTCATTTTTTTGGAACAATTTGAGAAGAATAGGTATTAACTCTTCTTTAAATGTCTGATAGAATTCTCATGGAAAGCCATTTGGCTCAGGACTTTTGTTTGTTGGGAGATTTTTGATTATTGATTCAATGCCTTTGCTGGTTATGGGTCAGTTCAAATTTTCTATTTCTTCCTGTTTCAGTTTTGGTAGTTTGTAAGTTTCTAGAAATTTTTTTCATTTCTTCCAGATTGGCCAGTTTGTTGTCATATAATTTTTCATAATATTATCTTACATTGGTTATACTTATGTGGTGTTGGTTGTGATCTCTCCTCTTACATTCATGATTTTATCTATTTGGGTCCTTTTGCTTTTCTTTTTTATAAGTCTGGCTTGGGGTTTATCAGTTTTATTAATTCTTTCAAAGAGCCAGCTCTTAGTTTTGATAATCTGTTATACTAGTTTTTATCTACTCTAGTCTTTATTATTTCCCTTATTCTGCTGGCTTAAGGCTCCATTTGCTGTTTCTTTTCTACATCCTTCTAAGTGTAAGGTTAGGTTGTATAGGTGAGATTTTTCTTGCTTCTTGAGGTAGGCCTGTATTGCAATATACTTCCCTCTTAGGATTGCCTTTGCAGCATCCCAGAGATTTTGGACTGTCTTGTTTTCATTTTCATGTGCCATGTTTGTTTGTTTGTTTGTTTATTTATGTTTGTTTGTTTGTTTGTTTGTTTATTTTTAAATATTTATTTATTCATGAGAGACACAGACAGAAAGGCAGAGACATAGATGGAGGGAGAAGCAGGCTCCATGCAGGGAGCCCAATGTGGGACTCAATCCCAGGACTCCAGGATCACACCCTGAGCCAAAGGCAGACGCTCAACCGCTGAGCCACCCACGTGTCCCAGCCACCCAGGCATCCCTCCATGTATTTTTTTTTAATTCTTTAGTTTTTTGGTAAACCCATTCATTCTTTAGTAGAGTGTTATTTAACTTCCATGTATTTGAGACATTTCCAAATTTTCTTGTGGTTGACTTCAGGTTTCAACATCTTGTGATCTGAAAAGATGCATGGTGTGATCTCAGTCTTTTTGTACTTATTGAGGCCTGATTTGTGACACAGTATGTGATGTATTACGGAGAATGTTCCATGTACACTTTATTTTTTTTCCATGTACACTTTAAAGGAATGTGTATTCTGCTGCTTTAGGATGACATGTTCTGAAGACACCTGTTAATTCCTTCTGGTCCACTCTGTCATTCAAAGCCTTTGTCCTTGTTGATTTTCTGCTTTGATTATCTGTCCATTGCAGTGAGTGGAATGTTAAAGTCCCCTTCTTCATCTCTTGTTACAGTCTTTGTTTTAAAATCCAGTTATCTAATATGACAATGGCGACTCCAGCTTTCTTTTGACATCCATTCACATTATAGATGGTTCTCCATCCCCTTACTTTCAACCTAAGATATAAAATGAGTCTCTTGTAGGCAGCATATCCTTGGAGCTTATTGTTTTGTTTTGTTTTGTTTTGTTTTTGTAATCCATTCTGATACTGTATGTCTTTTGATTGAAGCATTCAGTCCATTTACATTCAGAGGGATTATTGAAAGATATAAATTTAATGCCATTGCGCTGCCTGTAGAGTTAGTGTTTCTGGTGATGTTCTCTAGTCCCTTCTAATCTGTGTTGCTTTTGGCCTTATTTTTTTTTCCACCACTCAGTGAGTCTCCCTTAAAATTTCTTGCAAGCCTTGTTTAGTGTTCACAAACTCCTTTAGTTTTTGTTTCTCTGAGAAACATTTTATCTCTCCGTTCATTCTGAATGACAGCCTTGCTGGATAAAGAATTCCTGGATGCATATTTTTCCCCTTCAGCATGTTGGATATGGCCGGCCACTGTCTTCCAGCCTATCAAGTTATGTGGACAGATCTGCTGCAAACGTAATCTATCTTCCCTTGTAGGTTAAGTACTTTTTCCCCCCTTGCTGCTTTCAGGACTCTTTCCTTGTTTATGTGTTTTGTGAATATGACTTGCCAGTCATGATTTGCCTTGTCAGTGGTTAGCTTTTTTGAATTTAATAGAATTCTCTGTGTTTCTTGGATTTTGATGTCTGTGTCCCTACCCAAATTAGGAGTTTTCAGTTATAATTTGTTAGAATAAACCTTCTTCCCCCTTTCCTTTCTTCATCTTCTGGGACTCCTATGGTACAAATGTCATTGTTTTAATAAGTTGCTGAGTTCCCAAAGTCTACCTTTGTGATCCATTACTTTTCTTTCCCTTTTCTTTTCAGCTTCATTATTTTCCATAATTTTATGGTCTATATCACTAATCCACTCCTCATTTTTATGGCATTAGTTTGAGTTTGCATCTCAGTTTTGGCATTTTTAATTTTGGCCTGACTAGATTGTAGTTTTTTTATCTCTGTAACAAGGGATTCTGTAGTGTCTTCTGTGATTTTTAAAGCCCAGCTAGTATTCTTATAATCATTGTTTTAAATTCGAGTTAAGACATCCTAATTATATCTGTACTGATTAAATCCCTGGTCATGAGTTCTACTTCCTGTTCTTTCTTTTGGGGTGAATTTCTATGTGTCATCACTTTATCCGGAAAAGAAAATAAAAAAGAAAAGAAAAGAAAACAAAACAAAACAAAAAGAAAAAAGAAAAAGAAACAAACAAACAAAAACAATAAAAACTAGATCCTGGCTGTGTGTGTGTGTGTTTTGTTCTGCTTATTAAAAGAAGCTAGATCAAAAAATTTAAAATAAATAAAAGAAAGGAAAAGTAAATAAACAAAAAAGTTAAAAACATGTGCATATAAAAACATACATATAAATAAAAATTAAAAAATAATTTTAAAATGTATTGAAAAAATAAAATAAACGAAAAAATAATTTTAAAAATAAAGAATAAAAGTAAAAAGGAAACTAGATCTTATTTCTCATAGAGCTTAATATCTTCAGAGCTTAATATCTATAAATTGTAGATTTGGTGCAAGTAAGTTCTTTGTGCTGGTCTTCTGGGGGAGGGGCTTACTGCACTGATTCTGAGGTGGACTTACTCTGATGGAAACACACCACCACAATGCAGAGGGGCAGGGCTTGGTATAAGTGGCTCCAGCCTCCACTAGGTGTCACTGTTTTGCTCCCTGAAGGTTTTCAGTGCAGGATGAATATAGTGGTGCCCGACTCCCTAGCCCCAGAGATGAAAGCTTGAGCCCTGCACTCATCAGGGAGCCATCAAAGAAGAGTAATCAATCACCCTTCTTGTTTCCCCAGTTTCCAGCAGAACCCTGCATTGCATTCGCCCTGCTTGTGTCCAAGTTTTTGTTTTTTTTTTTTTTTCTTTGTCTCAGGTACTTGACTGATTTCAAAACTCAAAATCTTAGGGACTCCCTCACCATGGGCCCACACTGTTCCTCTGGAGGAGGGTCTCACCCTGCTTTTGCTGTTTGCCAGCCTGTCCCAGGAATTTAGTGGCACTACCACAAAGTGGTTCACAGTTTATGGCAAAATAGAGCAGAAAGGCAACACCAAGACTCGCTGTTCTCGGCAAGCTCCTCTGCTCCTATACCTAGAAACAGTGCAGCACATTGGTGCCACTCATTATTCTGGAGACCCAGAGTATCCTGAAACCACGCTGTCCCTCTTCGAATTCCGCCCCGTTTCACCACCTAAGCGACCTTCAGCCAGGCATGTTCCCCATATTAATCTACTTCTAAAAGTTCAGATGATGTGCTCCATTGCTTATGATATTTTGAAGTAAATTCCAAAGGCAGGGTTCCCTCCCTACCACTGTACCCACAGCTATATCTCCCCCAAGTCAACTCTCCACCTTCCTAACTTCCAGAAGATGGTCACTTTTCTATTTGTAGACTTGCAGTTTTTGTTCTCTCAGACCTTCAATTGATTTTTTGGGTGTTCAGAATGATTTGATAACTGTCTGTGTTGGAGGAATGAGATAAGCTTCCAGTCTCCCTACTCCTCCACTATCTCAACTCCTCCCCTGATACTACTAATACATTTTAACTTGAGACTTCCATGCGGTTACTTATATTATAACTTATATTTTATAATTATGTTATAATTATAACTCTTTACCCTCTCAATAAAGAAGCCAGTATACTCCATATACTGTTCTTTAAAAATAGGTCCATAGTGTTTATGTTATCAATCAATTTTATGTTTAGTCATGTACTTTTAATATCATTAAACTATTATCAAATAACTATATTTGATTAAAGGAAAATAACCTGTCATTCTTTTCCATTCCCACAGCTCACTATATTTTACTAAACACTAAATAGTCGTTTAAAAGACTTATTTAGGGGTACCTGGGTGTCTCAGTCACTTAAGTGTCCAAGTATTGATTTTGCTTAAATGATGATCTCAGGGTCATGAGATCAAGCTCCATTCTGGGCATGAGCCTGCTTAAGATTCTCTCTCTTCTTGTCACTCTGCCCCTCCCACCATACTTGCACTCTTCCTCTCAAATAAATAAATAAATAAATAAATAAATAAAGGCTTAATTTACCTGCACAATTATTAACTAAAAGTATACTAAGAATAGAGAGTTTAGAGCCAGACAGTTTTGAATTTGAATCACACCTATTTTGGTGAAAAGTCATGTGAGCATAGATAAATATTACTTCATTTTAATTTCATTTTTTATAAGTGTTTCTCTAAATAATAGCAGATATCTCACTGGGTCATTGTAAGGATTAAATATAATTATATTATACAGTTAAAAATCTTAACACAAGACCTGGTATATAATAAGCCCTTCATAAATTCTAGCTACTAATATTAATTCTAATAAAATTTTTGTCTCTTTCAAATTCTTAGACTTACTAAAGAAGACCGGACTAAACTCTTTGAGGCATCTCACATCTCTCTCTCTTTCTCTCTCTCTCTCTCTCTTTTTTTTTTTTTTCCTTAAGGGTAATTCTCTTCCTGTGGCTAAAAGAAGTAATGAATCATGGGTATTACCAATTTGTTAACCCCATACTTTTTTTTAAAGATTTTATGTATTTATTCATGAAAGACACAGAGAGAGGAAGGCAGAGACATAGGCAGAGGGAGAAGCAGGCTCCAGGCAGGGAGCCCAATGTGGGACTTGATCCTGAGACTGCGGATCACGCCCTGAACCAGGGGTAGGTGCTCAACTGCTGAGCCACCTAGGCATCCCATGTTAATCCCGTACTTGACACATTACAGATTGTTACATCATATTGACCCTCCTCAGCAACATTTCACATATTTAGTATAGTTAATCAAGGACTCGTGACCCTCCTTGTTTTATGAAACCCAGCAATATTTGAGTCCATAATTATGACTGGTTCTTTAGGAATGGGATGGATGACTCTATAGATCTAAGGCATTTAAATGAAAAGGAAAATCAAAGTGTAGAATTAAAAAAGAAAGGTATTGAGATTGTCTGTATGTATGCATAACTAGATAAATGCATCAAATGAATAAATGCACAACTACAAAATTATTTAAGACAATGCGTGAGTTGTTTTATTAGCTTTTCTAAAATCTATGCTTGCCAGTTTTACTATATGTGAGTCAAATAACTGAAACATTTGGCACCATTTATCAAAGAATGTGTATTGAAATACTTCCTTCAGTGTTGACTAGAAGAATTATATGTGATTCTAGTCTTATTTGGAGACTTTTTTCTGTAATGAATAATTTGAATACACATCAATATTCCACTTTTCTGCTGAAATGAAACAAAACTCCCTAGTGTATATGTTTAGTTGCATTCCCATAGGATGGTGAATATGCATTGCGTACATTTACAAAGTAAATTATATGCTTAAAGATATAATAGTCCTTGGTTTTAGGCAGTTGTTGTTTTCTCCAAGGAATTCAGCATATTTCATACTGACTTTGGAAAAATGAAAAACAAGTACTCATTCTTGACTCACCATACTACTCCAGGATTATTTCCTTATTTTCAATGATTTTTTTTTCTCTCAGAAGCTTATAATAGTATGTAAGAGATTTAAGTTGGGAGACAGAGAAAAAAAGGAGAGCATCTAACACAAAGGTTAATTGATGAGGTCAAAATCCTTGAGCTCCAAAATCACCAAATAAGCATCAAAACCTTGGTAGAATCCTCATCTTCTAGATCACAGCTACCTCTAATAAGATAAAATATTAATTACATTTTAAATGTGTTTAAGGAAATTACATTTTGAAAAGATCAATATTTTCTATTTGGATAAATAGAAGTTTAAAGAAGTATGTCATAACTTATTTCCTTAGGCTCTTAATTTTTATGTAATATCCTTTTTGGGTGGGGCATTTCAAATGGGTAATCTGGTAAAACTTCATTTTCTTAGTAAGCCCATGTACACTTCTCCCTTGTAACCAAGGATATGCCTTTCCAAGGTCACCATAAAACTAACTGCTCCATGTGGTCCTTAAGTATATGACATTTGTAACCATGGAATATCAGCCTGAAATATTAAGATACTCTAAATTGGTATTTTCCCTACACTGAGGAGAAACCAAGTATCAGAATGATGAATTTTTTTTTGCCAAAAAAATGCATATTATCCTGGTTAAGAGTATGCACTGATTTGTTGTCATGTTTAAACCTGAGTGCTAGCACTTATTGTGTCATCTTGGTCAAGCTCACTAACCATTTTAAGCCTCAGTTTCCTTATAGGTGACATGGAGCTAATAATAATACTTAGAGGCTTATTTTATGCTAAAGATTACAGTAGAATTTAAAAGAGAGACTATGTCAAGGATTTATCTTAGTAATGCATAGGTTTAACAGTTGTCCTAAACCTCTCTTTTCTCATTTGGTACTACTGTAAAGTTGTTCTGTCTTTATGGGACACTTCTGGTTGCATTTCTGACTTCTGCTTAATCTTTCTTTGGTCAATTGAAACTGTACTGTGAGAAGTGCTATATATAGCATAATGGTTAAGTGCTCAGACTCAGACTTGTCTGCTGAGGACTGAATTTTAGTTTAGCTATGTGACTTAAGGTTTGTACTTTTCCATAACTCAGTGTCTTCACCTGTAAAATAGAAATAATCCTTAAGCCTACATCATAGGATTAGGTGAATTAATGTATGTAAAGCACTAAGAACAGTGGCAGGCACCCAGCAAGTGATGTGTGAGTGTCAGTAGTTGGTTGTTGACATACTAAGAAAAAAATGTGTGAATTGTTTTATTCAGCTTTTCTAAAATCTCCATTTGCCAATTCTACTATATGTGACATAAATAACTGGAACATTCTTTCCAAAAAAAAAATTTTGAATCATGTTCTCTTTCTGTTTTGCTTTAACAAAGACATACCTATCAATTTTAATTTTGAAGTAATATATAAAAATGACTCCATTGCTTTACTGTATTTCATTTTGATAAAATAATCTAAAAAATAATTATTACATGTTTTGTTAGATTTTTCCAAGTACTATTCAAGAGAGTAATCACAATGCCCCCATCATTCCATCAAGAAAAATTACACAATTGAATATGTAATTACTTTTATAAAGATCGAGGTAATGACAGTTACAAATACTCAAATTCTCAGAGTGAAGTTTGTAAGAATAATAAATGTGTTCATGTCCATAAAGTTACTTTATGAAATCCTTCCATTTTAAGCCAAACTTGGTTTTGTTATTAATGAAGTAGATTATTCATTTCTGTACACTTTTATCAAAATTAAATAGATCAATCTTGTACAGATATAATTTCTCTGAGATAGATATTCTGCCCACGTGTTTCCTCACCAAGTGTTTCAGTTCAATTCTGTATGGCAAGGAAGGAAAAAAATTGGGTCTTGGTAATGAATAGTCTTTCTTTTTATTAGAGTGGACATAATAGAATAATTATGTATTCATGGTGGTCAGTTTTCTATAAATATTGGAATCCAGTAATTACTGTAAAACTGCCTGTGATTTACTCATTTGGAAGACTTAAAGGAGCATGAATATGCATGAAGTACTTCTAGAAGTCAAAAAATATAGTTTGTTTATTTTGCTCTTTGGGTTGCTATAGGAATATTCTGTGCTTTTAAAAATACATCTGCTACCTTTATCATCTTGAGCTAGACAGAGATTGAAGTGTAGTTTTGGTACAGGTACAGTTCATTTTTGATAGTTCTCTTATAGACAGTGTGATTAGACTTTTCCTTTCTCCTATTTTCCTTTCCTTTTTCCTTCCTTCTGCCCTTAAGGGTGTAAACAACAAAAATTTGCCCATCCTTCATCTCTCATTATTCTGACTTTGTTATCTTGTTTCCAATGTTATCACTAGCTAATCTGAGAATTTAAAAATGTATAGAAGTATTAATGAAATAAATCTATGCCCCCCCCCCTATATTTTTTCCAGGTGCTGGGTCACATCATGTTAAATGGATCTCTAGAGATAAACCTTGGTTGTCTTCTCTTTATATTTAGTCCTCCAACTCATTTTGGCAAAAAGGATCTAATATTAAAAATGCAGATTTCTGTGATGATAATATTTCATGTAGAACATGAGCCATCTGTTAGCCCTCAAATTTACCCAGGTTGGTGTCTACTTATTTTGTTTGCTTAAAAGACAGGCGTTAGCTTTAGAATAGTTGAATTTTCATTTTAGAAATCTAAGGAGCCTTTTCTGAACTGACATCCTAGTTAGCATCACGTTAATTTACAAAGCATTTCTAGAAATAAATTGCCATGGAATTCAGAAGTGTATAAGAGTAATACTATAATTACAGAAAGCTAAAGATGTAAGATAGTTTACCCAACAATTCACTGAATATAAGGATGTAAATATTCACAGTTTTAAAAAAAAGTAGTACTTGGCTCATTCAGCTAATCTTATTTGTGTATATATTCATGTTGAGTCAGATCCTCCAAGTTCAAGAACTACATAAGATTTTTTTTCCCCTTCTATTTTGATGCAGGATCACTCCTTTAGTCAAAATTTCCTACAATTCCTGTGGTAATTGACTAGTTTAGAATAAACTGTCAACCTAAAAGTCCACACAGTCCTACAACAAGGATTCCCAGGAATAAAGAGAAGGAGAAGACATGGCTTTCTTGCACTTTTCTGCTTATTGTCTTCTATTTCTTCCATATCTCCCTCTTCCTCCTTCATAAACTCCCTCTCCCTCTTCCTGTTCTTCTTCTCCTCCTCATCTTCCTTCTCCTTCTTTTCTGTGGTAAGAACACTTAACATGAAGCTTACCCTCAATAAATTCTTGCTGCACAATATAGTATTTGTATCTGTAGGCACAATGCTGAACAGCACATCTCAGTTCATCATTCATAACAAAAACTTTATATACTTTAAACAGCACCTCTCCAATCATACCTCTCCCCATTCCCTGGCAACCACCATCCTGCTCTGTGTTTCTATGAGTTTGATTACTTTTTATTCCCCATGTAAGTGGAGTCACACATTATTCGTCCTGTGACTGGCTAGTTTCACTTAGTATAATATGATACAGATTGTATGTTGTCATATATAATAGTATTTTCTTCATATTTTAAGGTTGAATTATATTTCATTGTATGTATATACCACATTTCTTTTTTTCATTTATCCATTCATGGAATTTACATTGTTTCCATGGCCTGGCTACTGTGGATAATGCTGCAGTGAACCTGGGAGGGTAGCTATTTCTTTGAGATCTAGACTTCAATTCTTTCGAATATATACCAACAAATAAGATTGCTGTATCATATGGTATTTCTATGTTTAATTTTTTGAGGAACTTACTTACTTTTTAGCACAGTAGCTATACCATTTTTAATTTTTACAGAGAGTGTACAACGATTCTGATTTCTCCATATCATCACCAACAGATGCTCTTTTTTTTTTTATTTGTTAATAGCTACCCTACAGGTGTGGGTGATCTCACCGTGATTATTATTTGCATTTTTGATGATTAGTTATGTTGAGCATCTCTTCATATCTTTTCATATATAACAATGCCATTCATATGTCTTCTTTGGAGAAATATCTATTCAAGCCCATTTTAAAGTCAGATTATTTGAATTTTTGTTATTGAGTTGTAGGAATTCTTTTTATGTTTTGGATATTAACCTCTTTTGGATATATTGTTCGCAAATATCTCCCCCCATTCAATAGGTTGCATTTTTTTATGATTGTTTCCTTTGCCATGACAATTGTAGCTTAGGAATGAATTGCTAGGTAGAGAGATCTAATTATAATGACTCCTTATGTAGTAAGCTTTTGTCTACTTACTAAATGATCATTCTAAAAGTCGAGAAAAGAATAATCACCATGAAAGCAACAATGCGGGATGTTCCATCTTGGCTTTTACTAATAATTATTTGATGAATGCTATCTGACTGTGGAGTAGATGGAAAAAACTGAGGGTATAGCCCTACAAAAAACTAAGGTGACTTTAAATATGCCCAAACACCATGTTTCTAGAATGTCTGTGTTTGTAATGGGACCTTTGATAGAAAACACAAAGCTAATTCTCATTTCCTTTTTTGAAGATGGTAAATAATAATGATGATGCTAAAGGTAGTAGAATCTTGATCATTCTCTTATAAGAAGACTTGACATTTCTTAACCTGTTATTATTCATATATAACTTCAATAGTGTCTTCCTGTATAGTTACAGTGAATGCACATAGTATTTGCAGAGCAAAAAAACTGAAATTTCATTAAGCTTCATATAATTACCAATATAACCTAATAAACACACTCACTCATAAACTTAGAAAATTGTATATAACATTCCTCTATGTTTTGACTGAATACTATATCAGTTTCTCTTCATATAACAAAGATTTTGTAATCTTTTCCGATGGGAATAAAAACCAGGTAATTAATTTTATTCTTCTAATGGGGGTGACTTTTTTTTCTTACTGAATTTTAAAAAGCTTATTTCAGCATCACAACTTGCTGTAGGCAATGTCATGTAAATATTTAGAGTGTTATCGAATATGAGAAAACCTTTCATATTTAAGATAAAGATTTGGAAAATTTTCCACAGACTGACTTCTGGCTTTTTATATTTCCAACCTTGTTCCTTTGCCACCACCCATGTAATTCTAGTGTTAGGATATGTTCATTTCAGCATATAACATTTAGCCCTTTACTTTCAAGTCACAATGCCACAACACTCTGTAAGGCTATTACAGGAAGCCATTTTTTCACAGGGACATGTAGGAATAACTACTATCATGGAAGTGACAGCAAACCATATAAATAAATTCTCTAAATAAAAACTCAGTGTATCCTCAATACACCTTCCTCTTTAGTGCATTCCCAAGATGTCTTTGGTCACTCTAAGCTAACCCTATAACTGTAAGAATGAGAGATGGAAAATCAGAGTGGAAATAGATCTAGAAGAAATGGTACTATGAAGAAGTATGAAATGTCATGGGATTATGTAGTAAGAGGAACAGACCTGGTAAGTCAGAGAAAATTTCCTTAAGTGGTACTTGAAGCTGAAACTGGAATGATGAACTCATTCTTAGTAACCAAGTGATGCAGGTAGAGAGAGGTGAAGAAGATTCAAGGCATAAGGATGAAAATGCACGAAGTCTTTGAAGCAAGAAATTACTATTATGAGTTGAGAAACTGAAAGGGACTTTGGTATGCTTGGAGCTCAGAAAGTGAGGACAGAAAAATTGTCCTGTTTGGTCTGAGTAGACCACATTAGGTTGAGGCTTTCTTTTTTTCTGAATAAAAGGGGGAGCCATTAAGAATTGACATTATAAGATTTGCATACTACCAGAATACTCTGAACATGATGTGGGAAATGTGTTGGAGAGGGAGACACAAATTAATGCAAGATGTCCACTAAAAAGCTATTGCCATCGATTAGGAAGAAATTGTCCAGGGTGAACAGTAGTAGAGGTTAAACAGAATTGTGTTTTCATTCATTTTCAGCAATACTGAACTAAACTAATTTTACATCTATTATTTTTTCTTTTTAATTTTTATAGACATTAATTTCTAATTGATACAAAGCTAGTAAAAATTACTGAAATATTTGGATTTTATATTTAAAACTATTAAAATATTATTTTAGATTTTTTTTCTTCTTGTTAATAATTCTCCCATTCACTAAGCTACTCAAATTAGAAATCTCTGAAGAAAGTCCATGGTATTTTGATAGGGATTCCATTAAACGTGTAAATTGCCCTAGCATGGACTTTCTTCAGAGAGTTAGAACAGATTATTTTAAGATTTGTGTGGAATCAGGAAAGACCCCGAATAGCCAGAGGAATTTAAAAAAATAAAACCATAGCTGGGGGCATCAAATACCAGATTTCAGGTTGTACTACAAAGCTGTGGTCATCAAGACAGTGTGGTACTGGCACAAAAAGAGACACATAGATCATTGGAACAGAATAGAGAATCCGGAAGTGGACCCTCAACTTTATGGTCAACTAATATTCAATAAAAGATGAAAGACTATCCACTGGAAGAAAGACAGTCCCTTTAATAAATGGTGCTGGGAAAATTGGACATCCACATGCAGAAGAATGAAACTAGACCACTCTCTTTCACTATACACAGAGATAAACTCAAAATGGATGAGAGATCTAGATGTGAGACAAGATTCCATCAAAATCCTAGAGGAGAACACAGGCAACACCCTTTTTGAACTCGGCCACAGTAACTTCTTGTGAGATACATCCACGAAGGCAAAAGAAACAAAAGCAAAAATGAACTATTGGGACTTCAGCAAGATAAGAAGCTTTTGCACAGCAAAGGATACAGTCAACAAAACTCAAAGACAACCTACAGAATGGGAGAAGATATTTGCAAATGACTTATCAGATAAAGGGCTAGTTTCCAAGATCTATAAAGAACTTTTTAAACTCAACACCAAAGAAACAAACAATCCAATCATGAAATGGGCAAAAGACATGAAGAGAAATCTCACAGAGGAAGACATAGACATGGCCAACATGCACATGCGAAAATGCTCTGCATCACTTGCCATCAGGGAAATACAAATCAAAACCACAATGAGATACCACCTCACACCAGTGAGAATGGGGAAAATGAACAAGGCAGGAAACAACAAATGTTGGAGAGGATGTGGAGAAAAGGGAACCCTCTTACACTGTTGGTGGGAATGTGAACTGGTGCAGCCACTCCGGAAAACTGTGTGGAGGTTCCTCAAAGAGTTAAAAATAGACCTGCCCTACGACCCAGCAATTGCACTGTTGGGGATTTACCCCAAAGATTCAGATGCAATGAAACGTCGGGACACCTGCACCGTGATGTTTCTAGCAGCAATGTCCACAATAGCCAAACTGTGGAAGGAGCCTCGGTGTCCATCGAAAGATGAATGGATAAAGAAGATGTGGTCTATGTATACAATGGAATATTACTCAGCCATTAGAAACGACAAATACCCACCATTTGCTTCCACGTGAATGGACCTGGAGGGTATTATGCTGAGTGAAGTAAGTCAGTCTGAGAAGGACAAACATCATATGGTCTCATTCATTTAGGGAATATAAATAATAGGAAAGGGAATAGAAGGGAAGGGAGAAGAAATGGGTAGGAAATAGCAGAAAGGGAGACAGAACATAAAGACTCCTAACGAACTAGGGGTGGTGGAAGGGGAGGAGTGCGGGGGGTGGGGGTGAATGGGTGACGGGCACTGAGGCGGGTGCTTGATGGGATGAGCACTGGTTGTTATTATGTATGTTGGCCAAACGAACACCAATAAAAAATAAATTTATTATTAAAAAATAAAATAAAATAAAAATTAAATGAGAAAAAATTGGTCTGTATATTTAAAAAAAATAGAAATCTCAAAATGATTGGTCATTCTTTCATTCAACCTTCTACATATTTTCACAGTTTAGTATCTTTGACCTCAGGTTTTTTGGTTTTTATTTTGTTTTGTTTTTAAGAATTACTGTTCTCATTTCTACCTCTACTTCCATTGCCATTTTAAGTAACTCATCTATTAGTCATGGCAGAATTTTCCTAATGATGGCCCTCTCCCTTATTTCCAAGCTCTCCTGTATTCAAGTGTATCCTACAAGCTGCCTTTATCATTATTCTCCCTCCATACAAGTCTAGCAATGTCATTTTTCCAATGACGACATTAATGATAACTGGTTATGATACAATGAAATCCTCACAAATTTGCTGCAATCTACCTGTGTAGGCTTATTTTTAAACCACTCTACTCCCACTCTTCCTTCCCTCTAACAACTATTTATACAGTTCTCTGCACATTATATTCTCTCTTATACTCTAATTTTGATCTTTTTGCTCCTTTTGATAGCCATTCTCTTATTATTTGTATTAATCACTGCACTTAGAGATGCCAGGGAGAGAAACACATCACAGAATAGTTTAAGACAAATAAATATTTTGGGGAAAGGCATGTATAGAGAGATTTTAGACAGACTTGTATACAGAGTTCCAAAGAATACCTTCATTGCTCTCTTCATCTTTTGTTTCTACTTCTAATGGGAGATGGATATGATGGTATCTAAGAAGGTAGGTAGGTAAGTAAATAGGTAAATGAGTATCTTAACAACTCTACAATACCAAGATCTCAAGAGAAATTGAAGAGGAGGGGAAGATAATATTTGTCAAAGTTTGAGACACATGTTCCTCAGTGAGTAAATCTCTTCAGCAAGAGAAATGGATATTCTGAAAATTCAGTCCAGGTCATGTGCCCACCCCTTAAACATGGTATTCAGGTATCACGAATGGCAAAGTGACAGGCACACTAAGATCAAGTGGAGTAAAGAGAGAGGCAATTTCTTAACCAAAAACATTAAGCATATATACCTTCTTATTTTTAGCTTTTATAATTAGGCTGATGACCCAATGTGAATTACTTTTTATTAAGGATGTATAGAAAAATTTGAAGATTGTTTTTTCTACATGAATATCGCTTTGTTGCATTACCTTTTGGGTGAATTCTTGGTTGGATTGTTCTGTCCTCTGTGTCAAAAATCAAATGAGAATATACATGTGGGGACTCTATATTGTTCCACTGACCTATTTATCATTTGTGAATTATTTTGATTACTAAAGCCTTATAATAAGTTTTACACGCAGGTAGTTTCAATTCTTTTTACTTCTAACTTAATTTTTAATATTGCTTTGAACATTCTGGTTACTTTGAATGTCATGCAAATTTTATAAGTAACTGTGAATTTCTGCAAAATAGCTTGCTGAGATTATGATTGAACTTATTTGAATCTATAGAATAATTTAGGGATAATCGACATCCAAACATTATTAACTCTTCTTATAAGAATGATATATCTCTTCATTAAGTCTTAAAATTTCTTTCATGAATGTTTTTGATTTTTCACTATCTCAGTCCTGCATATATTTTTCAAAATTATTCCTATCCATTTCTTTCCTGATGCTATTGTAAATAGAACAGCTTTTGAATTTTATTTTCCAATAGTATGTTGGTCATATATAAAATATAATTTATTATATTAAACTTAAATATTGTGATTTTATTAAATTCACTTACTATTCTAGAAGGTGTGTTGTACATCAAGATTTTCTATGTAATAATTTAAGTTTATATAGAGGAAAATTTACATCTTTACACTATTTATTTGCCTTGTTACAATAGCTAGATAGTCCAGTACAAAGTTGAATAGAAAGTATGAGGCTGAGTATCCTAGTTTGTTTCTAATCTTAAGATGAAAGTGTTCAATATTTAACCATAAGATATATAATCCATAGGATTTTTGAAGAACCTCTTTTTCAGACTGTGGAAGTTTGTTTTTCCAGTTTGCACTTTTTTAAAAATCATGAATTCAGTGGAATATTTCTAACTCTCTGCATGTATTAAAATGAACCTACAAATTTTCTCAATTATTTTATTAACATGCTTAATTACAGTGATTAATTTTTAAATGTTAAATTAACTGTGATCTCTTTGGATAAATGCCAACTGGAAATGATATGTCACAATTATTATATATTACCGGATTTGACTTGATATTTTGTATATAAGACATTAGTCTCTAACTTCTTTTCTTTAGAAAAAAAATGGTACCAAGTTTTTGTATTTAGAGTAGGCTGTCCTTGAAAAGTGAACCGAAAAGTGTTCTCTATTTTTTTTAAAGTTTGCATAAACCAGGTAATTAAGCATTTTTTGATTAAATATTTATTATAATTTAACAGTAAAATTATGTGGGTTTGGACTCTTCTTTGTAGGAAGTGTTTGATAAAAGTTCAATTTATGTAATAGATAAAGGTCATTCAAGATTCTCTGCTATATCTTGTTGGTTTTAGCAAGTTGTATTCTTTTAAAAAGTGCCCATTTTATCTAAGCTGTCAAACTTCTTGGTATAAAATTGCCTATTATCCTTTTAATGTCTGCAATATCTGGGGATACCCGTCTTTTACTTCCTGTACAGGTAATTTATGTTCTGTCACTTCCTCATTCTTGGTAGGTATTAATTGAGTTTCATTAATCTTTTCAGGGAATCAGCTTTTGAATACAAAGATTTTCTGTTGCTTGCTATGTTTGATTTCGTTGATTTCTGTTCTTTTTACTCTCTTTCACATATTTTGGTCTTACATAATTCTTATATTTTAACCTTATTAAAAATTAAACTTAGGTTTTGAATATCGACTTTCTTTTAGTTTCTGACATTAGCATTTTAAAGCTATAAATTTCCCTCCAAGAACTGCTTTTGTTGCATCATCTATAATTTGATATATTTTATCATCAAGATATATTTTCTAATTACCCATGTGATTTTTATTTGATCAGTTATTTATTTAAAGTTGTATACCTTAATTCCCAAATATTTGGACTTACTTTTTAAAGATATATTATTACTTATTTCTAATTGAATTTTACTCTTTCCAGAGAACATACACTGTATTATTTCAATTCTATTAAATTTATTGAGTATGTTTTATTAACCCAAATATGATCTGTCATGATTGATGTTTGCATTGCACTTGAAAATAATGTGTGCCCTGCCATTTTTGTAGAAGTATTCTACAAATGTTTATTAGGTCTAGCAGCTTGATAGCATTATTCAAATCGTCTATATCTCCTCTGTTTTCTTGTTTAATTAGCCTACTAATTTTTGAAAAAGAACTATTAAAATCTCTTGTGACTGTGGAATTATTTTTTCTTTACTTTTGCCAATGTTTTCCTTATTTTGAGAGTCTATTATTACCCAAATAAAAATCTAAATTATTATATTTTCCTGGAGAAGATATATTTGACCATTTGTCACTTTAAAATGTCCAAATATATCTCTGGTCATACTAGTTTGCTTGGAACATTAGAAATATCTATATAACACCATAATTTTCTTATGCCTATCATCTGTATTATATATATTTTCCCCTAACTAATGAGGTTCAATATATCTATTTATATAATTCCCCTAACTAATGAGGTTCAATATATCTATTTATATAACTCAATTTTTCATTTTGTAGAAAGCATACACTTAAACCTTGCTTTTTATGTCTTATTATGATTTGACTTTTAATTGAAGTGTTTTTCCCATTAGTATGTGCCATTTTTATATAGATATTTTTTCTTTGTTTTACATCCTAAAATTTTTATTTATTTTATATTCTTCAAGTTTTACATTTTTAATTATTTATTTTACATTTTTGAAATTCTTTCTCTTTGTTTCTCTGTTTCCCCTTATTTACATTATTTTGGATTAACAACATTTTTTTTAGAATTTTATTTTGATATGCCCATTTATCTCTGCACTCATTTCATAGAGTTTCTCTAAAGAACAGTATACTGCCTTAACATTTTATAGTCCATTTAACATTAATGTTGTACCAACTTATTTAAAATGTAGGAATGTTTCAAATATGTAAGAAAGTTCATTCCATTTTTCTAGTATATACATTATAATTTTATATGTATCACATTTATAGATATTATAAAACTACTAATATAATATTAAATCTATTATCTTAAATAACTTTATTTTAAAGAAACTTCAGAGGGAAACAGTATTTAACAAATTTACCTAGATGTATTATTTCTGATTCTCATTATTTTTTTTGCATACATTCTAGGACATCATCTGAATATCCTCTTCAGTCCAAAAAACTTTCTATAGCTTCCATGGCAGTAAAAGTCATACTGGTTTATTTTAACAGAATATGTCTTTGTTTTAATTATATTTTTTTGCTAATATTTTTACCTCATATACAATTTTGGATTGATGATTTTTTTTCCCTTTCAATGAAGTATAGATGTTATTTCATTATCTTCTGTCTGCCACAGCCTCTAATGAGACAATAGCTGCATTTGATTTATTCCTTTATGTAATTTTTCATTCTTCTGTAGTTGAGTTCTGAATTTTCTCTTTGTTTTATATTCATTAATTTGACTTTCATGAGTCTAGATATGGATACTTTTGTATTTATTCTGTTTGTAGTTGCCTAAATTTTTTGAATCTGTAAATTTACATCTCTAACCATATTGGGGAAATTTTAAGCCATTATTTCTTCAATAAATTTTATGCTCCATTTTCTCTTCCATCTCTGGGACTCCATATGTTAGACATCTTAATATTCTCCCACAGGTTCATGAGGCTGTTTATATTTTTTTCATCTTGTTAAGCTTTTTCTAAAAATTGAATAATTTATCTCTATTCCTCAGCTATCAAGTTTATAAATTTTCCGTTGTGCTTGTTGTTTGCCTTTCTTATGATTTCTTTCTAAAGCATTGACATATTCTTTTTAAAAATATTGAAATATACTTAGCATTTGATGCTGTATTAGTTTCAGGCGTACAATATAGTGATATAAAATTTCTGTACATTATTCAGTGTTCATCACAGTATAGTCACCTTCTGTCATCATACCTTATAACAATATTTTGACTATATTCCTTATGCTGTACTTTTTATTTCCATGACTTACTTACTTTATAACTGGGAGTTTCTACCTCTTAACCTCCTTCACCTATTTTGCCCTCACCTGTTTTGCCTTTCTTATTTAATTAACTTTTAAAGGATAATATGCTTTGTAAAAATACTTAACTAAAATTAACCTCTATTAAAAGAAAGTCCCAGGGGATCCCTGCCTGGCTCAGTGGTTTGGTGCCTGCCTTCGGCCCAAGGCGTGATCCTGGAGTCCCAGGATCGAGTTCGGCGTCAGACTCCTTGCTTGGAGCCTGCTTCTCCCTCTGCCTCTGTCTCTGCCTCTCTCTATCTCTCTCTGTCTCTCTTGAATGAATAAATAAAATCTTAAAAATAAAATAAAATAAAAGAATAAATAAAAGAAAGTCCCACTAAGCTATGTATGCGTCAATATATGAAAATACACAGGTATATATAGATGTATGCCTCCACCTTCACTGAGATTAGCTATTTATAGATTTGTGTGAATATCTGTGCTCAAGTATTCCTTTACAAAATATTATGTTAATAAGTGTTTGTGTGTGTTTACAATCCCTGACATTATTCTAAATCTTATTCTGACATTTATCTTTCTATTATTATCTTTCTATTGTTCCATGTTCTTATATTCATATCAATCTGACCTTCATCATGATCTTCTTCACCACAGAATCTAATATTTATTTTGTGTTTATTCCATTTTTTTACACATGGTAGTAAATGTGGTACATGATTTTATTATTCATAATGTATGACATTTATAATTTAAGCACATATTTCTTTCTTTAACTTATTGATGAGAAAATTGAGATTTTTGTCTTGATTTTGAGAGTACTAAGAATCTAGAATATACTGCTTAAAGTTCACACATGTAAATAGTAGGCCCAAATATATATAGAATGCATGTTTTTGACAGTTTGAACAGTGTAATACAACACAATTTATTCAAATATTTATTCACTTATTCACTTATTGCAGCATTAATTTTGAAATCTTATAAAAACTATATTGGTAAATCAATGTATGTGTAAGGAACATTAAAATATACAGTTAGGCAAGATTAGGTCAGATTAAGAGTCATGAGTACAATGCTAGAAACTGTAAATTATGCTTAAGCAACAGAAAACTAACAAAAATCTCCAAGCAGTGGAATAATATAATTACAGAGACTTGATTAGCAGTTTGAGTTTCACTTATGAGCTGTAGGATGTTATGACAAGAAGACTAATGATCAAACTATTGCAAAATTTTGATGAATATCATGTGTACTTGAATCAGGCAGTAGTAAAAGAAAATATAGAAAGGGTATGGATGATAGAGACCAGTTATATAAAAAAAGTAAGTCAACAAATCAATATCTTAAAACAAAAAATATACAAATAAATGCCAAATGAAATCTGGATATTAAACAATATTTAAAAAGACTCAGAGCAAAGCAGTTATTTTTCACTAATAATTGAGGTTTATGTTTTGCTTTTATTTTTTTTCTGGCTTGAGTTGTGGGAGATGTGTGTTCAAATCTGTTTCTTTCAATCTTTCATTTGCTTTCCTGTCAGAATTAGTTCATGCTTACTTTCAAATAATTGTAGCCTTTTATTTAGAAATATAGCATTGTGAGAAGTGTTCAAACATACAGACTGCTATTTAAACACAGAGAAGAAAGTTACCTAAATTGCTCAGAACTTTTATAAATTACAAATGTAGGTGCAATAGTTACATTTGAATCAGTAGGTTGTTTAAGTTATTTCACTTACCATGTTGAATAAAATATGTGAAACATATCACAATTATGTAATTACAAGGGCCAAAACGAAGGGGACTTGTGTTTTATGCTCGTGCACATTTAACGGACTATTATTGCTCTCTTCAGTAATGACTCATTCCATAGTGGTTATACAGAGAAAGAGTTGAATGTTTTACATATATTCCTCTCAGATAATGATATATATTATTTCTGTAATGAAATGTTCTAAAATGTGCTTCACATCCTTTTTGATTAAAAAGAACTAATTTTAAATGCATGATTATTATAGAAGACTATAACTTGAAGTCTGTTGAACATTTTAAACTGAAGATATTCTCACTTTTGTCAACTTTTTCTATTTAATTTTCACATGCACTACCTTTATTTTGTTACATTTAGAGTTGCCACTGCTGACGGGAAAAATACAGGTCTAGATATTTCTTCTTTAATAACATATATATTTCTCTTCCCTTGTTTATATTAAATTTTAAGGGTTTTTTTTTGATAAGTTATTGCACTGAAAGTTCAAACAAGTGGCTCACTGTCAAAGAATAGGTTACTAGCTTATTAATATTTTAACGTTTTCCTTAGGCAAATATTTTTTTAAATTTTTTTATTGGAGTTCAATTTGTCCTTAGGCAAATATTAAAGCAATTGCCATTAAGTGAAGGATTTAGGAATAAACTACATCTAGATATAAGACATATAATTGTTGTCTGGGACAATAGCATTACTTTGAAAGGTTTTTAGCCAAAGTATTTATTACTTTGCCTATTAGAAGTGCTTTCAAGCATGAATCATAGATAATCAGCCGTTCTCTAAGATGGATTTATTTCATTTGAATTAAAATATTTTGCATATTTCTATTAAAGAGTCATATTAATATAAAGAACATTCCTTGTGGTGATTTTGTGGGCTACACAAAGTTTGCATTTTGAAACATACAATGAAATTAAAATATGATTCTCTTAAAATGAGGCAATGTTTAACGTGAATATTGTTCTTGTAGGTGATTTGATTGTTTAACATAATTACATAAGAGTTGAAAATTATGCATATATATCTGATATTAATCACATAATTGATACACAATAAAACCTTTCCCTGCCTTAAAAATAAATCAAGTAAATAAATATATCTGTTGCGCTTAAGTATATTAAGTCTCAGGTAATTGTATTCTTTTTAATGCTATACATAAACCTAATTTTCTCTTAGGGAGAAATATTTACTTTAGTTTTATTCCATATACTTTGACAGTCTCTGCTACTTTGGTAGAAGGGAGTACAATAGAAAGGCAGAAAGGCAGAAAAAGACGAAAGAAAGAAGAAGAAAGAGAAAAAAAGAAAGAAGAAAGAAAGAAAGAAAAGATGAAAGAAAGAAAGAAAGAAAGAAAGAAAGAAAGAAAGAAAGAAAGAAAGACCCAGAGAAGTGATTGAAAAGTGATTATCAAATTCAGTGGAGAGTGGAAAGAGCAGCCCTTAAATGCTGCTTACAGTTTATTTCTATCTTACTATCCCATTTTATTTTTAGCTTTACCTGCAAAATATTATTTATGTGATTTGGCCAGGTTATTTACTCTCTTTGGGCTTTTACTTTCCTATCTGCAAAATTGACATGTTAGTAGTACTCATCTAGGAAGATATTTATCGGGATTTAATGCACTTAGCCTTAGGACTGCTGTGGTATCACATAGGGGACACTGAAGAAAAATTGTCTCAGAACCAGCTTTTCTGGGCAGCCTGGGTGGCTCAGCAGTTTAGGCGCTGCCTTCAGCCCAGGGTGTGATCCTGGAGACCTGGGATAGAGTCCCACGTTGGGCTCCCTGCATGGAGACTGCTTCTCCCTCTGCCTATGTCTCTGCCTCTCTCTCTCTCTCTCTCTCTCTCTCTCTCTCTCTTTCTGTCTCTCTTGAATAAATAAATAAAATCTTTAAAAATTAAAAAAGAACCAGCTTTTCTTTTTTTTTGTATGATTTCACATCGTAAAGAGAAGGTTTAATTTTACTGAAGAATTCTGAATAAGGAAATAAAGAAAATTTTATAGTAAGGGGATTTTATTCTTTCTTCCCAAAATATACTGTTTCATTCCTTGTGTTTTTGAATGCTTTCTTTTAAAGGTCAATTCTGTGAAAGTTTTGAGACTGATCAAGGATATTAACTCATTAAAGTCAGCCTTATTATTTTTAATTATTGATTATTAATGCTTTATTAAAATATTTTTAACTAGAGCATAGCCAATTTTTAAAGCAAAAGCCTGCTCATACAATTAAGACATATTAATTAAACACATATTTGATAAGTGTTTATTCCATACTTGATAGAATGCTAGTCATGGGTGGTACATAAAAGAGTAAGCCAAAATGAAATTTTAAGCAAAGTCCTGAAGAGGGTTATTTCAGCCTGAATGCCTCCCCTTCCAAGGAAATCTGAGGTCCATATTAAGCCCAACCTGTCTCATTCTGAATTAAGGGAGCTGGGCTGTGGTCTAGTCCTCTAGAACACAATCATTGGCTAAGGGCTTTCCCAGGAAATGAGATTCTCAAGAACTTCTGACTCTATGCACTGGGTACATAGTGGTTCCAATAGCTTGTAGTCTGCCTGCAGTAGAAGTCACAGGTGAAAGTTCTTGAAGGCAATTCAATATTTAAAGTGGTGGAAAGGGGCATATGCAAACTGTGGAAAGGATATAAGATGATCTGGAAAACCACTAGCCATTTCCTTTATATATTTGCAACATAAATTTTATGATGATTGAATAAAATACCTGCATATAAATTTTTTTTTAATTTTTTTTTTTATTTATGATAGTCACAGAGAGAGAGAGAGAGAGAGAGAGAGAGAGAGGCAGAGATACAGGCAGAGGGAGAAGCAGGCTCCATGCACCGGGAGCCCGACGTTGGATTCGATCCCGGGTCTCCAGGATCACGCCCTGGGCCAAAGGCAGGCGCCAAACCGCTGCGCCACCCAGGGATCCCCCCTGCATATAACTTTTACAGAGTCCCTGGCACAGTCCAAATTAAATAAGTATTAAAGTAAATGTAAAATCTTTGGGAATTTATAGGTGAGCATCAAGCCTAGCTTTGGTGGGGGACATGAGCCTTGAAAAACTTACTAAAGAAGTCAGCATCTGTGCTTCTCTCAAGGCAGGGTTAACCTAATCAGGAGAATTATTTTAAAGAAATAGAGGTTTGAACAATGAAAGTATGAAAGGCAGAGAACAGCAGGCATAAAAAAATCACAGACAAGGAAGAAAGGTCATTAGAGAAAGGCAGTTTATTCATGTGACCTGAGTTGACTCCTGAGAGAGGAAAGTTTAGAGGTCAAAAGCCACATTAAGGATGCATTACTTTGGGGCTGATGATTGCATGCATTTATTCATTCATTCAACCAATGTTTACCGACTTTTGTTTTTATTATTTTTACATACTGGACACTCTTTCAGAAAATGAACAGACATCATTAAAATAAAAATCGCTACACTTGTGGCTTATAATAAGTCCAGACAATAATCAAGAAACAAAATACATTAGTAAAATATGTAGTATATTAGGTTATAATAAATGCTTCAGAATAGAGAAAAATAGCATCAGGGTGTTAAAGAGTACTAAGAGGTTATATTTTCAGAGAGTGGTCAGACTCAGTCTCATTGAGAGGCAATAGCTGAGTAAAGACTTGAAGGAATCTTGCTGAGTAACTGACATGACTAATATATTAAGGGAAGAGCAAGGAGGTTAGTGCTGTCGAGAAGAGCAGTACAGAGGAGAAAATTGGTATGTGATATCAAAGAGGCCTCATAGGCCGTTGAAGGTAATTTATCTCTTGTTCTGAATGAAATGGAGAATGACTGTATGGTTTGAGTAGAAGAGGGAAATGATCTGAGTGTATTTTAAAGATTACCCTATTGACCATATCAAGAAAGGACAGGGGAGGGAGGAGTTATAAGGAGTCAAACCAATTAGGAGCCTACTGCTGCAAGACTATGGTGGCTTGGAAATATGTGGTAAGAATTCATGGATTCTGAATGTTTTGATGGTGCATCCACGATTTCTTGGTAAACTGGAGGTAATAAATGAAAGTAAGGCATCGAGAATGACTCAGAGATTTTGGCTTTGAGCGATTGGAAGATTGCTAATAATTAAACTATGAACTATGAGTACCATATTGGGAGTGCTGGTGAGGTCAATTCAGTTAGGGATTAGTTGTGACTGAGATGTGTTATGCATTCAAGTGGAGTATCAAGTAGGTAATGGGATATATAGCTTGTTTTTTAGAACCAAGTGTAGTCAAAAATATAAATTTGGAAGTTGTTTGCATATAGATGGTATTTAAAGCTGTATGACTACATGAAATTATGAAGAGAGTGAATCTAGTTAGAATTAAAAAAGGAGGGCAAGAAAGATTTCACATCAAGACATAGCAAATCGGATGGTTTAGATTGTTCTCTCTGGTAGGATAGAAAGAAAAGTTAGACCTATCCGCAGCTATGATTTGTTAATCAGAAAACAAATATTGGTAAACTCTTTACTGAAACCACTTGACAAGTTTTCTGGGAGCACTGTTTAAGAATTATATTCCTCGGGATGCCTGCGTGGCCCAGAGGTTGAGTGTCTGCCTTGGCTCAGGGCATGATCCCGGATTTCCGGATCAAGTCCCACCTTGCTTGGAGACTGCTTCTCCTTCTGCCTATGTCTCTGAATCTCTCTCGCTGTCTGTGTGTGTCTCTCATAAATAAATAAAATCTTTAAAAAGAGAGAGAGAGTTATATTCCTCAATAAAACCTGTATCTAGGGCAGCCCGGGTGGCTCGGTGGTTTAACGCCACCTTCAGCCTACGGCCTGATGCAGGAGACCCGGGATTGAGTCCCACGCCGGGCTCCCTGCATGGAGCCTGCTTCTCCCTCTGTCTGTGTCTCTGCCTCTCTCTCTCTCTCTCTCTCATAAATAAATAAATAAATAAATAAATAAATAAATAAATAAATTAAATCTTAAAAAAAAAAAAAAAAAAGCCTGTATCTATTGCTGCATAAAACTGCGAGGCTTAAAACAACAGACATTTATTATCTGAGTTTTTGTGAATCAGACTTAGATAAATCCTCTGACCTAAGGTCTATCACAAGGCTGCAGTCAAGGTACCAGCAAAGATACATTCTCATCTAAGGCTCAAGTTGAGGAAGAATCTTCAAATCTCCTTCACATGGCTGTTGACAGGTTGCAGTTTCTCAAAGGTCATATTTGAACTAAGAGTCTTAATCTTCTACCCGCCATACTCGATTCCTTGCCATACTGGGTTCTGCAGCTTGTTTCTCTTCAAAGCAAGCACACAAAAAGGGGCACAGATGGGGATGGGGGAGAAAGGGAAACAGAAGTCATAGGTTTTTATAATCTAATATAGAATGGCTTATCCCATTACTTTTGTCATATTCTATTCATCAGAAGCAAGTCAATAGGCTCAGGCCGCAGGCAGGAGAAGGGATCTCCCAGGGCATAATACCAGGAAGTAAGATTATTGCAGACCATATCAGAAGTGCTTACCACATACTACATATTATTGAATAGTTATGGCCTTGGATATTAGTAATTGTATTTACTACCAAGTTTAAATTCCTTTATATACTCCTAGAAAGATCATCTTTTCTTTCTAGAAAACCATCCACCTACTTTTTTGTATTTCAGTAGAGTCATAATTTTTTGTATGCGGTCTGTTCCTAGATGTTGGTTAGTACAGGATTTCTAAACACATAATATTCTTGGTGCCAAGAACTACTTGTCTGTCACACCTTTTCTTTGTAAGTTTTAGGGAGAGCCTCCCTATGAGAAAAGTTAGTCATTTGGGGATTTTCCACCTTCAAAATAAATGCATATATGAACTCAGGTAAAGAAGAAACCTATATGATGGTACAGAGTGAGAGATATTAGCTGTGATCATTTGGCAGAAGCCTCATTTTCTCATTTCTCAGGGTCTCCCCAGCCCTTGCATATGGCGCTATATATTCACACACAGGTGTATACGTGCCTGTTCTCTCAAGAAGAGTTTAAAAATCTCAAAAGAACTTAACAAGCTTAGACAATAAAATGTCTATTCTTAATTACTGGGGCCCCAAATCAATTTAGTCAGCATTGCTCATTTCAGTTTTCTTCTCTGCTCATTTCTGTTTGTCACTTTCTTGCTGCCCCTTGATTAAGGCTTCCACTGTCAACAACTGACATAACATCTCCCCACACTCAACATCTGGTTTCTGCCACCAGACTTTACCCCTGTGCAACAACAGCCAAATACGGATGTCAGTCTAATTATCTTTATCAGGCCTGGTAGGCATTTGCATCTCTGTTGGTGACAGATTGGAGGAAAATTTGAATAAAATACCTACACTTATATAATGTGGTTATCATGTCTATTTTAAATAAATACCTTTTATATTCTGCTATACAGTCAGTTCCTATTTTTCATCACTATATGTTACTGAACCCTGTGGAATGGAATTAGCTGATTTTTCATAAGAATCAGATAGGCAATTAAAAAAAAATAATAAGTTATGAATTAAATAAACAATCATTTGAAATTGTAAAAATTATATAGAATGGTAAATGCAGAATTGTAGACATTGGACTTTACTTTCAAAGATGATGGAGCTAGGAGAAATTATATGGCCAGGCAGTTGTTTAAACCAAAAGTGTTCCAAACAGAAGGGACAGGCTATACAAACATGTTTATAAAATATGTAAGTTATAAGTTTATAAGATATATAAGTTAAAATACCCATGCTTTAACAATGCCATGGGCCTAAAAAGGCCATTTTACTTTGTCCATTCTTCTTAATAATATACCTTGAGAAATGACATACTATATATTTTTTCCAAACACATGGAGAAGTTATAGTATGAAAAAACCCTATGATAAGACTCTATCATTCATCCCTGAGGAATGAAAAAAATCAAGAAAAATGGAATTATGAAGTCCCTTATAAATATGGCCATTTCATGAAAATAAAACAATATCATACATTATACAAAATATCAATTCTATTATATTTTAAATATGTTACAATTGATCAGAATAATGTCCGTGTAGGATCTCTGCTTCTTTTAAAAATTATCTTTCTCCAAGTTTCCACCAGATACTTGAAAACTCAATTTGCTTTATTAGCAGATAATGCTAATTCTAAAAGGAATTTTTCCAAATGGCATGTATATTTAGATTCCCACCTCCCTGATTCTATCATGTTCCCCTAAATGAAACAATCTCCCAGCATACGCTGTAGGCTTTTCTTAAATGCATTGTAGCTACTTCATGTTGGATTGTCTAAGGATTGGGGGTACTCTCTGCTCTCTCTCTTCTAATGCTTCACTATAAAGACTTTCATTCCTTTTCTTCTGTGCATGCTATATCTTGCTTCAATTGCTGTACTCCTAACTTCTCTCTTTTTCACTACACTTTTTCTTTCCCCCAATCAGTGTTAGCTCAACACTTATGACCAGAGATTTGGGGGCCAGATAAAATGTGTATTTATTCTGATTCCAACACATACAGGATATCTTAACTTCAGACAATTTACTTAAACTTCCTTAGCCTCAAATTCTTAATATGTAAAAAGAGGAAACAATAGTTCTGGCATAGAATTGTGGTTGTTATTAAATGAAGTGACAAGTATAAATAGAACACAGCCTGGTATGTGGTAAGTAGTCCATAAAAGGTAATTACTATGAAGATGATGATGATAATGAAGAAAACAAAATGACACCCAACAAAAAGGAGCTCTTTTCTACTACCAGTAAAACTTTCCCATTTGTAAAAAATAAAAAAGAGATTAGAAAGCAAAGTTACATCTACTAAAATACTAAATATGTGCATAAGGTGGCCAATATCTTGATCAGAGTGAGGGTCTAAATATGTACATATCTGCTGAACTACATGCATTTACAATGAGTGTGCTTTCTATACTTGTGTATGTTGTGTCTCAATCAAAATGTTAAAAAATAAACTATATTATTATCTCTGAGTGAAGCTATGAATACAATCAGAAATACCCTAATACTTGTCAATGAAAGAAAATATTCATCAAAAGTTATAAATCTGTGTCTATGGCCTAAGCTTCTTTTATCCTCTAAAAGGACCTTTTTTTTTTCACCTGAAGTGTTCAACTGATATTAGTTGATTTATTTAGCAAAGCATGCTTTCACTACCTTTTGTCCATTTTGAGATTAATCTCTGTTCCTTTCTAATCTTTTTATCCAAGTCTCTAAAATGTTCATATCATTCACTTCTTACTATATATTGGCTATTATGTCTAACCAGAGAATTCTAGAAGTGGATTTTGATTCCTTAGAGAATTTTCTAGTAGAAATAAAGCGAGACAGTATTTTGTATTCTTTGTGTACTCGCTGGAAAGCAGTATGTGTAGTGGTTAATAGTATAATCTTTGGATTCAAGTAGTAATAATACATAATGAAAATAACAAATTCTTATATAGAGCCAAACACTGGTTTAGGACTTTGCAAATATTAAATATGAATATTATTCTATCCTTATGGCAATTCTGTAAGAGTTGCAAACAGCATCCTAGGGATGCTTTAGGAGTCATTCAGCCAGGGCTCAGATACTAAGTCCAAATACAAATTTGAGTGACTGGACATATTACTTAACTTTTCAGAGCCATAATTTCTTCTGCTAAATTCAGGTCATTTCAAATGAGGATTTGATGAGAGACGCAGATCATTCTGAGAGATAAAAAATAAGGAATTAATAGGAATTAGACTTTATAGTTATGAAAGTAGTCTATATAAGAATATTGCCTCCAATGTTTGGGATCTGAAGTCAGATGAACAAGCAATCAGAAAGAGAAATTAACATGAAATAGGGGAGAATGAGAACAAACTGGGACCCATGTGAACAAACTGGAATGTACACGGTCAGTTGATACCCATGTTGATCTCATACCAGCTCCAGCCTTGATGATGTGGTTGACTTGCTGGATAAATTGGTGCCTGTCAGCATATCACTGCACACACCTGACTGAGGACTCAGAGAAGCTGAAAGAGATTGGCAGGACCTGGACTAGCTGCGCAACATGGATACAGACCTGAATCAACTGGATTTGCCAGCTGATCAGTGACAGAGTATAAGGGCTGCAAAGCCCCTAGCCCTGCACAGAACTTTAGAGTGTAAAAATGGCTATAGATCCATTTTCACCATTTAAATTTCACATGAGTGTGTGTGTGCGTGTCTGTGTGTGCATGTGTGTGTGTCCAACCCTAGCCAAGACCATACAGAGAAGATTTCAGACATGATACTAATCTCTATATAAGGTAGTTTTGTGAGGATAGTGCTAATTAGTGAATGAAGAGTCCTTAGTACAGTGATTCCCTCTCCCAAATTTTCCCTGGGCAAAAAGGGAAAAGACTCACCCAAGCATACTTCCTTCCATGAAATAACCTGTATACAGTGGCTAGTTAGTGTGAATGAGAAACAAAAGCCTATTCTTTTGCCTCATTTTGAATTAACTTTCAAAGACCATCTCAGGGGGCACCTGAATGGCTCAGTGGGTTTAAGCATCTGCCTTTGGCTCAAGTCATGATGCCAGGGTCCTGGGATTGAGCCCTGCAAAAGGCTACCTAATGGATGGGCAGCCTGTGTCTCCCTCTCCATCACTTCTGCCCTCATGGCCTCTCTCTCTCTCTCTCTCTCTCTCTAATAGATTAATAAAATATTTAAATAAATAAATAAAGACCGTCTCAGATCAGATGTTTCCTGTGGAATTCACTGAAGCTCCTGCATCTCAGTTCAGCTTTCCATCTAATCTTACTTTCTTTGCTTACCAGTTGGGGTATATCCTGTGGACAGCTCCCAGTGGTCTTCCTGCCTCTAGGTCTCTTCCTCAGAGGCTTCTTCTAGAAATCCAGTGTAAGACAGGGATCATATTATAGGTAATTGTAGAAAACCAGACTTAGGTACAGGCCAGTGAGCTGAATTATCATCACCGTCATCAACTTCCTCCTCTTCAATAACATTGCTTTATCACTCAGGTTAATCATGGCTGTAATAAAGAAGCCACAAAATTTTCTATCATCAGGGCCTAATCACCGCTGACACAAACTATGAATCCAGGATATATTTTGTAAATCACTCAATAATTGGGTATGACTATAAAAAATAAATAATTTAATTTAAATATTAGTGATTAAATATAATCCTAAAATATTTATACAATAATAAAATATATATTAAACATATTTATATTTAAAGGTCCCTGTCATCACTTTCTACCTTCATTCTTGTTACTAGAAAGGGTGATGTCCAAAACAACTAGGGAAGCTGTGTACTGAGGAAGATGTCAAAGGTGTTCCATGTGACTGTAGCCCTCAATGACTTTGTAGAGCATCATCTCCTACATGAGATACAAGTAAGCAATTATCTCATTTGAAACACTGCATTTTTAAATCTCATTACAGCAGCCTATCGTTTATTCTCATCTAATACCCAAAGCCATGAGGTAGTTGAATCAAGATGAGAACGCAGTTTTATTTAATGCAAAAGAAGAAGAAGAAAAGTAAAATCACAAACACATGTCATACTATCTCCCCAGCTTTTGCAACTACATAGAGAAACTCTCTGGATGAGAGCTATGACCAATAGAAATAAGAGACAGAAATAAGGCAGCAAAGACAGTTAAGAAAACTTCTAGGTGGCTTAGCCTATAAACAGGTAAGGCATATAAATGGAGCAGTCTATGCTCTACTTAATTTAACTTTTTTATAGCTAAAATAAAAAATGAAAATAGAATTCAGATTACCAACTGTGAGTGTCTTGGCCACTGTGTCTTTGTATTTCGATATGCATGCAGTGTCTTATATTATTCCACAGTGAGGATCTCTATAATGCAAATGTCTTTCCCCAGTAATATGTGAGATACACAGAAAGATGCATCACCATTGATAGTTTATTAGGGACTAGGGAGAGTGCTGTAGAAATAACTTACTCCTAGGAAGTGATGCCAACACAGAGCAACTAGAACTTTGAATATGTCCGGGCACCTGGATGGCTCAGTGGTTGAGTGTCTGCCTTTGGCTCAGGTCATGATACCGGGGTCTAGGGATCAAGTCCTGCATTGAGCTCCCCACAGAAAGCCTGCTTCTCCCTCTGTCTATGTCTCTGCCTCTGTGTGTGTGTGTGTGTGTGTCTCATGAATAAATATATAAAATCTTAAAAAAAACTTTTAATATATCTTCACACATGCATAACAGGGCAATCAGACTCAATGCAGTGAGACTCATTGTTTTAATATCCTGACTTGAAAATAGTCTTTTTCTTTCTTATTTAAAAGAAAACTGATATGTGACACAATAGTGAAAAGTAAACACTTTAGAGAACAAATACTGTGTGCAGTGAACAAAGCAGACAAATATGAAGACATATTCAGGCAAAGCCTGATTAATGCCAGCACCAAAGACCTTCCAGGAAAAGGGAAGATTATGAAGAGCTTCATTTTAAGGCTTACTTTTAATTTACTTTATTTTTTAAAATTTATTTATTTATTTGAGGGTGGGGGGGAGAGAGCACACAGAAGGAGAGGGAGAAGCAGTCTCCCCAATGAGCAGGGAACCCGACTCGGGGCTCAATCCCAGGACCCTGGGATCATGACCTGAGCCGAAGGCAGATGCTTACTGACTGAACCACCCAAGCACCCCTCTAATTTACTTTAAAACAAGGTTTCCTAACATTTGCCTTGTTTCCCCCTCTGAGTTTTAAGAATTTCTAGTAAGTCATATATTCTGTTTCTTATAGAGGCACTCTGTGTAAGCTGGTATTTGAAGGTGACTAACAACCAGTTCTTAGCTCCTTCTCAGTTCCAGGGATACTTCCTCATTTTGATCCCCGTAGAGGAGTTCTCGTTCTTCTCTGCGGTGAAGTTATGAGGAAGAGAAAGTCATCAACAGTATATTTAAGAAATTAAGGATTTTTGTATTTTATACAAATTTGAAACTTAAAAGTACACTTTTAAATTAAAAATGAGGGATTTGTAGATATGTTGGCATGTTTCAGGCTAATTAGCCGTCAGTTTCTGTGATGACTTTCTTCACTCTCTTGGGAGTCTTAGAGGGGTTTGCCAAGTACAGCAAGTTCCAAATATTGTATTACTTAATAATTATTAATACATAAAAACATTGTGTCAAATTTCGCTCTTCAAGACTTTAAAAAACTAAAATATTTTAAGTCACATAGTTCATCTTATTTTTATTTTTCTCTAAAAAATTCTACCTTATTTATCGAAATATCCACTTTATTATTTCAAGCAATAAAATCATTTCCATGATGGATTACTTTTCCTGCCAATATATCTATGCTTCTTCATACACACATTCAGTCTTTTTAGCATGCTTTTTCTTTCTCTCTGTCAGAAATATATAATTTATTTCTGTAATTTGTTAGTGAAGTATAATTATCAGTCATTGTGTATTACCTGTTGCAAAAAGAATTTTATCCCCATGTCATGTATTCAATAGAAACTAGTTTTATCTATTTATTTTCTGTTTAGTTTTTATTGATGATATTCTTCTTCAGTATAATAAAAAGAGTTTACTGCTAACAAAAAGAAAGCATTTGCATGCCTGGGATAGGTCATATATCATACGTTAGAATATAGAAGAGTCATGGAAATATAGTATTTGTATAGCTAACTTCAGTGAGATCGTGGAAATAGATTGTTCTTTATTTTGTAAGAGCATACCATTAGGAATATTGAGCTAATATGCTTTGGGTATAAAACTGAAGCAAAGGTTCAATTTGGATATATGCAAAACTATGGTATCATTTTTAAATGTAACAAGGCAATTAACTGCTTTTCAGTTGTTTCATATCATGTCAACAAAATTTGTTTTCTTAAACTACTTCAGTCCAAAATATCCCTACACTCTCTCTGATACTCCAAAAAAGGTCCCACTGTAGTTCTTTATGTTGCCATGTGCCGCTCCACATCCTAATAACAGTTGCCATTTTATATTTATTTTGATGTTTACTTAAGACAGTGTCCTGCATCACCTGAAAGCTTTGTAAAGGCAGAGGTGGTGGCTTTTTGGATCATGATATAGTCCTGTGTTTCTAACACAACATGGAACATATAACTAAAATAAATAGTTATTCAATTAACTTAATGTCCCAATGGTATTTTAATCTATGTTTTCATGTTTTTTGACATTGAATGTCTTCTTAGAAGCAGCATCAAAATGTTTGAATCAATGTGGGTGTCACAAACTTAAATCTATCAGAGTACCGAAGAAAAACAGTTAACCTGTTTGATGAGTAAAATCCCAGTGCCCTGGGGCCTTAATGAGACAGTAAAAGAACAAACCACCTTCTTTGGTTCCAGTCGTGACTACTACACTGGACCTCATTCCCTTTGACAAGTCACAGACCTACATTGGACCTTTGTTTTTGCAGTTTAACCCAGGGAGGCTGGAAAGGATTCTTATATTTCAAGCTGAGCTTGGGTTTTTATCACATTTGACATGGCAGAGTAGGATTTTACTCCTTTCTGTGACTTTTGTTCTAAAAACAATAATAATTGAACACTCACAATGGAAACATGAGCTTAAAATGTGTTTGGATATTATGTGAGCTATACTAAAGGGTAAAATGTTTGGATATTATGTGAGCTATACTAAAGGGTAAAACCCAATCTAAAAAGAATATTAAAACCATATTTTTAAATGATGTGGGGTGTGTTGAACTATAAAACTGCTGGGAAAGGGAAAGGGCAAAAGACAGCTTATTCTTTCTAGCCTTATTCATTTAACACTTATTCTAAAAGGAATATAAAGGTTAACAAGTGATTATATATCATTTATACATAATCTGGACATACATATTCATGCCTCGTTCTTAATATTCGGCATTTCTTGATAGTATCCCTTAAGGACATCAAAGGATCAGCACTTAAAGTCATTTTGATATAAAAAATATTTAAGTTTTGCCTTAATTATGTATACAGGAAACTGTGTTTTCCCTCACATAGGTAAAACAGGAGATAGTACCCAGGCTCTGACATACATATGGGAGGTGAATGCTGCTGGTGGTGAAGAGGAAAGACTTGTGGGGTCAAGGAACAACATACCACAGTGCCCACATTTCAGGCAGCCAGAGAACTCTAATCATCTGGGCTATCTTAGCTTCCAGGAAGAAGGTCCATATATACCTGAGGGAAGACAACAAAAAACAACCACCCAAACAAAGATATTTATTTATTTATTTATTTGTTTATTTATTTATGTATTTATTTGCATTTTCAAAAGATTTTATTTATTTATTTATGAGACACACACACACACACACAGAGGCAGAGACACAGGCAGAGGGAGAAGCAGGCTCCATGCAGGGAGCCTGATGTGGGACTCGATCCCGGTACTCCAGAATCATGCCCTGAGCTGAAGGCAGACACTCAACTGCTGAGCCTCCGAGATATCTTCAAACATTTATTTCCCTTCTCTCTCCTCCCCTGGTGTTATTTCAAACTACCTTAACATATTTAATTTTTATAAATAAAATATCTTATTACTATATATACTTGAGTGGAGAGAAGAAGAGATATTTGTTGAAACTAATCGGTCAAGTATCACTAGTATTATTTGGAGATAACTTAGTCAAAAAGCAATCCATGGATGATAATTCCTCTATCTCATATTGTGTTTGGATTTTGACAGTATTAACACAACTTTTGTAAGTAGAGTAAGAGAGAATCACCTATGTATAGTTCATTATTGGATTCTATAATTCTATAAGATAATTCTTTAGGAATGTAGGAGTCCTATTTCCCTCTGATCAAGAATGAATTAAATGTTGCCTATGGTCAAGGAAATATAGCAGAGAAAACAAGAGCAGAAAACAACAAGTAATAGGAAGCAAGTGCACCTGGGCAGTTGTGAAACCAAAATTCAAGAAACTGAGATTGAAACAACTTGAGAATAGATCCTTGGATTTGTAAATTAAAGCTAAGTTTTAAAAAAAAAAAAAAAAAAAAAGAAAGCTAAGTTTTCATCTCTTTTATTACCTACTAGATGTGTGACTTGGGGAACATGTTTAACCTAACATGGCTGATTTCATCTAATAGGAAACACTGCCTGCCTCTTCTGGTTAGGGGGAGAAGCACATAAGTTAAAGAGCCAAATATGCTTCCTAGAACTCATATTTATTTATGGGTACATAAAATATTTATGCTACTCATCTCTGCAGAAGATGATTGGGGTATAATGATAAACACAAAGTCTCAGTTTTAATGGGGTTTAAATTCTAATAGGGAGATGGATAATAATCACAAGGACTACCCATCTATCTACATTTATCTAACTACATATATATCTGCGTCTATCTATATATCTATATAATGACAGGTGCCATTTAAGTAGGGTATTTATAGAAAAGTCCTAGGGAAAATAACAGAATATTTGATATTTTACTGCTATGATAATATGGATACAATGTCCAAAGAAAGTGATAAGAGGGACATTTGAATTAATAGGAACAGAGCCGAGGAAGAGTGGTGAGGACTACTGAGGTAGTATTGCATTGAGGTCTGAAAAATGAGTTGAGTGTTAACTTTAAAAAGTGGCAGAATATTGGAGAAGAGTAGTCTAAGCCCCATTGGACAGGTAGATGGAGGACAAAAGCCTCTGCTCAGACCTAGGGACAGGAGAAAGCCAGATCCCTTAGACTGTAAGAAAACCAGAGTGATTAGGGAATGGGAAGAATATATGCAGAGGATGAAGGAGCCTGAGGTTGTAGGTAAATCCCTGTAGGCCATTCTAGAAAATTAATGTTTGTTGCAGTGATAATAATAGACTTTCTTCAGAGAAATTGTGATGTTCATATATATTTAGAAAAATTATTTTGTCAAGAATACTAGGAAGGAGAATCTAACAGGTGTGGAGACTTGATGTGGCCCAATTTTAGAAGTTCCCTCTGAGGGATGGTGATGCCTGAACTGGTGAGAGAAGAGCAGAGAAGGGAGAAGTTGCTGAGTAGAGTAGTGTCTTATAGCTCCAATTTAGTGATGCATAAAGGATCTCAATGATTAAAGGAACCTCCCACATTTCCATATCCCATACTACACCAATTCTGCTGACTGTAATTCCAGCATTCATTTGGTAGAGTCTTCTCTACCAAATGCTCCATAAAGGTGTAGTTTGTGTGTATTGATTTTCACCAAATTATTTCCTAGTTTCAGAACTTTGGTTTTATTGAGGTGAAAATGCTCCAAATTTGGGAGATGGAACATTGATCTTAATGGAATAAGAATCCAAATTTTCTTTAGATTTTACCTGTGATTAATTTTGCTTATGAAGAAACAAGCTTGCTATTTACATAGTTGTTACTTAAATGATATCATATGCAGTCAAATATGAAATATAGTAGTTTATAGCAAAGAATGAATTGAGTAAAGTGTTAGCATAAACTTCTTTAAACACTTTGTAAGCTTGAAATAAGAATAGTAAGTGAAATTTTATATTATTTGCTACGTTCTGGATACCATAATGTTTTACAGGCATCATTTCATTATTTCTGACAATAACTTGGGGTTATATATGCCTCATCATATTTTACTGATAAGAAAACTGAGGACTTCAAAGTTAGGGAGGAATTCAGGAAACATAGCTTGTGCCATATGTAAAGAGGGCTTCAATCTAAGTAAGCTGAATTCAGAGTATACTTTTATGCCACACTACCTACTTGTTTTAATATAAATGTTCTTTAATAATCTTATCCTTTTGTATATCATGGCAACCAGGTAAGCGGACTTAGTCTGGCTTTCCTCTGCCTTTTCTTATTGTAATTTTAAAACCCTTCCTTCTCCCTTCCTTTCTCTCTCCTTTTTTCTTTTTCATCTCCTCCTCCGAAATTTTTCCTTGCTCATTGAGACTGGCAAATTTAAAGCCTTCATTGCTCCTGCTCTGTAGGACTCTTTTACACTAAATTTCATCTGTCTCCCATGATTTATCTCTCCATTTCTCTGATTACACACCCATCAACTCACTTTGGTGTTTTAAACTAGAAACTTCAATCATAGGACTTCCCCACTGATGATCACCTACAGGAATCTGCCTATGGCCACCAGCAGTTACAAGCTCAAGATTTGTTCTTTATCTGTATCAGTATTTTTAAATTTAGTCACCTCCTTGGATACCCTTGACAGAGCAGGTCAGAAATGAAAATTGAGCTCCATATTCCAAGAATAGATTTTAACTATAAATTAAATAAAATGGAAAATACCAATTTTCAACTACTAGTTTTGATTATTTCCAGCAAAATGAGCTTAGTACACTTTTCTTTTTTCATGTCAAAACTTAAAATATAATTGAAATATTATTTTTTTAGTTAGAGAAAGAGATTTATATGCAAACTGGGGAAAAATGAATGTACTGTGGAATTTGAAGAGTATCACAAGTGGTCAATACTGACATATATTGCCTTTTGTTTCATGAAATGTGTTGTATGAAGCTACTATTAAGAAAGTACTTTAAAAGCACCCAGATAATTTATTCTGAGTGAGAAGTGAAATCATTATTCAAGTACTCTGCTTGTAAGAGTATTACAGAGTCCAATTCTTTCCCATTCAAGATGGAGGCATGTGATTCCAAAGAAGAAATTATAATTATACAAGTGAGCCAAAAGTTGTAGGAATAATTAAATAAAAACTCTCTTCTCTTCCCTAGGCCCCAATGAAATTTAGTGCCACATCATTTGACAACTTCATAATTTTGAGTACAAAAGCAGTATCAACAGGAAAGAATATGAAATGCACTCCAAATTGAGAGTTCAAGTATGGGTTGGCAAATCATGTATAATAAACATTTATGAGCCCCTCAAGGATTTGTAAAAGTGTGTGTAAGATAAGATGGCTGGCTGGTTGTAATCTTCTACATCATTAGCAAAATGTCCTGCTAAATTTATTTTTAGCTATTGTTCTATGTTGATACTTTTCTTTATAGAAGTAAAAATAATAAAAATGTAGAATAAATAATTTTGATACTAATGTTGAGGTTCATGTTAGAGGAAAACATAAGAGAGAGAACAGGGTTATGTTAGGGATATGGGAGATTACTAGATGTGTGGGAAGATGGGGAAAGAATAAAGGAAGCCAATAGAACTCTATCAAATAGTTCTGCTCAAGATGCATTGAAATAGGACTTGGTACAGAGTCTGATGTATAGAATCTCTCCTTGCCTCCTGTACCGCATCAACTTCTTCATTTTGCATATGACAGCCATTCTCTCCCTTAGGTTTCACATGGCTGTTTTCATCTGGGATGCTTTTCTCCTTGAGTGTTCACCCACTTCTTCACTGTCTTCAAGTCTTGACTAAAATATCCCCTTCTCAATGTGTTCAACCATGTTCATCCAGTTTAGAGCTGTAACCTATATATCCATATCTCCTACCCACCTTTGAATATGTCGAGCTTCAATTTACCCTGTGTTAATTTTCATAGTATATTCTACCTACCATATTATTTATGTATTATGCAAGAGGTTTAAAATGTTCAAAAACAAATAAAAGAAAATCAAGTAAGATATAAGCACAGTAATCATTCACACATGCTTTCTTCACTGTGTGAATAAGGAAGAAGAGGAAAGATCAGTGAGTTTTTTTGTTTTGCAATACAAAAAAAAAGGAATGACAAAAAAGGAAACTAAAAGGTATGGTGCTATGGGAATTTTTTTTTGAGATTGTGAAGAAGGAATATATGAAAGAAAACATATTACTTCTTCCTAATGAACTAGAGAATAGGATGAATAAATAGTATATGAGAGAAAGAAGTGTTTTGTTAAGCTTCTGAAAATATGGAGTACATCAATATTTGTATCTCCCAGAATCATACTTAATTCACAAAAATTAAATGTAGTTCAGAAGTTTTAAGCAGATGACTGCTGGGTGAATCTCACCACTAGATATGCTTTATTAGGTGATAATGGAGGTTTAAAATTCATAAGATGTGGAAGACTTTAGCTGAGCAAGCAGCTCTTTACGTACTTGTAATTGTCCTATGCCTGACCTCCTGCTCATGCTTATCACCTTGGGGAACCCTCTATGCATTTGAATAGGTCACCCCACCTCTACCTTTGGAGTCACCATAGGAAATTCTTTCCTTACTTCAGATCAAAATTTTGAATAAAAAGGGAGTCAAAATTCTAAACGATGGCTTTAATTTATTTAATCAGATAAAAAATTGTGCCAAATAGGCTGTCTTTAATTGTATCTGTAAGAGTCCAGGGGAGATTCTGCAGTTTACAAATGGATTAAATATAGTCATAAGAGTAAAAGGATTATCTGAGAATATACAAATTTATGTGCACTCAAACCTTCATTCAAAGTAATTCATTATCATGTTGTGAGTTTCCAACAAATTCCAACAGACCATTTAAGTTTAAGATTTCATGAAAATCTTATTCTTCTATTTTGAAAGAGATATCTAGAAGGAAAGATTTAGTGGAAGCAATCCAGCATATTTTCAACTTTTCCCACATTAGGTGCTGTGGTTTGATTTCTCTGTTAACATTGTGGCAGATGAGAATATATACAATTTTTAATCTTCTCATAATCTTTCATGAATGGGCTTCCAATCTAAATCTCACCTCCAAATACATATGATTCTAACAAGAGAGAGAGAGAGAGAGAGAGAGAGAGAGAGAGAGAGAGAGAGAGAGAGAGAGAAAGAGAGAACAAATAGACATGATGCTTGCTTATTTTCCTTCCTATTTCACCATGAATGTTTGGTGCCCACATATAAGGCAGGATGTTACCAGATAGCAGCATTTGGTCTTTTCAGAGCCAGGATGGGAAGTTTTCCTGGCTTTCAGTGACAATTCATAATTGTTTCAAAACAGGCATTTCTACTATTCTCATAACTTGTGTTGAAATAACCATACCCACTACACTGAATAACCCCAAATGAAGCATAGCCATGTGTCTGGGGAAAAAAAAAAGTAATTATCTTCCTTTGGTGGAAAAAACATCACCCTTTATATTCATAAATAAATGGATTTCAGAGAGAGAGTGAAAGTATGGTTAGGGAGCTTTGGCAAGGATGACACAAGTAAAGAAAAGACCTAAAAGACAGCCAAAAGTTTACATTTTGACAGAAGTTAAATTAGTCATTGTAAATGTCATTCTATAGAATGTCACTGAGAATGAGTAAACAAGTTAATTAGTTTGGTTTTCTTTGTTTCTTCTGTTGCTAAACCCAGCCAAACAAACTGTGATTACAAAAGCAGAAATAAAGAAAAGAAAAAGCTGTTTAGCTCTCCCTAATCCTAAATTTCCTGATTTGGGGTCTTTCAGTTTCGATGCTTCTGGTATCGTGTTCATTCAAACATAAATGCGATCAGCATCAAAGGCTTAACATTCAGATTAACCACTTTTTGGCATCTTACCTCTTTTTAGTTTGAACTTGGAATCTCCTCCATGTACAGACCACTAATGAGAAAATCCTTGCTTATGAATTCAGTTCAGAATGGGAGCAGTTTTCCCCTCTCTACTTTTGCATAATGTCGGCTTTGAAGTCAGGCAGTCCAAGAAAGTGATTGATCTCGCCCAAGTTCATAACTTTTTCAAAGTACTGCCGATATCATTAAATTTTAATTAACCCTTTGAGCTCCTTCTATGATGTAAAGATGAGGGAACATCAAAGGCTCATGTGTTGGAGCAGCAGTGGCATCTTTTGTGTTCACATTGCTTTTTAGAAGATATCTAAGATGCAAATATTTCAACGCAGTCTTCAGCTTTGTGTGTGTATGTGTGACATTGTTATGCTGTTGCTGGGGTAAAGCTAAAATCTATTGTTAGTCTTTCAAAGCTGGTTATTTAAGCATTGCTGTGTTAAGGACTTAGAAGTGGTATATTTTTCCACCTCTTCTACATAAAGCATTGTAATCAAGGAGTCTGTTTAAAATGTCACTCAGTTTGTAGCTTCTTGTGGTGTTGTCCTTCACCAGTTCTCATTCATAATTAATCATATTTATGAATTTATATGTAATATTCTGCTTGTGGTCTTAGAAAGTCACGTAGTTACATTCACATCTGCTGGATGAAGAAACTAAGTAAGGTAGAAGGGGGAATGTGTACTGACAGAGGTTATGAGATTTGAAGCTGTACATATATTGTGGAAAACAAGAGCTTTTCTTGTAGCATTAGCAAATATTTATCAAGTATACACTCTGTGCCAGGCATTGCTGAAATGTGTAGCCATTGCCCCTCATTACGTGAAGCAGAATTTGCAAACCTGAGCATTCATATTCTTGTGTCTCTTAGTAGTTCCAACAATCACTGGCAAAAGGGTGTGTGAGTGTCTCCTAGTTCACTTAGGCCACTGGGCAATGTTATCAAGTAACATTGATAGCCCGGATCCCAATATCCTGCACAGATTATTTGAGGCAGATAGGGTCTCATGACATAATTAGAAAGTGAGAAATTTGTGTGATTGGACACAGGTAAATCTCGTTTATTTATGTATTGGATTTTCCATACCTCTACCTGTTTCCTTCCTTCTCAAAAGTTTAAGTGAGGTAATATGCACATGAGTTTTGAAATAGTGAAGTAATAATACTGCTTTAACAGTATTAAGCTTCATAATTTTAGACTTGCTATTTAGATGCAGGGAAAGTTGGCTAGAATATATTTCCTTTCTTTCAGTGGTCTTTATTTTCTGTCATTTCAGTTTTAATATAAATATCCACTAACCCCAAGTTTCCCCTCCAAAGATCTGTGGGAGGGAGAAGAAGTGATAAAACTCTTGATTGCTTCACTTCTTCAGAAGTAATGATAAGCTCATTTCCAAAGCCCAAATGCACATTTGCCCCTTTAGGGTCACTTTAATCAAGGCATTATCGCAGACGATGCGTGTCTACCAAAATGAGATTTTGTGACTTACTGAAATGAACACGATCTGGGCCTGCATTTGGGGTCTCTGACTTAGTGACCTTCATGTTTATGAGATTTAAATTAAACTTGCATATATTATTAGGGAAAAATTCAACAATTTTAGCAATAATTTAAAAAATTGTTGATTTTCTCTTTTTTCTTACATCAAATTTGAGTTAATTGTAGTGGAGATAATTTAAATACCGGACTGTGAAATGATGCCTTAATGATTCTAGAATCTCTGCAAAGGACAAATTCATTTTTTAAGGATAAAGTAGGATTTAGAACAATGTAACTATTGTTTTGGGCTCAGGATGTAGATAAATCATATGACAGATGCTTCCACTGTAGTATTCTAACTACAGTACACAAGGTTTTTTTTTTTTTTTTTCTTCTACTTCTTTTCTCTAGATTTGAAGAAGGCATGAGATAAATTAGTTTGGGAGGTATATGTATGTTCAAGAAATGAAGGGAAATTCAAATTTAAGTTTGTATTTGTAACAGATGAAAATTCACATAAAGTCTTTTTCTTACGCACATTTCAAAGTGTTGAGAAATAGCCAACTGTTAGGTCACAGTGCCAGATAATGTTTCATATTCCTCTTGAATAGTACCTGCATTGTTTCAAACTGTTATTTATTTGCAGGATCTTATATATTATATTTTTGTTCACTATGGGGTATAAAAATAGTAATCATAATCAGTACACTTTGCTTGAAAATAATATTCCAAAGCCATCAATAAGAAAACTGAAAAATCAAAACAAAATAAACTAGACTTAGAGTAGTAAAAGGTTTAAAGTTCTATCCTTAAATGGGTTTGTTAAAAAATACATTTCTGGGGTCGTCATAAAGCTATATAAGGTGAAAATAATTTGGGGGCACATGTGCAAAAATGAGCTTAAAATAGGCTACATATATGATGAACATATGGTGATCTATGAATGCAGTGGCAAATGGGATTCACTAAATAATATGCCCATTCCTCCTTTCTCTCCAATTTCTCTGTAGAGTGAATGCCAGAAGAGATTATAATTAAAGTTATTCAGAGGAAAAACAAAATTCTGATTTGTGGATTATAAACTTCCTTTCATTCTCTTTTCTTTAATTTTCCAAACTCTCTTTTGCTACTTGAGGGCAAAATAACATCAGTGTTACTGAGGGTGACCTCCTAACTGAGCAGTGTCATAGCAACAGAAGAAAAAGTCACAATGACTTCTATAACAGAGGGGGAGGTTGATTTCTTCATTAGTATTACGTTTCATGTTTATATTTTCCCAAATCCCCTCTGATTTTTATCATTATTGTACAGATACTTCTATTAACAAACTTTTACTAATGCTACTAGAGATTATAGAAATTGCACCAGAAGCTTTAGATACATTATTTCACTATCAGAATGACTCTGTGAAATACATATTATTATCCCCGTTTCACAGAACAAAAAACTAAGACTCTGAAAAGTTCAACACTCTGTCCCACTGACCCAAGGTTATTTAAGTGCCAATAGAGTTCCAAGTCCTGTGGGATCTCAAAGAAAAGTGAGATATAATTACAGATTTAGCAGGGGGCAGTTGTAGAAATGAATATCAAGGGAGGGATGCCTCAGATTAAAAAAAAAAGTGATATGAAGAATAGAGACTATTCGTGACAGAGGAAAATAGCAAAAACTTAAGTATAAGATGTGCAGAATAAGAAAAGGATGTGAAAGTTAAAGATAATGTTCCAGAGAGGAAAAAAAGTTTTTTTTTCAAAAAGCCTATTATCCTACAGGTTACCCCATCCCCAAAATCACATTTATGGTTCCAAATCAAGAGTTTTATTTGAAAAATTACTTTATCTTCAGTTTTGAAGCTGTGTTTGAAAAAATCTTTATTTCCAAATCTGCAATTAGAGATAGGAATGTAGAAAAATATGAATTAAAAATCAGAATTAACAGTTGGGCTTTGTAGTAAAAGCAAATGGGCTAATTCCAGACTAGATCCTTAAGCATGCAGAAACTATTCATATTTTATTTCCTTTATCTATTTCCTTGCAAGGTAGTTGTGAAATTCAAATAGGAGGAGGCATGCTCAATTGTTTAGGAAAGTGTCTATTGTATAAAAGCCTAATAATCATATGACATTGTGATTATTATTACTATTTGTAAACTGATCATGGTTTAGGAAAATTAGGTGCTTTTTTCTTGCTTGTAATCAGAAAGACATACTTTTCAGTTACTGAAAAAGTAGAACTCATTTTGTACATTTAAATAATGTCATAACTGGGGATCCCTGGGTGGCGCAGTGGTTTGGCGCTTGCCTTTGGCCCAGGGCGCGATCCTGGAGACCCGGGATCGAATCCCACATCAGGCTCCCGGTGCATGGAGCCTGCTTCTCCCTTTGCCTATGTCTCTGCCTCTCTCTCTCTCTCTCTCTCTCTCTCTGTGACTATCATAAATAAATAAAAAATTAAAAAAAAATTTAAAAAAAAATAAATAATGTCATAACTGAAATTAAAATATAAGTATTACCCAGCACTATTGATGAAAAACTGAAGCTCAAAAATATATGTATTATTTATCCATATCACTCAATTTTCTTTTGGTTTTATAATTAGATAGCATTGGTCACCATCTTTCCACCCTCCAGTATTTATTGGGTTTCATTGCCACCTACCAGCTGACTAAAGCCAGTGTCAAATTGTATTTTATTTATGTATTCCTTTATTATTCATAGAAATCTTACGTTTAGGTTCCAATTTTTGTATCAATTATTTTTTTAAAGATTTCATTTATTTATTTATTCACAGAGACACACACACACAGAGAGAGAGAGGCATAGACACAGGCAGAGGGAGAAGCAGGCTCCATGCAGGGAGCCCGACGTGGGACTCGATCCCACGTCTCCAGGATCACACCCCGGGCTGCAGGCGGCGCCAAACCGCTGCATCACCGGGGCTGCCCTGTGTCAATTATTTTTAAGCAAGATTATGCTGAGGTAGCAAATACCTCCAAACTATCAGTAGGTTGATTTCTTTCCCATTATATATGCTGTACATCTGCTATGGTTCTTCTCCATGAGTCTTGTTTATTCTAAGACCCATGCTGAAAAAGCAGCTCATAGCTCAGTTATACTGGCCTTGTGATGGAAGAAAAGAACTCTGGAAAAATACATAGGGGCTTTCAAACTTCTGTTATCAAGTTGTTACTTCAGATTATGGTTCTTTGGTCAAAGTAAGTGACATGGCCAACCCTAATGGTAACAGGTAAGGAAGTATAAATCTTTCATAAGGTTAGTAAATGACAGAGCCATCATGCTCATTTTACTAATAAGACCCCTAGGCATTAGTACTTATTACAGGTAGAATTCTAAAATGGTTCCTCCCCATGAATAATCCCAGGGACTGTGAATATGACCTAGTTCACTACCATAATTAGGTTACATTATATAGCACAGTTGATCTTAAGGCAAGAAAATTACCCAAGACAGCCTGACCTAATCATACAAACCCTTCAAACAAGGGTCTAGAGATCAGTGAAAGAGGGACAGATTAGAAGCAGAAAAGGTATTTGATGAAAGGTTTCTCCGTTGTTGGCTTGAAGATAGAGAGGGCCACATGGCAAGAAATGTAGGTAGTCTCTAAGAGCTGGGAGAGGCTAAAGGAGGGGAATGGGACCTCGGTTCTACAACCGGGAGTAACAAAATTTGATGTGCACTTCAAAGCAGATTCCTCCCCAGATCCTGCAGAGAGGGATGCAGCCCCACTAACATCTTGATTTCAGCCTTCCATGACTCTAAACCCAGTTACTCTGTGCCCACACTTCTGAGCTCCAGAACTGTGAGCTAATGGATAGATGTTATTGTAAGCCACTACATTTATGGTAATTTGTTATACGATAGAAAACTAAGGCAATAATGCTTTACTACTTACTAACTCTAGGACTTTAATCCAATGCCACAGCTTCTCAAAGCCTTAATTTTCTCACATTTGCAAATAGAAGCTCTATACCATGTATTTTGTATTGTTATGATAATTGAATGAGATAGAATAGGCAAAATTAATTGTAAACAAAGAGCTACCAACCTGTAAGGAATTGACATTATATGTCAAATGAAATACTTTATTAATTACAGTTTATAAAATGTTAAATTATAGGATTATTTATTTGGCTATAATGCCACACCAAATTCAGTGGTAACAGTCATGGGGCCACAGACCCAAGCATTCATGGGGAAATAAATAATCATTGGAACGAGTGTTTGACTTCAGCCCTGCCACAGGAAGAGCTACAGGAATTTGTACAATGTACTTAATTTCATTGAGCCTCAGTTTTGTTATGTATAAAACACATTTGATATCTAAGAAGGCTTTGTTTTTGGAAGTAAGAGGTCATACATGTACACTGTTCTCAGTGCAGGTGCATACAATGCACCTCATATTAATTCATATCATTTAAAACAAACTAATTAATACTTCCTATAAAGTATCAAAATTATCTACAGTATTTGAGGTACAAGCTCAAAATAGAATCTAGCAAACTGCCATCCATACTGGCCATATGGGCTTCAGGCTTAATCAGAATGGGAACATTCCCCACTCATCATATCCTCAGCTTTCAATTATGGGTTTTACATTAAAGTTCAGTGAGCATCACAGATAAGCTTTCTTGATTAAGATCATTAAAGAATTCTTTATCTTTAGCTCAATGGCATCTTGCCTACAGATTTATTAGACTGCTTTTTTGGTACACTGCCTATTTCAGGGAGAAAATATTCCACTACATACGGGCAGGATAAAGATTAAGTACAATTGCCAATTGCACATAAGGAGTCTGATGCGTTCCTATTACCAAAAGGAATCTATAGAGTCTGATATCCAGGAATAGGAAGGAACTTCAGAATATCCTCAAAACCAGACTCCTGAACTGAGGCAGGTCAGGTGGTAGTATCTATTTCACATATTGAGGCACTATAAGTCTGGGTGCTTTTTACTACCTTGTGACTGGATTGTTATCTCCCAGGCCCATGTTCTTCCTATTTTTTCAGGGAGGTCTCTCTCACTCACAGTCTCTTGATGGTTAATGGGGAACTTTACTCTCTTGATATGTATTTATAAAATGGATAATTTACCAGTGAATAAAATATTTACTGAACACCTACAGTGGGCAAACGGTGTTGCCAAGGCACTAAAACGAAGTAAAGACATCTAAGACACAAATTTTTGTCATAATGGAAATGACAATTTGTTTGAGCTAAGAAAAATTATCATAATATTATAATCAGCATTATAAGGAAATATGTAAATGTCTCTTAAAGTGTGTTCCTCTGACCACTGGCATCAAAACCAAGGTGATTCTTTTATCCGTGGTACGTTTTGAGAATTATACCAATAAATTAGAAATATCACTCATATGATCGAAAAAAATGTTATACATACTACGTATGTATTGCTATACATACATTTTGTATAGCAATTTTGTATTTATATGAAGACCTACTCAATAAAAGAGGAACAAATCAGTGAATGAGTATATAAAGCAGAGATTTGGAAAAAAATATCAAAATCAGTCTGATCAGGGAATATAGTGACAGAAATACGAATAAGTAATTAGCTGGATTCATGACCAGCAGAAGAACTGACATAGAAATTCTATGCAATTAATAATAATGTTATTACAGATGGGTACTTTTTATATCTTTTTATTGCCAAAATTATGACCAAAATGGAGAGCTTGAAAGCACGAGGCATTTTTATAAAAGCTTTCATGGCCATAATCTTTCATTTTCTAAGGATACATTAAAGGAAAATAGTAAAGGCTAAACGATGACATGCAGTTATATTGAAATATATTTTTAAAAACCAAATGAAAAGAAACATGATGTGTTAAATCCTATTCCAGGTTAACAATGTAGCTATTTCTTTCCGGTGAAAGGTAAATATGTGTAATTGCCAGCAATGCAATTTCTTTAACACTATTATATTAGTGTTAATATAATATATATGTATACTATTTTTAACAGTTGATACTTCTACAAGACTCTTTCCTCTTATCCTCGGACATTTTTTTTTAATTTAAAAATATCTCACCAAACACTTATAACTAAAGCAGCAGTGGCTAAACACTCCCTTAAAGAACACATTGAATTTAGAATGTGTTAATTAGCTTTGTTTTTGTTTTGTTTTGTATGTTTACATTTTACATTTTGCTAGAATAGGATGGTACATTACCAAAAAAAAAAAAAAAAAGGTGTATTGGAACTTCTTAAGTACCACTGTGCAAAAAACAAAACAAAAACAACATATTATTTGTGAGTATATGGTATTTGGATTTTATTTTTATTTTTATATTTGAATTATATCTTTATTAGAAAAATTACATACCCAGGTAAAAAGAATAACCTATATTTCATCATAATCCCATGGTTCAGAGGTAATTACTGTTAATTGCTCTTTTATATAGCAACAACTCTCTGTAGGTATTCACTAAATAGAAATGGGGTATCATATGTATTCAACCATTTGCTCTTTTTTTTCAAATTTGGTAATATGTATTGGATAGCTTTCTAGAAATATTTTGTCCTTCAGAAAGAACAGAGACTTGGAAAAGCATGTAAAGTGAAGAGTCTCATTACTCTAGTATGAATTACACCTAAATCAAATTGGCTCGAAAACAAATGGTTAGTTCACATTCACTTGCTGCTATGGATCTCAATGCTAGTTGGCTGCATTTGTAGTGAATTCAGTACTGCTCCTGTGGAATCTGGATATAGTTCCAAACAATTGGCAATTCTAAATCATTTTAATGTTATCAGTCATATTATTGTAGACTACAGTTTTTAAGGAATATCAATAGGCTTATTATTATAATCATTCTATTAAAATGATCCAATGCCATTATCATAAGAGCCAACACCAGCCAACACCTTATTCTGGAGTTTTCTAGTATGGAAACAATTTAAAGATTTACAAAATGTTAACACTACCTTGCTCCTCTAGATGAAATTTTCCATGTGAAATCAATTTTTCCCGCACAGAGTAGAAACTTAGTAGTATCATATAGTCATCAAAGGTAGACTCATTTAAAAATATTGCTGAAACTAAAAGCATTTTTTGTGCTCACTGTATTATTTAAAGTATTAGATAAGGAAGAAAAATTAACATTTATATCCTTCCTTATGATTTTTAATGTGTTTTTATGATTTTCTCATGTAATGAATATTGGGGAAAACGCACGCAAGATGTTAGCATTCTTCCCGAAAATTTTAAGAATTACTGTCTTGATTCACTTGGCAGTCTTTTATGGAGCACTTATAATGTTCTAGACCCTGTGCTGCAGGGATTAATCCATGGGTTCTTAAACGAGGCTGTACATTATAATCACCGAGAGAACTTAAAAAATATGATGCTCAGGCACAAACCAATTACATTAAATTCTCTGGGGTCAGAACTCCAGCCACTGATGATTTATTCAAGTTTTCAGGCAATGCCTTCTGTAGTCAAATTCGAGAATTGGTGTAATGTTTTCAATTGAAAAGCTTAATTTGGGAAGCCCAGGTGGCTCAGCGTTTTAGTGCTGCTTTCACCCCAGGTCGTGATCCTAGAGACCCGGGATCGAGTCCCATGTCAGGCTCCCTGCATGGAGCCTGCTTCTCCCTCTGCCTGTGTCTCTGCCTCTCTCTGTGTCTCTCATGAATAAATAAATAAAATATTTTTAAAAAGCTTGATATAAAGATAAAAACAATTTAATTGGCAGTTAAATGGTATATCCTAATATAAAACATTTAGATTGGAGTCATTAAAGTACAGAGTAAGATGCATTTTTATTATAATTATAGTGTAGGATCATATTTCAGTTGCTAAAGCCATAAGGTTCTCTTTGCACTGCTGTTGATATAAAGAAAAATAATGGATGAGATAGATAAACATCCACAGTATAGGTAAATTGCCTCAACATCTGCCTGCTTTTTTTGTAGACCAAAAAGGAAAGGAATTTAAATACAATAACCAAGGAAGAATATAGATCTTTACTGTATGTTTTCTTAAAAGGGCATCTCAAAAGCTCATACTGAACATCACTCAAAAGCAATATTCACTCTTCCCCTAAATCTTTGCACTCAAACACACACACACACACACACACACACACACACATACACACACAAACAAAACATTGCTAAAACCTTTCCTTTTCCTGAGGTAGCCTCACCACCATGTCTCCATCCATCCATTCCCATCCATTCTTTCTTTCTCCAAACCATCTTGCACATCACATCATGTTCATTGAAGTAATCATCATCACACAGTCCCAGAAATCTTATTTTCTTGTCCTTCTTGTTTTTTTTTATCATGCAAAGTGATCCCTTTGATATTTGGCATATTAGATGCTTAATTTGGGATGTGATTGAGTGATTAGCTTGATAATGATATCCAAATAGATTGATAGAAAAGAATGGGAAGGGAGAGAAGGAAGAAAAAGCATGAAGGAACAGATGGAGGGGAAATTAAATGAAATCATAGTCTTTCTCTGCTCAAAACCAACACTCTCTCTCAAATTAGAATAAAGTCTATCTTTATTGTAGCCTACAAAACTACATGCACAGATGTGACTCTACCCATATCTCCTATTCTCCTTCCACATGCTACCTCTGCTCTAGCCACCCTGGTTTCCTTTCTTGAACATACCAAGCTCATTATTGCCTCATGGCTTTCATTGAATATTTCTTTTTTCTAGACCTGTATTTTTCGACTGGGCATGATTTCTGTCACTTTGGCAATATCTGCAGACAGTTTTGGTAGTCCCAAGAAGGGAGACACTACTGGCACTCATGAGTAGAGGCCAGAATTGCCGCTAAACATCTTACAATGCTGGGGATAGTCTCTTACAACAAGGAATTATCCATCCCCAATGTCAACAGCCTTGAGGTTGAAAAATCCTAGTCTAGACAGAAATCTTCCCCCAGATCTCATTTATTTTCTCTTTTCTTCAGGGCTTTCTCTCTCTCTCTCTCTCTTTTTTTTTTCTCTCTCTCTTTTTTTTAATGACACTTACCAATCTAATTTGTTATGATGTTAAAACAGAAATATGAGGCAAAATAAATAAATAAATAAAAAGTGTGTTTACAATAAATGTCTAGTAGTACTAAGATGGATTGCACTTTCAATAATGTTAAAATGTGAGGAAAAATAAAGCATGCAATTTAGGATTGAGGAGATACAAAATTATCCATTTTGTACAGAAAAGAAAACTGAGGCTTCAAGAGGTTAAGGCACTTGCCTAAGATCACATCACCACTAAGTGGTAGATATAAACCTCTGGTGGTTATATTTGCTTTTTTTTTAATGTTATTTATTTATTCATGAGAGACACAAGAGAGAATGGCAGAGACACAAGCAGGCTCCATGCAAGGAGCCCAACATGGGACTTGATCCCAGGTCTCCAGGATCACGCCCTGGGCTGCAGGCGGCGCTAAACCGCTGTGCCACCAGGGCTGCCCAAATTTGCTCTTTAAAGTGTTTCTGATAGGTTGATTTGGGGCTGGCAATAGGATGATAAAGAAAGTTGAAGAGGTAGGGAAAAAACAAGAAGGAAATGGGGAGAGAACATACATTCCAAATAGAAGTGTTCTTAAACAACAAACAATTTCCCACACTCTGGGGCATAGCATTTAGCTCATCTCTAAGGAGCACAAATGACTAGTATTGCTCAAGATGTAAAATAGTAAGGTCACTTGACACAAACTACACTAGTGTAATCATAATACTTTAACCGTAAAATGCTCTGCTGTAAAACGCAGCCAACATTCGACCACCCAGCTGAGTATCCTCCCTAGACTAATTATTTTTAAAAGTTAGACAGAAAACCGTTATAGTTTTAGGCACTCTTATTGACAGAGTGAATAAAACCCATTTCTGTCAACCAGAGGATGGGGTTTAAGGAGCCTGGCATTCTTTTGCTTCTTGTTCTTCTTCTTTTTCCCCCTGTCTTGATAATGTTTTGATCGCGCTACCAAGCAAGAGCTCAGTGCAAAGATAACAGGTCGGTGCTAAATGGATTGCATACATGTACCATAATGAATGATATCATAGATACAACACAACATGTAAATGCCCTCTCCTATCAAAAGGACCTAAGAGAAAGGCACAGGTTAAATGTCCCCAGACTATACCTGAAAGTAAAATGCAAAGTTTGACAGTAGAAATTGAGCCCTTTTATTTATACAACTCTGGATATACCAAACAATATAACTGGCAGAAATTCTGAAAGCAATTTAAATTTGGGTTTTAAAAGGTTCCTGGATAATTTTTGGACATTAAGAGGTTTTAAAAGAATAAGCACCAGCAGTAAGAATTAACCCATCAGGGGATGGGTGGCTCAATGGGTTAAGCATCTGTGTTCGGGTCAGGTCGTGATCCCAGGGCCTGGGATGGAGCCCTGTATCAGGCTCTCTGCTCAGTGGGAAGCCTGCTTCTCCCTCTGCCCCTGTTTTTACTCTCTCACTCTCTCTTTCTGTCTCTCAAATAAATAAAATCTTTAAAAAGAAAAGCACATAAGTAGATGTTGCAAAAACAGTACAGAGGGTTTTTTGGGAGTGGTCAGATTCTGAAGACAACTGGTTTTGAATTCAGGCTCTGCCACTAACGAATTGCAACCTTGGGCTAATTCCTCAACTTCTGTGTGCCTCTTTTTTCTGAACAGTAAAGGGGGAAAATTAGAAACACCAGCTTCACAGCTTGTGATGAGCATTCCACATGTTTAAGGCACATTAGAATAGTGCTAGCATTCAACGAGCATTCAATAAATATGATTGCTAATGATGGCTTCAACCCACTGCCTTGTGAGCACCTAATGTGACACGATACAGACCAGAGACCTTTTGTATTCTTTGCTTGTTTATTTTTTTTTCTTTTCTTTCTCATTAAAATAATTACATAAATTGTTGGCACCGGGCAGAGCATAAACCATTAAAACTAATATACTTTGTAAAAGTAACCCAGAAGGGCAGGCTCCTTCATTTGTCCACAATAGGACATCATTCTTCTTTAGACTTTGTTATATATATATTTGAGTTGAGCACAGGAATCTTTCTTTACAAACAGTTCCCTGCCCCCATCCACACTCACTTCTCATTCTTCCCTCCCCACATACAAAAGAGAGACCTCAAAAATACACAACAGCTTTTTCCTTTCCTCTGTCAGGTGTTAAGTTTTGAAGACTTCACAATTTATTGGTGGTCAGGTGGGAAAACAGAGTTTTCTAAAATGCAAACGTTTCTAAAAAGACCAGTGTCTCCTCTGGCAGCACCAGCTTCAAATGATCTGCCCACTGAGAGCATCTCAGTTTGATACATTCCGTTCCATAAAAGCTGATTCAGGCTTTAGACTCCTACAGGGTCTTCATAAAGTGGATATAAAATAATAATAAAAAATAAGGCTAAAGCTTAAAGATTTAATCTAAAGAACATTTATTTTTTATCTCTCCACTCTCATTTTAGAAGAAACATGCTGATTTTTTTTTCCAAAATATTTTTGGTTTACTTCAGTAAATTTTCTTCTGGTAGGATCCAAAGAAGAAATGGCTTGTGCTTAGTTTGGTATTTATAATTATACATTGGCTTCAGCAAATAAAACAGTTCAAACTGAAATCTCAGACAAAGGGTCAAGGTATTTTATTTTGATTGGGCTCACAGCCATCATTTACTCTCAAATGGGTTTTGGCTCAGGTAGCCATAACAATAGTAGTGTTCTGCTACAATAAGGCTGCCTTTTTTTCCATTAAAAAAAGAAAAGAAAAGAAAATGGTATTTGTTAAGGTTACATAGCTGTGAAATAAATTAAGTGGAAACTTTTGAAATGGTCATGATCAGACCTAGAATGCATTAAATTAGGTAGTTTGCTTTTATAATCTTTCAATTTGAATGAACAGAACAAGAATACTGGATCTTTCCCAGTTCCTGGAAGGGGGCGGGGGGCATAGGAAACCAGTCATTCACAAAATTTACCAGTTACAGAAGTTTGGTATATAACAGGACATGACCAAGAAACCAAAACTTTTATGGAGGCTCTAGATGGTCTTTACCATGCACAAATAGATTTCCTGTATTCCATTATAATTTCAGAATAAGAATTGTATATTTTGGAGTAAGCAATGTCTTCCTCTAGTCTAAAAAAAAAATTAGCTTATTACTTCCCTTTGTATATACACCTTACTTGTCTTTCAGGGACCTTAGCATTTTTTTTTTTCACTCTATGCAATTTCTAATGTCTGTGTAGTAAAATGTTTACCTTCTCTTTTTTATAGCCTTCCCTGCCTTTTTTTATGTAAATAAATCTGGACATACTTTTCGCTGGTGTTCTATGATTTTTTTTTTCATATTTACATTGGTATACCTGGGGTTATTTTCATGTAATAAATAAAAAGGATCCAGTTTCATTATACTCCAAATATTTACCATTTGAAGAAATAGCACTTATTAAAAACAAATCCTACATTCCCATCAATTTAAAACAAATGTTATACTATTTGCTGGCTAAAAACTCATATTTAATTATAATATATTTACTCCTATACTATGAAATTAATCTCCTCCTTTATGCCCCAGTACCAGCTTGCTGTCTTAAACTATTTTAGTCTGTTCATGCATTTAATTCCTGAGGGTTACTTTCTCTACCTGCCAGTTATGTTTCTTTCTTTTCTTTTTTTAAAATTTTTTAAAGATTTTATTTATTTATTCTTGACAGACAGAGAGAGAGAGGGGCAGAGACACAGGCAGAGGGAGAAGCAGGCTCCATGCAGGGAGCCCGATGTGGGACTCAATCCCTGGTCTCCAGGATCACACCCCAGGCCAAAGGAGGCGCTAAACCGCTGGGCCACTAGGGCTGCCCTCGTTCTATTTCTAATTTTGTTTAAAAACAGTATTTCTGGATAATCTTAATTTTATATTAAAATGCATTCTAATATCATTTTGCCATGTTACCATAAATTCCAGTTGATATTTTAATTAGTGTTAATTTAATGTACACAGTTTTATAAGGATATATTAACACCTGTGCAATATTAAATGTTTCTATCAAGAAATAAGATATATTTTTGTCTGTTTATCTGTCTTCTCGCATGTCCTTAGTAGAATTTTAACATTTCTTTCATGTGAGCAATATATTTTCATATAGTTTTCTTGGAAATGTAATTACATGTGATAATTCCATGGGACTTATTTTTTTTAATCTATAAAAATTTATGAGAATATCTTTTGACCTTGCAATTACACAGCTAGGAATTTACCTTGTAGAAATATTTCCCAAAGTACATGAAGTTATTTGTACAAGTATGTTGACTGAAGCATTGTTCATAATATTAAAAAATTGGAAGCAATTTAAATGCATATCAGTGAGGGGCTATCTAAATATAATATGGCCCATAATTCCATATAATAGAATGCTTTCATTTATAAAAAAGATTAAGGTAGAATTTTATGCACTAATATGGAAAGCTTTCCAAGCTATATTATTAAATGAAAAAATATAAAGTGCAGAACAATGTGTATAGTAGGTTGACATCTATATAAATGTTTTGTAAATCTTAAAAGGATAATTGCAGTACAATATTAATATGCATTTTTATAGAAGGACATACAAAAATATTTTACTAGAAGGATATATAATAATGATATTTCTTAAGTATTGAGCATATTTTGACATCATTCTAAATGCTTTTCACATCGTTCATCTAATCCTAACCATAATTCTGTGTAGTAGATTATATTATTATCCTTATTTTATAGATGAAAAAACTGGGGCATTGAGTGAATAAGCAAAATGCTCTAGACTATGTACAGGAAATAAAATCCAAGATTAGCTTCAAAATCAGTATTCTGAACTAATGCATGCATTTACCTCTAGAAGTGCATATCTTTGGGGAGGAAGCCTTAAAAATGGAGTAAGGGTCATTTTATTTTGCTTTTGTAACTTTTTGTTCTAATATTTACCTGTTACTGTAATATTTTTAATCTAACTTTAAGCTACCAGGTTTCATCCAAGTAAGGAATATGGGTCTTTTAGTTCTGTTTTTGAGTTTTAAATTGACGCAAAATCAAATGCTATATTAAAACATTTAACAGTAAAAGAATAATGTAGATGCCCACAAGAGGGGCAATATCTTAAAGAAAATGGATCTTCCCCCATGCACAAAGACTACTGGTAGTAAAATTGATAAGGAGAGGAACATTGCACCAAAAGGTAGTTGGAGGTATAAGAGGCAGTCTTTCTGAGACTGGCTATTACCATGACCTTCTGACTTGAATATATTTTAATCTACCTTTGAAATAATGAAAGTTATTAGCAACACATGACAAAGCAGCATGGTATGTAAAATATTCTAAATCAATCTACTTGAGAGTATTTAACTATTGAACAAGATTACTATTCAAACAGTTGATTCATAACATTGTTACTATTTTTAATTCATTATCCTATTCATATAGGAGAAGTGGTGATGTAATAACATTATAGAATTATGGGAGATGTGTGATAGAAATATGACCTGATGGAACAACTGGGTCTTTGCACTAAAATACATTTTATGAGATACATAGTGTTTAATAGTTTCTGGCTGGCATGAAATAATACTGTAATTGGGATTTATCCAAGCAGGGTTAGTATCAATGGTATGGATTCACTTCCAAAGAGTTAGCTGCTTTCTTCTGCAAGTTATTTATGCATCACTTACTGTTCCAAAGAAGACTTAAGATTGGATCTCTCACTTATTCCATCTAGAGACTAGGATGTATCTGTGCCTGCCTGTGCAAGAGTGTTCAGCTGCATGTGTAACTATGTAGTAATATATTTAAAATGGCAACTAGAATGTTACTGCAAATTGTAGGCTCAGATTGAAAAGCTTTGGAAAATAAGTAGCAAGATGCCCACAGCCCAGCTCTAAATGTAGGTGCTAGGTAATCTAGCAAGACTTCCTAAAAGATGGATGGAGATGTTCAAATATGGGAAAGGAGGGGGAAAAAAGACAGCTCGTGATCTACTTGTCTCACTTTCTTAGAGTGGTTCCTTAGGACACTACTTAGACTTGAGTTAGAGGAAGAAGAATGTGAAATGGACTAGATTTTTACTACCTGAAAATTAGAATGTCTTAGAATTGAACATGACTATAAACTATCAGTTGACACAGGGAATGGGAAAGGGAAATGTGATGGTTAATTATATATGTCAGCTTGGCTGAGCCAAGTGCCTTCTTCATATGTAGTCAAACATTATTCTGGATGTTTCTGTGAGGGTGTTTTTGGATGACATTAGCATTTTAATCAGTGGGCTTTAAGTAATGCAGATGTCCTCCATAAGGTGGTGGGCCTCATCCAATTAGTTGAAGGCCCGACTTAGAATAAAAAAATTTGACCTCCCCCCAAGCCAGAGTAAATTCTGCAACAGACAGCCTTTGGATTTGAACTGCAATATGGGCTTTCTCTGGGTCTCCAGCCTACTCACTCATACTACAGATTTGGACTTGATAGTCTCTATCGTTTCATGAGCCAATTCCTTAAAATAAACTTCTCTCTATGTATTTATACATCCTATTGGTTATCTTTTTCTGGAGAACTCTGACTAACACACAGGGAATAAGAGAGCATGTTTGAAGCAGTGGTGGGAGAGAAAATAAAGCTGTCTTTAGCTTATGCCCTAAGAAGTCTAGCCCATTCAATAAACTGGTTACAGATGAGGCAATGTTTCCTCTTACACTGAAGACTAGAGAAAGACTCAGAGAAACAGAAGAAAATACAGTGAATTTTATCTCTTTCCCTTCTTTCCTAGTATAGTTCACTTCTCTTTCTATTCATCCTTCTCTCAGGAAGTCTTGCAGTTGGGTCTATCATGTAAAAAGGTTGAATCGGTCTCTTACTGTTATAGAATCAATCATATTATTATCCAGAAATTCATTTATGTAAGATAGAAGCAGCTAAACTGGTATAAAATTGCTGACATATGTGTGACACCTCACAAAGTAAGTAAAGCTTCCCCCCTTTTAACTTAATCTTGCAGCTAAACAGGGCATTTTTATCTGATATGATTGTTTAATCCACTTTGTATAGAGTTAAATCCACTGTGCTGTACATTCCATCACCAGCTCACACTCATTTATAATGTCATACAAACTCTATGAAAATTTCACCTTATATAAAAAATAGTGAAAGCGATTATATGGGAAAGGAGAGAAAATGAGTGGGAAAAATCAGAGAGGGTGACAGAACATAAGAGACTCCTAACCCTGGGAAATGAACAAGGGGTAGTGGAAGGGAAGGTGGGTGGGGGAGGGGATGGGGTGACAGGGTGACGGGCACTGAGGGGGGCACTTGACGGGATGAGGACTGGGTGTTATACTATATGTTGGCAAATTGAACTCCAATAAAAAATACATAAAAAAATTAAAAAAAGAAAATATTTCACCTTGGATTCCAAATACCAAGGTCTCACATCAATGCATCTTATATTTCAATACCTTTGCCTAATAATATGACTGCCTTAGACATACAGATTTATAGCAGTTTGTATACGTTTGGTGGAGTTCTAAAAAATAGATTGATGTCTTCTCTTTTTCTTCAATTTTCAAAAAATATTAATTGATTCTTATTGCCCAAAATAAAGCAGAGAAATGTAATTGGATATACTTAAGAGCAGTAGATATGATAGTTTATTTACTCTATTATGCAATGATCACTTTTTCTGTATCCTGCAGATTCAAAACTTCTTGCATGATCTGACTAGAATTTGCTTTTTTTTTTTTTTTTTGGTCTTTTCTACTAAATATCTGTCTTCTGCATGAGTGCACCAGAATAGAGAATGCTGTACTTATTAATACTGAGTTTTTTCTTCTTTCCTCAACACACTGGCACTCAACATCAGTGAGCCTCTTTCTTATTGAGTGAAGAACACCCCTTAGTTCAAGCCCAAGGAAGATGGGCAAAAGTGGTATAAACTACTTCCAGATTTGGTCTCTGTAAGTTATCATACAATCATCCTTGTAATATTATATCTTTGCTTATAAACTAGTCTAATTGAATGTAGAAAATCCAACGAAAGATTTCAAGACTCCTGAGTGAGCGGTAACAGGTGGAATTACCACATGTAGCATTCCTAGGTCTCTTAAGAACTACATGGAACAGATATCCCATGGTAAGCCACCTTAGACTGTGACATGAAAAAGAAATAATTATTATCATGGTAAGCCATTCAGAGTTTATGTTGCATACTGCTGCAGCTAGCAGTACTTACCATTAATAATACAGATAGTTAAAACTTTAGCCACAGTAAATGATTTTACTATCCCAAATCCTAAAATGCCCTCTTTCCTCTAACACCCATTTCTGTGTACCAATCCCTTTTGTTTGCTTAAGTCCTGATTCAAATACTCCTTTCTCCTCCATACCCATGATAGGTATTTATTATAACCACAGAACTTATTGGATGTCTTGTATCACTCTTTATGTCATAATACATTCAGTTTTCTATCATGCCCAATACATTTCTGTATCTCCCTTATCAACTAGTATAATACTTCAAACACATAGATATATGGAAAAAATAGATATTCTCCATCTGTCCTATTGCTTATATCCAATTATAAATCTATTAATATTTTTTGTATCCTCTAACCACATGCTGAATATCCTTAGTTATATATCTAACTGCAAGGACTTTTATCTTAGTATATTTTAAATCAGAATAATTAATGATAAAGTTTATCTCTTTTGGAAGTTGAAGGTTACATTTGTTTGAAGTAAAAAAACTACTATTAGTAGTTTACTATACAAGTAGCTGTTGTGACACACTTTGCAGGTGAATCTTCAGTGAGGAGTTAAGAATTCTTCACATTTTAGAAGCCATTAACATTTTGAAGTTACAGAATCCTGAGGTCAGCAGAAAGCAGACTAAATGGTACCCATGAGGAAGTCAGCACATGTCCCCAAAAGTAAATTTCTTATCCCCTTATCACAAGAAGCAGCCTATTAAGTAGTTATGGTAGTAAATTTTAAATTCCCCTGAAGAAAAGGTTGACAAAATTGAATTATGAAGAAGAGCAAAGAAGATTAAATTACCAGAAGAAGAGCAAAGTCTTGGGAGTAACCTCATAGCAACCTTCAGGCCCATGAAGTTTTATTAAGTAGAGAGTAGGAAGGATACAATAAGATAACATTGCTGAATTTGCAAATGTTTGGGCTATCTATGTGTAATGTCTGAAGGGTGTAAATATTGCATGGGAGGATAAAGGGAATTTGTAAAAAATTAGCATTAGGGAGCTTTAAGATCAGCACATTCCTCATCCTAGAATGAAATGGCTATCAAGTCTACGTGTCTCATTTCTATGTTGAGCAAACTGAATCTTAGATTAAATAGAACTGGTACATTACTTCAGACTTCAGAACTTGGAAGTATTTAGTGATTCTTGCACAAACATAAACTTGTTATTTCAATCTCTGATTTTTAAAATAAAACCCATTCAAACATTCCTGAGATGAACACAATCTGTAAATGATATTTTCTCATCTGAAAATGAGCAATATATATTGGATTAATTCCATCTTTGCTCCTTATCCTACTTTGAGTAAGGTAAGAAGAGGAGATTGCAGCTATTTCTGCAAGTTCTTTTGGTTGAGTTGTAGATGATACTGAAACATCAGCATTAGATCCTGATCTTATCCCACAGCCAAGTCTACAGAAAGCATACTTAAACAGGGCATAGGATGCCACTTCTGATGTGTCTCTCCAGGGTTAAAGGGCTCTTTGTTTGGGACCCTAACACAAATAAGGTAGACCCAGGGAAGGAAAGTAATTGTTACTCGCAATTCTCATGTTAGTACCTTTTCTTCAAATATTATATTTCATTCTATAAATACTGATTAAGCTAGCATGTAGATTCAAGTCAACAAAAAATTGCTATTCGCAAGGGACTAACAACTGGACTATTCATTTAGGAATTATTCATGGGGTAACTTTTCCAAATTGGGAATTTCGTAGTCATTGTAGTGAAATATCATTATTGTCACCAGGGAAACTAAATACTATACATTGAAAATGTTGTACACATTTTACTATTATGATTACAGGGAGAAGAAGGGAATTTTGATGTGGTTGATATGGCAGCACTCAGACAATATACTGATTATTTTAAATTTCTGAGCTCAGTTACATATAAATAGACCAAGTCACACTAAGCTGAAAGGGGCCTCATGGAACCATATAGCTTTTATTTTTGAATCTGAGAATGAATGAGCTCAATTCATTACATTTATTAATTTATACAACAGAACAATGTCAGGTGGTGATAGCTTCTATGGAGAATAATAGAGTAGGGAAGAGAGAAGGAGAATTCCAGTGTGTAAGAGGTACAGTTTTTCAAAGGACAGAAAATGAGAGTGATGCTTAGAAATCACATTTGAGCAATGAGCCAAAGGAATAGAGTGAGTGAACCATGCAAGAAATCTGGGGAAGAGTTTTAGGAAAGGGGATATGCCCTGGGAATGTTTGAATTAAGTTGCTGCAAGAAAACCAGAGGAGAATTTGTAGGAAATAAAGTCAGAGACATATGGTAGAACCAGATTATATAGGGTTTGTGGATGATTATGAAGATTTCAGTTTTCTTCAAAGTGAATTGAGAAAATACCTGAGTGTTTTGAATAAGGGAATTGAATGAAATGTCTCCCATCTTACAAGAATAGCTCTGGCTGCTGTCCTGAAACTGTAGGAAAATAGACATAGTAGGGTGAACAAAGACCAATAGAAAGACTATTAAATAATATAATAAGGAAGGATAGTATCTTAGAACAGAGTAGTTAGAGCAGGCAAGCTAAGAAAGTATAGATTTTGAAGGTAAGAAACAATGAGCTTTACTGAGGATTAAATGTGACCTGTGAGGAAGATAGGAATCAAGAATGAATCCAAAACTTTAGGCCTGAAAGCTAGAAAGTTGGCATTGTCATTGAAAGAGATGAGAAACACCGTGGGAAGAACAGGTTTAGGGAAAATGACCAGAAGGTAAGTTTTAGATATGCTACATTTGAAATGCCAATTAAATTTCATGGGATATATGTCAAGTGGCCCATTAGGTATGTGATTCTGAAGTTCAAGGGAGAGGCTCAAGTTAGAATTATAAATGTGGAAGATATTATTGCACAGAATACTTAAATCTATGAGACTGAATGAGTATGCCAAGGGAGTGACTATAGATTAGAAAGATATGAGGTTCAAGGTCTGAACCAGAATCATGAAATTTTAGAGGCTGCAGAATAAGAAAGAATGACAAAATGGACGAAAGGGAAGTCAGTTATGGAATAAATCCAGGAGCAGGTGTATCCTGGAAGGTAGTGCTGTTGGAATTTCTGATGCTTTTTTTTTTTCCCTTTACATCAACTTAAAAATTTAAGCCCTAAATCCTAAATCATTCTCCTCAGGCTTTAATGAAGAATTCCTATTCAGGAATGTCTGGGTAGTTCAGTGGTTGAGCGTCTGCCTTTGGCTCAGGGCGTGATCCCAGGTTGGGGGATCGAATCCTGCATCAGGCTCCCCACAGGGAGCCTGATTCTCCCTCTGCCTGTGTCTCTGTCTCTCTCTCTGTGTGTCTCTCATTAATAAGTACATAAAATCTTTAAAAATTTTAAAAATAATTCCTATTAATGTTAGGACTTGCAAAAATAGGAATTCAAGTACACTGTCAAGTATTTGGTAACTTCTCTTTCAAGTTTAGATTTTAGTAGTAATTTCATTAATTAAATCAATGAACTTCCCATGTACCTAATAGAGTTATTGCTGACTTCTTAAACTTCATTGGAAAGTTATTCCAGGCATAGAAATTCAGACAAAATCTAAATTACACATGGAAAAAGAATAATATAACTTTAAAAGTTTTAATAAGGCCAAATCTCATCAGTTCTCCTATTTTAATGCCTAATGAATTAGGTTAATTGAAATATTCATATTAATGGTGGGTGTTGAACACATTTTAAAAACTGAAAATAAATTACCAGTCCTTACCTTCACCTCTCTCAGGCATTTAGTACAAGGCTGTGGAGTGAAGACTAAGAAATAAAGAGATGTAGCTCCCTGTAACCTCTTCACCCAGTCAATCACCCACATGTAGTTAGTTCTAGCTCACCCTTAAACCCAACCTTAGAGATACTACTCTTATGTAGGTGTCAAAATTACTTCTCTCCTAGACTTGGAAATAACTTCCTACTTGCTTGCTGTGCCTTTGCTTTCTCTCTATTTTTGTCTATAATAAATATAGCTATTGAAATTATCCCATTCAAATATACTGAAATATGCTCCTATTTATAGTTTTTTTTCATATTTCTCATTTATTCTTTCTAGTTCTCTCTCTTTCCTGCTCAGAAGGAGGAAAAGACTAGAAGGAAAATTTTGGTTTTGTTGATCAGCTCCGTTTCCTTGAATTTATATCTCAGGAAATTGAGCTTTCATCTTTATTGAGTCATTTTCCTTATATTTTTGTTGTTTTCTTTTTGTTCTTTTCAACCTCTTGAGTCACTAGCTTTAGTTTCCAAATTTTAGATTTTTGTCCAGTGTATACATGTTGAGGCCCCAGGTTTATTTCTGTATGCTGCTCTGGCTGCATCTCAAAGTGTACTTTCACTTATAATTTCTCTGAAATTTCAGTGATTTTTTTCCTTTGTAATCAGGAGTTATTTAAATGGGTGTTTGCAAGTGAAAACATTTATTTTTTTCTATTATATTCAAGGTCATGTGTTGTTAATTTCTATCATTGTTACATTGTCTTCAAATAATGTAGGCTTTATGATCTCTACCTTTTGGATTTCTTGAAATTTTCTTCAGTGGTTTAACTAATATTAGGTCCTTTTGTGTGGATGTTCCATATGTGCTTAAAACAAGGTAATTTGGGATCCCTGTGTGGCTCCACGGTTTAGTGCCTGCCTTCGGCCCAGGTCGTGATCCTGGAGTCCCAGGATCGAGTCCCACGTCAGGCTTCCTGCATGGAGACTGCTTCTCCCACTGCCTGTCTCTCTGCCTCTCTCTCTCGTGTGTGTGTGTGTGTGTGTGTGTGTGTGTGTGTGTGTGTCATGAATAAATAAATAAAATCTTAAAAAAGAAACAAGGTAATTTGACAATTTTAAAAACAGAGACCTACTTTAGACAAATTTGGCTAATAACAATAAGCCAATCCTCTATTTAAAAATGAATAAGTAATTATATTTGTAATATGCCAAGCACTGTACAAGGCAATAAAGATATTATAATGAACAAAATAAAGTTTCTGTTCTCATTGAGTCTAATGATAAAACAGGTAATAAACAAGTAAGTAAACCCATTATGTATCATTACATGATAAATCAAGTGAAGATATCTTCTAAGTAGTGCTGGATGGAGAGTACCAGGAAGGGAAGCCAGAAGGCTTATTTTATAAAGATCCGGTAGGGCTTCCCTGATGAGATGACATTTAAGGCAGGACCTCAAAGAAGAGAGGGAAAGCCTTGTGGATATCTGGGAAGCCAGTGTTCCACATAAGGAAGTGATAATGCAAACACCCCAAGGCAAGAACATTCCTGGTGCAATCCAGGAATAGCAAGGAGGTCCAAGTGGCTGGAAAACTTTAAGAGAAAGTATTGGTCAGATAGGGGTGGTGGGCAAACCACACAGTGGCCTGAGAGCCATGCAAGCAGTATCTGCTTTTACTCTGAATGAGATGGAAAACCTTTGATGGGCTTCGAATATAATCACTGTGATCTGACAGGAATTTTTGTTAAACAAATCCCTGTGTGTTGCTGGGTTGAGAATAAGCTTGGATATAGGGAAGAACTGAGCAAGAACAACCATAAGGCATTTAGGATTTAGGAGAGATTTAAAGGTGGCATCAAGCAAGGTGTAATATTTAAGGTAGTGAAAAGGAATTGAATTTAGGGTAAAGTCAGAATTTGAAAACAGATTGGGGGCCTGGGTAGGTCAGTTAAGTGTCTGCCTACAGCTCAGGTCATGATCTCAGGGTCCTGGGATTGAGCCCCATGTTGGACGCCCTCTTCAGTGGGGAATCTGCTTCTCTTTCTGCTCTGCCCCTCCCTCCCCCATCCTGCTTGTGTGCTCGTTCGCTCTCTTTCAAATATAAATAAAATCTTTTAAAAAATGGAATTTAAAAACAGACTGGGGAAGTACTGTGAAAGAGAGAGGACCCAAGGATGTTAAAGTTTACGGCATGAACAATGGGAGGATGGAGTTTCCCACTGAGAGACAGGAAAATCAGTGGATGGAGTAGGTTTGTATGTTTACTTCTAGACATTTTTACATTTGAGTTGCTAATGACACAGAGAAGAGGCTGAATAGCAGTCAGATAAAGAAGTCTTTAGATTAGAGGAGATATCTAGACTGAGATTTTTGGAGAGATTAAAATGCCATGGGCCTTTATGAGATTGCCTAAGGACTGGATATTAAAAAATATGAGATGAGAAGTGAAACCCTTTGGGTGTCTCTGTGTTTAATTGTAAGGGAAAGGAAGAGGACCTTTCAAAAAGCCTGAAGAAGAGGTGTTTGATAAAGAAATAGAAGTATCAAGGAATTGTGATTTCACAGAAGCCAAAAGTTTTAATAGGCAGAGAGCAACCAGTCTGTCAAATATGCTAGATCAGGGGAGATAAAGACTGGAAAGCCCACATTGGATTTAGCAATGTGGAGATAGACCATTACTGACACTGGCAAGGGCTGATGATGTCCCTCGGTTCTGATGGTAGCTGCCTTGGGAGGCAAACCTGATGGAGTGGCTTCAGGAAAGAAAAAGATGTATATACCACTGTTATCAGGAAGTTGCTATTAACTTGGAATGAGATAGTATCCAGAATGGGAAGATTTGAAAGATAGAATTGCTGCATCAGTGTCTTTGAGTAAACCAAAGAGATTCTTTTCTAGCCCACAAATGGAGAGAGGTCCTAAAAGACAAAACTTGTGGCTCCTGTGTGGCTCAGTCGGTGAAACATCCAACTGTTGTTTTCAGCTTGGGCCATGATCTCGGGGTCCTGAAATCCAGCCCTGCATTGAGCACCAGGCTGGGCAGGAGTCTGCTTGAGATTCTTTCCCTCTCCCCTCCCCCTGCTAATACACACACTCTCTCTCTTATTTTTTTTTTAAACTTTTTTTTTTTAATTTTTATTTATTTATGATAGTCACAGAGAGAGAGGCAGAGACACAGGCAGAGGGAGAAGCAGGCTCCATGCACCGGGAGCCTGACGTGGGATTCAATCCCGGGTCTCCAGGATCGTGCCCTGGGCCAAAGGCAGGCGCCAAACCGCTGCACCACCCAGGGATCCCACACTCTCTCTCTTAAATCAATCAATCAATCTTAAAAAAAAAAAAAAGCAAAAGAGACTATTGCATACTTATGTCTCTGTGCATTTCACAAGGGGCAATGTACAGACCTTGTAATGGCCAGAGAAGCATTCCCATTTTCTGCCAGAAAGGGGTTTGTGTACTTCCAGCCATATTTCTTCTCTTCCTTGCTCTCCTTTCATATATAGAATAGTAAAGGTCAAAGAGCATAAAATTTTGCATCTCTTTTATCTATTTGATAACCTTGAAGATAAATGGTTGGCAATGAGGAACTATTTTTCTTCTTTAAAAATTTTAAACCTTCTTAATTCTCTCTGATTATAGCAGTCATACTTATTACAATTAACATTTTTATAGTAATCTCTCCATATATATTATACCATAGCTCTATTTAATGATATTCATTTTCCTTAAATATTTAGGGCTCTTTGGTTTTCTATTCATGTCTGTTTGAGAACTCCTGCTTTTATCAGAGCCATGCACCAATGAGAGTGGATAGAAGAGATCTGTTAGTGTTTGCAGGTGGATGTGGGTCCCCTGGCCCTCTTGAGTTTGTTACTATGCAGAAGACTGATTTGCTTTTCCTATCTCACTGCTAATTCTCACTATTCCTCACTTGGGACACACTTCTCACACTTTTTCTTGGGAGAGAGTAGCTACATTCAAAAAGCTCTGATGGTAGCCGCCTGATTAATCACTCCAAGATTGGCTTAATTGTTTCTGTCTGGGTATTAACTCATAGAACCTGGTTCTCCTCTGTATTTGCTCTGCCTCTTCAAGAATCTTTTGTATATTTTTGGTGATGATTGTCTCTGGTCATTTTCCTGGAGATATGGCCCATTCTGCCCTCTGTTTTTCAGAAGGTCCTCAATATCTCTTATTTACTTATCCCAGAACTTATTTTTCCAATTTTGATACTTTTTCACTGATAAATTCTTCTCTACATTTTTATGAGATTTTAAGATAGGGGTAGTTTAGAAGATTATTTATGAATGTCAGTTTTCATTCAGTCACCATTTTAACTTATTTTTATCTTACCAACTTACTTGAAATATTCGCATAGGTCTCCATTTCTTGATACTCTTTTTTAACAGCAAAAAAAAAAAAAATGCTTAGTAAGAAAATGTTTTTTCCAAAGTGATTATCATAAAAATAATTTCTCTTTTAATCTCACCCTAATCCTACTTTTTCTTATCTTCTGAGGGGTGACCTCCCTTGGCAGTTTCCCATATATATATGTGTGTGCACATATGTAAATAAATATCTTGTATTTTATTTATACATAAATAAGATTATATTGCACATATTACTATTAAAAAGTATTATATTGGAAACTTTTCATGTCTATACATATAAACTTTATGTATTTTACAGTCTCCATTTAAGATAGGGATAATTAAGTTGAAAATTGTTAATTCAAGTCAACAGACAATGAAATGGTGGCATAAGGTAAAGAAGAGTAAAAGGGCTGCTACATAAAGGTGAATCAAAATGAATTAAATAGCCTATAATAGAAGACTCTGATGTTGAGGACTCACCTGTGAACTTAAAAAAGTTTCTTCATCTGTAAAATAGTGGTACTACTAATAACAATATAATATCCATCTTATAAAATAATATATGAAAAATTGCACAGAAAATACCATGATGCCTAGCAATAAAGCAAGTGCTCTATAACGTCAATTATTATCTTATTAAAGAAAAAATAAGCTACTATGTGGTACTAGACAACAAATAAACCTTAAATATTCTCAAGTATCATAGTACCTGGAGTAAGAATAGCATCCCAAAATAATTCTTTAAATTCAGTGAACATAGGAAATCAGAATGAGGGTGGAATAGAGTATTCCTGCAAAGATATTCTTACCTTTGGATACTTTTATTTTACATACCATTTTCATTTTCACTATGATGATTATACTTCAGAGATTGAGGGGAAAGGAGTTGTTACTGATTTTTTTTTTCTTCATGGGCCCATTGGCCAAAGAATAGCTACCCAACCAAGTAAAACTATAAAAATGGAAGACATAATGCTACCTCTAATAGAACTGTTTTTCAAGGTTGGGAAGGCTCCCCACACACATATTTACCTATATCAGGCATGTTTATATTTGAGAGATACTCAATCTGTCTTTCTCCAGGGCAAAATTTAGGTAAAGGATGCAGTAGATCTGTTCCTAAGAGTGCTGATATTGGAGATTATCAACATCTTTTTTAGGGATAAGCCCTGGAAGTTTCATCACTCTTAAATCTGGACTACCTCAAAGCACAAAAGAAGGTTGAAACCACATACTTACAACTTCATTAATTTTACAGAGTTTTCTAAAAAGGACCAAAACTTTTAAAAATGTGCCATACTACTTTTTATTATTACGTTCTTGGTGTAATATAAGTAATTCAGTCAGTAAAGCATCTAACTCTTGATTTCAGTAGAGATGGAGTCCTGCATTGGACTTCATGCTGGCTGTGGTGGAGTCTGCTTAGGATTCTCTCTCTCCCTCCCTTCCCCTTTTCCCCAGGATCATGCAACCGTGTATGGGCTCTTGCTCTCTCTCTCTCTCTCTAAAAAAAAAAAAAAAAAATTAAATAATAAATAATTGACTGAATTAATGAGTTAAACTTTTGTTTACAAAGGATAAACATGATATGTACAATAGAACACTATATATCAGTAAAAATAAACCACTATTACTTTCAATAATATGTATAAATCTTAGCATTATTATACTGAGTAATAACAGTAACATTTTTAATATCATTTTCTTTCTTTTTTTAAGATTAATTTATTTATGTGTGAGAAAGAGAGAGACAGAGCATACAAGTGGGGGGGGGAGTAGAGGAAAAGAACCTTTAAGCAGACTTCTCACTGAGTGACGGCATCTTATGACTCGCAAAATCATGACCTGAGCCAAAATCGAGAGTCAGATGCTTAACCCCTGAGGCACCCAAGCAACCCAACAGTAACTTTACAAAGATTAGATAGTGTGCACGCCTTTTTATAAAGTTAAAAATAACTAAAATGCTGGGGTTTTATTTTTTAGGGCATGTGCTGTATTGAGGAACTCTGCACACATACACCCCCAAGAGATTAATCATTCAAGATGACTGTTATTTTGTGTTGTGGGAGAAAGAGAAAAGTATAGAAGGCCATGTGGGCTCATTTAAGTTACCATCAAGGCTTTACTTTTTGTAATAGATGCAGGTTCACTATTAAAATAAGCAAACACATTAAAAATAAGCAAACACATTATATAGAAGAGAATCTTTCATGTCTTGAAACAAGTGATATAATTAATCTAGGTCCTAGAAAAATGAATAGTTTTTAAAAGACATAAAAAACTTTGCAATAGAACTTATAATTTCCCCCCTCTCTCTCTCCATCAAGAGTCAATTGAAATACTAAATATATTTCTGCTTCCAATTCCAAGATTCTCTGTTTTTTTTTTTTTCAAATGCCAGCAGTCACACAACTCAAGGAGAATCTTTTGATATTCACATTTATTATAATATAGAATATAAATGCATTTTGATTCTGCTTCTTGAACTTAAAAAGCTTGTATGGTTAAAATTGCAAACCCAGGAAGTGAGAAATCATTATTTTGAATCACAAACTGAGATGATTTTATACAAGAAAATATACGAAGTGGCTGCTGTAAGCAATAAATGATGGAGGGGGGCTGGAGAGAACAGAATAAAGATATTAAAGTGGTATGTTAAGGAGGACCCAAGGCAAAGATTGCTGATGTTATTTTATTTTATTTTATTTTACTTTATTTCATTTATACCTACATACATACATTCAGGTGTCATGTTTAAATGAGAGATTATTTGAAACCCAGCCTTCGGAGGCAGAAAAATATGTCAAAGGTCATCCAAGATTCACGTAATCCATTTCATTAGTCTTCACATTATTTGGAGTGATTTCCTCACATTGCAGAAAGGTTAGATTGGATAAACAATATGTTTTCTCTGATTTTATCACTGGTTTTTAAAAACAAAACAAAAATTGAATTGGCGGCAGACCAAGAACCCATTTCAAGCACTCATGACTTATCGGGAGGAAACCTCACATTCTAAAAATTCAATTATGAAAAAAAAATAAAATAAAATTCAATTATGTAGGTTATAGCCATTTGCTACAGGCTTTAGGGATGATCTACATGTTTCGGTTAAATTGAAATACTACTTTTCAGATTTGGAAATAATTTCAATATAAGAGTCACATAAAGTACTCTGCCTTGCTAAAAGAATTGTAAATATATTAAATATGTTCATCAAGTCATTATAAGGTCTATTTATTATATACCAGTTGCAACTTGACCAAAGCAGTCAAGTCAAGGAACTTCTTAAACTTTACATCCCTATGTCTTTAGGTCCAGAAAGGTACAGGAAAGGCTTGGGACATATGCTTTTTGACAATCCACATGCATGTTTTATTTTTACTATTTTGGAGTCAGTAAACCAGAAGCAAGCTATGCCAGGCTATGCCTGGGCATCTCAGACTTACACCCCCGTCACCGTGTACAGTTTAGAGGGAAGAACACATTCAGGCTTCCCATTGCTACATTTCAGGATTTCATTAGTGTGTGAGGCTTCCCAAATGAGTATTTCAAGTGACAGATGATTTTGTTGTGCCCCTTCTCCATAGCATCAATATCCACCATTCTACGGAGGATTAACTAGAGTAAGCACCCTGCAGTCACTGCTTATGAATTGTAAATGTGTGACAATTATGGCTCTTGAGGTACAAAACACATTTTTCATAGTGATTTGTGGGGCCCATTTTTATTGGGAATGAGCTTAAAACTGCCAGATTCATTAGCTACTTGAGCTACACTGGTCATATCCTTTGTGTGTTTGTGCATTAGGCTTTCTTAATCAGAGAAATAAGCTTACATAATTTCTTTTAAATTACACATAGTGGGGAAGAAGGTATTCAACACAGGAAGGATTGTAAGAAAAACTATAAAATAGAAATGCCAAGAGTGGATTCACATTAAAAAATATTTAATGAGCAATAAAATGCTTCTGTAGCGATTCCAAGGGATACACAGTGTGGTCCAGGGAAGAAGCAATGTGTTCCAGTAATTCCTCTTGAGAATGGTACAGTTTAGAGAGTCCAATTATTTTCTGCTACTCAGGTCCCCTTGTCTGATTGTCGATCTTATTTTTTTTTCCTGTTTGGACTTATGAACAATCAGTAACCTGATATGAAGATATTTACAGCCAAGATGATTTTAAGGGTTGAATGTGACCTCATCTTTCGCAAAAAAGCCACAAGGAGGATCTCACTGTTTGACTAAACTGAGAGGTATTTTCCCTGTGAAAGGAGTACCATCTACATAAAAACAGAAAAAGCATAAAGTTTATGTACATTTTTTTCAGGACATCCACAAACTAATGAAGTATGTGAGCGTATGTGTGAATACATACACATGTATACACATATATAAATATATATTTATGTATAATTTATGTTTATACATTTACTATGTGTAATTGATATGTTACATGTATACATTATATAAATGAGGTGATGTTAACGATAATAACTTAATTTTCTTGGCATTTATTCAGCAAACACCCAGGTACTATTCTAGGTTTGGGGATACACTAATAACATAGAAGCAGCTTTCACCTCATGAAACTTATATTTTAATTGGGTTGTGAGAAAGTTGTTAATCAAATAATTACATGAATTAATGTGTAATTAGTAATAGTGCTGTGAAGGAGAGGTATATGTTATTGTGGAAGTGTGTAGCAAGGGGTTGTAAATTGACTTGTTCTCTGGCTCTCCTAATAAGTCTCATCATTTGGACCTTTCAGCTTCTATCTGGACTTCTAAATCCATTTGTGCACCAACCTAGTATCTCAGAAGTGTTGAGGCACATGTACAATACTTGCAATACTGCTTTTCACTTCGTCTATCTTCAGGTATTCTTCAGACTGTCCTGCCTAGGAAAGAAAGCTATAGGCTTACATAACAAAACCATAAATTTTCCAGAGTTCTTGTAAATGGGCTCTTCCACCTTAGGACAGGGCTAATTCCACCAGTCCCAGATCCCCTCTCTGATGGTTAATTCATGTGTCCTCTTGGCTAGGCTGCCATGCTGTTTGTTTGGTCAAACAGTAATTTAGATGTTGCTCTGATGTTATCTTCTAGATGTGATTGAACATTTATAATCATTGGACTTTAAGCAAAGCAGATTATACTCTAGTATATGCATAGGCCTTATCAATCAGTTGAAGGTCTTAAGAACTCAAATTTGGGTTTCATGGGAAAGCAGGTTTTGTCCTTCAAGACCATAACATAGAAATCCTGCCTGGCTTTCCAGCCCACTGGCCAGTCCTATGGATTACAGACTCAGGGATACAAAATGAACTTATACTTGAATTTCCAGCCTGTCAGGTAGCCCTAAAGATTTTGGACTGTCCAAGCCCTACATTCATGTGAGCCCATTCATTAAATTAAATTTTACTCTCTATATAAATATCCTATCAGTTCTGCTTCTCTGGAGAACCCTGTCTGATATTCTACTAAACTACTACAAAATTGATTAAATAGATTGCCTGCAGTTAGTTTTCTTAGAAGCAAACATTGAACAGAATCGTCATGTGTAAATGATTTAGCAAAGAGTTATTTCCAATAAGAAACCAGTAAAGAATTGGAGGAACCAGGATAGTGAAAGAATGCATTCCATCAAGAATGGAATTTCAGGCAAAGTTCAGCCTTATCCTGCTCTTTTGGAGAGTGAATTACACCTAAAGTTGGTCCTATCTTGAGGAAAGGACTTAAACTGCCATATTCTGCAGTGGTCAGTCATTGGTTGTAGGGTCCTCTAAGTCCTAGATACTTCTGGATTTCTGTGCTGCTGATAGAATTTGTTGGAAACAGAGCACACAGACACTAGAAAATAGTAAACTGGATCTGCAGTAATGTGAGTGAAGCATCATGGACAGTCATGTTACATAGATAGTTAACAAATTTGGTTGATCCGGCCTATGCCATACTGTAGGCTAACTACTTTAATAATGGGCAGTGGCAAAGAATACGATGATGGGCTGACCATAGAATTTCATATGGTCGTATCTTTCTTACACAGGAAGGAAATATTTTTCCTTTCCCTGCTGCCCAAGAATAGGAAATAAATTATAGGTAGAATCCCATCACAGTAAATCAATTGATAGCTGACACCCTATGTTCCCAGCCTGGCACTGGATGCAGAAGAGCAACAGAAGTATGAGACCTGTTTCCTCCTCTCTAGAACTTGACAAGTATAGACTGGAAAATCATATACGTGAGCTTTCATTATCTAAGTGACTTTGGCTCTCCTTCATTTTGATCTGGGGATGGTAGTGATATTTCTTTTTGCTTGACTGATAAGAACATTAAATAAATGCATGGAAGATGATTAGCACAGAGAAACCCATAAATGGAAGCTATTTCTAATCTTTACTCTTTTGCCAGACTGTAACTTCATGAAGTCAGGAGTCTTGTTTTCCTCACCATTTTTTGCCCAGATTCTAGCATAGCTCCTGACTCAGAATAGGCTTTTTTTTTTTTTTAATGTTTCAATGAACAGGAGATGTTAACTAAGGTAACAATTGATTTTTCCTCCTGCTTTTTTGCCTAACATTGTAACTTTTTTTTTTTAACATAAGACTCTCAAGGGCAAAGAGTTAATGCTAGTTCTAAGTTACATACAGCTGGCAGTTAATGTTAAGTAATAATATTTGAGTCAATTATATATATATATTGTTCTTCAGGGATGTATCCATTGTTTATTAGCCTTTAGGGAAATGTCTCTAAGTGTGAAGGAAAATAGAAGACATATGGGGCACAGGTACTTGCTGAGCTGTTCAGTGAACTACATTGTTGAAATGTTGCCAAGCTCTAAAGTTCTATTCAGAATTTTTAATCAGTCTGCATACACTCTTCTCATCTGCAAACTTATTAGCTACATACCATCATCTATATCTTCTGATTGCTCTAATTATAGCCAATTAAATAGCCTTCATCTACCTGAAATGTGTTCCTCTCTTGACAGGCTAAGGCTGAACTCAGGAAAGGGACTACATATTTCTTTGGTCATTGACTCATTGGTCCCCATGAGTATCCCCCATGGGAATGCATATCCCCATTGTGCTGGTACATACTTTGGAAATAAAAAGGTGAATACAATCTCTCCTCCTTGGTGATTCAAAAACTAGTAGGGCAATTCCTATTTAAAAATTTTTGCTCTTGTGGCATGCAAATAATAATAATACATTTACTGAACAAATCTTAAATTTACAACTTGAATTTTTGCTTGTGCATACATCCCTGTAATCACCAACTATAAAAGAAAAAAAATATTCCAGCAGACTCCTTTATATCCCTTCCCAGTCAGTGAGTCCCCATCTAGAGAGAACAATTACTCTGACTTCTAGTGTCTTGCTTTAGATTTAATTGTAAAGAGACATTTAAAGATATAATTTTGATACTATTTGAAATTATTAGACACAAATGGGTCCAAGGAGATATTGAATGATAATGAAGCAAAAGAAGAACTAATAAGTGTAAGAAAATAAACCTTTATAGAGGTGGTAACATTTTAGTTATATCTAAAAGAGTGATATAAGTCAATGAACAAGAGGAGAAAGAGAACTTCCATGAAGAAAAAAATGGCATATACACAGCAAGCATTCTGTGTTTAGCACGTGGCAAGTAAATCATTTTGCTAGACAGTAAGTACTGTGATAAGAAGAGGCATGAGAAACAAGCTAGAAAGGTAAATTTGCATCAGATATAAAGCTTTTCTTAGTATGTTAAAAGTTTAAATATTATGCCATGAGCAGCGGGAGGCCAGAAATGCTCTAATTTTTGGGTGGAGAAGAAATTTGGGTAGGGGTAATGTGAGGATAACTTACAAGGCACTGAGGCAACATTTCCTACTGAATAAGAAAATATTACCATAATGCCCAAATGGCAACTCTACTTCTCTTTCTGATGAGGATTTTCCCAGGTCTCCTTTAAAACTCAGATTGCACACAGTGTGTTATGGAGGTATTAGAGACTTTATAAGAGAGAATCTTCAGCATGTTTAAATGCTTCAGGCAGTACAGGGTTAAGCATAGTAGGTTTCTTTCATAAATGACTTCACGGTACCTTTCATATGTGCATTAGGAATATTGGGAGGAAGAAATATATTTTCTCGTACATTTACATTTGACTGAAAAACTTTAAAAACCTTACAAAGTATCTAATCATATATAGATAGTGTTGTATATTACACAGTTTGGGAAATGCTGTTATATAATAGAAACATGAAAAGTGGCCTATCAAAATGTTTACCTCTAGCATGCAGATTTCTTTTTTTTTTTTTTTTTAAGATTTTATTTCTTTATTCATGAAAGACACACACAGAGAGAGAGAGAGAGAGAGAGAGGCAGAGACATAAGCAGGCTCCATGAAGGGAACCTGACGTGGGACTCGATCCTGGGTCTCCAGGATCAGGCCCTGGGCTGAAGGTGGTGCTAAACCACTGAGCCACTCGGGCTGCCCAGCATGCAGATTTCTAAACGTAGGTCAGGCTATATCCACATTATTCTAAAATGTGCGGTCATTGCCATAATTTTAATCAAATCATCTATTAACCCAGACTTTTCTTCCTGGGACCTAAATTCCCAAAATCTTCAAAGGTGGAATGTAGGGACCTTAGTGATGGAAGATGGAGACTACCACCCCAATGAAAATATTTGGGAGTGTACAAACAGCATTTTTCTTCAAAATTGAAAGCCTGCTCTGGAAAGAAAGATGTTAAAGGAAGGGAGGGCTCTGTGAGGAAGAACACCTTTTAAGTAACAAGAAAGATTCCAGATGCTAACCAAGGAGCAAGCATGAGAGATAGGTCAGTGGTACTGAGATTGAAAGTTATGCAAGTATGATATGCTGTGAGGATGGACTTGCAGCAAGTTTATTCTGATTGTATGAGTTCACAGCCCAGTTCTAGGTCTGAATCTCAGAGAAAACTGTGTGTAAATCTGGCTAGATGCCTTGACTAAAACAAATGATGAGCTCTGCATTTGAAAAGCAATGAAGCAAATATCTATAAAGCCCTTCCCTCTGCAGGCCCTTAGAAATAGTTATAAATTAAGAATTTAAGAGAGAGTACCTATACTATGCCTGGTTCCATTTCATTTTTCTACTCTCAGTTGAGCTTTTCGCTCCTGGTGTTCAAGGCCCACAGGTACTCAGAAGAAGGGAAGAATATACATATAATACATGCTTATGATTTTGAGATATAAAATGTCTGATTTTTTTGTATCTTGATCATTACAATAATCTAGGATAAATGTATATCCTATTGTTATTTGCCTGTAATTCTTTTTTTTCACTATTTTTTGACTTTATTTATATTCAAGTTAGTTAACATATAGTGTACTATTCGTTTCAGGGGTAGAATTTAGTGATTCCATTAGTTGCATATAACACTCGGTGCTCATTATTTCAAGTGTCCTCCTTAATGCCCATCACCCAATTATCCCATCACCCAACCTCCCCCCCCGCCCAGCAACCCTCAGTTTGTTCCCTAGAGTTGAGTCTCTTATGGTTTGCCTCCCACTATGTTTTTATCTTATTTTATTTTTTCCTTCCCTTCCCCTATGTTTATCTACTTTGTTATTATATGACTATTAAAAAATACAGGGAGAAAATAAAATATTCTCAACAGCACTACACAAAGCAGAACTTCTATTTTTCATTTAAGATAACAATAACAACTCAGAACAAATTTTCATGTTTCTGCATATCACTATGGCTATAGTTTAGAAATAAATTTTAGAAAACTTCTGCTATCCTTTTTTAAATCTACTTTGTATTATTATTAATAGTAGTATATTGCCTACAAAATTTATAGAGTTGGCTTCCTCCCAACCATATAACTCCAAAAGCATACTGTTTCTATCAATATTATCTTTATGGCAAAGGAAAATTTTCCTGACACAAATGTTTTTATTTTTATTTTTATTTTTATTTTTTGACACAAAATTTTTTAATGAATGTCACTAAAAATTACCTAAAAATTAGGAGAACTAAATGTACTTATCTTAAATAGTTACTTTTAAATTAGATAAAGTTTTGAAAATCTGCTATCAACTTACTATTTCTGTGGCCATTTGCTAATAATCAACATAACTGTAATGACTGTCCACCTTCGTTTATTATTTATAGTGCCTTATAGAAGAAAAAGCACATTCATACTCTTTAATTTACAGGATTTTTATAACACACCCATATGAATATTAGGTGCTAGTATATTCCTCTTACAGAAAAAGAATCAAAGCTCAGAAAAGATGTCTTATGGCATCCAGCAACCAGAATCCCAACCTGATTTCATGAAGAAACTATGTACAGCCTAATAATTTAGAGAAATAAATCAGTATGTTTTAATACTAGGAAAAGATCCAAACACCATTTGGTCTGATCAGATGAAATGTGAGAAAAGCTCAGACATGTCCAGTCATTTCCTCAGTGTTACCCCACCCCATCCCCATCATCTTAAATCCTTGGAGACAGCATTAAAATTCTAGTTCCAGATTTGTGACACTTGGCTTATGAGCTCTTTCTATTCTCCTAGGAGAATTTAGCTCCTTAATTTTTGCTGTTTTATTTCCTTTTTTTCACATTGACCAGCTATATTAATATTATAGAGTCTTAAACTATTTAGAACACTAAAAAAAAATCATGCTAGCTGCCAAATCCAATCTAATCTCTTCAATTTCTGGATAAGAGAACAAAACCAGTATGGTTATATAATTTTCCCAGTATGGCCCAGCTGTATCCTAATATGGCAAATTCTCTTTGTGATCATCTTAGTTGTCTAAGTTATTTGCAAATCTAAAGTCTGATTTTTAAATGGTTAGTTAAAGCAGCTCTCTTGCTACTTTTCAGTTAATACTGGAATGATCACCAGCAAATACTATTTGTGGTAGGTATTCTCAAAATCAGAAGAAAAATAAATAGTATTGAGTTATAGACATGTTATCAAGTGATAGGTGAGATTCAGTATTATAATAGATCATGAAACTGTTAATATGACTAGGAGCACAAGATAGAAGAGCAGTTTGGTGATATTCATTTTGTTGTCTTAGAAGTAGAATAAGAAGGTGGCTTTCAACATAAACACCAGTCTTCAAATAAATATTTCCATGTTAAGTATATCGAGCATTTTTATGAACCACATAAGACATGCAAAATAGAATCTGTGAAAATGTACAGTTTCATGTGTATAGTTACACATATGCACACATGCATTGTGTGCATGCATATGTGAGTGTGTAGTGTTTAGTTCCTATCTGTATACTATACGATGGTTCAAAAGTACCTTTTCAGTTAAAACTACTGAAGCTTGATTCCCAACACCTTACTATCTTATCTTCCTTCCCTTCAATCTCTCAGTTAATAGGATTTCTATAAACCTGCACGACAGTGGGCTTGGTAGCTCAGCAGATTAGTCTGTGGGCTTTCATCCTTGGAACCTGGTTCAAATTCAGGCCCGACCAAAATGCCCAATAATCCTCCATGGGCGGATTGCTCTCAAAAGGGCATGAAACCTAGTTTATCTTTGAACCTGATTTGGAGCTGTTTTTATATCTGTCCTAGACTTGAGGTTTCATTCATGCAACCGAGGAAAAAGTATGAAATGTAGGCATTTGTTTTGGGTTATGACTAGTTTTCTTTCTGGAAAACAAAAAAAGCTCATTACAAATAGCAAAAAGTAAAACAATATTTTTTGTGTCTTTACAACCCCTTTATCGCAAGGGTCTGAAAGTAGTTTCCATTGTCTCCTCATACCATGTTCTTCTATATTATTGCTCACAAATTATAGAGTGATTTTATCTTATTTCTCCTTTATTAAAATCCAGTAATGATGCTTTTTTCTGTTCTGCATTAAATCCAAATATTCCTGAATTGCAAGTTCCAACCTACAAACTTCTTTTTTTCTCTCTCTCTTCTGCAGTTGACAAGTTTCTAATCAGGAAGGAAAACTTAATATCTATATATATCATCTGTATGTAAAACCTTCTTTCATTTCTGAGCATTTGAACTCTTCCCACCCCATTCCTTTGCACCTGATGGAATGCCTTCAGTCTTCTCCTTTCTCATTCCCATCTTTTATGCTGACTGACTTCATCTCCTCCTATAGGTTTTGTTTTTGTTATATGATTCAATAAAAACTCAAACTTCTATAAGGTAGATCAGAAAGAGCACTAAATTAGGAATCAGGAAACAGCTTTCTATTCATTTCTATTTCAGTAATTAGCTGTGTATCTACAGCAAAATATTGATGAAGATGAGGATGAGGATGGTGGTAATGTAAAAACAGTTATAGCTATTTCTTGGTACTTGCTAGATTCTGAGCAGGATGCTGGGTGTTCTTAGCCTTATTTCAACATCATACCATGCATATATCATCTTAATATTCAATATTAAAAATAAATTATATTTAAGACTCACTAGCCCTTTTAATAGAGAAAAATGCTAAAAGCCAGTAGGCAATTTGCCAGATAGCAATGCACAGACTTCAACCTAGTTGTGTTTGATTGCTTTTTCTCATTTATAATTGTGAAACTGCTAATTCTCTCTTTTGAGTCTGAGTTTTACCCATCAAGTGATCATGAGATCATAAAATCCTTCCAGCTCAAGAATTATAGTGGTTTTATGAATTCTTACTTATTTCCACTGTACTATATATTTTTCTTTAATATTTGTGACAGGTTAGATTTCTATTTGATGGATATATATATATAATGTATCTCTGTAACACAAGCAACGCTGCACATTCAGCTAAGATTTTTTTTTTGATTGGCAAAACAAAAATTTTAAAAATACATAACCGGGTCCCTGGGTGGCTCAGCGGTTTAGCACCTGCCTTTGGCCCAGGGTGTGATCCTGGGGACCCGGGATCGAGTCCCACATCAGGCTCCCTGAATGGAACCTGCTTCTCCCTCTGCCTTGTCTCTGCCTCTCTCTCTCTCTCTCTGTCTCTGTGTTTCTCATGAATAAATAAATAACATCTTAAAAAATAAAAATAATAAAAATACATAACCTACAGCCTTTTATTTGCACTAAAACCAGAAATAAAACATTGCAGAACCATTTCATTGGAACATTTATTTAACATGGGTTTGAATCCTCCCTACTTTGAAGAAAGTTTTATTTTAAGCAAGTGGAACACCATGTTAAGTACAGTTTCTATAAACTAAAACTTAAAAGATTTGAATATTCTTAATGTCTTTGTTCTGCACAATCCCAATACTATGAACTTTCAAACCTTTTAAAATGGGAAGAGATTAAGAATGACATATAATTTTGAAAGAAACTATTGTCTATTAATACTAATTATAATAGATTTATTCAGAATGAATAATATCTGGAAAATGTTCATGACCTTTTATCCCCCAAAATGGTGGAGAAGCTAGATGGCTAACAAACTTTTCATTAGGAATCAATTGAGTCTGCAAATCTATTCTGACAAATATTTGTAAAAATAAAAACTATGAAGAATAATGTTCATCTTTAAATAAATTTCTTTTCTGTTTTTCATGCAGGCACCCTAAATTAATTGATATTAAATTGGAATGATTATAATATCCATATTCATTCAAAAATTCTAATAATGAAACATTTCCTTCCATATTTCTGTTTATTTTATTCACTCATAGTTGCATGATAGTTATATTTACATTTTATTGGTGGTAAATCAGGTATGAACAGCCAAATTGATCTACTGGAGGTAACATTAGTGTATCAAACAAGAGAGCACTTAATAGTTGATCAGTCCACCCAGAAAGAGTCTTTCAAGTCTCTAGATGAGCCTCAAGAAAATTAGGGTATTTTCTTGCTTATAAAAAGCATTTCTCAGTTTATCAATATCATCATTACCATTATTTAGCTAATCAACAATTTAAATGGAACACTGTCACAATAATCATTTTGGAGTTACTCAGAATGAGATTTCAAATCTTGGTGTCACTATTTGTTAGACATTTCGGTAATCCCTTCATAGATCTCTATTTCCTTATCCTAGAATATAAATAGTAAAAGTCCCATTCCTATGATGTTTGTGTAAGGATTAAATGAAATCCTACACATGAGTTAATCAGAGTGCCTTGCACATAATACATATTTAATAAATATATATGTCTAATTAATGTATGGAAAATTAGGCATAGTTAATGGCATGGTTGAGGAAAATGTGAATACTTTCAAGAAGAAAGAAATAGTTGGGTAGGAGGGGATCATAAACTATTTAAGAACATACTAGTCTAATACCTTCTCATTGCTTCTCATGTGCCTCAACCTAAATTTAAAAACAATTAGTCTGGAACTGAATGTATTCTAGGATTCAGGATATTGTATACTATTCTTTTTTATTCTATACAATTCATACATTTATTCATCTCTCTTTTATGCTAAAAGGGCTATTAGGATTATATAAAGATGGATCTAGACAGTGAACCACCCATAGCCTGGAGGTCTATAATCTGGGATTAGGAAATAGTCTAAATAGTTTACATTCAATAAATCTATCAGCTACATTAGAGAAACTTGTCAAACACCCAATTTATCACTGACTACCCTTAACATAACACATTCTTATTTTTAAGAAAAAATTTCATTACCATGTACTCAGAACTCTGTAAATGAAAGGTATATCATAAATGAAAAATCCTCCTTACCTCTGAAGATTTGACAGTTTAGAGTAGTGGTTAGAAAATTACAGCCCACTGGCCAAATCTGTATAGGCCATTATCTATTTTAGGGCCACAAACACAATAATTTAAAACATTGTCTGTGACAGCTTTTGCACTAGAAAGGGAGAGTTCGATAGTTGCCACAGAGACCTTGAAGGCGGCAAAATCTAAAATATTTTCTATCTGTCTCTTTGCCAAAAGTATTTGCCAACTCATGGTCTATAGAATAAAGTACACATTGAATAAAGAAATGGATACATATTTAATTTGAACAAAATTGTGGCAGGTGTTATTAAAGAAAATAATATGTCAGACCTAATTTGAATGGTGTGATCCAGGCTTCTATCAAAATCTAATAACCCAAAATCTCAGTGGCCTAACACAAAAGAAGTTTGTTGTTCACTCAAAACTGGTTGCTATCCAGCCAACTCCCTAGAGCACCTGTCTTCCTTGAGATTCCTCAGTGACCAATTAGGTACTTTGACTCCACTATCTCAACAAGTTCACTGCTAAAAAGTCTAAAAGAATCATGTAGGAGGTTTTCACTGGCCCAGCCTAGAACTGACATTTTCATTTCTGTTCACATGTCATTGGCTGGAACTAGTCACATGGCTGTGCTCAACTTCAGGGAAATGGGAAGTATCTTCCACATGCATAAGAAGGAACGGAAGTCCAGAAATTGTTGAGCACAGATAATATTTGCCCCATCAGAGAAGTCTTTCTGAGAAAGTTATGTTTAATCTGAAACCTGAAGATGGATAATAAGGCAGGCAGGTAATAAGGAAACAGTATCTAACAGAGGAAACAGGATTTGAGAAGATAAAAAAAAAAAAAAAAAGTAAAGCCTCAGTGTATTCTAAGAATCAGAGAACCAATGAGTTGTAGGGAAAGTGGAATAAGATGTGATTAGGGCAGAATTCAGGAGAAAGATCAGGCAAGGCCTTATCAGCTCTGTGTATGTTTGAATATTACTCAGTTGGCAGTCAGTGAAAGGTTGAAAACACAGGACATCATCCCACTTATGTTATAAAAGAACCACATTACCTTCTGAGCAGAGAATGGATTAGAGAATTTGTCTATGTCAGGTAAACCTAGATGAGACTCCTCTTTTATTACGAACTTCCTTGCCATCTCATTTACAGATATGGAAAAATTTTAATTATTTTGCCATTTAAGGTTCATACAACAGTTATAAGAATGAATAAAAAGAGAATTTTTCTATTACAGAGATTAAGACATACACATAAACTGAAAAGTTATTTCCTTGAGAAATTCAACCTCATACTTGCCACAAATCCCCCAGACCCATCCCTGTTCATATAGATTATGCACCAGTAAGGAGACAGAGATTAATGATGAAGAACCTTATCAGGAGCCTCTTTTGTTTTCCTTGCTATAAAATGTAGCTTATGGAACCACTCCATTCTGAAAGAAAGCCCATGTTTGCTCTCTTGTTTGCATTCCCTTTCTCTCTTCAGGTGTCAAACAGTTTTTATATGTTAAAAGGATGGATTTTTATGAAACAGGAAAATATCATTTTTTTGGTTGACTCTTAGGCATCAATTTTATAAATACTACGTAATAAATCATGGAGCCCCAAATAATATATGTGATATTATAAATGTAATTTCAATATTTTCATGACTAGCTAAACAACATAACTCATCCACGGTGCAATCACACCTTTTATAACAATTCTTAGATACATATATCAGGTTAATTATAGCCTGCATATCTGACAAGAATTTTATGACAGCTGAAAACAGTTTTCATTTCTCTTTATAAGTAGGTGATATCTTTTCTTATTTGGGGATCATTTTATTAGTAGTATTCAGCATGAGTTATAAAGAACACTCTAAAATCCACAGTTCAAGTTTATGAGATTGCTAAAATTCTAAATGCAAATCTATGAGTTCTTTTCCCAATTAAAGTTAACCCTGAGTTTTGTGCCACATATCACCTTCATACAAACACTTCCTATAAGGAGCTAAGTAAGAACCAGCTCCTTTTATGACTACTGACTCTAAAACAATTTGCCAGGCATGAGAAACAGTTTGCATCTTCTCTCTTCAACTTGGAATTTGTTGTAGAGCCCTCATGACTTTGACACACACTAGAATTGAAGGAGTAAAACCATCATTTGGAGATACCATGGTTTAAAAGAAAAAATATTCTGATTATATAGATATCTTTGTGTGTAAGCAGAGGAATGTGGAATAAATTCACAAGAAATGACACTTCCCTTCTAAATATGGTTTGAGTTGGGGAATGGGATGAACACAAATCTATATTCTAAAAATACAAACTGTGGTTCTACTTGTTCTGTGACAGCATGAAAATCACATATTTAATCAGTGAAAAAATAAGGCATAAACTACGAGGGTCTTTTCCACATAGAATACTGTCATATCAGAGTTACTTGTTTGCCAATGGCTCCTCAATTATAGTTTTTCATGTTCTGTGTATGCAAACCAGCACACTTTTATTTTGTAACTTCAAAAGTTATATGATGAATTAAAGCAAATGATACTGGAGAAATTGATAAAATTCAAAAGAACTGTTAGAGGGATTCTTGGTTGGCTTAGTCAGTCGAGTGTTTGACTCTTGATTTTGGCTCAGTTCATTATCTCAGGGTCCTGAGATTAAGCTTTTTATGGGCCTCCATGCTCAACATGGAGTCTGCTTGTACCTTTCTCTCTGCTTCTTCCCTTGCTTTGTCCTGCTCTCTCTCTCTCTCTCTCTCTCTCTCTCCAATAAATGAATAAATGAATGAATAAATGAATGAATAAATAAAATTTTAAAAAGAACTCTTAGATTATAATAGTTAATTTGCGTTGATTAATAGGTGCCAGACACTGTGCTAAGCACTTTTCATGATTCTCTTTTTTAATCCTTAGCAGATCTGTGAAGTAGAGATATTATTATTCCCATTTTATAGGATAGGAAATTAAATCTTAAGCATTTCCTTGATGTTGTAGGGGCAAATAATACACAGAAGATCAGAAGTAAGAAATCTAGTTATTTTCTTCAGACCCAATTATGAATTTTAGTTTTTCCCTAACTTGCACTATCTTCAATAAACGAGAGAGAGAGAGAGAGAGAGAGAGAGAGAGATGCATATTACTAAAAGGCATCAAATCTAAGTAGTAGTTTGGCACAGGATTAACTGGATTACTGATAATTCAGTGATCATATAGAGGAGTCTCTTATGGAATGCCACAAGTCTCTGAGCCACTTGTCAGTTTTTTTAAATTCCACAGGTGTTTACATGGCTGTTTACAAAAATAAACAAAAACAAAATGTGTGTGTCTGTGTATAGACGATTATGAGGAGATAACAAACACCAAGATGGCTGCCACACAATTTAAAACAGTAAACATTTTCTAACATAATGTATTTTAATTAAAATAAGTTTTTAATTTGGGTCAAGAAAAGATAATAGTAATTATCTTTTCAAAATAAAACAAATATTTAAGTGTGTTCACATTTCCATAGATTCTTTACCTCAATTAAGTATTTTAATTGATACTTAAAAATGATTGGTCATTTTTTTTAAACATATAAGATTTGGGAGAGGCGGCAAGATGGTGGGGGAGTAGGGTCCTCAACTCATGTGATCCACAAACTTACCTAGGTAACTTTCAAAACATCCTAAAACCTACGAATTTGATCTGAGATTTAAAGAGAATCTTTAGAATTCTAATTCTTTAGAATCTGTAGAATGCTACAGAGAAAAGTTTTCACTTCCAACAAAGTAGGAAGGCAAAAAAATAAATAAAAAAGAATAAAGTGAGGGAGGGGAACCGGGACTAGCAGGGCTAAAGCAGAGTTGTGAGAGACTCTGGGGCAGGAAAGCCCAGCCCTGGAGAAGCATGAACTTTAAATCCGCACCAGTTCTCCCTGACGGAAAAGTGCTTAGCAGGGAAATAAGGCAAAATTGCAGGAGGGGCAGTGAAGCCCCAAGATTCCTGGACTCACTATAAGAGGAGGGATGCCTGCAGGAAAGCACCCCGCAAACCGTGGTCCAATGTCAGTAAAGGGCTGGAGACCCATAGACCTTGGGGCATTTGTCAGGCATGCGACTCTGGAGTGGCCTTTACCCCAGGTCCCAGCAATGAAAGGAGGTGGCTGTGCCCTGTTCCCTTTGGGAGAGGTGGACCCCAGGAGCGCAGGTCCAGTGGTGCAGGGCCCTGGATCCCAGGGACCCCAAGCAGACAAAGCCAGCGATCCTCTGCGCCTCCTGGGACAGGTGGAAGCCGGGAGGGCACAGGACAGTGAGACCTCTCCTGCCGCTGGGTGCTCTGCAAGCTGTGCAGATCAGTGCACCCCGGCCTGCCCCCAGGACCATCTAGGCCTGTGTGCACGGGGAGACTGCGGTTAGTTACTCGCAGGGAGCTCGACTCCAGAGGTGGAACTCTGGCTGCTACTAGTTTTTTTTTTTTTTTTCCTCTTTATTTCATCTTGTGCCTGGGAGAGGTGGGGCCGCTAAGGAACAAAGTCCTCACAGGATAAACAGCTAATACTGAGCCCCGCACCTGACAAGAGGTGCGGCATCTCTCCCAGGTACACACACCTGAGAATCAGCACAGGGAACCTCTTCCCTAGAAGACCAGCTGGAAGAACAAGGGAAGAGCAAGTTTATTGACCAAGCAGCACTGGAAACCTCCAGGACTGAGGGGAAATAGTATATAGAACTAGTAGGTCCCTTTTTTCCCATTATGACTCATTTTTATATCAGACTAATAATTTCCAATATTTTTCTCTTTTTCCACCTTAACTACAATATTTTACCAACTCTTCATTTTTTATTTTTTTTCCTTTTGATTTTCATATTTCTACAATTACATGTCTTAGATATATTTTTCACTTCTGGATTCCCCTCAATGTATTCAATTTAATTTTGGTAGATATATAAGATATAGGTGTTTATTTTTTGTTTTTTCTACATTTCATTTTACAGTGGTGAAAGTTACTACTTTCTAACATATGACCAAAATACACCCAAAACCAAGTGGAACACCATGTTGGTTCATTCTGTGAGATTATATTCTCTCTTCCTTCCCATTTTGCCCCCCTCTTTTATCTTGTTTTTGTTTTTGTGGTCAATCTTGGGGATTTATATAAGTATTGCTTGTTTATATGAATTTGGGATTGAGCATCTTCTAACATACAGAACAAAATACACTGATAACCAAGAGGATCACCCTCTAGGACCTCTTAGGTAGACTACATTCTCTCTCCACTACCACTTCCTCACCACCACCATCTCCCCTTTTCTTCTCTCTTTTTTTTTTCTTTTTTCTTCTTTGCTTTTGGTTTAGGCTTTTTATTTTTGTGACTTTGTTTTAAAATTTGTGGTCTTTTTATTTTGTTCTGTTCTTTTTCTTCTGTTTTCTGGTCTCTGACCTCTTCAGAATCACCTAGGATGTATTTTATTTAGGTCATGGTTGATATTTTTGACTCAGCCCACTCATACAGCCACTCTGCACTGGACAAAATGACTAGAAGGAAGAATTCACCACAAAAGAAAGAACTGGAAACAATACTCTCTGCCCAGAGTTACAGAATTTGGATTTCAATACTATGTCAGAAATTCGATTCAGAAGTACAATTATAAAGCTACTGGTGGCTCTGGAAAAAAGCATGGAGGACTCTAGAGACTTTGTTACTGCAAAATTGAGATCTAATAGGCCAAAATTAAACGTAGATTAAATGAGATGCAACCCAAACTAGATGTTCTAACTGCTAGGATTAATGAGGAGGAAGAGAATGAGTGACATAGAAGACAAGTTGAAGATAAGGAAGGAATCAGGATAAAAGAGAAAAATAATTAAGAGCCCACAAGGAAAGGCTTAGGGAAATAAATGATAGCTTGAGAAGGAAAAATATACATCTAATTGGGATTCCAGAAGAGACTGAGAGAGGAACACAAAGTATATTTGAACAAATCATAGCTGAGAACTTCCCAAATCTGGGGAAGGAAACAGGTATTCGGATCTGAGAGACAGAGAGGCTTGCCCCCAAAATCAATCAAAACCTTTCAACAACTGGACATTTAATAGTGAAACTTTCAAATTTCAAGATAAAAAGAAAATTTTTAAAGCAGCGAGAGAAAAGAGACTCTTAACTTAAATGGGGAGAAATATCAGATTAACAGCAGACCTCCCACAGAGACCTGGCAAGCCAGAAAGGGCTGGCATGATATATACAGGGTCTTAAATGAGAAGAACATGCAGCCAAGAATAGTTTATCCAGCAAGGCTGTCATTCAGAATAGAAGGAGAAATAAAGAGCTTCCAAGATAGGCAGAAACTGAAAGAATATGTGACTGCCAAACCAGCTCTTCAAGAACTATTAAGGAGGACCCTATAAAAGAAAGAGGGAGCCCAAAAAAACTATCCACACAAACAGGGACTGAACAGGTTATACGATGATACTAAATTAATATATTTCAATAGTTACTCTGAACGTGAATGGGCTAAATGGTCCAATCAGAAGACACAGGGTATTGGACTCGATAAAAAAGCAAGACCCATTTATATGCTGTCTACAAGAGACTCATTTTAGACCTAAGGACACCTCCAGCCTGAAAATGAAGGGGTGGAGAACCATTTATCATTCAAATGGTCCCCAAAAGAAAGCTGGGGTAGCAATCCTCATATCAGATAAATTAAAGTTTATACCAAATACTGTAGTAAGTGATAAAGAGGGACACTATATCATACTTAAAGGGTCTATGCAACAAGAAGACCTAATAATCATGGATATTTATGCCCCTTATGTGGGAGCCACCAAGTATATTAATCAGTTAATATATATTATCAGTTAATAACCAAAGTAAAGATATACTTAGATAAAAATACACTAATAGTAGGAAACTTCAACATAGCACTTTCAGCAAATGACAGATTTTATACGCAGAACATCACCAAATAACAAGGGTCTTAAATGATGCCCTGGACCAAATAGATTTCACAGATATACACAGAACTTCCATATGAATGTAACTGAATGCACATTCTTCTTAAGTGCACATGGAACCTTCTCCAAAATAGACCACATACTGGGTCACAAATCAGGTCTCAATCAATACCAAAAGATTGGGATTGTTCCCTGCATATTTTCAGACCACAATGCTTTGAAACTAGAACTAAACCACAAGAAGAAATTTTGAAGAAATTCAAACACATGAAAGCTAAAAAACATCCTACTAAAAGACAAATGGGTGAACCAGAAAATTAGAGAAGAATTAAAAAGATTCGTGGAAACTAATGAAAATGAAGAACTGGAAACAATACTCTCTGCCACAGAGTTACATAATTTGGATTTCAATACGATGTCAGAAATTCAATTCTGAAGTACAAATATAAAGCTACTGGTGGCTCTGGAAAAAAACATAAAGGACTCTAGAGACTTCGTTACTGCAAGATTGAGATCTAATCAGGCCAAAATTAAACGTAGATTAAATGAGATGCAATCCAAACTAGATGTTCTAACTGCTAGGATTAATGCTTTGAAAAGCACTAAAAACTTTGGGACACATTCAAAAACTTTGGGACACAGCAAAAGTGGTCCTAAGAGGGAAATACAATTGCAATACAACCGTCCCTCAAAAAATTGGGAAAAAACCTCCAATCCACAAGTTAATCCTGTATCTAAAGGAATTGGAGAAAGAACAGCAAGTAAAGCCTACATCAAGCAGAAGAAGAGAGATAACAAAGATTTGAACAGAACTCAATGAAATAGATACCAGAAGAACTGTAGAACAGATCAACAAAACCAGGAGTAGTTTCTTTGAAAGAATTAATAAGATAGATAAACCCCAAGCCAAACTTATTAAAAAGAAAAAAAGACTCATATTAATAAAATCACAAATGAAAGAGCAGAGATCACAACCAATACCAAGGAAATACAAATGATTTTAAAAACATATTATGAGCAGCTATATGTAAACAAAGTAGGTAATCTAGACGAAATGGATGCATTTCTAGAAAATCACAAATTACTGAAACTGGAACAAGAAGAAATAGAAAATATAAACAGGCCAAAAACCAGTGAGAAAACTGAAGCAGTCATCAAAAACCTCCCAAGACACAAAAGTCCAGAGCCAGATGGCTTCCCAGGGGAAACTTTAAACGTTCTATCAAACATTTAAAGAAGAAATTATACCTATTCTACTAAAGCTGTTTCAAATGATAGAAAGGGAGGGAATACTTCCAAACTCATTTTATGAGGCCAGCATTACCTTGATTCCAAAACCAGACAAGGACTCCCCCCAAAAGGAGAATTATAGACTAATATCCCTGATTACTTGGATGCAAAAATTCTCACCAAGATACTAGTTAATAAGATCCAACAGTACATTAAGATTATTCACCATGACCAAGTGGGATTTATCCCCAGGATGCAAGAGTGGTTCAATACTCATAAAACAATCAACCTGATAGATCACATAAACAAGAGAAAAAACAAGAACCATATGATCCTGTCAATAGATGCAGAGAAAGCATTTGACAAAATGCAGCATCCATTCTTGATTAAAACACTTCAGAGTGTAGGGATAGAGGGAACATTCCTCAATATCTTAAAGCCATTTAGAAAAGCCCACAGCAAATATCATTCTCAATGGGGAAAAACTGAAAGCCTTTCCCCTAAGATCAAGAGCATGACAAGGATGTCCACTCTCACCACTGCTATTGAACATAGTTCTAGAAGTCTTGGCCTCGGCAATCAGACAACAAAAAGAAATAAAAGGCATTCAAATTGGCAAAGAAGAAGTCAAACTCTCCCTCTTTGCAGAAGACAGGATACTGTATTTGAACACCTAAAAGACTCCACCCCAAGATCGTTAGAACTCATACAGCAATTCAGCAGTGTGGCAGGATACAGAAATCGATGCACAGAAATCAGTGGCATTTCTGTACATTAACAATGAGACTGAAGAAAGAGAAATTAAGGAGTCAATCCCATTTACAATTGCACCCAAAACCACAAGATACCTAGGAATAAACCTAACCAAAGAGGTAAAGATACACCCTAAAAACTACAGAACACTTCTGAAAGAAATTCAGGAAGACACAAAGAGATGGAAAAATATTCCATGCTCATGGATTGGAAGAATTAATATTGTGAAAATGTCAATGCTACCCAGGGCAATTTACACATTCAATGCAATCCCTATCAAAATACCATGGACTTTGTTCACAGTGTTGGAACAAATCATCTTAAGATTTGTATGGAATCAGAAAAGACCTCAAATAGCTAGAGGAATATTGAAAAAGAAAACCAATGCCCGGGGATATCACAATATCGGATTTCAAGCAGTACTACAAAACTATGATCATTAAGACACTATGGTACTGGCACAAAAAGAGACACATAGATCAACGGAACAGAATAGAAAACCCAGAAATGGGCTCCCAACTCTATGGTCAACTAATATTCGACCAAGCAGGAAAGACTATCCACTGGAAAAAGGACAGTCTCTTCAATAAGTGGTGCTGGGAAAATTGGACAGCCACGTGTAGAAGAATGAAACTAGACCATCCTCTTTCACCATACACAAAGATAAACTCAAAATGGTTGAACGTCTTGATTTGAAACAAGAATCTATCAAAATCCTGGAGGAGAACACAGGCAACACCCTTTGTGAACTTGGCCACAGCAATTTCTTGCAAGATACATCTATGAAGGCAAGGGAAACAAAAGCAAAAATGAACTACTGGGATTTAATCAAGATAAAAAGCTTCTGCACAGCAAAAGAAACAGTCAACAAAATTAAAAACAACCTACAGAATGGGAGAAGATATTTGCAAGTGATATAACAGATAAAGGGCTTATATCCAAAATCTATAAAGAACTTATCAAACTCAGCACCCAAGAAACAAACAATCCAATTATGAAATGGGCAGAAGACATGAACAGAAATTTCTCCAAAGAAGACCTACACGTGGCCAACAAGTACATGAGAAAATGCTCCACATCACTTGCCATCAGGGAAATAGAAGTCAAAACCACAATGAGATACCACTTCACACCAGTGAGAATGGTGAAAATTAATATGACAAGAAATAACAAATGATGAAGAGGATGTGGAGAAAGGGGAACCTTCTTGCACTGTTGGTGGGAATGCAAGCTGGTACAACCATCCTGGAAAACAGTGTGGAGGTTCCTCAAGAAGTTAAAAATAGAGTTACCCTACAACCCAGCAATTGCAATACTAGGTATTTACCCTAAAGATACAGATGTAGTGAAATGCTGAGACATATCCCAATGTTCATAGCAACAATGTCCATAATAGCTAAACCGTGGAAGGAAACACCATGTTCTTCAACAGATGAATGGATAAAGAAGATGTGATCTATATATACAATGGAATATTACTCAGCCATCACAAAGGACGAATACCCACCATTTGCTTCAATGTGGGTGGAACTGGAGGGTATTATGCTCAGTGAAATATGTCAATCGGAGAAGGACAGTCATAATATGGTTTTACTCATATGTGGAATATAAGAAATAGTCAAAGGGGTTATAAGGGAAAGAAGAAGAACCGAGTGGGAAAAATTAGAGAGAAGACAAACCATGAGAAACTCCCAACTCTGGGAAACAAATGATTGCGGAAGGAGAAGTGGGCAGGGAAATGGGGTAACTAGGTGACTGGCACTGAGAAGGGCCCTTGGTGGGATGAGCACTGGGTGTTATATGTTGGAAAATTGAATTAAAAAATACAAATGATAAAACAGATAAGATTTTTTAAAAGTTGAATAACTTATCAGGGTCGCTGAGTGGAGGAAGAATTCAAGGATAGATCTTTCAGTCATCAGTCATTACATGTATGTGTGAGTGTGGGTGTGTTTTTTTTAACCTTTGAAATATTGCTTTCTATCAGATACATTATAAATAATATCATGTGAAAAAAAAACTTTGAATTAAAAACTCAGTTAGGAAGAATTAACAAATCAGCATAGCTAAAAACCAAACACAGTTTTTCCTTACATTAATTGAAATGTGGCTTCTGGAGCACGAAGAGCGTTAGTCTGGCCCTCCATCACTCTGAAGTGTTCATACCCCACATGGAAACCTGCCTTACAGCTGGGGCCACAGACTTAAAAAAAACATTAACAAACAAAGAGAGACACCAGGGTCAGACCATCTCTCAGGAGGAATGGTGAAAATGAATGGCACATGTTTGTTAGAGAATTTTAAAAATAAATAAATGAAGTGTAGCAATTGGGTTGGACAATACAACTGGTTTTATATTTTCCAGGGCTTCCTTTGTATAAAAAATGTTTCAGTGTGACTATAAAAGGCAATTTTCCAAGAGATGGATACTAGTACAAAGTCATTTTAAACTGAATATAAAGACGATTAATATGTATTTCAAAAGTCCAATATGAGTAACCTTAGTAGGAGTTTTGTCTTTGGGACTAGAGCTGCAGAGCTTCAAATAGTTATGACAGCTATAATCTGTGACTTTCTAATTTGTTCTTAGATTCTGGATAATTCCAATGATTGCTTTCAAGCTGGGCAATCTATTTTTTTTTTTTATATTTTGTTTGACATTTCTATGCTTAGAGAACTTGTGAGAGTTAGGAATGATTTCACATTTGTCTGCCATTTTGAAGGAACGTTTCAAAACTTCTTTACTGTGATTATCATTCTATGACTTTGGAAAGGTTGGGAAGCAACTTGGCCTGAGTACTGTGACTAGAAATATGGTCTTATGGATCTCTCACTTTTTATAACCATTAGATCACACTGCTTTGAGTTTATAAGTAATTTACATAATTTTCTTCATGATCTAGACTATTCTTAAATTTTTAGCAATGATACCCATAGTAAAAATATAAAGCTTGAGAGATCTAACTTAGACTCTTAGACTCAGACTTGATGACTTAGATGATCTATAGTCATCAGAAGAAAATCTTCTGTAGTATTTCAGCACTCTCTTTCATGACTCATGACCCTTATCTAGCAAGCTATGTTTCGGGTCTAGCCTAAATTCCTTCTAGCTATAGTCTCAACCTATTGCCTCTGTCCTTTTTGCATTGCAGCTAAAAAGAAATTTATCTAAAGTGTCATTCTTTTGGATAACTTAAGTCTTGTATTTACCCATAAAATTGGGCCCTCATTTCAATAGATACTACAAATTAAAAAGACTGTTTACAGGTGGCTAATTTGCATTGGGTTTTTTTAATTTAAATATTTGCTATATGAAATTCTTATGAATTAATATATTTCATTTTTTATTTATGATATATAATTATAATCTTTATCAAATGGATGTGCAAAGAAGAAACCTGTGACGATGTGTACATGGGGGACACAACTGCTTGCATATATGTGAGAGGGTTTTTGTCTGTGCTTTGTGTTTTACAAATTAATTTCTACAGTGCCAACTAAGTTCTATTCAAACTCTTCTAAGGGAAATTTAAACATTTTCTAGTTCAAAGTCCTGTCATTCCTATGTGCTTTGTAGCTTGCAAATTCTGGCAGTTATTTCTAATAATTTATTACTCTAAATTAAAACTATTCAATTAATGCCATACAGTTCAACTTTGTGAGGTTTATTAATATTTTCTCTTCTTCAGTTCTCTGGTACATGGGAGCATAAACTAAGAGCCATGGGGTTTGTAAGCTGCTGGATGATTAATAGTGTGGCACCTGGAATTTGGCATCTGGCAAGTATATAATAATCCCCTACCTGTATAAGATAAATGAAGCACTCTTAAGGCTGTGTATTTTATTCCTTTTTTTTAAAGAAGAAGAAGAAAATGTAGGTTTTTGATGAATTCTGATCTAAATAAGTTTATGACTAGTATTTTGTATTAGGTCAGTTTATCCATTTAACAAGAGGCTTAACTATGTCTTAGGCTCTCTTCTAATTGATATGGGTATGGAAACAGCAGTGAACAAAACAGACAAATATCCCTGCTTTCATAATGTTTACCTTCTGGTGGGGACAGATAAAAAGTAAAGAAAATAACTAAGTACGGTATATAGTGTTATAGACAGCAGTGAGTGCTATGGAGAAAAAGGAGAAAGGATACCAGTTGCCTGAAGCGACAAAGGGAGAGTGTAATCTTATATATGGTGGCCAGGGGGGCGGAGAGGGGCATGCTAAGAAAGAGATGTTTCAGTAAATGCCTAAGGAGCTGAACGAGGAGCCCTGCCCACTCAGAGGAAGAGTGTTCCAAGAGTAGAGGGAATGCTGTGATGAGGCCTTCAACTGGAGGTTATGTGCAATGTTCAAAGCATAGAAAAGAGGCTTCTCGATGGCCTATCTCCCTTCAAACCCATCCAAGGGCATTCCATCTAACACAGAATAAAAACTAAAGTGTTTACAATAGCTTATAGGACCCTATAATATTTAAGTTACATTCAAGCTGGTATGTTGAGTGGACTCAAGTGGAAGCAACATGGGGAAAGGGTGAACATTTAGAGGGCTATGATAATAACCAAGGAACTGATGATAGCAGATTAAACCAGGATAGAAACAGTGGCATTTATAGGAAAGTGTTCAAATTGTGTATATGTTCTGAAGGTCGCAACAACAGAATTTGTTGATAAATCTCATGACAGGTGAGAGAAAGAGGAAAGCCACATGTAACTCAGATTTTTGACTTGAGTAAGTGAAAAAAAAAATTGGTGTCTATGGTTGAATTCCAAAGGAGGAAAACATAAGGAAAAGAAAAAGGAACCATTTGCTAATTGCTTTTCAGACACACAAAAATTTCTTATGTCTTTCTGTAGGTCAGAAAACTAAAATGACCAATGAGTGACAGAGATCCAGTGCATGTGCCAATCTTTCTGGGTTTCAAAGTCTAAATTCCATTGTCTGTCAAAATGGAAGGTTTTCAAGTAGATTGTTGAGAAAACAACTGATAACAGTTTGGCAGGTAAGGTGGTTTCAAGAAAAGTCAGATTATAGGTTTTAAGAGTCACATTCTGCGCTCTCCTTACATAAGATAACTCATTTTGGCACAAGTTAATTAGCTTGTTTCTACAAAGACATAGCATTTTTTTTGTATTAAATTAAGTAATTAGTAACATACATAAGTAAGTTGGTTACTGGCATATAGTAGATGCTTAATAAGTAGAAACTACTTTCATTGTTATTATTATAACTATTATAAACTTTGTCATTTGGTTGAGATTAAAGACTACCTATTGCTTATCTGGCAAGCCCTTTTAAAGCATATTAAAATAATACAGTCTGCTGAGTTTATATAATTAATATGGAACTGGTCATGAGTTCATCCACTTACTTTTTTCTTTTTTTAACGTGTAAAAAACTGGAAGATATAGCTAATCACAATATAATTTTCCTGGCCTTATGGTTGAAATTTAACCCAGTAGGGAACAATTTTTTGTAACATGTGGGCCTGAATATTATACAGAGTCATAAACACTATATCCCTCTTTTAGCACTAAATATATAAATTAGTAGACATTCTAGAGCATGGATCTTATCAATCAAATTCAGACAAACTGTGCTATCATTAAATAATTTTATGAAAGTGTTTGTATTAAAAATTTGTTTTCGGGGATCCCTGGGTGGCGCGGCAGTTTGGCGCCTGCCTTTGGCCCAGGGCACGATCCTGGAGACCCAGGATCGAATCCCACGTCGGGCTCCCGGTGCATGGAGCCTGCTTCTCCCTCTGCCTGTGTCTCTGCCTCTCTCTTTCTGTGACTACAATAAATAAAAAAAAAAAATTTAAAAAAATTTAAAAAAAAATTTGTTTTCTTCTCCAATTGAAGACTTTGTCTCCTACTTCGGATAGAAATGTTTTCCTGTCAGCCCAGACAAGCTAGCTACAAGGATTAGAAAAATGGCCCGACAAAGTCTCCTGATGCAAATCTACAGCTAAGAAATATTTATAATAATAAATGTGAAATAATATTATTGTTATTTATACTCATATTCATATATATTTATATTTTTTTCTTAGCTTCCAAAATGTTTTATATATGTCCTTGGTTCTAGGAAAACAGAATGCAGTTTATTAACTCTTTCAAAATTTAACCACTCAACCTTCTTATATTCATCCCCTACACTGGGCTAGGTGTGAATCATAAAGCAACACATGAGAAATAGTCCCTGGCCCTCAAGAATACTCTTTAGAGCAGTGCTTTCTAAACTGAGGTCAAGAATATATTGTTTGGGAAGATGAAAAAAAGTGTGCTGAGGATATAAACTGGTTCATTGAAGCATTAATAATATCTCCTTACTGTAAGACATCTCAAAAGCTTTATGAGCTATATAATATTTTGACTTTCCAAAGGGTTGATAAGTTTAAAAAAATTAAGCTTATTTGATCAAGAAACATTTATTCAACTAAGAGGTTTAGAATAGTATTCATCACTAAGAAGTGCTACTCTGATGTTATTCTACCATATACCTAGTAAATTACAACTTCAGTATCATGCTGACAGTCATTTAGCCAATGAACAAGTTAATGTAATGAAATTTTTACAATTACAATGTTGGTACTTGAGGGTCACTTAAAGATCATTTAATCACTATGCCCTTCTCCCAACCTTTGCCTCTATTTGCACACTGTTTATGAGCCAATTCAAAAAGCTGTCTTCACAGTTGCCTCCAATCCATGTTGCTCTAGTAGCCTTACAGGTCCATTCACTCTGAAGCTATGCTATAATGGCATTCATCAGAGTCTTCTGAGATTGGAAATAAGTTTATGATTATAGCCCCTTGTGTTATGAAGGCATGGGCTATGCCTCAGAGTTCTTTGTATACAATGTTCAATTACTTAAGAGGCTCTAAGAACCAAACATAAAAGGTCCATCCCCCATATACATTCAAATGTGCATTCACTGTGCTCATCTTAAGAGCAAGGTTCTGTTCCAAGCACTGAAGATTTAGCAAAGAAAAAACAGACAATGTGTCTACTATCATGGAGCTCATATTATGGAAGGTAAATCAAACAATAAGCAAAGTGGTAAACAAACGTGCAATATAATGGCACGGAATAATAACTTTATAAAGAAAATTAGAGCAAAAAAAATTAAAGTGATTACAGTGATTTAGCAAGGCTTCCCTGGGAGTAAGAGTATTTGATTTGAAGAATTAGTTAAGTATGGAGACCCCAGAGATGAGAGAGAGGTCATACTGTGCTCAAAGAATAGCAGTAAATACTTAAAAAAAAAAAAAGAGAGAGAGAGAGAAGCATGAAAAAGAAAAAATGAATGGGGGCATTTGTTAATTCACATTTGAAAACACTAAAGAGTCACATGTAATTTAGATGTATGATAATTTTAAAATAACCATAATTGAGGTTTTTTTTGTTGTTGTTGCTGTTTTTTTTTAATTTAATACACTTGTCATCCCGTAGAGAAGTTCGTTGGATACAGTCACCTCTAACTCAATGTCAGTTGTAGACACTAACAACCAACTGAAATAAGAGCAACCATTTTTTTCCCTTTTTTAAAAAAAATAATTTTGTTGAGGTGAAATTTAAGTAACACAAAATTAACCATTGTAAATGGACACTTCTGTGACATTTAGTACATTTACAGTGTTGTGCAACCACCACCTCTATGTAGTTCCAAAACATTCTCATCCCAAAGGAAGTACTTCACTCATTAAGAATACCTACCTACATACACAGAACTATTCTAACGATCTGTACTAACAACAGTCTTATTTACAATTAAGGGCCTTAGAAAGCATTGAAAAGGAATAAGAGAAAAAGAAATGCTAGAGATGAATGCAAATGCATGTGTTGCTTTCCTCTGGGGATCTAAATCAAATCCTCATTGTATAATTTGATTTGGTTACTCATTGTTTCTAATTAGAAATAATCACATTTACATGATTTCCCCCTCCTTTTTAGTTTCTCACCAAAATTGCTTTGCTCAATTATGCCACTTTATGGTTTCATATAATTTGTATCTCTTGACTCAACAGTTCCCCACATCATTTGGAATGTGTTCTATTTTTTTTTAAGAAGTGAAAGTTTAAGAGCTATTCTCAAACTGATCGTGAGACTTAAGTAGCTCCAGTAAGCACAGAAGCATGCTAAAACCAAACTGAGGAATACTTGAAAGTTCAAAACTAGAATGATGCTTATTACTAACTATATGTGAAATTAATTAAAGATTTAATTATTTGAAGAAAAATAAATTGGCAGTTTCTACTTTTTGAGTCATTAAAAACATGTCTATTGCTCTAGGGGTTTCAAATGCATGTACAAAAAATAGACTACACAAGCTTTGATGTTGCAAGATTTCTTTAATAGGAATTCAACTTAAATATATGTCCCAGTCTTAGCTTTTTATCCCAAATATGCCAACCTACTTTCGCCTGTAAAACGGTATATATAAATGTATGTATTCACCCAGATATTTAAATATTATAAGGTAATTTTTCCTTTGTAAAATCTCATTCTCATAAAATAGCATGTAGAGCTAAAGAGGAATTTCAGGCTCATTTATAAATAAAAAAAATAAAACTGGTAAGTGTGTTATGGCCCACGGTTACACAGCTAGCTAAACACAGAACTAGTGGGGACATGGAAGTTCTGTAGATAGTGCCCACTCTGCTACATGATTTAAAGAACACCAATAATAGGAGGACAGGAAAGTAATGATAGGAATAGACATATCAAAAGTATTTCTTTCCTTTAACCTTATATATTTACGTCTATAATAATTTTTATGTAATATATCAGATAGAACACTTTAGTTTTCTTTTCTCAGTTTGTTTTTCAGTAGTCCAAACTCTCACTAGCAAAATTTGAAAAAAAAAATTCTGGGGCGCCTGGGTGGCTCAGTCAGTTAAGTGCCTGCCTTTGGCTCAGGTCATGATCCCAGAGTGCCAGGATCAAGCTCCGCTTCAGCTCCCTGCTCGGTGGGGAGTCTTGTTCTTCCTTTCCCTCTGCTCCTTCCCCTTGCCCTGCTCATGCTCTCTCTCTCTCTCTCTCACTCTTCCAAATAAATAAGTCTTTAAAAATTCCTGATAGAACACATACCTATTTATATCTATTATGTGTCACCATGTATTTGGATGCTGAGGCTACAGTGAAGTGAAATAAAGAATTTACATTTGTAGTGAAAATAAAAATATTAAACAAGTATATAAACAATATAACTTCATGGATATGTAATAAAAAGAAAGTAAAATAAACTGATATAGTAGAGAGTGATTGGAGGCAATTGTTGATGGTTTTTAAGTTGTTTGGGTGATCAGGATGGTATCTCTGGTGAAGGGGAGGTCTGATTAAAGAGAACAGGAAACAACCATAGGGATAATTGGAGGTTAATGTTCCAAGACCCACATGTAGCAAATATGTGGTCAGGCCTTGAGATGAGGTAGAATTGATAATATAGAGATCCGTATGCTCCATATGATCATTCCAGTATAGCTAGAATGAAAATGTAAAGAAGGTTTCAAGATCAAGGTAAAGCAGAAGGGAGTGAGATAATGTAGGGCCCTGAAGGTCATGAAAATATGTCTGGATTTTATGCATAGTTTTAAAAGCTATTTACCTTCTTTTTGTTTGCTTATACAGACCATAGAATTCAAAGCTAATTGCCCACAGTTCAGGACTGTATCTGATCCAGAATCAAGACATAATTTGTTTTAGGAGGAAAAAGATATATAAGCATTTTTTCCCCTAAAAATCCACTGAAAGAATTCTTATTTGATAGTTACCCATGACTGTGACCCAGTTAGCTGTATTCCTTTCAGATTCATAATTTTTTAAACATTGGAAGTAAGGTATAGGAAAATATCTTTATGCATTCTAACAAGGTACAGACTAAGAATTTTCTCTTATTTCCAATATTTTTTAAGATATATATCATTTTCATGTAGAGAAAGGGACTTATAAACAATACAAACTTCTAAAAACAAGGGTATTCAGATGAAAATGTATCCAGAATGATGATCTGTAATATTTTGGCACTAATAATGGAATATCCCATGCAGCAATTTAGGTTATTTCTTACCCCTGAAATAATTTGTGTTTTCCTGAACCATTGATAAAATATGATCTGTGTATCAAAGGAAAAGATAACCAGCAATAATGTAATGTCATTTGACTCTTTGTCTTTCCAAATTTTAAATTAATTCAGATAACCTGTAACTGTAAAATATGACATGCGATTTTAATTGAAATTTTATATCCACATGTATAAAATGTTTCTGTTGAACCCCTTCCAATCCAATAATATACTCAGTTGCTTAAAATACTTTATTTAGAATTAGAAGGTAAGTATAAAAGCAATGTTTATGTGATTCTATGCATAGAAGAGCAAAGTAATTAGGATCACTTGTAACACCTTGACTAAAGGGAAAACGATAGTAAACAGAGAACCAAACAGTGATTTAAAGAGTCACCAGCCAAATCAAATATTGCTATTCAAGATGTAGATTTTGATAAGCTGATAGTTTAATTAAAATAATAATATTTGAAATCAAACAACCTGGATTTGAATCTCAGCTCTGATCCCTTTGACCTTAGAAAGGTTCCTGACCATCTTTAGTTTCTGTTTTCTCAATTGCAAAATGGGAATAATAATGCTCACTCCATATAGTTACTGTGAAATTTAAATGATATAAATAAAGTGCTTAATAGAGTAACTGGAATATAATATTTATATTATACACTCATACTATGAAAGGTCAAAATACCACTGTATCATTCATTTCCACATTTAGGATGGAAAACTGTATCCAAGCATGTGCATTTACTTTTCCTTTGAATATTTTTCATTTGTTGCCCAGTGATTTTCTTTATTTGCTGCAAGGAGCGCCCAGGTATCTGTCGCTTGACAGTTGAGATGTTTAGAGGATTAGTGCATTGAATGGCAGGTTGACTTACATTACAGTTCTGTCCTGTGTAGCTTGCCTTCATGTTCTTAAAATACAATGTATCACAGACAAGATTGATGATGACAAAGAAGAAAACAGTTCTCTTATTGTCAAGCTGAACAAGCTAACATAACTTCAAAATGAAATTCAGACTGGGATTTCAATTTGTTTGTCTTTCCAGGGTAGAGATGTTTTCTTCTTGAACTCAAGAAAGTTAAAAACATTAATTTTCCCAAAGAAGAGAAAATATCGAGTACTTTTAATTGCATTATGCTCTATCAATTACTAAGTCATATTTATCTACACCTGAAATAGCCAAATCTCAATTGGCTGGTAATTCTTCATATTAGTATTTGGTTCTATTTTTTACTATTGTCTTGACTTCATTCAAGGTGTCAAAGGCATCATCAAATTCTTTGATTAGGAAGAGTGGGCTCTATGGGCAATGTGAGCACCAGATGAGTGGTGGGGTAAATGAGGTTTTTCCTTATTTGTCTTCATTTGATGCTTGGGTAAAATTATATTCATAATATTTTTAAAAACAAAATAATTATAAAATGTTATATAACGAAAAAAATGGAAATGTTTTCTTCCCATTATCGTGTCCTATCTATCCAGTAAGAGCCACTCTTCTTTATTTTATATCCTTCCAGAGCACCTTTATGCTACACACAAAAATATATAGACACTTCATTTAACCTTCTTTTCTAGTCAAAAGATAGGAAATCATATGTATATTTCCTTACCTTATCTTTTTAATTTATTTTATATATACAGATATATATTACAGATAAACATATATTCCTGTTTTGTTGAATTATAACTAATGTACAGTATTATATTAGTTTCAGATATTCAGTATTATGATTCAACAGTTCTATATATTACTCAGTGCTCATCAAGATAAGTGTACTCTTAATCTATTTCAGCAGCCATCCCTAGATCCACCTCCCCTCTGGCAACCACCTGTTTGTTCTCTGTATTTAAGAGTCTATTTTTATTATCCCTTTTTTTTCTGCATTTGTTAATTTGTCTTGTTTCTTAAATTCAAAATATGAGTGAAATCATATGGCATTTGTCTTTCTCTGTCTGATTTATTCACTTAGCATTATACCTTCTGTATCTAGCCATGTGGGTGAAAATGGCAAGATCTCATTGTCTTTTAATGGCTGAGTAATATTTCATTGTATATATACCACATCTTCTTTATGTATTCATCTACCCATGAATAGTTGGGTTGCTTCCATGTCTTGGCTACTATAAATAGTGCTACAGTAAACATAGGGCTGCATATATTTTTCCAAATTAGTGGATTTTTTTTCCTTTTTTTTATTTATGTTTTGTATTAGTTTTTTATTTACTTTGTAATTAGTCAACATATATTGTAATCTTGGTTTTAGGAGTAGAATTTAGTGATTTATCACTTATGTACAATACCCAGTGATCAATAAAACAGGTGCCATCACCCATTTAGCCCATCTCCCTCCCTCCAACAGCTCTGTTTGTTCTCTACTCTTAAGAGTCTCTTATAGCTTGTTTCTCCCTTTGTTTTATTTTTCTTTCTATCCCCTGTGTTCACCTATTTTGTTTCTTAAATTCCACATATGAGTGAAATCATATGGTATTTGTCTTTCTCTGAGTTGTTTCACTTAGCATAATACATTCTAGCTCCATCCACATATTGCAAATGGCAAGATTTAATTTTTTGATGGCTGACTTATATTTCATATTATTCATGAGCTATATTATATCATATTTATATCTATATCTACATTTTTTATCTATCCTACATCTTTATAGCCAAAGCAATCTTGAAAAAGAAAAGGAAACCCGTAAACCTCACAATTACAAATTAATGTTAGTTAATTTTTTTTGTAAATACCCAGTAATTGAAATACTGGATTATATAGTAATTCTATTTTTAATTTTTTGAGGAATCTCTGTACTCTTTTCCACAGTGATTACACCAGTTTGCATTCCCACCAAAAGTTGCATGTGGATTCCTTTTTCTCCACATCCTCTCCAACATTTGTTGTTTCTTGCATTTTTTATTTTAGCCATTCTTACAGGTGTGAGGTAATCTCATTGTTTTTTAAATATTTTATTTATTTATTTGAGAAAGAGAGTATGAGAGAGAGAGAGAGGTCAAACAGAGAGGAGGGGTATAAGGAGAAGCAGACTCCTCACTGATCAGGCATCCCAATACAGGAACTGATTCCAGAACCCCGGGATCATGACCTGAGCTGAAGGCATGTGCTTAACCAACTGAGCCATCAAAGCACCCCTTATTATGGTTTTGATTTGCATTTCCCTGATGATGAGTGATGTTGAGCATCTTTTCATGTCTGCTGTCCATCTATATGTCTTGTTTGGGAAAATGTCGATTCAGGTCCTTTGCCCTTTTTTAAATCAGATTATTTGTCTTTTGGTGTTGAGTTGTATAGATTCTTTCTGTATTTTGGATATTAATCCCTTAATGGATATATCATTTGCATATATAAAAACAATCTTCCATCAACAGACATTTGTTTTTCATCTCTTGCTATTAAAAAACTACTGCAATGAAGATCTATTACACAGACCATGTGACACATGCATACCTGCAAGATATATTCATAATGATGAAATTGCCAGGCCAAAAGTTAATATCTTTACTATATTGATATCCATTGCTAAATTGTCTTACACAGAGATGTATTAATTTCCATTCCTGCCATCTATGTATGAAGACCGGTTTCCCCCATAGCCTTTCCAACAAAATTTGTTACCGAATTTATGCTCAACTAGTTATGAATTAATAGGCAAAAAGTAGTAGTAATTCAGTATAGTAGTAATTTTTTGTTCTGTTAATATTATTAAGGTTTATTATCTTTGCATGTGTCTAAACTGTTTTTACATTCTTTTCTGTGTGTGATCACGTTTCTTTCAATATTTTGTATTGTTTTTAATGGCTACCTCACCAATTTTCTGGATACTACTTATACATTGAAAGGTATGCTCTCTTTGTGCTATGGGTTGCAAAGTATTTTCCTGTCTGTCATTTACCCTAAAATTAAGCTTCATTATATATATAAATATATCATATTTATATCTATATCTACATTTTTTATCTATCCTACATCTTTATAGCCAAAGCAATCTTGAAAAAGAAAAGGAAACCCGGAAACCTCACAATTACAAATTAATGTTAGTTAATTTTTTTTTTTTGTAAATACCCAGTAATTGAAATACTGGATTATATAGTAATTATATATATATATATATATATATATAATGTATATATTACATTATTGTGGCAATACAATTAACTGATAATATATATTTACTCATTTATTGAGTCATTTCTTTATCCTGAACTAATTTCTAGAACATTCTTTTTCTTAATTCTGGATTCTCTTTTATCCTTAATTTATCTTTTAATGATTCAGTAATATGCTACTTTAAGTATTGATGATTTATAATATAGTGTGTTTTCTGTCATTGTACTTCTTTAACTTTACAACTTTAAAATTTTTCTGGCTACAGTTATTAATTCACTTGTCCATACCTAGTTAAAATCATCTTTAGTTTAAAAAACATTTTTAATATTTCATTGAGATCAAGTTAAATTAATACAACAATATGTGGAGAATTAACAAGTTGATTTGTTCTACTACCTAACATAGTATATCCTAGTCTTCTCTGTAACCTTCTGTAGGGTTTAAAACTGACTTCAAATAGGCCTTGAATATTTCCTTCCGTCTTTGGTTATTATTGTAAATTATTTCTTCTTTATTTATATATATTTTATCTTGTGGTTTTTTGTATTATTTTATATTTTCTATCTTGTCATTTATTTAGGTAAAATATGCCTGTGTTTTTTTAATAATATGACATTTATTTATTTATAGCAGTTTTTCAGTTACTTTTGAGAATTTTTAGATATATAATTATATTTCTTTTATTTTTAAATATTTTATTCATTTATTCATGAGAGACACAGAGAGAGAGAGAGAGAGAGAGAGAGAGAGAGAGAGAGAGGCAGAGACACAGGCAGAGGAGCGTGACGTGGGACTCCATCCCAGGTCTCCAGGATCACGTCCTGGGCTGAAGGTGGTGCTAAACTACTGAGCCACTGGGGCTGCCCATGTTATCTTTAAATATGGAATTTTACCATTCTTTCTCTTTCTGTTTTTTTTTAAATGTTGTATAATTATCTTATTTAGCATCTCTAGGATAAAGTAACGGTGACAGTGTGTTTGGAAGTATCTCTTAATTGCTTTGAGTTCCTCACTAAATAAAGATGGCTCTGGCTTTGGTCTAATTTAGATGATTTTTCACAGTGTGAAAATATAGATGAATGTTATTTTACTGAATACTTTTTTAAGTATTTTTGAATATTATAAAAGGCTTTTTAGTATATATAGACATTGCCATATTAATATAAAAAATATAAATTGACAAATTAATATATTGAATATTATAAAAGGCTTTTTAGTATATATAGACATTGACATATTTATATATTTAATCCTTTGTAGCATTATACTCAGCAGAATGAATTTGAAAGTTGTCTCTTTTTTTATTTTCTAAAAAATGTTCTAAAAGTTTGAAATTACCTGTTGCTTAACTATTGAGTAGAATTCCCTTAGGGAACTGGTGGGACTGGTACTTTCTTAAGGAGCTAGTTCTTTGACAAGTATCTCCTTTCATCAATGGAAAAATATGTTTTACGTTTTTTTCTTTCTTCTCTGAGATCTATTCTGGTAACTTATAGTTCATAGAAATTACATACTTTCTTCCTAAAAGTTGAGCAGAGAAGTTTCTTATAATTCTTTTAACATGCTCTCTATGGGGGTTACATCTGCCTCATCATCTATTAATTTATTTGTTGTTTCTCCTTTTACATTTTATCCTTTTCTAGTTTTTATATGATAGTCTATTATTTTTTAAAATATATTTTTAGGGCACCTAGGTGGCTCAGTGTTTGTGTCTGCCTTTGGCTCAGATCGTGATCCCTGGGTCCTGAGATCGAGTTCCATATCAGGCTCCCCATAGGGAGCCTACTTCTTCCTCTAAGTCTCTGCCTCTGTGTGTCTCTCATGAACAAATAAATAAAAATCATTAAAGGTTTATTTTCCTTTGGGATCATTATTAAAACTAAATAAATAAAATGTAGTTTTGTTAATAACTTCATATTATTTTTATAACCTTAGTTATTTCTATCTTCCATTACTGAGAAAGATTTTGAATTTCTTTATTTTTTCCTCTTTCATTTTTTGTTTTTAGCTTATTATTTCTTTTGATTTATATTGCTATTTTTCTTTTAATAAATTTGAGTCTGATATATAATTAATTTATGCCCTTCTTAAATTTCTGTAATTATATAAAATAATTAATTTTTCTTATGATACTTCTTTAGATACTGTTTACATAATCATTGTTTTATAGAAGTTCTAAAATATTGCCATTTTCTTTTTGATTCAAGGATGTTTTAGAAAGGAGGTTTTGTTTTGTTTATATACGGAGAGTGATCTTATCTGTTTTGTTTCTATTTTGGTTCTTAAATTCTAGCTTATTACATTAAAAATGACATTTTTCTACACTTTTTTCTATGTTTCAGTATTGACTGAAGCTTTCTTCTGAAATATGCAGTCATTTTTAATTGCGTATTCTATGATCACTATAGCAGGGATTCATTAGTAGACTCTGGGTTATAATTTTTTCCCACAATTAGTATATTTCTACTTCTCCTTATATTTTCTATATTTATAATTTATGAATTTAGAATCAGGATAATTGACACACTTTATCATTATAAAGCAGTCTCATTTGTTTTTCATGACAATATTTCATTTATTTGTATACATTGTACTGATATTAAGACCATGATCCATGCATTCATATTTTCTTTTCCTGATAGAATTTTTCATATCCATACATTTTCACACTCCCTGAAGAACTTTGTTTAGGTATGTCTGTTATTTTTAATATTTTTATTTTATTTTATTTATTTATTCATGAAAGACACACAGAGAGAGACAGGCAGAAACACAGGCAGAGAGAGAAGCAGCAGTCTCCATGCAGGGAGCCCGACGTGGGACTCGATCAAGGGGTCTCCAGGATCACACCCTGGGCTGAAAGTGGTGATAAACCACTGAGCCACCCAGGCTGCCCAGTTTAGGTATGCCTGTTATCCATAGTATAGAGTTGGGTTTTGCTTTTCGATCCAATGTGAAAATTTCATATTTTTACTTATAATTGGTGATTTAGACTCTGAGGTTTCTGTGTATATATTTGTGTATGTATTTGAATATATATATTCACATGTATATGAATTCACATATGTATATATCATATTCTCCTGAAAATACAATATTTCTGAATCAAAACAGTTTATTATTGCTTATATCAATAAACATATCAGTTCCTCTTGTCTTAATCTTTTTTGTTGTTGTTGACATTTTCTGTTTTCTTAACCTTACTTACTGATTTTGTCAGTCATATAGTTTCTGCCTTGTCAGGGCATTCTGATCTCTCTCACTAGAATCCATAAATCTATTTTACTTTTAACTCTGTGGCTTAAGAATATTTGCTCTGATTTCCCCCCTCAAAATCTCTTATTTGGCTAAAGTCATGTGGTTTTCTTTGTTTTTCTAAATAAGGGCTCAAAGAAAATATGTCCATTGAAGTCTTCCATATTCAAAAAATATTTGTTTACTCTTTACATAGGGAACAGCATGATTGGATAAATAATTCCTTAGATCATATTTCTTTTTATAATATGTCCTTAAATAATATCTCCATGTAAATTTTCTATTCAAATATTTGGTCTACTTCTATGACAGAACCAATTAATAGTACTATATGTCTATTTTGCCTTATATCTATAATTATTTTTTGTCTATAAATATTTTACCTTGTAATTTCCCTTTTTTCCCCATTCATTCTGATTTTCCCCCCATAGTTCCCATCCACTAAATCCCTTATTATATTTTCCAGTGTCTGTTCTTTGTTATGTTTCATCCACTTTTTTTTCTTTATCTATAAAGGTTGTGGTTTTCTTTTCTCCCCACTCCCATTTATTGTATGGGTCCTGCCAGTTTAATTATTTTTTCTTCTATTTTATTTGATTTTTTCTGTATATTTATTGTGTGGTTTTCCTTGATGGAAGTATTGCCTCACATATTCTTCTAATTCTCATAAAAATGTTTGGCCAAAATTTTCATGTGTCTTGTGGCAGCATTTTTCTTACCAAAATTTTAGTTTTAATAATTTTTCTCTTTTATATTTATAATATTTTCGTATTTATGCTGTGTTAGCTTCCTTTTTATTGTTTCATGGAATTAGTTGAACTTTCTTGGCTCAGCTTTTTGTAGAATGTCATCACTCTTGATTTTTTTTTTTAATTTGTTCTCCAAGCATCTTTTATGGTGTTGCCCATATGGCTTCTATTCCATAGATTACAGTACCAATTATTCCAAATCTTACAGCTTTTGTTTGATTCAAGGGCCATAGGATAATATAATTTCAGGATAAGCCTATTATATCCAGAAAGTACCTTTTGGCTTGCATATCTAGAAATCTACTGATATTGAGCTGCCTCATTTTAATTTCTCTCTCTATGGTTGCTACTTTATTTCATCCTACATAATGTCTATGAGGATTTTGACTGGTTTTGCAGTTCTTATGCTTTTTTTAATTCACATTTTTTGTTTTATATCTGTTCAGTTACACTAGTGACTATAAATGCCAAAATCTCAATGTCTTAACTCATTAAAAGTTTATTTTTATCTCAAATAGTCCAAAGGTGGCTCTTCTATTTGAAAGGACTCATGGGGGCACTGTCTTCCAATCAGTGATCAGGGACACAGGCTTTTTTGTTTGTTTGTTTTTGTTTTTCATATTATGGCTCCACTCTCTTAAATGTGACTCCCACCATCATACTGTGAGAAATCCTCCATTCTAGACAACTACAAGTAAAAAGGTGAAAAGAAACATTAAAGGACAAAGCATTGAGTGAGTGTATATAATTCTCATGACACTTTTATTGACTGGAATAGAGTCATATAGCCTTACTCTCATGCAGAGGAGATTGGCATATAATTTAGCCATAAGTTCAGTAAGACAGAACAAGGGTATGGTGATCAAATAACCATCTCTACCAGAGTAGAATACTGGAAAGAAGTCACTTAGTATTCCATGCTGCCATAAACATATTAAAAATTGTTTCTACAGCTCTGTCTTACTCTGATGTCTTAAGATTGAGCCTAAGAATTGGTAGGTAATTCAGTAAATCTTTGATGAATGAGCTAAAAACAAAATAGATAGTCACTTGTCTTACTGAAGGAATAATGGATGAAAAGATCGCTGGATGGATCAGAAATGACAGGCAGATAAGGTAGGCAAATTGGTACAACAATTCATCTTATACCATAGAATATTATTTTCTTAGTTTTCATCTTTTTTTTCAAATATTTTATTTATTTATTTGACAGAGAAAGAGAGAGGAAGAGAGAGAGAGAGCACAAGCAGGGGGAGTGGTGGGCAGAAGTAGATGCAGACTCCCAGGGAGCATGGAGCCCAATGCGGAGCTCAATCACAGGACCCTGGGATCCTGACCTGAGCCAAAGCATACACTTAATCTACTGAGCCAGCCAAGTTCCCCTCTTTGTTTTCTTCTTATTGTCTAATAGTAAAGGATGAATGTGAGACTTCAGGTACAGAGAAATATAAATAAAAGTTAAGATCAGTGGATTCTATTCCAACTTTAATTTCATTTTTGCTCTAATTTTTGTTTCTTTTTTACATTTTTTTCTTATTCTGATTAAGGCATATTGCCGCATCAGTATGATAAAGTTAATAGAAAATAGCTCCCAAGTGCATTATTTGGTTGGATTTAGGCAACACACTTTTCAAAGTATGAACATGAAGTTGTCCATAAAATCTGTGATGATATTGTAAAGGCTTATAAAAAGTTCAAAAAATTATTTTGCTTTTATCTCATTTGTAATGAGGAAATAAATGGGAATGTAACCAACTTGAAGGTAGCCCCCCAAAATGCTGTGAAGTTAAACTTCATCCAGGCTTTGGATAGCTATGCTTTGAAGTCTATGCAGAATCTTTTTTTTTTTTTTTTTAAGATTTTAGTATTCCTCAGTGTGGTAAGCAGACATGTTCACATCCCCAGGATCTGTGAATATATTTTATTAGATGATAAAGAATTAAGTCTACAAATGAAATTAAGGTTGCTAATCAGCTGACCTTAATATGGAGAGATTATCCTGTATTATCCACCAGCTGGACCTCATGTAATCAAAAGGGTCCTTAAATGTGAAGAGAAAGGTAGGAATGTCAGGGTCACAGTGATGAAATAGGAGAAAGACTCAACTGTCTATTGCTTTTGAAGACAGAGGAAAGGAGTTAGGAGCCAAGCAAAATAGGGAAGCTAGGAAAGTCAAGGAGATAGATTCTCCCTTAGGATTTCCAGAAAGGGGTGCAACCATTCAGACACTTTGATCTTAGCCCAGTAAGACCCTTTCTGGACTTCTAATTTCTGTAACTACAGGATATTTGTGTTGTTTTATGCTATTACTTTCAGTGATTTGTTATAGCCCCAATAGAAAACTAAGAGTAAACCAAAATGTTTCTAGTCTACAAAATCTACATTTTGTTGCTCAACATGAGAGAGGTAGTTTGAAAGTCTAAAAGTGTTTAATTGAATTGTCTTACCAGATTTGACGTTTTGTTTGCCTTATTGGTTCTAACCAATTATATTACATTTCTTCCATACCTAGCAACAGGTATTTACTGGGCCATTTGAAAAAAAAAAATCAGTTTGTATGAAATGCTAAGATGAATCTTGGATAATAGGAAACCTGATTGGTCACATTGATGAGATACAAGATAAATTATTATGTTTTGAGATTCAGGTTAATGCTCATTTCTTAAAAATAATTTAGCATTTGTATGAGATCCAAATTCATATGTTAGTTTGTTTTCCTCTCAATTAAAAAAAAACTGTTCCTCTTCATGGAAAACATGTATTACATTTTTATTAGGTTAGAAAAGACAGATAAACCTGACTAGCTAAAAGTAAAACAGTTAGGGAAAAACATATTTGTGGACAGTTTCAAAGAAAGTATGCAAAAAAAAAAAAGGTACTCAGAAGAAAATTATCTTCCACACCAGACGTACATATCATAAAAATGATTGTGACTTTCAGGTATTTCTCTAAAGAGTGAACCATTTTGTTCAGTAACTTAATCATGATCTAGATTTTCATATTCAAGTAGATTTCATATTCAAGCACGGGAGTTGCTGGTTGGAAATGTAAAATGAGCTGAAACATCACAATAGTATAAAGTACATTTCTGATAATTTTGCTAATTAAATTGTTACAGAAAAGTTGCAAAGCTCTGTCTGCCCCATGGGAAGGTTTATTGCTTTTCTGAAGTATTCCAACAAGAAACCAAACTATGAGCACTTATGAAACAACATAATATATAAGGCCCAAAGTTAGATTAGCCAAATTGTTTTGAAGAGGCATCAAATAATTGATCAGGAAGTAAAACTGTGATTATAGAATAAAATCACAGTTGAATTGTAGCAAATAATTGCAAAAATAATTAAAGTCACAAATCCTCCCAGTAACAATGTGAAACAATTCTCTTTAGTGCCCCACAGGGATGGAACTTGCTAGCTTTGATTGGGATTAAACCTGGAGGTAAAAGAAAAGGAAAATTGTGGTCTGGAAGAAATCATATTGCGAACATATCATCCATAAGAAAAAAAAAGTTCCTGAAAAGTGAATTTGGAAGTTAGGTAATTTCCATTTCAAAGGATGCAATTTATTATAGTTCCTTTAATGATTTTTAAAGGAGTCAACGTAAGCTTGAGCTTTCATATATAGATAGATTTCTAGTTCTTAGTTTATTTCTTCTGCTGCTATGGGAAAATAGAGCCAGCTTGTTTCACATCTCTAACTGAAAGAATAGGAACTTAATTAAGGGGAAAATTTTGCTTTCAGAAGAATTATGGATATGATTCTTATAAGCAAATGTTGACTCTGTAGGAGTAAAATAACTGTTCTTTTTGCTTCTAGTACTTATATTCCTCATATACAATGCATTATAATACTCACTACTGGATGACACCCTAGCAGTAGAATGAATGATTTCTGAAAATACATCTTCAATCCTTTCAAGATTCTAGTAATAAAAACACAACCTGAAACACACAAATACGTTGCTTATGTTCTAGTAGGCCTTCATGTTAGCTATCTTTCTTTTGATGTATATGTTATGATCCAAGTGTCAATATCTATCAATCTGTGATCTCTCAGGTGAAATAAATAGAATTGCCCATGCAAAGACGATACCACAAAGAAAGCCTTAAAAGATAATGACATAAACCCCACTCTTGAATGTAAAGCACCTAGTTTTAGAAAACAAACTAAACCTCAACTCTTAAAAATTCCAGTGTTTTAATACAATTATTTTATTAATTATAAATTATTTATTGAGCTCCCACTGTGTCTTTGGCACTGTGTGTTACATTTATACATAAGGGATTTGTAATTATATTATGAAAACAAATTATATGTGTAATTATATTGTGCCTTCTCACAATGACACACTAGAGTAAGACAAGGTGGTATATAGTTAGTTAAAAAATTAATGCAATGAATGACTAAATTTAGTGTTTTTTAACTCCATATTAATATATCCCCTTTAATTAAGTACATTGTACTAATAAATCTGTCATTTTAAATTATAGCTAGACAATCTCAATCTGTCTATATTTAATAAATATTAATTTAGTACATACTATGTACAGATATTGCATCATGAGATCAAACAAATATGATGAATAAAGTGAGAAAAAATAGACATAGCTTTAGCTCTTTCAGAGCTTATACAATGGAAGGAGATACATACAAGAAAATAGACACTTACAATATAGTGTGATAAGTAATAATGCTGTGAAACAAGACAGTATCTCCAGCTTGAAGTGTCAAGACTGAAAGATGAATAGAAATTCACCAAATAGAGAGGCTAGAAATGTTCTAGTAGAGAATATAGCATATAGCAAATGTGCAAAGTTGGAGAAACAGAAAGGGAGGGAGGGGAAGAGAGAGGAAGAGAGATGGCCTGATTAATAAATGAGAGAAATTAATTATGGATATGATAGAGTCTGAGCAGAAGGGTGAAAAGAAATGAGGGTGAAAGAAAAAGTAGGAATTATAAGTAAAACATTCAGGAATTGTATCACAAGTAAGGAGCAAATATATGTCTACACAAGTGCGTGCGCGCGCGCATGCACACACACACACACACTATTTTTTTTTTTTTTTTAATCCATCTGTCCAGGACAAAAACATTTCCAAGTGGCTGACACCCTATCTGAAATTCATGTTCACAGAAAACAACAAATCACTCTATCATATTTTTTGGAGACAGAGATAGTCCATTAGAACACTACTAGAGGAACAATGCAGGGACATTGTAATAAAGGTAGTGAACATTGCCTTTTGGTTATATCTACTGAAAAGGAAGAGGTTTTTGTGGAGCAGCACAGAATAGGAGTCAGTCTCCAGAATGGCTGCATCCCAACTTTTCCACACCTCATTCATATACTTATTTATACAACAGGAGTTACACACTTGCAGCTGTGAACAACTCATAATTTAAAAGCTACTTAGAGAAGTGTTTTGACTTTTTTTTTTTTAAGATTTTGTTTATTTATTTGAGAGAGAGAGAGAGAGCGGGAGCATGAGAGAGAGAACAAGCAACGGAGAGGGAGAAGCAGGCTCCCCACCGAGCAGGGAGCCTAACACTGGGCTCCTTCCCAGGGCCATGGGATCATGAAATTAACCTAAGGCAGCCTTTTAAATGACTGAACCACCCAGGTGCACTGAAAAGTGTTTTGCTTTAACCACACCGTGATACTTTTTTTTCAGTATTCAAAGTTATTAAATTATAAATAAAAAATCCAGATCCTAGTTTTCTGTAATAAACCTGAAGCTCTGGCAATGTTATCCTTTCATTTCTTCCTGGAAGAAACCAGCTGGAGCAGAATAATGGCAGTCTGTGAAGGTAGGGCAAGCAGACATTTAGTTTGCTACACTCTTATATATCCAGCCTCTGTAGAACTTTGAAACTTTGACCCAGGGTGTAACTTTTATGGCTATTAAGGGCTAACAGCCTCACTCTTACTTTAGGTTTTTACCTTGTCTCCTAGGTTGCTGGCTTGATATCTTCTTTCATTTTGTTTAGAACCCTATCTAACTTTTGGCTATGTTTCTACCCTTCATTTTGAATTTGAATTCATAGGTCTTGTCTTTCCACATATTGCCCCAGTGGACAGTTCCTCACACAATCTATTACCACTTGGAAAATATCAAATAATAGCACTCCTCTGCTCAAAAATCTCCATGAGATGTCCATTTCATTCAGAGTGAAAGGCAAATCCCTATCACTGATCCATAAGGATCAGTTGTAACATTACTGAACATATCACCAGCTATGTTCCTCATCTACTCTGTTCCAGCCCATTGTTCTCCTGATTGTTCTTCAACCATGCCAGATATGATCCAAATGCAGAGCCTTTCTGCAGCTTGAACAGTCTTCCCTCAGATATGTTTTACTGTCACCTTGCTCTGTTCATTTCTGACTTTTTTAAAGGCTTACCCTGATTATTTGATTTAATAGAGCAACTTGTTCTGTTCCCCTCTGCTACTCACAAGTGTCCTTACTCTGATCCCCTTTTGTACTTCTTGTTGTCTTGGTTATAGCATTTATTATTTTCAAACCATAGGCTTCGTAGGTACATTTATTTATTGTAGGTACATTTATGTTTATTGTTTATCATCTATATTTCTAGAATTCATGCTCTGTGAAGTCAAGAATTGATGTATTTTTTTTGTTTATTGATCTCAGAGTATCTGGAGCAGTGACTAATATTAGTTGGAGGAATAAATAAATAAATAAGTGAATGAGTTACACCTGATCAATAAATGAATGAGTGGCTTAGGATAAAATGTGAAATTTCAACCTTATTCCAAGTTCTAGTCATAAGACCTCTTACATTTACTTTCAGAAAGAACTTCTGTTTTGAAATAACAATAAATTTATCAACACTGTTAAAACAGTGTATTAGTGTAAATGTTCTCCCAAAGCCTCATGTTTCTAACCTGGCAAAAAGAATATATTAATGCCTCTGAGGCTTAGTGTGAAGATATAAATGAACAAATGATTATAAGTATTCTTTTATAAGTGTTAGTTTTTACTAGTGAAAATAATAGAAGCTAACATTTTAAGCATATGCTGTGCATCAGGCACTATGCTAAGCATTTATAAACATTATCTCATTTAATCTCATTGAATTCTTATAATAACCTAATGGTACACAACATATTACTGTCCCTATACACTAAGATTTAAAGAAGTTGTTGGCAGAGCCACCACTCAAACTCAGGTTTCTTTAATCCAAATTGTTTTAACTATTTTCTATTCTTGTGTGTTATATTATAAAATAATAGTCTTTTGTTTCTTACAGATCCAGTCTTTTATTTCTTATAGATCCAGACACACCTATCTCTTTTTGTCTTTTCCTACATTCTTATTTCCTAGTTATTGATGCAGATCTTCCCTAAATGACACAGTAATAGGCAGTCATGCACTAGCATTATATTGAGGAATTGCTAAATGGTGTTGAATTGGGCTAGAAAGTGCAGTAATAACCAAAGGCCCAAGTAAGTGTCTACCAGAGCAGGAAGGCTACATCAGAGAGCATGCAGTGGTTGAACAAATGTCAAATTATAGTATCTAGGTTGAAACAAAGGGAGCAGGGTAACAAAGAATAGGGGGGAAAAAGGAAAGACGATTCTTTGAAATGAACATGGTTCTCTTCAGCTAGAGTGCCTCTTCTAAACTGACCCCATGGAATACTAGTCCACTTTACATAAAACATTCTTATTCTGTACTTACATATTTTAGTGGGAGAAAAGCAAATGAGAGATTGTCATCTGCCCCAGATTCCTGGCGTTTGCATGATTTCCTACAACTACCAATGAGCCAGAATTGCTGTTCCCTCCACACAGTTGCATAGTTATGTGCTAAAACAAAAAGAGAAAAAGCGAAAAATGCAATTTGGGCAGTAGTAGTCCTCCAAACCCAGCATTTCTTTAGCCTATATTTCCCAAATGATATTCCAACAATCATAGTAATTTAGCCTGTTCTGTTCTTGATTCTAGTAGAGAGAAAGTGATTATGTAAAAAAAAAAAAAAAAAAAGGTATATTGTGCTGTTTGCTGTTTGGTATTGCACTTCAGCAAAGGAGCATCACCAGCTGACAGTAATCAGGCAAGGAAGAGCAATTAGGCAGAAATTGCCCAGATTGTGCCTGAGCTTAATGAAGGTAGAAAGGTGAAGATCACTTGTAGTTTGGTCAGCACACCAGGAGTTCAGTGTACAAAATGTACAACTTATAAAGTATGAAGTATTAGTGAGCCCCACAAATTAAGAGATCACTTTGAAATCTACAGGGAGATCACTTGTTACTTAGGAAAATGGGAGACCAGTTTAAGTACTAGGGACTCTTCACAATATGCCTGGTTTGCCACATATGAGTCAGTGGATTAAATGACATACAATGAAGAAGATTACGGCTACCTTCTTAGGAAAATATGTTGAGTGAGTTTAGAGGAATATGATTGCTCTAAAGCAAAATAACCCAGGAAGCAAATCCAGGGAATAGGTACATTATTTGGGTAAGGAAGTGATTCGGTAAGATGAAAGTTTCCTTAAAAAATAATTAAAACTGCATGAGAAAATATGATGTAGAAAGCAGGTGACCACAGTACTTTGCTTCTTAAATGGAACACATAGATAAATCATCTCAGTTGCCAAATGCAGTGACATAGTGCATTGGAAGGAGTGTTTGGAAATCACAGGCAAAGATTTTCAGTAGATTCAACATTTGGTGACTATGAGACCTCAGGCATATTTAAAATCTCCAGTTTTTGGGATCCCTGGGTGGCGCAGCGGTTTGGCGCCTGCCTTTGGCCCAGGGCGCAATCCTGGAGACCCGGGATCGAATCCCACGTCGGGCTCCCGGTGCATGGAGCCTGCTTCTTCCTCTGCCTGTGTCTCTGCCTCTCTCTCTCTCTCTCTCTCTCTGTGACTATCATAAATAAATAATAAAAAAAAAAAAATTAAAAAAAAATCTCCAGTTTTTGGCTTTCTTATTTTTACAATGGAGATAATACACTAAACTTTTGGCTTGTTGAAGTAAGAAATAAATGAGGTGATATTTAATTTTTTTTTAATTTATTTATGATAGTCACAGAGAGAGAGAGAGGCAGAGACACAGGCAGAGGGAGCAGCGGGCTCCATGCACCAGGAGCCCGACGTGGGATTCGATCCTGGGTCTCCAGGATCATGCCCTGGGCCAAAAGCAGGCACCAAACCGCTGCACCACCCAGGGATCCCCATGAGGTGATATTTAAATCTGCTAAGGCTGTGCCTGGCATATAGGAAGTAGTCAAAATGTTGGCTCTTCTTTTCAGTCTCTTGACTCATAAAATAATAAATGGTCTGCTGTTAGTAGATTTATTCTTTTTGAATCAAGATAATAAAGTTCAAGCTAGAGGAAATAGGGAAATGTTGGAAAGACATAAAATAAAAAAAAATAAAATACTCTGCCTGTTTGTTATAGAGCATTTAACTTTTTAGTGTCTTCAAATAATTTCCACTTGAAATTTTTTAATTATAAAAAGTATCTTTGTATTTACATATTTTATACATTATATACTTAAAATTTTTCCAATAATAAAATAAAATTGCATTGCTTCAATTAGCATTTAAATTAATTTCTTATCCCATTGCACTTAGTTTTTCTTTACTTCTTGTTTTTATTTACCTACTCCATTTTCTTCTTTTCTATAATGTGTTTATTCTTTCTGAGATACAATAATTTTTAATAAGAAATATATATTTGGTCTCTGTCCCCTTTTCTAGCAAAGAGCTCCTAAAACTCTTGGAATTTCCTAAGTGATCACAGTGATGAAGGCATCTTAATATTCATAACAAACTCCTTATAATCATACCTGAGTTTATGTTAATAAAGTCATTTCTGGAAAGCACTTAAGGATGGGGCTTGTTACCAGGGGAGCCAACCTTGTGATTGGATATTTGTAACATTCAGACTCATCCCTCTGACCTCAGGGAGTAGAGGCTAGAAGGTAAATTGATTGCCAGTGGCTAGTGATTTAATCAATAATGCCTGGGTAATATAGCCTCCATAAAAACCCAAGAGGACAGGATTTACAAATCTTCTGGGTTAGTGAACACATGGAGGTTCAAGGAGAGAGGCTTATTCAGACAGCTTAGGAGCTCTGCATTTTTTTCTCCCTATGCATCTCTTCCATCTGGATATTACTGAGTAATACCTTTTTTTATATAATAAATCAGAAATGTAGTGAGTAAAATGTTTCTCTGAGTTCTATAAGCTGTTCTGGCAAATTAATCAAACCTATGGAGGGCATCCTTGGAAACTAACTAATCAGTAGCCAGTGGGTCAGAAGCACAGGGGACAATTTGGACTTGTGATGGATATCTGAAGTAGGGGAGGGGGATCCAGTGGGACTGGGCCCTTAACTTGTGGGATCTCATGTTGTCTTTAGGTAGAGAGCATCAGAATGGAGTCACATTGCAGGATACCCAATAATCCTACAATTTGCACAGATTTGCTTAGTGTGGGGAAAAAACCCACACAAAGGGATGGGTGTGAGAATCAGTCCTTCTCATCCTCTCTTCCCTTGACTCATGCTTGCTACATTATTTGTAACATTTTTATTCATATAATCCCTAGAATTTTGGTCTATTATTTCTATTTCCCTTAGCATGGTACACGCAACAAAGTAGAAATTAAGAAATATTATCTCTTATTGTTGTTATCTTATTGTTGTTATCAATTTCTCTCTGTATTAGTTATCTATTGCTGAATAACAAATTACTCCCAAACTTAGTAGCTGAAAACAACTACATGTTATCTCACACCTTCTGTGAGTAAAGGATGCTAGAACGTAATAATATAATGCCTCTGGCTCATGGTCTCTGTCATAAGATTGAAAGTAACTGTAATGTCAGCTGAACTGTTGTCTCATCTGAAGGTTCAACAAGGGGTAGGAAAATCTTCCAAACTAGTGAATGTGATTGTTGGCAGATCTTGTTCCTTTCTCATATGACCCTCTTCACAGGGTTGCCTCACAGCATAGCAGTTGCCTTCCCTCAGAGCAAGAGTCTAAGAAAGAGCAAGAGTGGGAACCCAAGAAGGAATTGTGCTTTTTTTTTTTTTTCACAATAATCTTGGAAGTGTCATCCAGGATATCTTCTATATTCTATATATAGAAGAGATTCAGTAAGCTCAGCCCACACTTAAGGAGACAGGATTACACAAGGACATGGATGTCAATAAGAAGGTAGTAGTCATTAGAAGCTATCTTAGAGACTATCTCTTATCTAAAATTTCCTTTTGATATTTACAACCTTCCTTAATTCAGGCCTTCAGTGTCATTTTAAATTCACCATACCTTAGAACTGCATTCTTAACTCTCTTTAAGCCGCCCTCTTCACTGGCAAAATATTTACCTTTTAGAAGTATTTCCCCAGCGAGGAGGAGAGAAGTTTCTATGACCTTCTGAATTAAATTTTAAAGCCCTAGGACAAAATTGGAGATCTTTGAAAAATCTACCCCTGGCTTTTCCAGCTTCACGTCACTGTCAATATCTCTATTCTCTGCCTCAGAAATTGTCCTGAGGAGCAAGAATGAGCTCAGGAATTGATGATGGCTAATTATATTGCTTTATATATCCCTGTGTTCAAATTAAACAGTTAGAAATACATAGGCATAAAAATCGTGATATTCTTCAGATGAAATCTTAACAGATAATTCCTCAAATCTTGGCAAGCAAGTCAACTTTAAGCATGTAGAAGTCAGTTCCCTGGACATAGCTGCCATTTCAAAGAGCTCAACAAAGTCAGATCTTCAAAACAGCAGATACGATTTTAAAAATGTCTTTGTTAAGGATGCCTGGTGGCTCAGCCTTTGAGCATTTGTCTTTGGCTCAAGACTGATCCCAGAGTCCTCGGATGTCGAGTCCCACATCGGGCTCCCTGCATGGAGTTTCCTCCTCCCTCTGCCTATGTCTCTGCCTCTCTCTCCATCTGTTTCTCTCTCTCTGTCTCTCATGAGTAAATAAATAAAAAATCTGAAAAAAAGTCGTCATTATTTTCTCAAATTTCCTCCATCTTTACTTACACAAAGTACTTTTTTTAATGTAACCATTCGACAAACATACAGTATGCCCGAGGATCAATGCTTTTGACAGTTTTAAAAAGAAACATTGAAACATTGGCTCCATATCATACGACCAATGAGTGATAAACCTAGAACCACAAATCAAATGATATATTTATGTTTTGGGTCCTCTCTGCTGTATAGCATTGTCTCGCGTATGTTGTTACAGTCTGTATCATGTGAAAAACACCCAGGATTTGGGTAGATGCTTCATTTTTTCCTGAGCTTTTTTTTCCCCTTTAAATCAGTTCAGAAACACACACAAAAAAATCATAAATATTCCAGCTTGATACCAACTATCTTTTCAATTATTTGTTTTCAAGCCTCCAAATGATGTTAGATTTCTTTTTGTCTGATTTGGCTTGTGGGAGGGAAATCATATGTGTTTCATTTGTTTCTATATTGGTAGTGAAATAACATTTGTGAAATGTGTTTAAAATTATACAGGTCTGAAATTAACTATAGATTTGACATACAACATTCTGAATTTAACAATTAATTTAGCATACAATACATTTTTAATAAGAACCAAAGTTTTTTTTTTTTTTTAAAGAGGCATTTAATCCTACTCCTATCTATACATGGAGAAAAAGCAGCAGATTGAATAATGAATACATTTACACTGTAAACTTTAAAATCTGTGGTGAATAATAGCTATAAATTTTTTTCTCTCTTATAGAAGAGTCACAGAGCATCATAAATGTTTTCATTGGATGTTAGTGTGCTTAAAGGTTGTCTGGTTGTTTTGTTTTTTAATTTATCATCGTTTCCATTCTCCATTAGTATTTTCAGATAATGTTATTGGAAGGGGATTTCATTTGCTTGGGCCAACGTATGACTACCTTTCCAAACGGAACTGGAGAAATTTTTAAAAAAGATCTATGCTTCTTCTTGCTGAAAATAATGTCCTCTGGCCAATCTTTAGTAGTGTAAAGGTATGAGTGTGGGTGTGTATATGAATGACTAGAAGCAAAGCTATAGGTAAATCAGCATAAGCTGATGCTCTTATAATAAAGGAATATGTTATTTTCTTTTTTCTACTGGAAAGCAGAGAAGAATTGCTCTCAACATAAACATGGTTAAAATGTAATGACATGCAGAGTTATCTCAAGGGGAGTACATCCAGTCTTATCTGTCTATCTCCAGGGGAGTATATATAAACTAAGCATAAATATTTTTATGTGTGGCAGATTTTTAAAGCTAATTGTTAGTAAACCATAGCTCCACAAAACCCTCTAAGGAGCAATAAACTGCTCCAGTATTAAGAGCATTGTAAAATAAAATTTGGCTAGTGTATATAATGTATTCAAAGGGAATTGATGGAAAATATAGTACAAATAGCATGCAGTATTTAGTTTGGTATGAAAATATTTTAAATATGAATTATAGGACCAAAAACATGGAATAAAAAATGCCCAACTAAAAATGAAAATCATATAATAGAGCCCATCTTTAATACAGGGTGAAAATGAAACTTTCTTTCATTTTTGCCAATTGATAAAATATAAATATATATGTGTATGTTTTTAGGAGTAGTGGGGACAAGATCTCAATTAGCTGAACAGGATTAAGATTAATTTTAAATGCATTGGGAAAAAATAAATGCATTGGAAAAGGATTTTCAGTTACCCAGATAACATAACATAATCTCTCATCCCATAAATCACCAAAAAGAATAAATCTACATTTTCATGGGTTGTGAGTCTCTTTTCTGGCAAACAGCTACTCAGAAAGAAGAAAATATAAGTATAAACCTTATTTCAATTATTTTTTGTTAAAATTTTTGAAAATTAAACAATACTAAATGTCACATAAAGAAAAATGTATTGTAACCACAGCACTTACTAGATGATACGCATAGGTCTTGGTGATGTGTTTTCAAGATTATTGTTCAGTATAGTTCATCAGATAGAGCATGTCATAGATTCATGGGAAATAAATCATGTTAGTCATGACTATTAAAATTAACTGAGTTTAGATAGCAAGGACTTTCTCATTTTTGCCTCCCTGTCTTTTATAAATTTGAATTTTATATAATATTCTAAACTTCTAAAATATGGACACTTTATTGTGGTTTGATGACTCTTACTAAATTTTTTTTTCTGGGTCTAAAATTTAAAAAGCCCCCTGCAGTTGAAGACTGAAGTTCAGGTAACAAATATTTGTAATAGATTATATTAATACATTGTCTAAATACATATTGTCAAATTTACAGCTGGAAATAAAATTAATGGAATGACTACAACAACAAAAAATCTAGTTGTTTTGTACAAAGTCCTTTGCTAAAGGGTTCAGGGGTGGAATATGAAATTTAATGAGTATAAATGTCAAGTCATGCATGTGCAAGGAAAGCACCAAGCTAAGTTCAACTTAAATGGCAGTGAATTAGTTAACGGGGGTGAAGAGATAAGGATAAATAACTAGAACCAACATCTGAATTCTCATTGCATTATACAGGAACCAAGAAAGCTAATAAGAGTCTGACTTTTACGAAGACCAATATATTATCCAAAGATATTGTGCTGTCTTGTTTCATGGGAATAGACCAAATCTAGGATGTATGATATATAGTTTTGCTGCTTCATTTTTTTTCAGAAATGTATAATGAAGTTTAAAAGTTTTCTGTAGACACATTGATGAATTAAGTTTTGCACATAACAAAATCATTATTTCTCAAAATATGCAAATAATTGATCTGATAAGAATTTAGAATTTAAAACTGACCTAAAACAAACAAACAAAAAAAAATGTTTAGGGGATCCCTGGGTGGCTCAGCCTTCCGCCCAGCGTGATCCTGGAGTCCCGGGATGGAATCCCACCTCGGACTCCCTGCATGGAGCCTGCTTCTCCCTCTGCCTGTGTCTCTGCCTCTCTCTCTCTCTCTCTCTCTGTGTCTCTCATGAATGAATAAATAAAATCTTTAAAAAATGTTTTAACAATTGTGTTAAAAGTTTTATTAAACAGATTTCTAAAAACATGAAACCACATATCTTGGTGATAATAGTTGAGGGGTGTTTAATTTTTGCTTTTGTTTGGTCAAAAGGTATGCGTGCAAAATTCCAAAACAGCCTATATGAAACTGAGGTTAATGTCTTAGAATGGACCTGCAACACTGATAACCTATCTGAAATGTATTACTATACATATATACTACACTAATTAGCATAATGCCAAAGTTTCGATATTCTTTTATGATGATACCCTTACTTGTTTTGTATCTTCTGTAATATGAACAAATGAATTGTGCTTTCATCTTATTCACTGTTCTTTTTCAGACTTCTAGAATAGTGTCTGACCCAGCTGCTTAATAACCACTTGTTGAATGAATGATTGAATTAATGAATGAGATCCTGCTTCCATAATGCCCAGGTGTTGATAAGTAGCCTAGATTTTCAAAAAATTTAACATGAACAGTTTACTATAAAAATTATTAATGATTTATAGGAAATTAGCTAAGAGGGAATAAAAGAGTACACTAAAGAAAATTCTAGGGCTGAGGGAGAATAGTCAAGGAAGGAACAAACTTTTGGGAAAGTGAATCCACTCCAAAGTTAGGATTCAGACTTTTCGGAGAGAGTGTGATTATAGGCCATCGGTTAGGGAGAATTGACTAGGTTGTCCCAAAGCAGAGTTGGTCGGCATTTCACGGGAGAGAGGCTGGCTGAGATGCCAGAGAAATGCTCTTGGGAGCTGCCTGCTGGAGGTGCTACCAAACTAACTACAAGTCATAACCAGGAGGTCACCAGGAAGCAAGCTAGGGAGTCTCTGGGTCTAGATGTCTCTTGCGATGGACTTCCATTAGTCAGCCAGTACTCAATTATACAAAGCACAGAAGAGAAGTGTACTACAGACACTCTGTCTATCTAGGAAGTTAGAAATTAGACAGGGGTTAGAATTTGGGTAGCATCATTTATTTTCTTTTTACTTGATTCCAAAAGAATCTTAGTTGTCTAGTCTTGATTTTCTTGTCTGTCCTTACAGTTCTTTGGAGGATTAAATGAGATAACCTATGCAGATGTCTAATATAGTATCTGACCATAGTAGGCCCTCATTTTGATTATTTTTCCCTGGTTTCCTTACATGGTCTATTTCCAGTTTAAACCAGTAATTAGGATATCACTTCATGCCACCTTACCATGCTATACTTAGTAAGAAAAAAAATTAAAATGACCATTATAATTCTAGAATAATCCCATTCTTTCTTTACCATCTATGGAAAATATGAGACTTAGTAGCTAAGTAGAAAGCAAGATGCTGCCTGTGATCTCTATGTAGTGTACTCATTTCTACTTACTACTTCTTAACTTTCCAAAGCATTCTATGCCTATAGACTAATTTGATCTGTAAATCCACTCTTACAGAAATTATGATTCTCATCTGAAACATGAAGAAACCCTATACCCCTAGAACAGTGGGTGACAGGTCACAGCTTGTTAGTAACCATGAAGAAAAGAGTCAGTGTCATCTGATAGCTGGCTCCATCACTTTGCACAATTATTATGTAATGGAGTGGTATTTCTTTTTTAAAAGTTTTATTTTAGGGATCCCTGGGTGGCGCAGCGGTTTAGCGCCTGCCTTTGGCCCAGGGCGCGATCCTGGAGACCCGGGATCGAATCCCACATTGGGCTCCCGGTGCATGGAGCCTGCTTCTCCCTCTGCCTATGTCTCTGCCTCTCTCTCTCTCTCTCTCTCTCTCTGTGACTATCATAAATAAATAAAAAATTAAAAAAAAAAAAGAGAGGCCAGAGCCTCTCAAAGGCAGAGAGTCCTCCTCTCAGGTGAAACTTCCAATTGACTATCCCTGTCAGGCCATATTTAAAAAAAAAAAAAAAAAAAAAAGTTTTATTTTATTAAGTCAACTGATTAACATATAGTGTATAATTAGTTCAGTGATTCATCATTTGTATATAACACCTAGAGCTCATTACATCACGCACCCTCCTTAATGCCCATCACCCAGTTACATGATCCGCCCCCACTTCCCTTCCAGCAACCCTGTTTGTTTCCTATAGTTAAGATTCTCTTATGGTTTGTCAACCTTTCTGATTTCGAATTATTTTATTTTTCCTTCCATTCCCCTATGATCCTCTGTCAGAGATTTTTAATTTTTGCAATTTTTTTCCAGATACCTGCTTATCTGTCTTCCTTTGTCATTAGGACTTTTTAAAAATTAGATACGTAAGAAAGTCCAACCTGTAAAATAAAGTCAAACTAAACTATTCTGGGGAAGGTAGAAATGTGGATACAGTGACCAATTCACTGGACTTCCTCTTCTCATTTTCTAAAATGGACCCTGTAGGTGAGAGGAAGCATCTTGCAGCTTTAAAGAATCCCATTTCCTTTCACATAATAAAGCATGCTAAAATGCTGTAAAATAAATAGAAAACAGCACCTGCCAACTTCTGTGGCCCCTTGCCTTACTTGGGTTTCCTCTCTTTGAATTCTGCTTTTGCAACTTCTGTGGCCCCTTGCCTTACTTGGGTTTCCTCTCTTTGAATTCTGCTTTTGCAATAAAGCAAACTGTCCATCAACTTCAGTATATTGTTAAAGATTACTAATTGTAAGTATTGCCTTGGGTTGGCCAGAATGAGATCTGCCTTCTTGTTGCTGAATGCACACTTGTGAGAATAGCCATGTCTCAGACACAATATCAAATGGACAAATAATTTAAAAGTCCTTTAAAGCCAGAATTGCCCTATAACTGCTTTTGGCCTAAGATGGTATTAATTTTAAGTTGTTATTTTTAAACTCTTACTGTTACCCCTCTTCATAACTCTGCTTGCTTTCTAACTCCCTAAATCAAAACCTAATTCTCTGAGTGGAATACATTTTTTTTTAAAATAAGTCTCAGTCCTTAAGCGGTTAAGCTGCACCTCTGGGAATTCACAGAACAATATCAGTCATCTTATGTCAAGAAAAAAATAATGTCTAATATTTGACAGAAATAAATTACTTCATATGGGACAGCTACATTTGGTCTGATACTTGTTGTCAGCTTTCACTGGAAGACGAGGAACTAAGAAATAGATTTCATCAAATTCTGAGATGGGAGGAAATGAAATCTTAGCAAAGAAAACAAGTTATGCCTCTGAAATGAATTGTATGAGCGGGAAGATATATCAGGTGAAAAGTGAATGTTAAAATCATTTACCAACAGATGACATAAAACATTTTGGACAGATATTTAAGGATAGAAAGCCCTGATATTACCAGTTTATAAAATATTCATGTATTCAAGAAAACTAAATGATCTCTAGATTTGGGAATTGCTTGTAAACATTCCCCGGTTTTGTAGTAGTTTTTTTCTTCACGATACTCCTTTTTTTTTTTTTTTCCTTTTCATGAGCTGCCTATTTGATATGGGATTTGAAGAAAAAAAATTTGTAGTGTAAATTAATCCCTTAGCTTGAATGTATCTACAGTAATTTCTCAATGCTTGCTCACCTGGATCACTACAGATTTAAATAAAGGTGCCATATGTACTGTCTTGCATCAATAAGGAATGAAGCATCATATCTGTCAAAAGAAGAGGAGAAGACCAGATAGCTTAGAGGATTAAAGGTGGGCAATGGAACCTTTCAACTCTAAGTCACTTGCCAGCTGTTTGTGGTAGGTTAACTTGACAGAAATCATTACTATCTAAAGGCTGTTCAGTTGTCTCCTTGTTGTCAAAGGCATGGCAGTCTTCATCTACGCTTGTTAGACACATGTCCATATCACACAAAACCAGTCCTGATTAGCAGCCAGTGAATTTATCCCCCTAGGGCAATATGAAGCTTTCCTACCTCTACCAACAAGTGGGAAAAATGCTGTTTAAGGTGCTGTCCACAGACAAAATGCCTCTGATACTTTATCTATGTCATATCTAAGAAAGATCGTTTGGAGATGAATATTCTGCTCATTTAAGTTTATTTAAAATAGCTGACTCTCCAAAGTTAAAAGACCCTAAAAATGCAGTTTGCAAAATTTAAAGAGATGGACTTTGTTGAGTGCTAATTACACAAAAAAACACACTGGTTTCAGGGAAAAATATATTCCTTGCACTCACTCATTTCCAATCTTTAATTTTAAGCAGAGAATGTTATGTAAATTTAAAAATGTTTAATAAATAAAATATATACAGAAAAGTCCAAAAATGATAAGAATTTTCACAAAGTTAACATGTGTTAAAGAGTATCTTCATTAAAAAAAAGAAAAAAAGACTATCTTCATTAACACACAGACTGTGATTAGCATCCTCAGGAAGCTTTCCTTGTGCCCGCTCTTATTTCAGTTCCTATCTTCTCTCAAAAGTATATACATATTTTTTCCATTGCAGTTGATTTTTGAGAATTAATATAACTTATTTCTTAAACAATGTTGTCTGAGTTTAGAGTTAAAAACTTTTTAAATTATAACTAGCAAAATAAAAATATGGGATATGAACATTTGAAGATGAGATTTAAAACCTTAAGCCTTGGATTATCCTTGACCAAAATTTATTAAAGTTTATATATTTATTTACAATGGTTTCATGTTGTATTTGTCTGTAGATGAAGGTACCAAGGGGGGGTGGGCATTGAATGCAAGGCCTCAGACCATAAGAAAAACGTTACACAGAAACATGATAAAAGAAAGTGAAGTAGAATTAGCCTGTATTGATGGTGGTATTTCATTTCTAACACTTAATTACATTATAATTTTAGGTGGAATATTTAACTCTTCTGGGTTTCAATTGCTTCAAATATAAATGGAAATGCTAACTTGCTAAAGTTAGCATTTCTTACTAAGATCTGTGATTCTAGGGAGATAGTTGCAAAACACTTTTTCCACTTTTTACACTCTTACCACCATCTCTACTACAAAGTTGAAGGATTGGTCTCTTTTTATATTTACATAAGTAGGGGTGGGGATATGGGGACTTCTCATGAGACCTGTTTTGAGCTGGGGAATACAAGATGTGGGAATGAATCTTTCTTTTATGCCAAGGTCACAGCTGAAATGTCTATTTTAGACTATCTCAAGTCATGAGGCAATGCTAACTTTGCCGTTCTTAGCAAATATCTTTGAGAGGTAGGATACAGACTTAATCTTTCACATTATACAGATAAGAAATGAAATCACTGAGCACTCAAGTGATTTATGAAGCAGCAGGTAAACGTTAGAAGTGGAAAAAAAAGGAAATTTGGTCTCTTGTCTCTTGTTTCAGGATTCTTTTCAAGGGCTTCCTGTTGCTCCTGGGCCACATAGGCACTTTTGATAGCCACTGGAATGAATATTGCAGAAACTGTATTCTGCAAAAGGTTGAATGTGAAAAAGACAAAGGGGCTCTTTCTTATTAAGCCCTTGAGCTCTGGTGTTCAGTTTTCCCAATATTAAGTGCATGGACAAACAGCTTAATGGCAGAAATGTCACTGCCAGCACTTTAAAGAGGTTAATCAATACTGAGCCTCAATCAAAATTTTACCATTATGTTTCCAAACAGTGAAGTCCTCATGGAGACTTTTACATATTCACTGAAATGTTTTTAGAACATAGAGGTCGGGCTTTTTAAATTGTTCAAGTGTTGCCAACCATCAGCAGTTCCCTGTAGATTATAAACAAGGAATAGAGCCACTGTCCTCCTATTTGATACTTGTTTTCCCAGAAGAGAGCTGGAGCTGCTGGCTGAAATGTCAGAATAAAACAAGACTTGCCTATTTTTAGCTACAGCTTATACAGTTTCCCTACTCTTTAATCATGTATCAAGATTTTTATACCAGCCACCTTTTAAGAGGCTTCAAGTTAAGGAGAGCCAAACTCAATAAATCTGGAAGATACTTGAACACAAATTATCACAATATATAGTAACCTATGTTTTAAAATAATTATTATAGAAACATGCAGGTTTTTTGTTCCCTGGGATTTTGTCTTTTACTATCCTAACCAGTGTGTATGTGACTAGTTCCTTGGTCACAAAATTGAGCACAATGTCAAGGGTTCCACAAAGAATTAGAGAGAAGAAAAGTAGAAGGAAAGATGTAAGAGGTTAGTGTCCTAAACGGAAGCTGCATCTCAGACAATATCCTTGCCTCCTGCATCACATCCCATGGCCAGAGAATATTTAAGAAAAGGGAATATAATCAATTTCTAAACCCAAAGAAGAACATGTTATATAGGAGAGAGTAACAATTGGAAAAGTTTCAATTGCATTGAGATCTCAAGTGATCCAGTGAGAGTACTAAGCTTAGAGCAATAATTAAATCATAGTATTATCTCTTATGTGGGTAGATGATGGTTTGGTGAAAATTTAAGTATAGGTGACATGACAATTTGACCTAGAGGCATAAGTACAATAGATGCTTCACCCATTCATCCAACACATATTTACTGATGCATATTCTGTGCTAATTTCTGCTCTAGATTCTGGGTATAAAGAGAGCAAGTGGTTGTGGATATTGTATGCTATCGGGAGAAAATAAGTAGCAAACAAATAAATGTATAGGTCAGACAGTGCTAACTGCTATGAGGGTTAAGGACAGATAATGAAATGATTTTTAGCTCAGAAAGAATATTTGTGTAAGTCTTGTTTGATCATCAGTGTTGAGCAAAGACCTAAGCAAAGTCCAGGAGTGAGCCATGTCACTATAACTGGGGAAAGAATGTCTCTGGCACCGGATTAGAACATGCAATGTCATTGAAATGGAAATATACCTGGTGTATTTCAGGAAGAATTCAGAAAGCAATAGGCACAGTGAGTGTCCAGGATAGAGGTAGGAAGGAGGAAGAACATATAGTACCTTACAGGTTATAACAAAACTTTGCGGTTTTACTCAGAGGCAGGTGGGAGAGTTTTTAACAAGCAAGAAAATTTGTGACCAGGTTTGCCTTTTAAAATAATTTTTCTGCCTGTTCTATGAGACTAGATTGTTGGGTTCCCAGGATAGACAGCAGAGAGACCAGTATGGAAATACTGGTAGCCTAGGCAATAGATGCTGGTGGTTTTTTGACTAGATGGTAGCGGTGAGAGTAATTAGATGAAGCTTGATTTTAGGTATATGTCTAGAAGGAGATCTATCTGGTGATGACAATTTGAATGTGAGGTGTGAGAAGGAAGAATCAAGGATGATACCAAGGCTTTTGGCCCAAGGAAGTGGTGGGATGGACTTGGCTATTTCCCAAGTTAGAAAAGACTGTGAAAGAAATTGATTTGGGGAGCATGGGAGGGGTAGGGTTCACATGAACTAGGATTTCAAGTTTGAACAACTTAAATTTGAGATTCTACTAGACATCCAATTAGAGATAAACAATCAGTGGCTAGATATATGAATTGAGTTCACAAAACAAGTCATAGTTTTGTAAATTGATGAATCATCAATCTATAGATGGGTTTACAGCCATGGATCTGAGTGAGTTCACCTAAGAAGTAAGCAAAATGGTAGTCTGAAATGAAGTTATTTATTAAGAAATCCATAAATAATAGGTTATCTCTAAGCCCTTTGTTACCTTGGAATCTAATAAAAAACAGTCTTATCAATTGGAGATATATTTATAATATATTTGAGGCTTAAGGTCTTGGGAATCATTTCTGTGGCTTATCAAACTTCAGACAATGAGTTATAGCACCATTATCTGGACTTTACAAGAGGTCTGGTTAGAGCATTTTTCACTTAGTCTTGTGTACGGAAATAGAACATTGTCTTCTGTCTGTTGTTCTTAACCCCACTTCAGTTGTGTGACATTCTTTCATCCATTCTCAAAAGATTGCTTATCAGATAGTACACTGCCTTTACTGTGAAATACTGATGAGTTTGTGGGAGTATTTTCTAGAGTTGATAAATCAATGCACAGCATTCCATTTTAAAAGAAAGTTAACTGTCTATGCCAATGCTTTTCAAAGCACATTCCAAATAGCATTAATTTCCAAGGATTAAAATACGTAAAATATTAAGTTAAGCAGATTTCTATACTGCAGGACTTCTCAGGGCCTTTCATAAATTAGTGAGGCTTGATTTCACAGAAAATGAGAGAAGCTATAAGTAATATTTGTCATTTCCAATTGGTTTTTGAATCTTTTTCTTAAAGTACAGTTCTTAGGTCTAGTGTCATAAGGAATAAGATTGTTCAGTGGCCAAAGTGCGTAACATTAAGTATTCTTTTATTATACCAAAATTATTCCCATGTTACAGATACAGGAACAAAAGTAGAAGAATTAAAGTAGCTCTCCCAAGACCATAGATCTAGCAGATGGGAGTGATACAGTTTAAACCTAGAAACTTTAAGTTCACAGTCAGGTCACCAAGTTACTGGTTTTCAGAGTGTGGTCCCTAGACCAGAAATATTAGTATCACCATGGAAGTTATTAGAAATATAAATTCAGTCCCATGAATCAATACCTGTGGAGATGGGAGATGGACCTCAGTACTTTTGCAAACCTTCCATAATAGTTCTAATACTGCAGTATAACAACTCCTAGCTTAAGTCACTGTAATAAATTGGAATAATACTGTACATGGTAGAGAAGTCTAAGGTAACTGGGTTAAAGAAAATAATCACCTATTCTAAATTGGAGATCTTTGCTTTTATTATAAATCAGAAACACTCATGGAATTTTCATTTTTTTGCTTATTTTATTTAAATTCAATTAGTTAACATATAGTATATCAGTTTCAGATGTAGAGTTCAGTAGTTCCATTCATGCAATTCTTAAAACATCCAGATGACCCTCCAAAACCTGACTATTCTTAGGTGAGGTCAAGTATAAAAGCTACAGATGATTTTAATGCATTATCAGAACTGAGATAAGAGGAGGGATTAATGGGGGACAGTCATTTGCTATTCTATGTCAGTGCTTCCCCAAATCTTATGTGCTTGGGAATACCCAGAAGATATTATGAAAATTATATATCAATCCACTAATTCTGGGTTGATGCCTAAAATCTTACATTTCTATCAAGCTCCTTGATGCTGATACTGTGTCTAAAGACACACATATTGAGTAGCAAGGATTTAATTTACCCTTATAATTTCTCACTTTCTCACACATTGTTTTGTATTTAATGACCTTAAAAATAAAAGCTTGAAAAAAAAATAAATAAAAGCTTGAATTTATTTAGAAAACTGCTCTAGAGGAATTCTAAGTATTCTAGACACAATGTGTTAGCAATTTAGCTGTTTTTTTTCCCCATTTCACGGTTGCTGATCAACCATCTTGGTCTGCCTAGGACAGATTAGGAAGTAAATGCAAAGCATTCAGTGCGGAAGAGAATAAATTCCAAACAGACTTTGATGATTTTATCATCCTGCAAGGGTATGTACTTCCGTCTGTTATGGAGGGACACCTATCCTAAGCTAGAAATACATTCTAATTTAATGACTACTCCTAGTGTTACACCATATGTAGGAAGATGTAGGAGTGAACTGGGTTTACAGAAGAAGGTTACCCAGCAATCTCAGAATATCTTACATCTGTCTAATATTCACAGACTAACTGGTAGGTAGAGCCACAATTTGAAATCAAGCCACCTGGCTTTCAAGCCTTCCGTCTTAACTTCTATCATAGGCCAACTACTCCTCTAATGCCTTGAGGTAAATTTTCTCCAAAATCAGGTGAACATAGTTCAAATGTGTTAATCACTGAACTTTATAATTTTTATTAATTTTCACCTCATCCTTTGAAGATTATATTTTGGAAGTTGTTATACATATTTTAAATAAATATAGAAAATGTTTGGTATATATACACAAAATACTTCTAGTAAACACAATCCAAAAAGTATGGAAACCACCACTACCTGTGAACCATTTCCTCCCTTCCCCCTCCTCTTTCTGTCTCTCCCTCTTTCTCTCTTATGTATGTACATGTGTGTGTGTGTCTGTGTGTGTATCATGATCCATCCTACTTCTAAGGCTCTTGTTTAGGAACTTCATTCATTGGTTTTGCCTAAGTTCTATAAGTTGCTCAAGTGGCAAGCTGATAAATGAGTGTATCTTACCATCAAATTTTAAGTATTGGAAATAGAATAAGTTCAATATTATAATAAATTCTGGTCTATTTTAAGATATTTAGTAAAAGTTTGTTTAATATTCTGATATCCTATCTCTATAAGCTCTTGAGACATTTCTAAGAGTCTAAGCAACAGAATGAGTTTGAAATCCTATACACAGAATCAAAATTTGAAATAACCCCAATAGGAGGTAAAACCCTTGAAATATATACATTTCAATATTTCTACATTTTAATATATATTTCATGTAAGCTAGAAACATTTTAGAAAATAATTTAAATTGTAATTCCTCAAATACTTCTTCAAAATCCAGATTCTATTTATTGCTGCAGAAATTTTCTACTAACACATCAAGGCATTATTTGATCTATTTGAAAAAATGCATTGTAAATTTGAGCAAGCTAAAATATTAATTGAGAGTATCCTAAAATGGATTTTCAATTAAATTCTCTATTTTTTTCTGTGCAGATGATAAAAATTACATTATTCAGTATGACCATTTTTTAAAGTTCCTTTAAACATCCATCACTTAACCAAATAACAGGACAGTTCCACTAGAATAATTTTCAATGCTGGGTTAAAATGCTTTTCTAGAAAATTAGGGCCTTTCTATTCAATAGCAGTGAAAACAACAACAGTACTTGAGTACTTAAAAGGCTCTACGCTGTGTGTTTTGCATGGATTTTCTTAATTACTATTCATAACAGAGCAATGGTCCATTCAATCTGACCACATTCTCCTTGACACATTTGTTGGTCTTGGCTTTTGTGGCACCCCTACTCCCTCATTTTCCCTTCCTCTGAAAGCAACATCTTAATGTCTTTTTCAGACTCCTCCTCCTTCCTCTACCCAAACTTTTAATTCTAGAATGCCTATATGGCTTAACCCCTTCTGGTAGATTGAACAGTGCCACCAAAATGATTTGTCCAATGTCTAACCTTTAGTACCTGCAAACATGAAGTTCTTTGGAAATAGGGTCTTTGCAGATGTAATTAAGGTAGGAATTTCAGGTTGATATTGTCCCAGAAATAGGGTGGATGCTAAATTTAATTACTATTGTCCCTATAAGAGAATAGAGAGGGAGACTTAAGACAGTGAGGTAAAACACACACACACACACACACACACACACACACACACACACAGGAAGAAAGAGGCAGAGATTGAAGTTACACTGCCATGAACCAATGAATGTCAGGGACCACCAGAAGGTAAAAAGGGGCAAGAAATGGATGTCCTTGGAGCCTTCAGAGAGACCATGACCCTGCCAACACCTTCACTTTTGCCTTCTGGTCTCTGAAATGATAAGAGAATAAGCATCTATTTTAAGCTGCCCAATTTGTGGTGACTGGTCATGAGAACCTTGAGAAATACCCCCACGCCTCTACTTTTTTTTCTTCTTTTTGTCTCCAGCTTCTCTGACCTTACATACCCAGTGTATGCTGAAGAATTAGAAGTTAAACGTAAGATATAAGCCCTTCTCATGTGCTTTAGATATCTATCTGCTTTGTGTTTCTACTTGGCTGTCTTAGCACTCAAAATTGAAATGTTTCCAAAAACCCTTACTTACTAAATCTCCCAAAAAGAAAAACCAGTTTTATTATGTCTTATTTATATCTGTTTGTCATGAACATCTCCTCAAGTGTCTAGAGTAAACTAGAATCATTCTTCATTTTATTTTGTCTTAACTGCCCCTACCCCGTACCTAATTTGTGAACACTCTTATGGTTTATAACTTAGAAACATTTCTCAAATCATTTCTCCTGATCTCCATTTTTTACACATATTTTCTCTTTTTATTGCATCTGTCTTCCCTTATTGGTTTTCTTAGCTTCTTATCCCTCTTATGAAGCTCTTTTATACACATGAAACCAAAGAAATCATTTAAAATATAAATTAGATAATGTTGTTATCCTGCTGAAAATCATAAAATGACTTTCTTTTGTACTTATTAGAAAATCCATAGTTTTCGTCATTGCCTGTGAGGTCCTATATGGGAGGACTTTGCTTATTTTGTACTTTTATTTTTACCACCCGATCTAGGTAGAACTGCTCAAACTTGCTAGTTTTTACATAGCACTTATCACAATATGCATTCTGATGCTCACATTTTCTTATCGTTTTTATTCACTGAATTGTAAGCTCATGAAAGTTAATTTGTCTTTTTTGTATTCACCAAAAAATTCCTGGGATCTAGAAGAGTGCTAGCACTCTGTAGTAATTTTGAAATGGATGAGGAAGATCTATATTACCTTCATATATCTGTCAGGTTCTCATAGAGGCTATTTAATTTCAGAATTTCAACAGATAGTGTTCCTGAAAGATGCCTACCTGTGTCATTAATCTGTATTTTTATTAGTATTTGGTACTTACTGAACACTTACTTTGTCCCAGGTACTGTGTTAAGCTCTTTGTCTATATAATCTCATTTAAACCTTATAATAACCCAGGGAGGTAGAGAGTTGAATCACTTCCTCCTACAAATGAGAACTCTTATGCTCAGAGAAAAAAAAAAAAATTTGCCCAAGACAACACATCTCATATAGGCAAAGTCAGGTCTGTGGTAATAGATTCCAAATTCATTGTGACTATGTCATTTTCCAGGAAACTACTTCAAGACTTCAGTAGTCTTTTCAAAGCCCTTTTTTTAAGCATTGACTTTCCTACCACCCAAAGACAAACTATATTCAAAATTAGACAACAAGACAATATCCTAATATTATTGTAGCATTTTCCTGGCAAGTCTTAGGGTTAGGGTTCATAACTTTATTTCCTAGGAACTGCTTTAAAGGAAATTCTTAGTTGCAAAATATTTTGCCGTAATTATCCTTTGAATATAGGGCTACTCACTCACTGATTTTGCTCAGTATATATCAGCATAACTTTTCAAAAATAGTTACAAATGGAATTCATTGAACCTCAATGACCAAAGCAGTAATGGCAAAATTTGGATTCAGCCAAATTCTTTAATTGCCAAAAGTCCCAAGTTGTTTTTTGTTACATAGTTCTGTTGACATATTTACTTAACTCCTGTGAGAGTTAATTTTATGTGTCAATTTGGCTAGACTATGGTACCCACTTGTTTGGTGAAACACAAGTCTAGATGTTTCCTTGAAAGTCATTTTTAGATATGATTAACATTTAAGTCAGTGCTGTTTACATAAAGAAGATTACCCCTCTGTAATGAGGATGGCCCTCTTCCATCAGCTGAAGGTCTTAAAAGAAAAAAAAAAAAAATCAAGGTCCCCTGAGGAAGAAGGAATTCTTTATCCAAATGTCTTGAATTCAAGATTACAATCGTCCTCCATTCTTCTCTGCTTCTCCAGCCTGCCTTGCAAATTTCAGACTTGTCAGCTTCCATAATAATGAACCAGTTCTGTATAATAAATTTTTCTATTTATCTATACATCCTATTGTTTCTATTTCTGTGGAGAATGCTAACCATGTAACACATATGTGAAGGGAAAGCTTCTAATAGTTTTACTTTTCTTTTTATTTTGTTAAAGCAGTCACAAAGATACAGTGCGTTTCCAGAAGAAGAGAAATATAATTCACCTCTTGATAGGGAATGTCAAAGTTCCGGGAGAGCATGGCAACTCCCAAACTGGTGATTTTGCCAAGGTCATTTTTGCAAACTGCAACCTGACACATGCCCTGATTTGTGATATTACCCTCTGTTATTAAACCAAAATACCTCAATCTTTTTCTCCTCTTCAAAATTCTACCTCTCAGCACTTCACATCCTTGATGTCACTTATCATCAGTGCTATTTGGCATTTAAAAATATTTTATACATTGTGCTTTGTAACCAGAGTTCATAGTAGTTTTTTTTTTTTTAAAGATATGGAATCCGGAATTAGGCAAGGTTCAAACCCATTAGGTACCTCTTGAGACAGTTAATGAATTAATGCATCTCTCTAAGCCTCAGTTTTCTTGTCTGTAAAATCGTAATATCATACATAGTACCATCATATGGTACTGTTATAAAATACAAATGAGGAAACATTCATAAAGAACTTTTGGGGCACACCTGGGTGGCTCAGTCAGTGAAGCATCTGCCTTCAGCTCAGATCATGATCCCAGAGTCCTCGGATTGAGCACCATGCCTGGCTCCCTGCTCAGCTGGAAGACTCTCCCTCTGCGACTCCCCCTGCTTGTGGTCTCTTCTCTCTCTCAAATAAATAAGTAAAATTTTTAGGGGAAAAAAGAACTTTTTGTAATTGTACCTAACATTTGTTGATCACTTTCTCTATATGAGGCTGGCTGCTGTATTCATTATGTGATTCAAACACATAGCAACAGAAATCATTAATTATCCCCATTTGATAGGTGAGAACCTTGAAATCTGTGTCATTAATTGTTCAGTTAAGAGTCTAAGAACAATCTAAATCTAGGAACAATATAAAAGCTGAATCTTGATTTCCTAGGTTATAGTTCATTATTCTTTCACCAGATCATGATGTTTCCCTCTTTTTATTCTCCTAATTGAGCCTACTATTGTGTCTTGCCCATTGTTGCTAAAGAAGACCTATTAAATAAATGAATATTCAAATATTTTTTTCAGATTTATTGAGGTATCATTGAGAAATAAAATTGTAAGATATTTAAAGTATACATTGTGATGATTTGATACATTGTGAAAACATTCCCTCTAATTAATACATTCATCATCTCATCTATATGTATATTTTTTTCTGTGAGAATGTTTAAGTTCTACTCTCAGGAAATTTCAGTTGTATAATACTGTGTTAACAATGTTTTACATCAGATCATTAAACCTATTCATCTTATAACTGAACATTTGTGTGTTTTTACCAACCTCTCCTTATTTTCCTCACTCCCCAGCCCCTGACAAAAACTTTTCTGTTCTATTTCTATGATGTTCTTTCCTTGTCTTGTTTTCTTTTCTTTTTTTTCTCTTTTCTAAGATTTTACATATGAGTGATACCATGCAGTGTTTGCTTTTTTTGATCTGGCTTATTTCACTTAGCATAATGCCTCAGGATCTATCCCTGTTGTTGCAAATGGCTGAATTTTCTTCTTTTTCATGACTGAATAATATCCCATTGTGTGTATGTCTATGTGTGTGTGCATGTGTGTATATCTCACATCTTCTTTATCAAGTCATCTGTTTTTTTTGTTTTTTTTTTTAATTTTTATTTATTTATGACAGTCACAGAGAGAGAGAGGCAGAGACACAGGCAGAGGGAGAAGCAGGCTCCATGCACCGGGAGCCCGACGTGGGATTCGATCCCGGGTCTCCAGGATTGCGCCCTGGGCCAAAGGCAGGCGCCAAACCGCTGCGCCACCCAGGGATCCCTATCAAGTCATCTGTTGATGGACACTTGGTTTGTTTTCATATCTTTGGCATTGTGAATAATGCTGCATTGAACATGGGTGTGCAGATAGCTCTTTGATACACTGCTTTCATTCTCTATGAATAAATACTCAGAAGCGGAAGTGTTGAATCAATGAAAGTTGTAGTTTTAATTTTTTGAGGGTTCTCCATATTATTTCCCATTTTGGCTGTGCCAATTTACATTCCTACCAACATTACCCAGAGGTTCGCTTTTTTTCCACACTCATTCCAACACTAATTATTTCTCTTGTCTTTCTGAGGATTGCCATTCTAACAGGTGTGAGGTGATATTTCATTGTGGTTTTGTAGTTCCCTGATAATTAGTGATGTTGTGGATCTTTTCATGTACCTGTTGGCCATTTGTATGTCTTTGAGAAAATGTTAGCTTCTTGTGCTAATTTTTTAATTAGATTGTTTGGGCTTTTATGCTATTGAGTAGTATGTGTTCTTTCAAACCTTAATCACCAATTACAATTCATGTAGATTATAAAATCAACCAGTGTGATTTTTGTATTTCAGATTCTAGTAGATGATTTAGAAGGTTTTTTTTCCCAAAATTTTATTTAAATTCTAGTTAGTTAACATATAGTATTATTGGTACACGTGGGTGGCTCAGCAGTTGAGCATCTATCTGCCTTCAGCTCAGGGCATGATCCAGGATCTCCTAGATTGAGACCCACATCAGGCTCCCTGCATGGAGCCTGCTTCTCCCTTTGCCTATGTCTCTGCCTCTCTCTCTCTCTCTCTCTGTGGACTTCATGAATAAATAGAATCTTAAACAAAATATATAGTGTAATTTTGGTTTCAGGAGTAGAATTAAGTTATTCAACACTTACATATAAGACCCACTACTCAACAAAAGTGCCATCCTTAATGCCCATCACCTGTTTAGCCCATCCTCACCCCCACCTCCCCTCCATCAACCCTCAGTTTGTTCTTTGTAGTTAAGAGTCTTTTATCGTTTGCAATGCAAACTGGAGCAGTGTGTACTCCAGTTTCCAATGCACTCTGGAAAACAATATGGAGGTTCCTCAAAAAATTAAAAATAGAACTCCCCTATAACCCAGCAATTGCACTACTATGTATTTACCCAAAGGATACAAAATACTAATTCAAAGAGGTGCATGTGTGCCAAGGTTTATAGCAGCATTATCAACAATAGCTAATTTTGGAAAGCCAAATGTCTATCAAATGATGAATAAAGAAGATGTAGTATGTTTATATGTAAATATATACATATGAATAATATATATAATATATATAATATATATAATGGAATATTACTTAGCCATCAAAAAGATTTAGAGGTATTTTAAGAGAAATTTTGTTTATCTTAAGACCTTGATTAAAAAAAAAAATACCTGATAAATTTTGTGAAATGAAAATAACTAGCTGTTGTAGACATGTTTGGTGTTGCCAAGGGTCTTCAGTAATGAAAACTATTTACTCCAGTCTTGTCAGTAATACATGATATCTTATAGTTATTATTGGAATTATAAATTTTACTATTATACTTTCTATTTTTTATGAACCAAAACTTTGCAGCAGACAGATCTATTATACAGATCTATTATACACTCTAGCTATTGTGCTATACTTAAAGTAAATGGCACAATATGTGGTACAAACAAAAAGTTCTAAAAACATTGTGGTGATGGAAAGATTTAAGTAGTTATCTCAAATTTTACTTGCTCTGCTAAACTGGATCCTGAAACTCTGAAAGGGTAAGGTGTTAGTATTCCAAGATACTAGAAAGAATTTTGACTCCAGATCTGTTTTTAATTTAATTTTTATTTATTTATGATAGTCACACAGAGAGAGAGAGAGAGGCAGAGACATAGGCAGAGGGAGAAGCAGGCTCCATGCACCGGGAGCCTGATGTGGGATTCGATCCCAGGTCTCCAGGATCCCACCCTGAGCCAAAGGCAGGCGCCAAACCGCTGCGCCACCCAGGGATCCCTTGACTCCAAATCTGAAATCTAACTGAAATCTTTCAACCTAGCTGAACTATGTTGTATGTGAAATGTGTAAGATGCACAGATGATGTCTAAGGATCTTCAAAGTTCTAAAATTTTAAATTAAACATAAATAATGTTTAACTACAGTCTAAGTCAAATCCCCAGTTTTTTTTTGTTTTATTTGGTCAACATAGCATTTTCAAATACATGAAATTATCTTTTATTTTATTGATGTTTACAGACAGTGAGACTTTCTAAAACAAAATAAGAAATACAGTTAATCCTAAAAAAATAGTGAGAAGACTGACAAAATCGTACTAATAATTAGACCAACAGCACCGATTGATTGAAATGTAATACTTAGTTCTCCTGCTATAGAAAACATATGCCTAGTCCATGTTAATGCTAGGCCCATGTTACTCACTAATATTAACATTTTTATCCCTGCATTAATATGAATTTGAGTCTCCAATTCTGAACAAACCATAGTCTTTCCTTCATCATTTCCTTTCATTCTAAGAAAAAATAGATCCATCATAACATAGTATATAATGTCATAATATTGAACTTCAAAGGATATAGACTTTTTTTACACATTAAAATGTGGGTGTAGGAAGTGTACTAGTAGAGTTACATCAAGAGTTTAGAGCTATAGAATATAAAATAAAATTATTTCCCTAACATAGGTAAGTGAAATAATAGAAAAGTAGTATATAGATGTATTCTAATAATATGGCAGATGAGATAATCAGAGAAGTCCTTTTATAATAAAACATCTAGATCTTTCTTGGAAATGGAAGTGACAGCATATATTATTAATGTATTGCTGGGCTTGCACAAGGTAACAGACACCTTTATGAGCCCTCTCTACCAAACATGTAATAAATATCATAAATCTCAAATCAGATTCATGAGGATTGAATAGATTTAATCTAAAGCAAAATGCCTAAAGCAGTGCTCATTTCAGAGAACTAAATCTTTTTTGGAAGAATGTTATTACTGAAATATAGTTGACATATAATGTTAAATTAGTTTCAGGTGCACAATATAGAAATTTGATAATTTTCTTGTAATGCTCACCAGGATAAGTGTAATTACCATCTGTCAGCATATAACATAATTATGATATTATTGACATCTTCCATATTGTATTTTTATTTTTAAATTTATGACTTGTCTAATAAGTGGAAGTTTATACCTTTTAATTCCCTTCACTTATTTTGCCCTTTCCTCAACTCCCCTCCCCTCTGACAACCACCAGTTTCTTGTCTGTAGTTATGAGTCTGTTTCTGTTGTTTGATCATTTGTTGTGTTGTTTTTGTTTGTTTGTTTGTTTGTTTGCCTGTTTTTGACTTCAGGAAACTAACTCTTTGTCCTGCAGCAAGGCAGGGCAAATGAAACTGAAATTATTTTTTAAGTGATATATAAGGTCCAAAGCAGGTCACCCCCAAAACAGGCCACTTTGGCAATTGAGACTATTTTGATTTATAAAGCCATCAAAACACAGCAGATTCAGCTAAGGCTCCTTATCTCCCTCTCAACTGGAGATTTAGGTCTAAATCTAAAAAAATTAGATAAAGAACCTGCTCTAGGAAGAGTACTATCACTGTTAGATATCTTCATTATGACAAGAACTAGGTACGGTATACAGGGATGAACCTAGCAAGACCTATTTAATCAAAGTCCTCTCTTTGTCCCATTGTTTAATGGGACATTTATTTATTAAAATAAATCCCATTATTGTTTAATGGGATATCCCATTAAATTTTAATTTAATTTAATTTAATCCCATTAAATCTCATTATTGTTTAATGGGATATTTATTTGAGGGGCTCAAAAAACATTTGTTTACCAAACTTCTGTTCTTTTTCATTCTTCTATAATCTGCATTCTAGATTATATTCTTTCCCTTTGAAGTCCCAGAACCCTATTCCTTTCTCCCTTAGTTCAGAATAACACATATCCCTTGTTTTGCTTGACTGTCTTTGGAATTCCCATTTTTATGTGGACTCCCCATGCATATGCTATTAAATATGATTTTCTCCTGTTAATCTGTCTCATATCAGTTTGCTTCTTAGTCTAACAAGAAGGATTTTTTTTAAGATTTTAGTTATTTATTCATCACACACACACACACACACACACACACACACACACACACACACAGAAGCAAAGACACAGACAGAGGGAGAAGCAGGCTCCATGCAGGGAGCCTGACGTGGGACTTGATCCTGGGTCTCCAGGAGCCACCCGGGCTGCCCTAACTAGAAGGATCTTGAAGGGGAAACGAATTCTTTTCCGACAGTAGATACCTTCAAAAGTACACTCAAGGGATACCAAGAAAATTGTACTCATTAACTTCTAGCAGAGTAAACACAGAGAAGGAAGGAAGAAGGAAAGAATAAACATAAACTCAGCTTAAAACAGAAATTTATTACCTCACAATTCTGGAAGCTGGAAGTCTGAAATCAAAGGGTCAATAGAACTGTCTTTCTCTGAAGGCTCTAGCAGAGATTTCTTTCTTTGTGTCTTCCAATTTCTGGTACTCCAAGCATTTCTTGGCTTGTGGCTATATCTCTCTAGTGTCTGCTTCTGAGGTCTCATTGCCTCCTCCTCTTCTGTCAATTCTCCCCTGCAAGTGTCTATTATAAAATAATTGTCATTAGATTTAGAATTCACCTAGATAATTCAGAATGATTTTGTCTCAAGATACTTAAGATTTTGTCTCGAGATACTGCAAAGAATCTTTTTCCAAAAAAGACAAATTCACTGTTTCTGAGAATTAGAATGAGCACATATCACATTGGGCCACAATTCAATCCAATGGAAATTTAGTTTTTTTTTAAAAAAAATGGTAGTCTGAATTGGATAAGAAAAAGAAAGATATTATATACACATCTTTTTATCATATTTTACCTCATATGTCCAAGTTATCAAGTTGAGAGTTTGGGGCTAGTCTTATGAACAGGCTAGTTGAAATGTGTAAGATAAAATGGAAAAGAGAAAGTAGAAGTTTAATAGTGCCTTGGTAGCTGTCACAGACACTGCAATTGCCTATCCAGTTGCCATTTTTACTTTCATTTTTTGTTCACAGAGCCTCAACCTTGCTCAGGACAGCAATGTGCCCAGCACAGTGGATTGAATGATAATTAGGATAAATCACATATGACCATCCTTTGATTGATATTAACTTGTGTCCCAATTCAGGATACCCTGTTTCCCAATTCAGGACACCCAGTGATGTAGTTATGACCAATAGAATATAAATAACCATTTTTGTCAGTGTGAAAAAAGATTTTCTTCTCTGTTAAAAGGAAAATCCTATTCTTTTTGTTTCTTCTTCTATGTTCAGATCACTGGTATAAAGATAGATGTGGGGTTGGGGCATCTATAATATGACTCATATCTAAGCCCAACATAAAAATTCAATGACATCAGAGCAGGAAATTGTGTGTGTTCTTTTTTTTAGATTTTATTTATTCATGGGAGAGAGAGAGAGAGAGAGAGACAGAGGTAGAGACACAGGCAGAGAGAGAAGCAGGCTCCATGCAGGGAGCCCGATGTGGCACTCGATCCCGGGACTCCAGGATCATGCCCTGGGCCGAAGGCAGAGGCTAAACTGCTGAGCCACCCAGGCATCCCCAGAGCAGGATACTGTTGCACAAATACCATAATTGCCTTTTTCTGACTTCTTCAAAGTGAGATAATTTAATGTCTATATTACTAGAGCAAGTGTTAGATTTTCTATTACTCGAAAACTAAGTATATCTACCTAAAATTGCAGGTGATGACTTTTCCAATGATCTTCATTTCTCCACATTTTTTATCTATATGAAACATCTAATACCTTCATGGTCTTTTGTTGTCCAGATTCACTTTTACAAGGTCAGATACTAGAGGAAGCATCTGTTATTCAAAATTATTTTCAGTACTTACTATTATCTATCCACTAGAATGAGGGAAATTATTTGTTAGGGCCTTCTTTATACTTCTCACTTTCCTTTAAATAGTTGTAAAATACTGACATATTATTGCTTTAATTGTGAAAAGAAAATTAAATCTACAGGAATTAAAGTTTTATTCTCTGTTTCTCTTCTTTTTATGTTTTCTAAGAAACACAATGCTGCTATTTGATACATACCTGCGCCCCCCAGATTTTTGATATATGAGACAATGCTTAAGAGCTGTCACATTATCATATGTATCTGATGTATTTTCCTGGCAAATACAATGTTGACAGAAACAATTGACACCTAACATCTAAAATATAAACCGCTCTTCAGATTATTGACTTATGACTCTGAGAACAGCCTTCAATAGCACTGACAATCACAACCTTGCTCTTTAAAAAGTATCTTTTTAAATGCCACAACTTGCTCCTGTAGAGATTTTGGGAGGTTTACCTGATGTTGATGTGTAGGAAGGAAGTGTTCTGAATGGTGCTGTTGTGCACAGAAGATTGTGCATCTCATGATCCACAAAGGACCTTTGCTGGTGTTCTCTATGCATTTATAGTTTTCACTGAAATTAATCAAAAACATCTGTGATTCCATTTTTGGTCACTCTTTATTTACTTCAGAGTGTAACTGAAACACATTATCATGTTATTAAAAAGTTATGGTGATATGGTGAGTTAGGCAATACTATTTTGTATTTTTCAAGCAATTAGATGTCTCACCTGGAAACAGCAAATAGCTTCACAGAGAGAGGTATCAAATTAGCAATGACTAAATCACAAACAATACAAATGCCAATGGACTCAAGACTGATACATTTTACTTAAATACTACTTAAATTGCAATTAACTTTTTGAATATTTAAAATATGCAACATCCATTAGGTCTGATCTCAAGAATTTAAAAATTAACTATTTTGTAGAATTCTGAAAAAGAGGCTTATTGTGTCTAACAAGCAATGATTTCACATATAATAAATTCAAATATGCTGCAGTTCAATACATATACTCCAAATGTCCCATAAACTGACTCTACACATATACATATTTACATATTTATGTGTAAATATGAAATTACAAAATGTATTTTAAGACATCCCATCATTTCTCAGAGCTTATGTCCTTGAAAGCCTGGCATTAAAGTTAGGGTATCATGTGAATGTACATTGTGCATGTTTAAATGAAGAGATTTCATCTATTTAAAAAGAGAAAATTTCTTATTCTATTTATTTCTAGGATTCCTCTCCTTAGAGAATATTCCCAAACTGAGAAACGGTGTTTAAATTCTGTTACTGCAATAAAGCTATCTCCAGTATTGAATACACAAACACACATATTTATGAACAATCTCCAGTATTGAATACACAAACACACATATTTATGAACAATTATTTATAGACCAATAAATTACCAACATCTAGACAGAGTCAAAATAGGCTTTGGAATTCAAATTCTACTTTTTTTTTATTCAATAACTGTATCTTCTAATACCTATATGCATATACATATATGCATATACAGCATTCAGAAAAAATTATTTGACATTCCCAGGCTTCAGTTTCTTCATAAGTGATATATAGAATATTGATATCATCTCTATCCATTAGGAATCCTTCAGGTTTAAGTGGCATAGTCACAGGCAACTCAATTCATAATTTATGCTATATCCCAGGATCTGTTCTTCATCCCAACTTCCTCTGGGTAAGGTCCCTTTTTCTGCCTGGCTGTAAGAGAGTTCCCAGTTGCTTCAGGGATAGCAAACTTACATACTGTCATGTGATAGGAAAGAGGAAGAATCTTGGTTATAAAATTCCACTAAAATTATGTCCCCCTGGCCATGACTTAGTCAGAAGCTCATTCTCAAGACAGTTTATATAGCCAAGTGATTAAGCTGATAAAAAGTCAACCCCAGAAGAACTTGGGGAAAGAGGATAGTACTCTGTAGGAACTCTGAAGAGTTGTTAGAAGGAAAAATAGTAAAATACGCTGGTCATAAAAACCAATAGATGTTTATCATAATTATTTAGACTGATTCTTGTAAGGCTTAAATCTTTTAAGTTAACAGAATGCCTACATGTTGCCCAGAAATGGTAAGTATTACTCAAGTTTAACAATATGTTGACACTATTTATGACTTCTGAAATCATTTTATATATTTTATCATACCAGCACAAGGTCATATAGCTAACTGTCCAGAGAACTTAGACTTACACCAAGTCTTACAACTCCATCAAACCATAGGTGTCTAGTCAGGTATCCTGTGGATGTGATAACCTGTGTTTTATCTCAGTGATTTGTAAAGCATTTACTACGTATTGCATATCTGCGAGATAAAAAATGAGCCAAAGGGACAATGTGGACATTTTCCTTCAAATGAGGCAATCTTGTTCACCTCATTTTAGCAGTTCCTCCTTCCTTAATCTATAAAATTGTGTTTAACGTGTACTTACTTCCCTTCTGGATGAAGACCCAGATGTAACACAAATGAAAGACCTGTGTTTGCTAAGCCCTATATGATGGCACTTGGGAAAAATGAAGTCCAGGACAGTTCAAGTGAGAAAATATGAAACGGAATTTCAGAAGCAGTAAATTAGAATGGGTAAGCATAGATAAGAGTAAGGGTAAAGATAAAAAGTCCTAAGTATTTATGAAATCTTTTTAATCAGTAATCCAGTAGGAATTCCATTAACTATAATGCTAATGAATCTAGCTAAGGAAATATCTATCTGGGCTTCACCTCTTAAAATCAAAGATGACTAGAAACAGGTAAGAAGTCAGTGTATAACTTTTGCCATCTGACTCAGAGACTTAATGTCAGTCCTTATCAGAACACAGACATCTGTGCAACTATCCTATTTATAGAGCATAGATGTGGTTTTCAAATGCTGGAATTCATCTCAACTCTGTACTCATATACTCTTTTTGAAATACAATAAACAGGACAGAAAGCCTCCCAAGGGTATGTAGGATAAAGGGTACATTCTGAGTGTGGCACATTGCTTCTGAGGAGCTTTAGGTTCCATAATCAAAGAATTCAGGCATGAAAAGAGACAGGGAGATTCCAGTAACAGTGTGTATTTCTGGCATTTTGCTGATTGTAGGACCAGAGAATAGTGGTAGGAGAAAGCCCAACCTCAATATGGTATATTTGCATTAGATGCTGGAATTTAGCATGTCATGCTGCCCTCCAAATGCATATCTGTAAATTATGTTAACAGTTGTCCAAGTGAAACTTTTAGCAAAACTTGGGGGTAAACCTACTCTATTTGCTGATGAATGGGAAGCTGGGTAATTTCACCTCATTTGTCTCTTCCTTCCTTAACAACCAACACCTCTACTACTCTGATATCAGGGTGCATCATGATACAGTTCTACCTTGGCTGATCTCAGCTAGTCCCATGACTAGTTGATGACCCCCAACTCGTAGTTAGAAATTAGTTTCCACACTAGCTTCTACCATAAATTCAAAATAATTATATCTGGCTAGCCCTTTAACATTTCTACTTAAAGGTATAATACATATTTAAAATGTAACATATATGAAAGCAGATATCTCTTCTTTCTCTCTAGTTATTCCACTTGCCTTAAAATATGTTTCATCTGACATTAAGAAAATTATGCTAGTTTTCTTTGGTTTGTGTTTACCTTATATATTTTTCTAATCTTTTCTAATTTTATTTAATTATAACATGCAGAAAAATGCTGGTAAATATATATCTCAATGACATACCGAATAGTCATATGTCCAGCATGTTAGTCAAAAGATAGGATGTTTCCAGTGCTGTTGAAGCTGTCATCTCAATTATTGGCTCCTTCTTTTCTAAAGGCAGAAAATGCCTTGACTTCTAACACTCTAGTTTTACTTGTTGTTGAACTTTACATTAATGGAATCAAGTGCATGTTATTTTTTGTGTGTCTGACTTATTTTATTACCTTTATATGACTTATCCATGTTTTTGCATACAACAATATTTCAGTTATTTTCCTTGCAGTATACTTTAAAAAACAAAGGAGTATTGAATGAGTATACTATTTATCAAATTTAGTCAGATGGACATTTGAGTTTTACTTAGCTTTAGTTTATTGCAAATATATGTCTATATATATATGTCTACATACATAGACATATATATGTCTACATACATATATATATATATATATATATAGAGAGAGAGAGAGAGAGAGAGTTTGATTGCACTGAATCTACATACAAAACTGGTATAAGCAGCATCATATCAATATGGAATCTTTTAAACCTATGAATAGTATTTCTCTCCATTTATTTTCTTTTGTTTTAATCTAGCTCAAAACATTTTAGGATTTTACGTGCCTTGTACATCATTTGTTAGAAATTTTCTTAGGTTGTTGATATCTTTGATACTATTGTAAATTTTTATTTTCCACTGTTGTATTTCTGTTAATAAAAACATAATTGGTATACTCGGATATGTGTGAATGCCTTAGTAATCAAATTTTTAAAAATTCATTTATTAATTTTAATAACATCTTTTTAAATTTTGCACATAGTCAAATACTATGAGATATCAATTTAATAGTTCACATTCAAGTACTTGGGAAAGGACAATTTGGTGTGTCTATTACACGTGTTAATAGGGCGAAGGAAATTTTTTTAATGGAGACATACACTGGGTTTTTTTAAGTTTTAGTACTGGGATCTTGTTGACTTTAGCCAAATGACATAACTTGCTAGTTTTCATTTGATTACCAGTAGCATGAGGGTGAAGCCAAAAATGCCCAACCTGGTGTATCCTCACTAAAAACTCTGAAGACCAACTCAAAGAATGTCTGTCTAATGTTTGTAAGTCTTCTACGTATAAGAGAACTGAAGATATGTGCTCCCTGATAACTTGACCATATGATTTACTAAGCAGAATAGTAGATAATTAAGACTTACTTATATGTCAATGTATTAATTTCCTAGGACTGCCATAGTAAAATGCATGAACTTGGCTTTATACAACTGAAATTTGTTATTTCACAGCTTTTCTTTTTTTTCTGTTTAGGTTCCCTGTCTTTTACTTTATTTTTTATTTTTTTTTTAATTTTTAGCTTAAAAGGTAGTTTAGTGATTCATCAGTTATGTATAACACCCAGTGCTCATTACATCACGTGCCCTCCTTAATGCTCATCATCCAGTTATCCCGTTCCCCCACCCACCTCCCTTCCAACAACCCTCAGTTTGTCTGCTATAGTTGAGTCTCTTATGGTTAGTCTTCCTCTCTAATTTTGTCTTATTTTATTTTTCACCCCCTTCCCTATGATCTTCTGCTTTGATTCTAAAATTTCACATATGAGTAAAATCATATAATTCTTTCTCTGATTGACTTATTTCAATTAACATAATACCCTCTAATTCCATCCATGTCATTGCAATGATAAGATTTCAATTTATGGCTAAGTAATATTCCATTATATATATATAATATACATATATACATATTATATATGTATATAATATATATATATATAATGTTATATAAATTTAACATCTTCTTTATCCATTCATCTGTCAGTGGACATCTGGACTCTTTCCATAGTTTAGCTATTGCGAACATTGCTGCTATGAACATTGGGAACAGGTACCCCTTTGGATTACTAGGTTTATATCCTTTGGGTAAATACCAAGTAGTGCAACTGCTGGGTTTGTAGGGTAGCTTTATTTTTAACTTTTTGAGGAACCTCCATATTGTTCTTCAGAGTGGCTGTACCAGTTTGCATTTCCACCAGCAGTGTAAGAGGATTCCTCTTTCTCCATATCCTTGCCAACATCTGTTGTTTCCTGACTTGCTAATTTTAGACACTCTGGCTGGTGTAAGGTGGTATCTTACCGTGATTTTGATTTGCATTTCCCTGGTTCTGAGTGCTGTGATGAATTTTTTTCATTGTCTGTTGGCCATTGCTATGTCTCCTTTGGAAAAATGTCTGTTCATGACTTCTACCCATTTCTTGACTGGATTTTTTGGTTTTGGGGTATTGTTTGTAAGTTCTTTATAGATCTTGGATACTACCCTTTTATCTGATAAGACATTTGCAAATATCTTTTCCCATTCCATAGGTTGTCTTTTAGCTTTGTTGACTGTTCTCTTTTCTGTGCAAAAGCTTTTTTTAATTTTTTAAAATATTTATTCATTTATGAAAGACACACAGAGAGAGGCAGAGACACAGGCAGAGGGAGAAGCAGGCTCCACGCAGGGAGCCCGATGTGGGACTCGATTCCAGGTCTCCAGGATCACACTCCGGACCGAAGGTGGCACTAACATCTAGGTCACCAGGGCTGCCCTGTGCAAAAGCTTTTAATCTTGATGAAGTCCCAATAATTCACTTTGCTTCTGTTTCCCATGCCTTTGAAGATGTGTCTAGCAAGAAGTTACTGCAGTCAAGGTCAAAGAGATTGTAGCATGTGTTTTTCTCCAGGATTCTGATGGAATCCTGTCTCACATTTAGGTCTTCCATCCATTTTGTGTTTGTGTATGGTATGAGAAAGTGGTCCAGTTTCATTCTTCTGTATGTGGCTCTCCAATTTTTTCCAACACCATTTGTTGAAGAGACTGTCTTTTTTCTATTGGATATTATTTCTTATTTTGTTGAAGATTAACCATAGAGTTGAGGGTGCATTTCTAGGTTCTTTATTGTGTTCCATTGGTCTATGTGTCTGTTTTGTGCAGTACTATATTTGATAATTATATCTTTATAATATAGTTTGAAGTCATACTTTCACTCTTCACAGATGACATAATACTTTATGTTGAAAACAACAACAATAAAATCTCCATCCAAAAATTGCTAGAACCCATACAAGAATTCAGCAAAGTGGCAGGATATAAAATCAACGCACAGAAATCAGTTGCATTTCTATACACTAACAATGAAACAAAAGAAAGAGAAATGAAGTAATTGAAACAATTTCCAATTGTGCCAAAACCATAAGATGCCTAGGAATAAAACTAACCAAAGATGTAAAGGATCTGTATTTTGAAAACTACAGAATACTTATGAAAGATGGGACGCCTGGGTGGCATCTTTGAGCATCTTTGGCTCAGGGCATGATTCCAGATTTCCAAGATTGAGTCCCACATCAAGCGCCTCGCAGGGGGCCTGCTTCTCCCTCTGCCTACGTCGCTGCCTCTGTGTGTGTGTGTGTGTCTCTCATGAATAAATACATAAAATCTTTTAAAAAATAAAAGGAAAGAAACTGAGGAAGACAGAAAGACATGGAAAAACTTCCATGCTCATGAATTGGAAGAACAGATATTGTTAAAATGTCTATGCTACCCAGAGCAAGCTACACATTCAATGCAATCCCTATCAAAATACCATTAAGATTTTTAACAGTGCTATTCTTTCATAGTTCTGAAATGTTGTTTCTTTTAGAAGTTATCCCATGCTTCTCTCCTGGTTACTGTTGTTTCTGGAAAACCTTGGCATTCCCCTCCTAGTAGTAATATAATATAATATTATAATATAATATAATATAATATAATAATATAAAATTTCTAATTTTTGCTTCTGTCTTCACTGGATTTTAACGCAGCTTTCTTTTCTCTATCTCTCTGTGTCCCTAATTTTCCTCTCTTTAATCTTCTAAGAACTCCAATCATTGGACTTAGGCCCCTGCTAAACCCAGGATGATTTCATCTCCAGATTTTCATTGTATCAGCAGAGATCCTATTTTCAAATAAGGTCACATTCACAAGTAGTAAGTGTTAAGACTTGGAGATATCTTTTTGGGAACACTTGGGAATTCAAGTCATTACAGTCAGTAAATAAGTAAAACTTAAAATACATGATACTTTGAAAATAAATTTAAGTACTAAAATTAAAATATTTTTAAAATTCATTTTCATAGCAAATTGGTGAATTAACCTATGGAATTAACAAAAATAAATGTTATTTGCTTATGTGCAAGCAACCATATCTTTTAATTATATATATTTTTTCAAATCAGTACTAAATAACCATTAAGCCTTTAATTTTTGATATTCAGTATTCTGGCTTTTGCTTCATATTCTGAAGAATCCCTTTTGCTAAATAGTACTACTAGTACTAATTGCTTTTGATATGAAAGGGCTTTTAGAAAATAATTTATTGGTCATTGAAAATAAAGTTTTGTTTTCTTTAACCTCATCCCTTTTGATGTTAGATATGACATATATGGCTTTTTTCTCCATTATTTAAGGTCTTGTTTTTACTTATTTATTCTCCATATTGTGGTACATCTTATTTTACTTTATTTTTTCAAGTTTTTATTTAAATTCCAATTAGTTAACATATAGTGTAATATTAGTTACAGTTGTAGAGTTTAGTGATTCAACACTTACTTACAACACCCAGGGCTCATCACAACAAAGGTCCTCCTTAATCCCCACCACCTATTTAACCCATCTTCCAAACCACCACCACCCTTCTGGCAACCATCAGTTTGCCAACATATAGATGGCTCTGGGTTTTTTTTTTTATCCATTCTGACGCCCTATGTCTTTTGATTGGAGCATTTAGTCCATTTACATTCAGAGTAATTATTAGTAGATATGCATTTAATGTCATTTTATTATTGTTTTGTTGTTTCTGGAGGTTTTCTTTGTTCCTTTCTTGTCTTGGTCACTTTGGGTCTTTCCTTACCATTCAAAGAGTCCCTTTAATAAGGGTTGGTTTAGTGGTCATGAACTCCTTTAGTTTTTGTTTGCCTGGGAAACTTTATCTCACCTTCTATACTGAATTATAGCCTTGCTAGATAGAATATTCTTGGCCACAGATATTTCCCATTCCAAATGTTGAATATATCATGCCATTCTCTTCTGGCTTGCCAGGTTTCTGCTGAGAGATCTGCAGCTAGCTTTATGAGTCTTCCCTTGTACGTTAGAGACTTCTGTCTTGCTGCTTTTAAGATCTTTTTATCATTATCTTTTGCAGACTTAATAACAATATGTCTTTGATTTTGTTCTGCTTTTGTTGATTTGGTCAAAGTTCTCTGTGCCTCTTGGATCTGGATGTCTGTTTTCTTCCCCAGATTAAGGAAATTATCAGCTATAATTCCCTCAAATACATTTTCTGTCCCACCCCTTTCTCTCTCTTCTTCTGGGAATCCTATAATACAAATGTCATTACATTTGATGGAATTGCTGAGTTCCCTAAGTTCTCTTTGTTCAGTTTCATTATTATTATTTTCCATTATTTTATCTTCTACATCACTTATTTGTTCTTTGGCTTCATTCATCTTTGTGTTCATTGCATAAAATCTGTTTTGAATAACCCGTTATTGTATTTTTCATATCTGACTGATTATTAACTCTTATCTCTACAGTAGAGCCTCCCTGAAGTCTTCCTTTTTTTTTTTTTTTTCCTTTTGAAGCCCAGAGTGTATCCCTTTGATTGTTTCTTTTTCTCCATCAGGCACGTTACTTATATCTGCTTTGCTTAGATCTCTGGCGGTGACCTTATCTTGTTCTTTCATTTGAGATGCATTCTTCTGTCTTGGCATTTTGTTCAAGACTCTGTCTTCTTCTCTGTGTTAGAAAAGTCTGCTATGTTTCCTGCTCCTAAGAGTAATGGCTTTGTGAAGAAGAAATCATATAGTGTCCAAGGCCTGGCTCTCCAGGGACCGTCTCTGGTGTGTGCTCTGCTGTTGTGTTTAGCTGCTCTGTTCTTCAGGCCAGTTGTCTGCAGAGGCTTTCCTGGCCTGCAGTTGGCAGTGTTTGGTTCTTGACCACAAAAGGGTGAGTTTTATCCAGGTATACTCTGGTCTGCTTGTTAAATGATACCTGTTACTACTTTCACTAGAATTGAAGCCCTGCAAAGCTGTTATAGGGAGATGTGGTGTGGGCAAGGTCTGAGGAAGGAGCCTGCTGCATTGGGACTGAAGCAGATTTGACTGAGAAGGGCAGGACTGGCAGAGCGCAGGGGTGTGGGACTTGTAAGCAGGTTAGGCAGCCAGCATTGGTTCTACATTGTTTCCCAAAGGTGGCTCTGTGCTTATACTGAAGTCAAGAGAGGAAAATGGCACCAGGCAGCTTCTTTGTTCCCAGAGAAGGGTGTCCATGCCCAGTATTCTCAGCGAAGTACTCCAAGAGGCCGAATAATTCCCTTGTGTGTCCCAGGTGTTTTTCAGATCACCGTTTTCATGCTATCTGCCTGCAGATTCTTTGCCTGCATTCTCTCCAGGAGTAGTGCAGTTCCCTCTGAGCCCTATCCCAGCCAAATGTGCTGACTTAAAACTCTAGGATTTTGGGACATGGTATGTGTAGGGCCCTGTGCTAGTCAGGGGTGAGTCTTATTGCATTTAGACATATACAATTTTGACCCAGAAGGGCAGTTGCACCAGACACAGGGGTGTGGGACTTGGAACAAGCAGGCTAGACAGCCAGTGTCAGGGCCAAGTTGTCCTTGGCAGGTGGCTCTGTGTTTATGCCAAGGGGTGGGGAAGGGAAATAGTGCCCATGGGCCCCTTTGTCCCTGGAGTGGTGTATCCCTGAACTCTGCCTCTCAGGAATGTATTCTAATAAGAGCAAATAACCTCTCGTGTGGCCCAGGTGATCATGCCATCTACCCCAAGGTTGCTTGCTTGCCTTCTCTCTAGAAGTAGGACAGCACCTTCAGGGCTCTATCCCAGCCAAGCCTGCTGACTTTTAAAACTCCAGTCTTTCAGTTCTCCTACTTGCAGGAACTCATGAAAATCAGTTCCTCTCATTTTCCCAGCCAATGGCTTTGGAGAAATGCTCTCCTTGTACATTCTCCTGTATGCTCCTCTCTGCTCTCTCTCTCTCTCTCTCCTCCCTCTTTCTCTCTTTTTCTATGCAACCATGATCCTTTCCCTCCACAGCACCTGGGATCCATTTCTCCCCCAAATGACATCTCTGCACTTCCTACCTTCCTTGATATGGCCTCTCCTTTCCCTCTAGTTGTGGAATTTGTCCTTTCAGTCCTCAGGTTCATTTCTGAGGTTCAGAATGATTTGGTGGTTATTTAGTTGTGTTCAAGGGACAAGACAAGCCTTGGATAATCCTACTATGCCACTATATTAGTTCCCTCACCTCTATTTTACTTTAATGTCAACAGCAGTTCTTGCAGGACTTCACCAGGCATAACTGGGAAGTCCCTAAAATTATCTATCTTGTTCCCATCCCATCAGTGGAGTGTTCCAGAGCTTTGTTCATTCTCAAAATCTCCACACGACTCTTCTATTATGATATACTGTTGGATAGAACATTCATATTTATAAATGATCAATTTATTTTAATGTTTTAGATTTTTATGGTATTTCCATTTTCACAGATTATTGGAAAAATAAGCTAAATATATCATTACTTGTGGAAATTTAGTGCTTAACAAGAAGGAAGGATTCTTTTGATTGATCAAAAAACTTAAAAATATACAAAAAATAGCAACATTTTAAATAACAACAAATTTCATTTTGCTGAAAATTTCCAAAGTGATAAATAAAAAACAAAATTATTAAGAGGGAAATTCAAAGATGAACAAGAATAACCAAGGCACATTTGTGGTAGAACTTACAACTAATTCCTTACCAATCAGTTAGTGTGGGTTCATCTACTTCTCCAAACATGCCCTTCAGCTCTTCTCATACAAGCCCTTAGGTAAAATAAGCTGGTAATAAAACAAAGGGAATTAATTTGGTCAGTGAGATTTTGGGCTATTTTGATGTCCTCTTGACATTCACCTTAACTTAGAAGTGATGCAATTGTCCAGAGTAAAGAAACTGTAATAAAATTTTGATACTTTCCAATGTTATAGTAATTAAATCCTGTCCCACTCCATCCTAATACAGCAGGATAGTCATCCCAATGAAAAACAAAACAAAACAAATAAATAGGTAAATAAATAAAAACAGATAAAGCTTTCTTGATACTTAGGATGGAGGTCTTATTTGCTAGTTGCTGGACATTCCTTTATTATTATTTTTTTAATAAATTAATTTTTATTGGTGTTCAATTTACCAACATACAGAAAAACACCCAGTGCGCATCCCGTCAAGTGTCCCCCTCAGTGCCCGTCACCCATTCCCCCCCACCCCCCGCCCTCCTCCCCTTCCACCACCCCTAGTTCGTTTCCCAGAGTCAGGAGTCTTCATGTTCTGTCTCCCTTCGTGATATTTCCCACACATTTCTTCTCCCTTCCCCTATATTCCCTCTCACTATTACCTATATTCCCCAAATGAATGAGAACATACACTGTCCTTTTCCAATTGACTTACTTCACTCAGCATTATACCCTCCAGTTCCATCACCAGTGAGAATGGGGAAAATTAACAAGGCAGGAAACAACAAATGTTGGAGAGGATGCGGAGAAAAGGGAACCCTCTTACACTGTTGGTGGGAATGTGAACTGGTGCAGCCACTCTGGAAAACTGTGTGGAGGTTCCTTTATTATTTTAAATAGGTTATAATCACATAGATATAAAGAAGTATTTGTACCTTTCCTACATTGAACCTTATTTAGAGAGTTTATTGACCTAGTTTAAGGTCTGAAAGTGTGTTATGCAATGAAGATATTCAAATTTAAGTGACTAGTGAGCAAAGAATGTAAGAAAAATATTTTGTAGACGTATAGTAATTGAAAATCATTCTGCTTGAAAAGCTTCCTAGTAGCAAATGGAGGAAAAAGTGAAATTTAACTGTTCTGCATTTTTCAAGTTCACTGCTGCTTTAATTTATTTTGATTTTTATATTAGATATTCATATGACTTAACCTGTAAACATTCATATAAAATTTTATCATTCAAATTTACAGTATAACAGTGCAATTAAAAACATAGCATTAATAACTAGGGATTTAGAATCAAATTTTGGAGATGAGATATAGGACCAAAGATAGACATACCTTAATTAAATGAATTCAAATATATGTTCATATGTTTATAATTAGGATTTCTTTTAAATATTGCAGCTAATATATTAAGAGAGAAGTTTTTTTAGCATTCATGCTAGCTTAAGGAATTCATGATTTTTTTGTAATTTTTTATTGGAGTTTAATTTGCCAACATATAGCATAACACCCAGTGCTCATCCCATTAAGTGCCCCCCTCAGTGCCCATCATCCAGTCACCCCATCCCCCTGCCCACCTCCCTTTCCACCACTCCTTGTTTGTTTCCCAGAGTTAGTAGTCCCGCATGTTCTGTCACCCTCTCTGATATTTCCCACTCTTTTTCTCTCCTTTCCCCTTTATTCCCTTTCACTATTTTTTATATTCCCCAAATGAATGAGACCATAAAATGTTTGTCCTTCTCTGACTGACTTACTTCACTCAGCATAATACCCTCCAGTTCCATACACATTGAAGCAAATGGTGGGTATTTGTCATTTCTAATGGCTGAGTAATATTCCATTGTATACATAAACCACATCTTCTTTATCCATTCATCTTTTGATGGACACCGAAGCTCCTTCCACAGTTTGGCTATTGTGCACATTGCTGCTATAAACATCGGGGTGCAGGTGTCCCAGCGTTTCATTGCATCTGCATCTTTGGGGTAAATCCCCAGCAGTGCAATTGCCAGGTCATAAGGTAGATCTATTTTTAACTCTTTAAGGAACCTCCACACAGTTTTCCAGAGTGGCTGCACCAGTTCACATTCCCACCAACAGTGCAAGAGGGTTCTCTTTTCTCCAAATCCTCTCCAACATTTGTTGTTTCCTGTCTTGTTAATTTTCACCATTCTCACTGGTGTGAGGTGAGGTGGTATCTCATTATACTTTTGATTTGTATTTCCCTGATGGCAAGTGACGCGGAGCATTTTCTCATGTGCTTTTTGTCCATGTGTATGTCTTTGGTGAAATTTTTGTTCATGTCTTTTGCCCATTTCATTATTGGATTCTTTGTTTCTTTGCTGTTGAGTTTAATAAGTTCTTTATAGATCTTGGATACTAGCCCTTTATCTGATAGGCCATTTGCAAATATCTTCTCCCATTCTGTAGGTTGTCTTTTAGTTTTGTTGACTGTTTCTGTTGCTGTGCAGAAACTTTTGATCTTGATGAAGTCCCAATAATTCATTTTTGCTTTTGTTTCTCTTGCCTTCATAGATGTATCTTGCAAGAAGTTGCTGTGGCCAAGTTCAAAAAGGGTGTTGCCTGTGTTCTGCTCTAGGATTTTGATGGAATCTTGTCTCACATTTAGATCTTTCATCCATTTTGAGTTTATCTTTGTGTATGGTGTAAGAGGATGGTCTAGTTTCATTCTTCTACATGTGGATGTCCAATTTTCCCAGCACCATTTATTGAAGAGACTGTCCTTTTTCCAGTTGATAGTCTTTCCTACTTGGAATTCATGATTTAAACCCTAAAATGTTTATTTAAATATGTCATTGAATTGTATCTATATTTTTCTTATTCAATATAATACTTGGAATATGACAATATGGACCATGGCAATATTTATATGAGCATCCTCTTGAAAACTATTACTGAATGTGGAGATATTTGAAGTCATTTTTCAAAAGCCACAAAGTGTTGTGAAGTAAATTAGAAATATCAACAGGAAACTTAATTACCACCAATATTGGTAACAATTTACTAACGTATAGCAGGGAATTTTAAGTTACAGTTAGAAGGTAAACCTTCATATACCTTACTAAAAAATGATAGAAGCAAAATCAGAATATGAGTTGTGGAAAGAATGTAGTAGGTAGAACAATTTCTACCTTCAAGCAAATTTCTGCATCAGCCAAATTTGCAGCCATGTAAGACAGAAGAGCAGAAAATTTGGTTTGAGTTCACGTAACTTTCATAAGCAAATTCATTGGAAAGTGTGGAAAATGCCATTTTTCTGCACAGTTGTATTTTGCATGTGGGTTGCTGCATGGATCCCATTCACAAGTCTTTTGAACATTAAGTACTCTCTCTGAGTGTAGGGACTGAGATAAACCTCATTAACAAGTTGTCCAGAGTGAGAAAATGCAATTCCTACCAGTTTCCTGGCTTTTTCTGTTCACTGCCAGCAGCATGAATAGCTAAGTGACTAGAAAATGTTTCACATGGTAAAGATTTTTTAAACAATAATAATGGTACCCAAGTGAGAGTGTGAGATTGTTCCATCAGGGAGTCTTTGTTGGAGTGATACTTCTTACTTACTCAGGGAGACTATGCCATTCATTTTTAGGAGCCCAATGGTTTTTAATAATGGTGTACTTCAGAATCATATGGGAAACTATCTCCAAAAATCCATGTACCCAAACTCTAAAGCATCTAGTTTAATTGGTGTAGGTAAGGTTGGTCATTTTTTTTTTAACAATTAAGCTCATTATCACATGCTGATATGGACTGCTGTGTAAGAATTTCTGTGCTAGAATGCCCTTTTGCATTTAGATATTTACTTGCTGCTGTTTTAAGGTTCTGACACCAAGAGTGGTTATGCCATCAGTGCCAAAACAACAGCTGGACATTTTAGATGCCTATCTGTTATTTTTATATAGATTTGTAAGTGTCTTTTTACCTTCGATGTTATTTAATAGTGTCCTAGGGGAATGGGCCTTGGTAATTTTGAATCTTTCATAGCTGTTGGTAGAGACCCAATAGTCATTCTAAAACTTCTAAGCATTTGCTCTCTAGATCTTGATGGGTGCACTAGTCAATTTGTGTTAAGGACAAGCTCTTTCTTTAGTTTCATAGGGGTCACTTCAATGAACTATCTTAGACATGCTATGTGAGTCAACAAACTTTTAATATCTATTATTGGCCTTGGAGTAATTTCATATATAGATGAAGTAGTTCAGAGGCACAGACTTTAGCTAGGAAGTACTTCACTTGATTTGCAAATGCAAGAGATAGCCCTTTTGAGGATATTTTACAGATACTGTTTTAAGGTGGTTATTGTCATTGTTATACATTGTAGTTACTTCAGAGAAATTGAAAATTTCACTTATGATCCAGAAGACAGGCTTGGAGAAGACCTGGCATGAGAGAAGTAGACAGAGAGGAAGAGAAGAACAAACGCTTGGTAAAGGGTAAAATTAAAAAGGTCTCATTCTTAAAGTATAGATCAGTTTTGGAAACTTATTTCTAAAACTTACATACCTCCACATGACTTGTTCATAGATAGATGCTCTTTCTTATTCAACCTCCAGGTTGCTCCAAGAATTACAGTACTAATTCAAGCATTGGATATGATAACATAAACCCTACAGTCCAGTTCTTGTCAAAATTATACTGCAATCAAAAACATATTTATTTTCACTATATAACAATTACAATTTGTCATTATTCCCCTTAAATAATTGCATTTGCTGTGCAGGGTAAAAGAGTTTTTCATTTCAACTCTGTTGAAATTATGATTCAAGTGGGCTAGTCACCACAAAGGGTCTTGATCAAAGGCCTGCAACCACAAGTGAGTTCTCGCATAAAGAATGGCTTTCTTTGATTATTATCGAGGGGATAGCCACTGCAAAGCAGTATTACAAAACCTTTCTTCATTTACACCTCAAATTCTATGGTGTGCCTTGTACAAAACTTTCTAAAATTTTCTTTTCATGTTTCTAATAATTAAAACCTTCTATATTTACCCTTTCCTCTATATTCCTTGTAACAAAAGCCCAAAAAGATCATCTGGGAAACCCAGATCCAAATGGGTAGTAGCTATTGCAAAAAAAAAATCAGAAAGCATAAAGCCAGACACCTTTTTGCAAGCTTATAAGAAAAGGCTAATAATACTCATACATTAATATTTCCGTCCCATAATGTAAAACACCTGATTAAAGAGGACAAGAAAAAAAATTGTACACTCATGAAACTCTAAAAATATACTAGATTCTTGTAGTATAATATATAAAGCTTTTCTTTCCCCAAACTTTTCTTCTCTTTAAATGGTACCACATTTATATACTTAATTCAAAACTTTGAATTTTTTATTATTTACTTGCTATCTAATTCTTCAAGTACTACCTAGTCTATATTTCCTCTATCCTCTATATAATCTCAATTTTATTGCCTTGTTTCAAATCCTCATAATCTGGGAAGTATGCTGAGGAGTGTTACCAGCATGGATACTGGAGTCAGGTAGACTTAAGTGTCTGAATTCACTAACTACTATTCTCATGAGTTTGGACAAATTACTTCATCTTCCGAGACCTCAACTGGTAAATGAGAATAATAAGGATATGTCACGTTTAGAGACAGTAAAAGGATGAAATGAGGTAATACTTAAAGAAATTTAGCACATAGTATGCATATTATAAACACTCAGTAAATTATAGTTACTATCCATTAAGAATAATAATTAATACTTATTAACTAATAATAATTACATAAGGGTTATACTAATATTTTTTATTAATCAATGTCACCTGGGCTATTGTAATGATATTCCTAACTATTTCCATTTTTATATACCTTTTGGCTTTAAGCCTGCTTGGTTATATTTCTCATTAGTATCAAAATTACTTTTTTTCTAAAAATCCAAATCACTTGCTTATTTAAGTACCTTAAATATTTTCTATCATTGATTCTCAAATCCCTCCACACATATATACACAATATATAAACATTAGTCAGGATACACACACACACACACACACACAATTACATAAATAAAATTAAAAACATATTGGCAACTATAACTGGGTTGTTGAAATATAGAATGAATTTGGGGGTTTTCAAATGACATTATTGCCCTCATATTCCCATTGCCCCTACTCTCTGAATATCTCTCTTTCTCCCTCTCCCCACCTCCCCTTCTCTCTCCCTCTGCCTCTAATCTCTTTTACTGACTACCCCTCAACTGTCACTCCCCCCTCCTTCTCCTCTCTATCTTTCCCCTTCTATCTTCTTCACCCAACTGTCCCCACCAAAGTATGTTTCAGATACATTTCCTCATTCTCTCCCTGTGGTGGAACATCCTTAAAATCAGGATACATCAGGTGTGTTCCAGTTTGGATTATAGTCATTCTTGCGTCAATCACTGTGACCAGAAAAAATGGCTTAGCATAGTTGATCAGATATAGTACACATACGCTTGTGACTAGAAAGGTGTAATACTGTTATGAGGAGCTTCTAGAACTACAGGGAGTGTGCAAATAACAGATCCTTCAAATGTAGGCATTTGCTTCTGTCAGAAGAGGCCAGAAATTGAGAAAAATACAGCAAATTCCACTTTAGCATGTAGCAAGTGACATGGTACATACCTTACATATTTCCATTTCTAATTTTTCATTGTAGCACCTGAAATGTCAATTCTTTATTATTCGAAAGGCAATTGGATATGAACAATGTAAGAAGGAAGATAAGTCTATTCTAATTTACCAAACAAACAAAGCCAAAAGACAACATTGTTACACCCCTCAAAAAGAAGTATTTTGAGACTCTAATATATAATAGTTTCATGCCTGAAAACATCAGAGTTGAAGAATGCCTTCAGGCTATGTTGCAGCCTGCTATTTTAACACCTTGCCCCATTATTTTCCACCCTGCTTGTAACCCACTTCGTATCCAGCACTTTACGGTACCATATTCTTAGGCTGTACAGTGGCCCATCATGACTCTGAATTTATGTTACCTATCATTGATTTTTGGTAACTAGCATAGAGCCTGACCCAAGATAAATTCTCCATCGTTGTTAGTTAAATTGTTTGGATGACTAGGAAAGAATCACAATTCATTACATGTAAGATGTTAACAGACCAAGTGAATATGTGGCTGACATGGATATAGTAGGTAAAGGAGAAGTCCTAGCAGAATGAATAAAGTAAGGTGAAAATCATGCAGAATGATTAGCTAGAAATTCATTATGCTGATTTTATATTTGTGCTAATAATTGGAATATGGATGGGATCTGAAATGTGAACCTGCCCTTGGACCAAATTCCCCTGGGATCTAGGGATCGCTGACAATTGCGGATATTTATTGTCTTTTTAGACCAAGCCATAAAACTTGAAAATAGAGACAAGACCTGCAGATTTAAGAGTGCTTTAGCACAACTCTCTTTAATAATTGTATTTTGGTATACTACTTCTTTCCATAATGATTACATAATAATATATAGAAATACAAAAATGATATTAATCAACTTTAAATATTTGTAATTAACAAATAAAGTGAAGCTAACCTTTGATGTAATACATATTTGGGGGAGTAGATTGAAACCATAAGCTCTCCCTACAGTGTTGTGATGCTAAATCCAACTACTCCTATTTCAATATAGAAAATGAATATTTTTCCATTTACAAAGTTTCAGTTATTTACTGTAAATATCAGAAGGTATACATTTTCACTACTTTTAGCTTCCAAACTAAGATAATTACCCTGAAATGAACTGAAATTTTCATTTAAGCCCAATTTAAGACTTGGATAACCTTTAAAGTTCTTTTTTTTTTTTAAGTTCTTAATTGAAAATTAATGGCTCTCTCTTTTAAAACCTGTGTAGTAGAAGCAACAGCCATCTCAGTCGTGTCTAATACCTGTGACATAATCTTGTCAACCTTTTAATAAATATTAGGATTAATAATAACTTTCCATTTTTAAGGATCTGAACAGTCCAGGTCATATGATATCATTTTGAAAATGAATACTGAGTTGGGACTCCCAAATTTTGATTTCAAATTCTGGTTCTAAACAACCAAACTGCACAAAACAAGAGACATAACTTAGATCTTCTACTATGTTGAATTTTCATCTATAACATGTGGCGAATAACTAGTAAATACCACAAATCATATATTTTATGTTTTATATGTGTCTGGGGCACCAGGTGGCTCAGTCGGTTGAACTGACTCTTGGCTTCCCCTGGAGTCATGATCTCAGAGTCACGTTATTGAGCCCTGTGTTGACCTCCCCGCTCAGCAGAGAGTCTGCTTCTCTCCCTCAGGTCATGGTCTCAGGTTCCAGAGATCCAGACGCCACATCAGGCTTCATGCAGGGTGTGGTATCTGCTTGAGATTCTCTCTCTCTCCCTCTACCCCTGCCCCTGTTCTCTCTCTCTCTCTCTCAAATAAATAAATAAAATCTTCAAAAATGTTTTATATGTGTCAGAGTTATATATTAATGAGGATAAAATGTTTAAAAATTCCACAGAAATATATCCTACCCTTAATCAGTTTCATCTTCCCAGAAACAATATTCAGCTCTTTCACTCAATTATTTTAGTATTTGGTGTCATTCCTCTAAATTATCTGGTGAATTTTCAATTTCATTGTCTATTATCTTCCCGTTATATAGGATTAATGTTTCGCTTTATTTCTCCCCCTTCGTCCCCCCACTCAGCATACAATCATCCTTTTGACCATCTTCCTGGTCCCAGTATGTTTCCATTACACTTATGGTTAGCTTAAATCCTTTTCCTTTCCTGAACAAGAGTTTGTTTAATAATGATCATGATTTTTTTCATTGTTGTTGGGTTAATATGTTGGTTTGCTAGGGCTGCTATTACAAAGTACCACAGACTGAAAGGCTTAAACAGCAGTAATTTACTTCCTTATAATTCTTTAGGCTGAGGGTGCCTGGGTAGCTCAGTTGGTTAAGCTTCCAACTCTTGATTTCGGCTGAAGACATGATCTCAGGGTCGTGTGATTGTGCCCTATGTTAGGCTTGCATTCAACAGGGAGTCTGCTTCTCTCCCTCTGCTCCCCCCCTGCCTCAAATAAATAAAAAAAAACCTTTACCAAAAATTCTTGAGGCCAGACGTCTGAGATCAAGGTGTCAGCAGGCTTGGTTTCTTCAGAGGTCTCTTGGCTTGCAGGTGGATATCTTCTCTTTGTCTTCTCATGGTCTACATTTCTGTGTGCAAATTTCCTCTTCGTATAAGGATACCAGTCATATTGGATTAGTACTCACCCTAATGACCTCATTTTAACTTAATCATTGCTTTAACACCATATTTTAAACACAGTAGCATTCTGAGGCACTGAGAACTTCAACATGAATTTTAGGTGGACAAAATTCAGCCCATTAATAGTTTTTTGTGTAATTCAAAGAGAACTCAAAACTTATCAGAGATTATTTAAGTCTCCCCTAGGGAGACACAGGTATATCAGCTATTGTGTCCATTTCATCCTCTTCCAAAAGTCTCTCTTTGATGACTCTATATACTCATTACACAGCTACCATGCTAGAATCCCTCCTCGGTGCTATCCTAGTAAGCACCTATATTTATTTTCTAAGGGGGGTGGCTTATTTCCTACAGACCATGATTTCATTCTTGATTTACTCTTTCATTTGAGGACAGATAAATCTGCAATAACTTCCTTTAAAAAGACATGTGAGAATTAAGAATTTTGAGACTATACAGGTCTGAAATGTTTATTCTACCAATGAAGTAATTTCAAGTTTGGCTAGGTATAAAATTGTAGGTTGAGGTAATTGCTTTTCTGAATTAAGACATTGTTCCATTGCCTCTACCTCTCAAATATTGAAAAGTTTGAGAAAATTGAATTTTTATTTTTATTTTATTCTCTCTATGAAAGTTCTTAAAAACTTTTTTTGAATCTGGTGTTTTAAAAAAATTATGACTAAGTGTCACTGGAGAGCATACCCACCATTATCTTTATTGTGATATGATTAATCTCTATCAATAAGCTAGCTATCTTCAATTCCAGCTTTTTAAAGTTTTTCCCCTTATGCTAGTCAGACTCCCCAGAAAAAAAATTTAAAAATCTTCTCCCTGCTGGGAAAAATCATGGTTGTTAAAATTCTAGATAAAGAGAGGGAAAGGTTATTTATGTTACTACCCAGTATAAAGATATGCATTAGCCCTCCTATTTTCAGAATGATCATGGCACTTTCAGTGAGTACTCTCTTGTCCAAGAGAGGTCTTGCAATATCCTTGTGGTTTTCACAATCCATAAGCACTATTTTTTGCAGTTTCCCCTAACCTGAGATCAGAGTTTTGCTGCTTTTGCCATCTGACCTCCATGTTGGATGACATAAAGACCCATCAGTCAGCACCTACACAAGTTCTGCTGTTGCAAATTAGATTTGCTATGTTCTTTCTGGCTCACAGAAGAGAACTGGGATGAGGCCACTGCTTTTCCCAAAATGCATTGAGATAGTAAGGAAATTCCGAGTAAAAATGCTACAAATTCCCTACCGTTTTGAATGTGATGCCTCTTTGTTTCGGCTTTTGCTTGGTGGCTATAGATCTTTAACTGATTACTAGAACTCCTATCCTATAAAGTTATTGTAGCCAGTTTCCCATTGTTCATTTAATGTATCTATGTGGAAAATGGTCTGGATTTTTATGACTCGCTATTTGCTGATGTCTTTAATTTTTGCTATCCTTTTTATCCCATGTGTAAAGAATACCACATTTTGTGGTATAAAACCTGGTGTAGGGGCAGCCCAGGTGGCTCAGCAGTTTAGCAATACCTTTAGCCAGGGCCTGATCCTGGAGACCTGGGATGGAGTCCCACATCGGGCTCCCTGCATGGAGCCTGCTTCTCTCTCTGCCTGGTTCTCTGCCTCTCCCTCTCTCTCTCTCTCTCTCTCTCTCTCTCTCTCTCGAATAAATAAATGAAATATTAAAAAGAAAAAAAAACTGGTGTATTTGTAGCTTTTGCTACATGGTTTAACATTAGCGTTTTCCTACTTTTATTGCTGTTATTACAATACCTGTTCTACATATGTTGTGTGTTTATATATACTACATTTCCATTTTATTTGTGACATTTCAAGTAGGAAGATGTATAGATGCTTATGTTTAATATGCCATTTTTACATGGATGCCTAATAACACATCATTTAAAAAATAAGATTACAGCTATAAACATGGTTTGGGCCTTACATAAAAACTAGAAGCAGGTTGTATTATAAACTGTAGGGTTTCCATCCATACGTATATCACACTGACATTTGACTCTGTCAATTAATTCAGAAAGAGACACATCATCACTGAGGCATTTAGAACTCAACACATGAGTGCCAACACTTGAGTAAAGGAGCAAGCATGATTGAACCAAGACAGATAAATGATGGAAGGTAGGGATGAGAGAAGATGAAAATTAGAGAAGGCAGAAAAAGAAGGCAAATAGCACATGATTTAATGTATGAGAAAGAGAGAGAAATGAAAATAAAAGTGCGATAAATGGTGCATATAGAGAGAGGGACTTGGATTATGAACATTAATTACTTAAGTCTTTTTATTATTCTTTTTTTAAGATGGAAGCCTCTGAAAGCAGGAGACTATATTAAGAGTGGGAATCAGCCAACTATAATTGAAATTTCAAAAATAATCTTTTCTAGGAAATGCACCCTTCGTCCACTCCCTCACACAAATAGAGATGACAATTGACTTCAAGGAGATTTTTAAATGCCTTTTCAAATTTAAGATGTTGGGTTTTTTTGGTTAAATTTCCTATGATAAGGTAGCCTTATGTAAACTAGAGGCAGAAGATACCATGCTGACATTAAAGCATTTTTTTTTTAAAATGAGATTTAGTCTATATTTTCTAATTATAGTGGTAGTAACTGGAGAATACTTTTGAAGAAATCCATAAAAACTAGCTTCAGTATGTTTATTCAATAATAATTTTTATTTATTAGCACAATAGTAATTATCCAACTAGGTTAAATTCTGTTAAATATATTGCATCTTGTAAAATTTTGAAAGGGATTGTAATTAGTATTCAGAGAGTGTAAAGTAAGTTAACTCACATTGGTATTACAGTAGTAACTTGATTAGATGGCATGCTACCTATTACCTTAATTATACTGCTTATTGATGTAATGCCAAAATTTCTGCTCTTTTATCAATTGGAATACCTACACCACAATTACTCTATACAATACCTAAAACTGGTATCTTTCCTCATTGGTACAATGCCTCCTGACAGTGTGATAACATGCCTCTGTGAGTTCTGGCAATCTGCCATAAAGCAATGCTATTTGCAATAGGAAAAATTCTCTCTCTGTGTGTGTCTATGTATACCTTATGTGAGAAAGCAGAAAATCTTTTACATATTCTTATGCCAAGCTGATACATTCACAGGCTGTTTTGAAGTTTAAACCTAGAAAAAAAAATAGTGTTCGACATGGAGGGGACAACTATTTCAAAACATCATGGTTTTTTTTCAAGTATTTCTTGAAGTGGACCTGGTTTTTATTAAAATTTACTTTCCCACCATGTCTGACAGAAACTTTTGCCTGACACATGAGCAGTTAACACCTACCCCATCAGGAACTTTTGCCTCTGGAATTCTTGTCTTTGGTTGCATCAATTTCAATTAATGATGAAATATTTGCTCTTGCAAGTGTTTTTATGATTTTCAAACATTTAAGTAAAACAAAGTCTGTTAGACACAGGCCCTTTATTTTTCCATTGGAGGAACTTAGGGAGATTTGCTTTCCAAAATTGATTTTTGCATATGAATTATGATGGGCAGAGCATAGTAATAGTTGTTTTCCAAATATGTGCTGGGAAGATAAAAGGAAGAGGGAAAGTGGAAGGAGTAGCGAGATCAAGAAAGAGAGAGATAGCAAATAAAATAATTCATATAAATAGAACTTGAAAACTTTTTTTCTGAAATCTGGATTCTACTGTTACTGACACCTTATAGGAAACTGGCTCTGGTGAAGTGTATGTTTTTTTAATTTTTAATTTTTTGTTTGTATTACCTTTCATTATGAAAAATTTCAAACATAGATAAAATTGAAATAATACAATCAGCTCCATAACATATCACCTGAATTGAATTGCTGTTAAGATTTCACCATATTTGCTCCAATTAATTTTGTCCTAATGTAATCTAAAGCAAATCCCAGATCATTATGACACATTACCCCTACAAACTTCAGTATACCTCTTTAAAGTAGGTAAAAATTTTCTACCTGCTACTGATTTTTGTTTGTGAACCCAAAAAATATTTGGTTCTTTTTTTTGTTTTTTAACAACCTCTTCATAGCATTTGACCCTGTGACTATTTTCTCCTCCTTAAAACTGCCTATTTCTAGTTCTCTCTCCTTCCTTTTGTTCACTAAGTTTTTAAATCTCAGTCATATGTTCTTCCTCCTTTACCCTCACTTCCAGACCCACATGTTAATTATGTGATAAATCTGGATTTTATTCTCCAAGATCTATTCAGTTTATACCAGGGATTTGTAACTATAATGAGCAGCAATAAGCACTTTTTTAAATATGCCAAAAAATATTAGGGAATCTTTTCTCCCCAAAAAACATATAGGTAAATAATACATGGGCACCCTTGTGTTACACACATTTTCTTTGTGCATTTATATTGGTTCAAATATATTCTAGTAACTCCATAATGTTAACCTTCGATCTATAATGTTGTTTTAATCTTCAGATCCTAAATATTCAACTGCCTTATAATCACCTGAACTTGGGTATTAATGACAATATCATATTAAGCATTTCCACAATTTCAACTTTTCATCCTGTTCACAGAAGTTGCTCAACTCTGTTTCCCACCTGAGTGAATGGCACCATCACAAAAATAGTTAACCAAGGCAGCAATAAAGATTCAAATGTTACTTTTCCCTAATCTACATTGTTTTAACTCAATAAACAATAGCAGTGTCTGCCTTCTAAATAAATTTCAAGTCCATGTACTTGCCTTGTGTAGCATTGCAGTTGTCTTACCTCCTACATTAATGGTGACCTTTTAGTTGAAGCCCTGACTGCCATTATATCCTTCCACTTACCTGTTTCTTGCCAGAGTAGTCTTGTTGAAAATCCAAGATGCTCACACCCATTCCATTTTTTGGCCTTCATTGGTTCTCCAGACACTTCCAAATGATATTCATATGTATAATTTGCTCCCTGACTTCTTTTATAACTCTCCACTCCCCAAAACATCCTTGACTACTTTGGAAAATTTAGAGTTTTCAGTCCTTTGAACTTGTTACGTGCTCTGCTTGGAACGTTCTTCTCCTTTCTGCTTGATGTATTTCCCTTCTGCACTCAGCTCTGTTGACATCTCCTTTTGGAAACTCTCTTACTCCTCCAGTCAGCATTATGTGCTCTACCACTGTGCCTCCTCAGAACTTAGGACATTCTTCTACCCTACCACCTATCACACTGTTTGCAATTATTGATTTGTTTTAACCGCTTTCTTAAATCTAAAGCAAGTCCCTTGAGGGAAGAGACATGATTTATTCATATTTATTCTTCTATATATGGTAAAGTGAGGGAAGCTTATAAGCACTAAGTAAATAAATATGAATTATTGGATAATGATAAATTATATGGAAATTAAAGCTAATTTTCAATGTATCTCATTATTAAATCAGTGAAGATGGATAATAGTAAAAAGAGAGAGGGAAAAAATAGATTTCCAGCCTAAAAATTAAGAACTTTTGAAATGATTGCCTCATATACATAGGTTTTAAGTAATATTTTAAAATTATAAATATAAGACTGATGGTAGAAAAATCAGAAAACAGAAAAGACTACAAATCATAAAACAGTACCATCAACCATAAGTAATAATATTCAAAATATACAGACAAATATACAAACACATGGACTAAATTCTTTAAAGTTCTTCACGCTGTCCATTAGTATTAAAAATTCTTCAGAATTGTGATATTTAATTGTTACCCAATATTCAGTTATAAAAGATCATAATTCAGAGTCAGTTTAAACATACTAGATTCTTTATTAAGCATGATTTACAGAACATAAACAACACTGTATAATAAAATATAATTCTAAAATTATATATTCTTGTCATTTTTTCCTTATTGAAAACATATTTTTGCCACTGAATGCAGCTAGAAATTGTTCTAAATAAAAGGTGTACTCTTACTTTCTGTAGCTCATTTATAAATCCTATAAAACAAGCATTTTTCAATAGGAAGAAGAATAAAGTTATACAAGAAAAAATTTATCACAGGTACTTAAAAAAATTAATGTCAATTAACCTGTAGCAGTTTGAATTGTGGACCCCAAAAATGTCTACCTGAAATTTTAGAATGTGACCTTATTTGGAATAAGTGTCTTTGCAGGTGTAATTAGGGAAGGATTCAGGATAAGATCATCCTGGATTTAAGGTACTCCCTAAATCCAATGACTGATGTCCTTGAGAGAAAAGCAGAGGAAATTTTGAAATACAGAGACAGAAAAGGGAGAAGACAATGCAAAGACAGAGGCAGAGACTGGATAATGCTCACAAGACAAAGAATACCTGTAATCATCAGAAACCAAAAAAAGCAAAGAGTCTCCCCTAGAGCCTTCAGCTGGAGTATGGCCCTGCCAGGACTTTGAATTCTTGCCTCCATAATTGTGAGGGGATAAATTTCTGTTGTTTACCACCCAATTTGTGGTAATTTGTGAAGTCAGCCACAGGAAACGGATACACAACTGAAAACACTAAAAAAGATGACTGCAATACAAATATTGGCAACATGTACAATGCATCTGACTCATAGAAAGGGTATATGACTGGAAGAGAAAAGATGTAACACTACTTGCAAGAGTACTTTAAACATCCGGTTAGAAACTAAGAATAATTTCTAAAAATCAATGTGTGTTTAAGAGACAAATGAAATTGTTTTGAAATTGTTTTGTGAGATCAGATAGATGATAGATATAGATAGATAGATAGATAGATAGATAGATAGATAGATAGATAGATGATAGATAGATGATAGATAGATAGATAATAGATAGATTTTCCCTAACACAAAGAAGTAGTAGTAGTCTTGATGGAGTTGCTGGAGGAGGAAGGGCCTTTCCCTATGTACAATATTTTCTTTATTTTTTCAATAAAATTATTACAAACCAAAAGCAAATGTGATTACTCAAATGGTAAACACCAGTGAGGGAAATATGCCATGCTGGAAAAGAAGTTATTGAGGAAAATTGCTTGCACTGCTGAAGAGAGAGAATGCTGCTTAGAATATGTTGCATGCCAGAGATGAGACTTAAAAATGAAATACACCTTAAGCATAACTTAAATAGTTTGTGTTCTTGCTGAAGGACTCTGGAGGAATATTACTGCAACAAATTGCTATATTTAATTCTTGGATAACAGCTAGGTCTAGGTCAGACATGAAATTTTTCTTTTAAAGTAACCACTAGCAAGGGAAAAAGAGAAGTTCATGCCTAGAGACACACATGTACACATATCATACTGTATGTAACCTGATGGTCATTATTTCATGGTGACTAGGCAAGGCAACATGTGACAAAAAGCACCCAGGGTCTCTTGACTAGTGAGTGATAATAATGCGATACCTAAGATTACTGACACTCCTGTAACAGATATTTCCCCACGAACTATTTACTGCTGTCTTGGGCTATGATACTTTCAAGCATTTAGGAGAGTTCAGCCACCCAGTGCAGCTCAAGAAGTACAGTCAGACACAGCATGCTGCAGCCCAGGGAACCAAAGGAATCCAATCCCAATAGGCAACCCTGCTTCCTAGCAATGCTCTTCCAATGACATGTGGCAAATCCCTCTCCTGAGGGTTAATGTAATAGATATCAGAGGCTAGTTATTGATTGAAAATGGAAATCAGAGTGATCCAACAGCTGCTTTTCTTTTCATGTTTTTCCCATTTAAACTGAAATGATTTTGATTTTGTTGAATTAAATAGCATAGGAAGCAATCTGCTGCTGTCACCTACAGTACTTTTGTTAGATTAATGGTTATCAACAGGTAATAGAACGGTGTTCATTAGAGTAATATTAGGTATTGTAAGTAAAAAAAAATAAAAGGACTAATTATAAAAATATATCCTTATGGCATCAATCCCTGTCTTTGTCTAGAAGTGTATCATTTAGCTGACCAACTGATGCTGGGTTGTACATAAAACTTACTAACTTGTTAGGAAGAATTTAAAATTCCCAGAATTTGGGATCCCTGGGTGGCGCAGCGGTTTGGCGCCTGCCTTTGGCCCAGGGCGCGATCCTGAAGACCCGGGATCGAATCCCATGTCCCGGGATCGAATCCCATGTCGGGCTCCCGGTGCATGGAGCCTGCTTCTCCCTCTGCCTGTGTCTCTGCCTCTCTCTCTCTCTCTGTATGACTATCATAAATAAATAATAAAAAAAATTAAAAAAAATTCCCAGAATTTATAACCCCAGTGATGGAGCATGTTACAAAATCTGGAACTGTTGTGAACTATTGTTACCAGGCCTAAACTGCCACCATACAAGATGAGAACTAGGACAGACTCTCTGGCTATTCATGAGACTTGCCATAATAGTAAGATGGTCATGTTTGTGTATCTCTTGAATTATCAGCTGAGCCCCATGATTAAATCAAACTTTGGAAGCCAGCAACTGGTGAGCTAATGGAGACCTGAAGTTGTGTTTTGTTTGATATGCTTTGCTATTAGTAACTTGTCAACTTTTAAAATGATCATTTGCTCTCATCTCCAAATCCCAAATTCTTTCTTCTCATGAACAGATCAGAAGATCTGGCCACAGCAGAGCCATACGCACATCTAAAAATTATTGGCTAGACCTCCATGGTGGCATATACTTCTAGAAAAGGCCTACTAGTTTCTATTTCACCATGATCCTGTCATTCCTTATCACGTCACACACATTGGTTGCAATTTACCAACAGACTAACACTAATCCTTATCATTTGACTTATTCATGCTCTCGGTATGGCTTCTACAACAATTAAATTCCAAGGCCCTGGTTTAGGTTCTTATTTGATTTAATTTCTTGTGTACTTCCACAAGGCAGAGCTTCTTCAGGCCACAAGAGTGTATTCAGTTGATTAGATACCCTGAGTCCTAAAGAGTGATTTTTAAAAGGAGTAACTTATGCTCTCAAAGTCAGACACATTTAATTATGACTTCTAATGTTATCACTTTAGACAAGCTAGGAGCTTGTTGATCTCAATAATTCTGTCAATTAGAATTGGAAATGTTAAGCAATTTGAAAAGAACATTCCTGCTAAGTGATAATGCCAGTCTGATGACTAATGGATAAAGGAAGAAGGTGTTATTGGTAGGCTTTCCTTGTACAGGCACTGGGCCCTCCCCATTTGCTCACTAGAATCCATTTCCTCCAAGCCCTTTTCTTATTCCCCATAACATGTCAAGCTTATCCCACCTTAACTGGATGATTTCCCCTCATCATTATGTTCTCAGCTCATATGCTCATTCTAAAGCAACACACATATGCCACTCTGTCCTGTAGGGTTTAATCACATCATCTTGTTTTGTTTTCTTCAAAGCATTTATGATTTTCTGAATATGCTTAGTTTTTATACTTGTATATTATTTGGTGGTGTCTTGCATTAGAATATAAACTCCCTGAAAACAAGTATTATTGTGAAGTGACACTATTAAATAAAGGATGAATGTGTGAGTGAGTGAATGAATGACATGGCACTTTATGACACTGAAAGGGCTCTGTGGTAGAAAAGGGAGAAGGAGGACCGAGAATAGATCCTCTATTATAATACTCTAGAGTTATACAGCTGTTAAATCCACAGATCTTTGAACCAGATCAGGCATAAGACCAATTACACATGGGTAGTTTTTGTCACTCAAAGTGCTTTTACTTAAACTGCTTATTAATGGCCTCTAACAAGACATGCAGTGTGTACCAGAATGCATATCCACACAGTATTTCCTTATTGAGAAAGTCCTTCTATTAAAAAAAAAGTCTTGCTGAAAACCACAGTGTGCCTAGTGTTATAATTTATATCCTAGCACCATCTCATCACATTGCAGACCAGTAACAGTTTTTAGATTGCCATCTACCCAAGGACAATTCTTTATGTAGCCCTGACTTAGGCACATATACTTAAAAAAATACCACTTGAATCATGAAATGGATCTCATGATAGGAAGCACCCTCACAATGAGGAAAAGTATATTTTTTCATGAGAGTAAGTTACTTTACAAGCCTATTATGCTTTCCATGGAGATAAGCCCCTTATTGAAAGGAATGGTAAATTAAAGAGATTGGTCAGAGAAAGAGGTGTTAGGAGGGGGCAAGGAAGAGAATTCACTTAAGAAATATATAAGAGCATACTCAAAATAAATAATGAAAGGAATTGATTTTAACTGTAGTAATTTTCAGAAGTCATATCATAAGTAATTCTGCGGCTTCAAAAAATAGTATCTGAATAATAGTTGAGAGCTGAATCTGAAATATATTTTCTATACATGCTTCTGACAAAGTAATCAGATGAATTATTTTATGTATTTCAAAAGTGTCAGAAAAGACAATTTTAATTTTAACTTCAATAGAAAACCAAAATTTATTAGTAGAATTATAATAAAGCTCAACACACTATTCTTTGGCCAACTCTTATCACTTGACTATTTTTATAGCAGAATAATTAAGTGTGTAAGTAAGGCTTGCATAGTTCAATCATATTCTGTTTTTAACCTAGCCATGAATATGTTATCTTTTGAAGATTCTTCATGGTGCCCTGCTGAAGTGGGAGTGGCCTAAAAATGAAGTTTTGTTTGTTTCTCCTTTCCATTTTGTATTTGCTCTGGTTTCATGGATAACTATGAAAATGTTTTCAACAGGGACACCTGGTTGCTCAATCAGTTAAGTGTCTGCCTTGGGCTCAGGTCATGATCCGGGGTCCTGGGATCGAGTCCTGCATTGGGCTTCTTGCTCAGGGGTGAACCTGCTTCTCCCTCTCCCTCTCCTGTTCCCCTGCTAGTGTGTTCTCTCTCTCTCTCATTCTCTTGCTCTGTCAAATAAATAAATACAATATTTTTTAAAATTTAAAAAAGAAAATCTTTTCAAAGGTAAATAATCTCAAAGGTCAGAGAACCAGTAGAGAGGAATTAAGAACTTGGAAAACTAGGTGGATAGGACATTTCCAAATACACGTAATAAATGAATGAGAGTACAATCAAATAGACTTTTAAAAGTCAATTCCTTTTTGAGAAATAGATTATCTGTCTAGGTGAATTCCCCTTTTACCATTAAAAGCCAGCTTCCAGATAGGTCTGATCCATTCATTCACTGGCCACTAAATGGCATTGACAAATTACACTTTCTAATTGGCCAGCATTGGCAATGATAAATCTCTTGACTTCTGGCTTTGCAAGGAGATTGGATTTGGTGAAGTAGCTGCTGCCCCAACCATATCCTTAGAGATGTAAGCAATCCAACTCTCTACCACTGAAATAATAGTTTTCTTTTATTCAGAGTGCTGATGAGGCCAAACCCAATATTTTGATTTCAGAGAAAGTAGATTTAATTATGGTCCTTGAGCATACTAGACCCCATCCAAAAAAAAAAAAAAATGCATTCCACTGGTTGCAAAGTATTAAAAGTATGGATGTTTCAAGACAAATTCCATTGATTTGTCTAAAACAACTAATGAAAACCACCCTGTGCTACTTTCGGATGGTATTAGACAAATGTCTTCAACTCTTTGAATCAAGAAGAGACTCCAAGTACAGTAAATTCACACTTGTCCCTTTGCCATCTTTGAAGTACTCTTTTCAGAGATTTTGTTTCATTCCATGTCCCAACCTATGAAAGGAAAAAAAAAAATTGTGGAGGCCTTGATGAGGCTCCCTCTTGATTCACATGATGAGATGGAGTCTCAGACAAAACAATTAAAGCAGTACAATTTTCTTCTTGCATTCATCAATAATAACTGATGCAAGATATCTGCTTTTCAAGTTCTGCTGGTTTTCTGTCTCCTTTGTGGATTGGTTTCACACATAGTGGCTTGAATATGGAATTCAGATCTAGCAGTAGTATGATAAATTGCTATACCACAGAGTCATTATCTTTCTCTACTGGAACTAATGGGCAGTAGCCACAGGAACTCAAAATAATACTCAGCCAACCAGTATCATGGTCAAAGTATGCATAGGAAATGTGAATTGCTTTTATTTTACCTTCATAAAATTAAGATACTATGGGCCATCCCTGATACAAGTAGGAATTTCAGCATGACTTTAGGATTATGGCAGGTGCAGTTTTAGACACTTGTATTTCAGGAGGTAGAATTAAAATAAAAGTCTCTTTAACTACATAAATGTCTATTAAGATTTTTTCCTACTTGGCACATTCAAAGATATTTCTTTCATTACACATATGTGAATCTCCACCATTTAAATAGTCTTTCACATTTAACGTATCCCTATCGTGAAAGCAAAAGTAACTTTTGTATTTCTTTCATATTCTTGCATAAGCATAGAGTCTCTTTGTTTTCATTAGAAAAATAATGTTTATCTTGTACGTTAGAGAATTAAACAGGAATGTATGTTTTGAATAATCTTGAGAAAAGGTTAGTGGCTAATTAAATGGTAAATTAAGTAGGCTCCAGACTTGCGTGGCAGCATCAGAAATCTGGACTGCTTTTTCATTACACTTCTTTAAGAAGAACAATATAGGTAAATGTGAGAGAGAACATTTTGCTTTGGCTAACTGTTGGACTGCCTCTGTTTTTGAGAAGACATTTATTATGTTTGCCTTTTCTTTGAGTGTGGGAATGTGCAAGGGTGAGAGCGTGTTAGCTGTGTGGTTTTGATTTAAAGCATGGTGGATAACAGCAGGCTTGGTTTTATATATGAGTGGCCCCAGCAGGTGATGAATTGTTTTTGACTTTCATCATTTGCCAATAAATAAGAGAAGTGAGAGATTTATCATGTATGTAAAAATCTCTGGCAACATTCTCTATCATGTAAAATAAAATTTAATAAAATAGCATTTCAAAAAATGCATACAAACACTTGCCTTATGCTTAGAGGCTATAAATTCTGCAATTCAGTAGTCTTTACAAAATGGGGAGTGGGAGTCAGGGAGTGAACCTACTTGTCCAGCATCAGGGTAGTGACCATTTTGCACAGCTGGTAGATTTGCAAAGTTGAGTGGCCATCTTTGTGTGTGACTCCCTGTGACCCTTTTATTAAGCACCTAGCTGTGCTCAATAGCGAAATGGATTCTAATTGCTTCACAGCAGGTTAAGTGATTTAACCTGAAGCAAAGCAATAGTTTTTATTTGAAATTGCCAGCATATTCACATTGACTCCCCTCTACCTCAAAACAAAACAAAATCACCACCCTGAAAAGAGAAAAGCTTTACCAAAATGTAGTATACTACATTTTTCCCCCACATCATAAAACAAAAGAACACAGGATGATGTGTCCAGAGACAAGAAAATGTTAATACCGGAAAAGGCCCTAGCAACCACCCAGTTTAGTGTTTAATTTTGCAAACGTAACAATGATTTGTATTAATTCACTGGCAATCTAGAAGCTTCCAAAGCTGTGTGGCAAAAAGTAACTAATTTTGAATGGAAGCAAAGCTTTGTTTAAGATAAACATAAGACTAATTATTTTGGATTTCTCTCTTCAAATATGTATTGAGCCCCTTCTAAGTACTAGTCACTGAGTTATATCCCATGGGGTGTGGAGAAATAAACTAGACATGGTGTCTGTCTCAAGGAACTCACAGTCTCATTAATGTCATGCTAAGGACCAAATGTCTGACTGGCACACGAGCAGGAGGAAATCATATTAAATATTAATATGTGTCTTATTGTGGATCAATTTGATATTCTTTTAACCTTGAACTTCCAAAGGAATTATCATGTTTTGAAATGGTGTTCTTTGCTCTCTGCTTGAGTTCACATAATTTTTCCATTTTTCCCCTTTCCTTTCTCTTTCCCCAATATTTTTTTAAATGAAGCAAAAGAAATTGGTAAAGACCCAGTTGTAAGAAATAGAATTACCTCCCTACTCAGATTCAAGATCATGTGATGACTGGGACTATTCTTTCTCCACTGTGTGTATCTATAGAAAATCCTGCCCTTAGTTCAGGTGCTAAGAACCTGTTCCTATTGCTGATGCTTTCCTACCATCTGCTATCCAATAAATTTTTTTAATATTTTGAGTATAGTTTGGGGAGAATCAGATTAGAAAACCCATATTCTTCTTCTTTTTTAAAAAATCAGGATGAATCCTAGTCTGTAACAAGTATAATAGGAAAAATAATATAATTTAATTACAAATACAGAGCTCTTTCTTTTTAAAACTTCAGATATTTGTGAACCCCTCCCACATAACACAATTACAGTCCTACATCTGAGCTCTGGCTGGAATTCTCCAGAAACACACACCTTGGCAAATCCTACACATGAATTAATCACTGTATACAATTGTAATGTTTTTGTCTCTCTCCCAGGCCCTTTTCCACTCCTGGCTGATAAGAATCTCTAATGTGATGTTGTAAACGCTCCATTCTATACTTAGTCTAAATAGGAAATAACATTTACGTCTATTAGCATCCACAGAAACATTTGTCAACAACAACTTGGAGAATGACATAACTTTTTTAAGTGCACCCATCTGGGAAAGTTTCCAAGTTGGGAGATACCCAAGTTGGCAATGATTCTAAGAAACTTATTCATATGCACTATACACAACAATTTCTGGACTTGTTTTATATTTCCAGCTATTAGCTTTTGAAGTGCTGGAGATAAGACAAAAATATACACATACACACAGCTATAAATAAAATGAAAGTAGATCTACAAAAGTTCTAATAGGATAGCTCTGGTAAATTTAGAGCAAGGGAGAGGTCAAGATCACCCTTTGTGTTTAGTCAACTCATATCTGAGACTGGTCCATTTTGTTCAAGGACAAAATTAAAATATTACAAAACCATTTGGGGTCCACCTGAAAAACTGATCCTTTTCTATCAAGGACTCTCCAGAAATGCTAAAGTGTTGTACAATATAAAAGAATATACATATTTTTTTTTCTTTTCACAGTTTGAAGTCCTTTTGAATTTTGGGTTTTGTTTTCTGTTACTTATCTTACTATTTCAAGCACAACTCGCTACTGATGAACTATTAAGTAACTTTTTTCTTCATTCACAAATCTAATGCCACCTTTGTGTATGTAAGAAAGCCACATGAGTTTTCTACATTTTTAGTTTTGCTTTTAGTAAATACATACTGGAACATAGTTCTTTATTTAATTGGTAAATGTTGATCTTTTTTGTGTAATTGGTTCTGAGAGTTCTATAGCTTAGGCTTGTATTTATTTGACACACTTGGTAAATCCTTTAGCTGATGCTTTGAAAAAATATCATGTAAGAGTAGAATTTTATTTAGGGTCAGAATTAAACAAAATTCATTCAATAAAATTGTTAATAATTATCAAGCAAACTCAGCTGACTATTTGTCAAGCTGATCATTCAAAATAAATCTGTACAAATAGAAATATTTATCCTTAATATTCATTGCTTCAAAACTGAAATTAGCAGGATCATTTTGCCTAAAATTATTCATTCTTCTCTTAGAATTTTAAAGGAATTGTACCATTCTAAGTCTAGACACCAGGAAGTGGAATAATCTTTTGCCCACCCCAACAAATGTTTCTAATTCTAAGCTATTCTAAAATATCCAGTTCGCAAAGTTATCTTTAAGATAAATTCAACTTTTTCTTTCTTGTAATATTTCACTGGTTAATAAGCCTTTAGTATTTTTAATTAAAAGATACTAATATTGACATCATTAGTCTACCAGTTCAGAGCTTTGGATTTGTAATTAAATGCATCAGATCCAATTCCAGATCTGCCACTTAACTAGCTATGTGATCAAGACAAGTTTCTTAACTGTAGTTTTCTCATCTGTAAAGTAGAAATTACAGAAACTTTAGAGAGTTAATATTATAATTAAATGGATTAAGATGTGTAAAGCATTTTGAACAGGGTCTAGTTAGGCTAGATAAGCATTTGCTATCAACACTATCATCATCATCATCATCATCATCATCATTATAATCATCATCTTACTAATGGAGATGTCTAGCAAGCAATTTTTATGAAATTTGGAATAAATCAAAAAAAGTTTTTCTTAACTTGATATATAGAATGAATGTATTATATTTGCAAAAACCACACAAAATATATACGAGATAATTTAAAGCCTCTGATTCCACCAGGGACCCAGCTTGTAAAATATAGCAGTAGCTCCTCTTATAATTGAAAATAAATTTTCAGTACCTTAGAGAATAAATAAAAGCTCTTCATTCTGTATATTTTCTATATCCATCCAAAGTTGTCCATAAATGCAAATGTTGAAATATGAGTAACTATTATGAATGGGGTGAGTACTATGTGTGTATATGTAAGTGTAAATGTTTGTGTCTCCGTGTGTGCTCCTTTTTAATATGAAGTACCCAAAATAAGAAAGATACATTTATCATCTGAGATGTTTGGTATGCTCTTCCTAACAAATAATCAGGCTGATAGAATTTCAGAGTGGGTAGGCTAATTACCATAGAAGTCAACTAGTTACTCTGATGGTAGAAATTGTACTGAAATCAGAGTATCTTTATTTATAGCATCCATTTAACTAATTTCGGTGTGACAAATTTGTACCAAATATTGAACCATATACCAGCATTGTACTGGGTGATTAGGAATGAAAATGAATAAAATATGCCTACTTATGTTAGGGGAAGGTGCATATATTCTATTAGTCACGGGCTTACTCAGTGCAACCTTATGTCTCTAATCCAATCTTTCTCGAATAACACTGTTGCTTCCCCAGCCTCCCAGCTTCTTACCTGAAAAACTAGCTTAAAGTTTGAATTCACACTTAGAAATTAGGATTCACAGATCAATACCAAATAGTTGATGATGTTTTGAAGAAGACACACACACACACATATGCGCACACATGCACACACACAGCCATCTGTGTGGCCATTTTGGCTACTATGTATAAGTCTAACAAAATGAGTATGGAATTTCTTTTTTTTTTTTTGAGTATGGAATTTCTTAATGTGAAAGCTTTTCTTAGACAGTTTTGGTCCTTACATATTTTCATATCCCTGTCCCATTTTACCATTTTTATATTGAAAGAATACATGTTTTTCTTCAAAGCAGAGTAACCAAACTAAGTTTTACTGGTAATCACCAGGAGAAGATGTGATGGAAGAAATATAAATAAATAAGAAATTAATTAATAAAGATAAATTATAAGTGTATTGTAATTTTTACATGAAAATTTCTATTTCTTTGTAGGGTTTTACTTGTGAACATATTGAATATGTCACTTTTCAATATTAAGTAAGAACATTCAGACTTTGGCTGAAATTTTATAATGCACTTACTATATTTTAAATTTTTCTGAAAAATATTTAGACAAATTCAGTAATTATTAATAAAAATTTTATCTTCTACTGGGATGCCTGGGTGACTCAGTGGTTCAGCATTTGCCTTCAGCTCAGTGCATGGTCCCAGAATCTCAGGATTGAGTCCCACATCGGGCTCCCCTCCAGAAGCCGGCTTCTCCCTCTGCCTATGTCTCTGCCTCTCTCTCTCTGTCTCTATCATTAATAAATAGGTAAATTCTTTTTAAATCTGTTAATTTTTCAAAACAACTATTAAAACTAATCCTGTCCTTCATATAATCCCATATTCTCATAATTAACAGTTTATAAAGTGATATAGGACTTACCTCATCTAAGGGAATGAAAATAAAAATTCATGGTATGGTGTAATTTTTTAAAATTCTAAGATCATATTTTATATTTTTATTAGATTCACCTGGAAAACAATCAAAGCACCAGATGATAAAGAAATATATCTAGATTAATAGCAGATGTCTTCATCCAATAAGAATATAGAACACTAATGGCTCTCTAAAGGTTTCAGTTAAACAAATTTAGGTAGATGACTATTCATCATCCCCACAAGTTTCCAAAATTTTTAACATTTTCTGAATATTTTGGATATTTTTATCAATTTTAATTTTTTTCTAGTATATATTCCCAGTTAGTTGCACAAATTCCAGCACCTTGAAAATATAATGATGTTAATTATAATGATGATGATGTTAGTGGACTTAAGTGAAAATTATGGATTCCAAAGGCAAAAAAACCTCACAAACAATTTTCAGTGCTGTACCCTAAGTATTCTTGGTAGCCAGGTTATCTTCCTATGTGTATGAATGTGAGTGATGGAAAGAGACTTTAGAAGCCATCAAATAAAATCATGAGGAATTTTCTAGAACCAGATGCGTATTAAAGGTTAATAGTCTATCTCATTTTTTTGCAGAGCATGAAAATTTGCTGCAGAGAAAGGAAATGACTTGGTCAAAGGCACAGGACAAATGAAATATAGAGCCAGAAAGAGAGCTGAACAATCCTGACATCCGAGTCAGGAATTATCTTTTCATATACTTGCTTCCATTCCTCTTTACCAGTAGACTCCTTCCAAGATAGTCAAGACTGTTTTTACTTTTCACCACTGCATTCTGCGAGGTTAGTACAGTTGTTGGGACATTTGAGTTGTTTAGTAAATAATCACTGAATGAATGTAGGAATTTTAACACAAATAAATAACTACGTAACCTGGGAGAAAATTCAATCTGTTAAGAAGCCACTATCTTTCTACCATATTTGGATGCTAACTTTAGTTTGAATTTCTAATTTACACCTGCAGAGGTTATTAGTAACCTACAGGTTTAAAATTATTTGTATTTAGTACCATAGTATTTATATATTTGTATAGTATTACAGTATTATGCACTTTGCCTAGCATCATCAAAATTGAATATTTGGTTGCTCTTTTTCTGTTTCCAACTCTATTCTGTCCATTTAAAATTATCCTCTATGTGACAGTCTTTCTTCGTAGGGCTGCTACTACTTGGCTTTTACAAATTAAGTCATAGATTTGTCTGAATTTTAATTGATCCTGAATATATTTTCCTCAAATAAGGTGGAACATTGATAGAAGAGTGTCCTATAGAAAATAAGTTGCTGGTGTTTCACAAAATAATTGGGAATACTTGCCAAGCTTCAAGTTAAAAAAAAAAAAAAAAGGAAGGCTTTACAGATGATGTGGCAGGATACTGGGAGAGAGGGGAGGGAGGAAGAGAACCACACTTTAGTTTTCAGAGATACTTGTTATATTTTTCACTGGCTCTGTTTTATCTACATAACTTGGGTCTTCTGATTCTTTTCTTTTTTTGTGTGGATAATTGCTTTGTTGTTAGTGCTTTGACACTGAGTGATAGTGCTTTTGGGTGGTTGACAGCCAAATCTATTGGCAGACGATACTCCTCCTCCAAGGAGAGGTGCTTTCCTTCTGCCTAGTGACAGTAAGAGCTTCTAAGTTGACAGAGGAGGTCTCATCTCTCTCGGAAGAGAGACAAAAGCAAAGTGGAGAGAGCGAGATTTCTGCCAGAATAAAAACATCTATTTAATTTGCTATAGAGAGTAATACAACACACAGTGTCTATAATGAGTGCAAGTTAAAACAAATCATTTTATTTATGCATGTTGCCTATGGAAAATTTTTATTACTTAGGAAGCTATCAAGGTCTTTATATATTGTCTTTGGAATCACTGAAAACCAAAAATAAATTATTTTTCTTTCAGTGGAGTTTATTAAAAGGAGACAGACAGGAACAGAGTAGGGAGAGGATGTGAACACAATTTTGTTATATTTCACATCACAGAATTAAAGCCATGTAAAGTAAAAATATCCCTAACAATGGTTAGTAGAATCATTTTTCTGATTTGTGAAGACATTTTTTTGCCAAGTGATTTGGAGATATAGGCCAGAGAATCTGATTTACCATTCATAATTTAAAGTTGAGAATTACACAATTTGAGATTAAAAAGCATCTTTTTGTCTTGAGAAAGGAGTTAATCGTTTAGATCCTAAAGTACCATCTGTGCAACAGCATGCATTTATGAAGCCTCAAGAAAATAAGACATAGGTAAGGTGACTGTCTATGGAGAGAGGCCTCCTTGAGGACTATGATTGTGTCTTGAAACATCGTGTTCATCATTTAGGGTCTTTTAGTAGGTTGGGGATATTTGTGAATCTCCTGAAATAGTATGTAAATATTTGCTTCCATTTGCAATTTTCTGATGAGCAGATTTGTATGTTCACTGAATTAATAACCATCAGTCCATGGACTCAAGGAAAGTGAGAATCACTGCTCTGGCACCATGACAAATATTGTAACTTAACTACCATTTCAACTATTAAACTTTTGTTTGTTAAAAATAAATAAATAATTAAAATTTTGGCGTCTAGGAGAAGCAGTGACAAAGGATTAAGACTCAGTAACTTGTTGGTTGACTCAAAGTTTAGTCTTCAAATATTAAACTGATTGACCTTAAGGTAGAGGTGCCCTGCTAGAGAAGCCTGAATGAGAATTCGTAGGATAACAGGTGTTTGCTCTAAAACTAGAAAGGCTTTCTAACAGCGGCCTCTAGGAATAAAATGAACTGCCCTGGAAGATAATAACTATAGGTTTTAAGTAATGCTTAGTTTTATTCAGTAACATGAAATACATCTTAGTAGAATTTCTGCCATGTGCCTTGAACTGTTTTAGATAAGATACATCAATGAACAATCTAAGCAAGGTCTTTGTTCTTATGGATGTTACAGTCTATTGGGTAGAGATTGACAGTAAACAAATAAATTATTAAATAAGTAGTATTGCATTGTATAGCAATAAGCACTCTGTAGAAAATAAAAGACCATGCTGTAATAAATAATTTCAAAGAACTCTGATTTAGATGGCCTGTTCAGGAAAATCCTTAGGTGCCATCTGTGATGAAATCTGAATGACAAATGTACCAGTGATTTGACTACCTGATGAGTAACAAGGATCTTCCAAGGACTTTGCAAAAGATACTTTCTGTACTTTCCTTCTGTGGGAAGGAAACTGAGACAAAATGGCCCTCTAAGGTCCCTTCCAACTCAATAGTACAATATTGGATATTATCTCAACTTCTAGATTTCATCATCCATTGACTCTCTTATGGCTCCTTAGTGAGACAGAATTTATGAATAATTAAGTTGAAATAGATAAATTGGTTTCTTCAACTGAACGGTATCACCTACTATGAAAATTCAACTGGGAATGATGAATGATGATAATGCTAGCTATCATAGTTGTCAATATAGGATCCAGATTCACTTATCTGATACTTTTAAGATTTCTTTCTTTGTTCTTTTTGTTGCTTCAACTGATGATCTAGCACAGCTATTTATCAATTTTTCATTCATAGTTGTCTCATCAGTGAATTGCTGGAGGTTTGTAAATCTCCCTTTTGAAATGTTGCCCAAAACAGAATGTAAACCATACTAATCTGTTCTTTAAATTACATTAGTATTAGGTCCATAGTCAGGGTGCTTCCATATGCTGGTGTCTCAGGGTACTTCTGAGGTGGCTCTATGCCACCAGACCCTGAAGAGAGCAGTGTAAAAGAAGACATCACAGTGTTTTCAAAGAGTAGGACATCTAAAATAAACAACACATATTCATTTACTATTTCGATTAAAGGTTTTCCTAGCAACACATTTTCAGTGTTCTAAGCTTTTCCTAGAAGGAATCCTATATTATGTAGTTCCCATTCTTTTGTTTGTTCATCTTTTCCTTTTTCCCATTCTCCCCACCCAAATATCTATTCTTATAGTGATTAGGATACCATGCTACACATGTAGGTCTTAAACATGAATAGAAAACCTTCCAGGCTCATAAATACACAATTCTCTACTCTAAAAGGGTCAAAGATGGACAATGGGTAAACGATGACCTAAGTCCTGTAATATATCAAGAAGAAAAATATAGAAGGTAGGGAGGCATTATAAGAGAGGTAAAAACAAAACAAAACAAAACAATGGATCTCACAGCCTGGTGGCCTGAAAGAGACAAGTTTCTTTAATGCAATAGCATCTAAGCTGGACTTTTAAAGAATAACTGCAATTTCAACAGACAAGAGATTTAAAAAAATAATATACACGGGGAGATATTGGGTTTAGGGGAGTCTGAATGAAATGATAGTTTCCATACAAAGTAGATTTCGTGTGGGAGAATGAAGCCAGAAAGTGTTCTAATTATGGCTATTTTGGTTATAAGGACAGAAACATCTTGAAACTGGTAAGAGTGGTGCTTTTTGTGTGTGTGAGGATAGAATTAGCAACCTTATTGACATCCAGGACAGGAAATGAAATACACCTGAGCTCATGAGTCCAGAACAGCAAAATCAGGAGCAATGGAGGTTGTCCCAGGCCGTTTCATAACTGATAGGCATGGAACACAAAGGAGAGGTGGGAGTAAAAGATAACACAAAGCTTTTGAGATGGGTGAGGGAATTCAATATCCTGGCAGAGAGAGCACTCAATAAAATTACCTACTCTTAACTGACTGCCTGACAGACTGAAAGTTTTCTTTCAAAAGGAAGAACATCATACCGACTTTTGACATCGGATTTTGATATTTGATCCCAGGTTGTAAGAGTCAACTTTGCAGCCATTTCATGGGGATTTTAATAAGAAAGACAGCAATGCATTTCCTGGTGAATTGTAAAATTTGGTATTTCAATATAATATATACATTTGAGTTTACTAAGAACTTTGATGTGTTTTTACATATACATGCATTTTATTCTCATGACACTGAGATTGAGTAGGCAGGCAGTTTACACATAAGGATACCAAAGCTCAATTATTTATCTACAGTTAAAAGTTTTATTCTATTAGAGAGAAGATATAACCCAGGATTCTTAGACTGTAAATCCTATGATTTTTCTAGACAATCAAATGGTGCTGGTGTAGAGCACAAAACTTTCCAATTCAGTGTTGTTTTTCTAATACTCCTTTGCGTTAAGTGCCTTCCTATTTAGTGATTCACACTCCAATCATTCTGTGTGAATTATATAACACACAATTGAACCACCTCCCCAGATAGGACTAAAATCTGATGACAGGAGACAACTCCCTCGGGGCTAATACAGATTATTTTAATTCCTCCTACTGGAATTAATGGGACTTACGTGGATAGGTCTTATTATAAAAACCAAACCAAACCAAAACCAAACCAAATGAAAACTAAAAATTCTCTCTCCTCCTTAGATATTCAATTTAGCTCAAGCCTTATAATACTGGGTCAAATTTTAGGTCACACACTGATATGTGAGCATATCACATTACATAATAAGTAGAACTGAAGTTCAGCCAGTATAGACAATAGATGGCTTCCATTGTTCTTTGAATTGTCATCCCTTCTGGCCTGGTGATGCCTAAGCCAGTCATGTTTTTAATATATTTAATTTATCTTTTAGTTATTAATGATAACCAAAACATTCTTAAATACAATTTCAAGTACAAATATTTCAAGAAATAACCATGTTACCAAACTGGCATAATATATATTTATTTAGTTAAAATTTGTGCCTTTGGAAAACTATTTATTTGGTTCCCATATACTTGAAATGTCAACAGAAATTTTAAGTTTCTATTTCAATGCATTCCACTTCTGTCTTTATTTATTCAGAGATGCTTTTTAGAAATTAATTTGACTAGAGTCTTAGATGCAAAACTGTTTATATAAGGTACCAGGAAAATAACCAGAAAAACTGTGGTTATGAAATCATTATTTATTTAAAAAGAAAAGAAAAAATATCAGAAATAATGGATTATAAAAAATAATAATACGACTTGCAGTGAAATACAAGTATCCACTAACAGTATGATACAAATCTAAATTTCTTGACCTGGAAAGATAATGTGTGTCTACATATATGTGCATACATATATGTATGTATTTATATGCGTGCATTTAAAATACCAAATAATAAAAGATTATGTTTAGAAAATCCCATATTAAACAGTGTGCCCACAGATGTGTTCACAAGCACATAAAAAAGGTAGAAGAATATTTAATATTTTATTAGGGTTCTATCATATAAAGAAATTTGGTATAAATTTAGGGACTTTCCCCCCTTTTTCCACTTTTTTGGTTCCTAAATATTTTACACAGATTTTAAAAGAATTATAAAAGTTATATTTAAAACAAGAAAAATGTGAAGTATTTATTTATTTAAGATGATCTTCAAGTCTGATTCCTTTGGCTCTTGGTGATCATCTCTTAGTCCAACCAATTCTAGCATCTTTGTGCTATATCCCTTCTTTCCCTGTTCACTAATCCTTAATTTCATTTTCATCTTCATTGATAAGTGGTCATGGAAACCAACATCATCATCTACTGAGATCTACTGAGATGGAAGTATCTGTTTGATATATATTTGAAAACAATTCCAGTTGATTTATAGCAGGATTGTAAATTATTATTATTGTTGTTATTTCAGAAAGCAACTGATTTACTGAACCAATGAATTAGAAGTGATCTTAGAATGCACCAGTCACCCACTTAATAATTATTTATTGAATTGATTTTTTATGAAAACAACTTGTTCAAAATTCTGTTCAACTTATCAGTACTTATTCTGATTCAGTATTTCCTATTCTCTCTTGAAAATGTAAGGCCTTGTTATTACTTCCGCTTCCAGTTTTCCTTTCACTTCACATTTATTATTCTCACAGTCTTACAACCTGTGTAGTTACTCTCTAAATAAAAGTCAGCAAATTTAATCTTTGTATGTTTAGAAAGCAGCCTCAATAGAGATTTTTCCCAGTAACTGAAAATACAGTAGTCAGAGGTTGGAAAATATTATCTTTAGGTAGACAAATGGGAAGGTTAAGATTTTGCTTCAATTGCATCAATTTTGCAGTACCTAGTGCAGTGCCGGGGTTATATAAATATTAAATTCTAATCATATTGACAATACCCACCTAAAAGAATCCTTTACAGATAGGTTATGTAAATAATGATTCATTAGAGCAAATGAAATAAATTTGGATGTAAATTTTACACTCATTGAACTGTTGGCTGGAGAATAGTGCTCGGCTGAACACGTCCTTAGAGCCAAGTATGTATGTGTGTATGAAAAAATACATGTGCATACATATATATGTATGTTGCAATACATACATCAATGTGTGTATATGTATATATCTACATGTTTATGTGTATATGTACATATGCATATAATGTTTATCACTTTTTTATTTGACTTTTCATTTGCTATACTTTACTATGTCATTGTATGCCTTAACAATTTCCTTCTTCCTCTTCAATCTCCTCTGAAAACTGTTTCTTTTTTTTTTTTTTTCTCTCAGATGTCCCTTTAATTGCAATCATCACAGCAATCATAAGAATACCACATGGAGATTGAAAGATTTATTGGTAAAGATCAGATTGCAGGAAACCCCTGTAGAAGGTTCAGTCCCTACAAAGTAATGATGTTATTTAAGAGCACTGAATCTCTTCATACCCATCACTTTGACATATGCCACATTCCACTTGGTTGCAGCCTTCTAAAAGGGACTGCTAGAAGCAATGTCAGTGTTGGTATGGGCACATTTGTAAGTGACAGGACAATTCCTGTGCAAAGCCCCTAGGTCCTAAATGAAATTATTTTGAGGACTTTAGCAAATACCAAGCTATTTGCAGCATGAATCCCGGTTTCTATAAAATCTTCCAAGTTCCCTAGCATTCTTAAATAGGATTTGGACAGAATGGCAGATGGATGAGGTTAAATGAAAAGTTAAATTTACTCCTTACACTTTGTAGTGGTTTTAATTTATCAAAGATATATTTATTTTTAAAATACTTCAGAAAGGCAAATCCATAAAATGCTAATTAGAAAAAAAAAGAAACAAAAAAAGAGACAAAGGAATAGGACCATGAAAGTGACAAAAAAGAATGCCAAATACCATTACCTTAGGAAGCACTTCTGAATTTCATTAATGGTAAGTGACATAGAAAACACCTATACAAATAAGTGAATAAACAAGTTACTATTTCTCACTTATCAGATTGGTAACCATTTTAAAGTTTGAAAATATCGAGTATTGGCAATGATTGCAAATTCTGCTGTGGGAGAGTGAATTGGAATAACCACTTTAGAGAATACTTTGGCATTAACAGTAAAACTGAATATGTACATAACCAGAAACTTCACTTCCATGTTTATTCTCTAAAGAAACATTTACATAACTTTACAAGAGGGAGATGTACAGGTATGTTTATTGTAACATGGTTTAAAATAGCAAAGAGAGAAAGCATGTAAGTGTTAATAATTTGCAAAATGAGCAAATTAGTGTGTGTGTGTGTGTGTGTGTGTGTGTGTAAATGGGAAAGTATATCTGTTAACAGGAATAGAATAGACAAGGAAACACATACTGACAGATTTCAAAACCACAATTTTGATTAAAAAACAAGTTGCATACATATAGACAGATTCAAAAATTTTAATTCTGAGTTATAGAGCAAACTAGAGAATAATATATATACTAGAATAGTACTTATGTAAAATTTTACAAAACATACACATAGAATACTCATTTTTTACACATACAATAATCTATCATTTATAAAGATATATATGATAATTTATAAAAATAGATTCTGTTACATCAATGATAATAATTGCCTCTGTGGAAAGGGCACAGAAGGACAGGACTTATCTCAATAATATTTTGGGGATCCCTGAGTGGCTCAGCGGTTTAGCGCCTGCCTTCGGCCCAGAGCGTGATCCTGGAGTCCCGGGATCAGATCCCACCTCAGGCTCCCTGCGTGGAGCCTGCTTCTCCCTCTGCCTGTGTCTCTGCCTCTCTCTCCCTCTCTCTGTGTCTCTCATGAATGAATAAATAAAATCTTTTTAAAAAATAATATTTTATTTTTTAATAAAAAAATGAAGCTAAAATAAAAATGCTAGCAATAGTCAGTTCTAGGTATTGAGTACACTAATTTTTATTATATTAATTTCTCTTCTCTTATTAGTTCTAAAGTGTTCTTAATACCAAAGGAAACTCCATAAAAATAAATTGTCTTACTGTTTTCAATGTACTATACTAATTAATAACTTGAGCAAATATTTTCTCTTTAGCAGTGAGGTGTCATGGTGTTATATTTAATGTCATTTCAGAAAACAAAAAAGTGCTTTTTTTCCTATAAGGTTATGTTTATTCAGTGTGATTTTAAATAAGACATTTAATTCTTCTACTGTTATTGTGAGGCACTAATGTGCAGATTCTTTGATTTCAAATGTCTTACATAATTTACCTACACAAGATTATGTTTTAATTTTAATTGCATTTAAGACATAAGTTTTCCTAAAGCAACGCTCAATATGCACCATCAATTATCTTAAAGAAAGAAACACAGAAAATATATTAATTATAGGTCATGACCCAGCAAATTATGAATTTCCAACCAGAAGTAAATTATTGCCACTAATTAGCTTTCTTGTTTGCCAGACTGAGTTAAAGTCTTCATTGCATTAGTCATTTCATAAATCACTTTCTCAACATGCAAATCTGGAAGGAATAAGAATTTGAAAATATGTTAACAGATTACTAATACTCAGGCACAGAGTTTTGTTGGACAGTTTCTTCCATTGTCAGGAATATTTTATCAGTTTAGTGTGGAATATTTGGAAGAGAAGATACCTTATTTTCTTCACTGATATAGACTGTTTCGAAGTCATTTATTATTTGTCCCTCTAGACAATTAAGTCTTGGACAGACCGAATCTATATTAACATTAAGTAAAAAAGAGTGTGCTCCTTAAATTACTATTTTAACTGCTTTTCTGTTTAAATTGTTAATTATTGAAGTATAGTTGACATATAGTGCTATATTAGTTTCAGGTGTACAACATAGTAATTCAACCATTCTATACGTTATACAAGGCTCACCACAATATATCTAGTGACCATCTGTCACTGTACAACATTATTACAATATTATTTACTATATCCCTATACTGTACTTTTATCCCTATGACTTATTTATTTTGTAATAGGAGATTTGTACCTCTTACAGAATGGCTATTATTAGAAAGACAAGAAATAATAAATGCTGATGAGGATGTGGCAGAAAGGGAGCCCTGTGCACTGTTCATAGGACTGTAAATTGTTGCAGCCACTGGAACACAGCATGGAGGTTCCTCAAGAAATTAAACACAGAAATACTATACAGTTGTAGTTCCACTACTGGGTATTTACCGAAAGAAAACAAAAACTCTAAATTGAAAAGATATATGCACCCCTCGGTTTATTGCAGCACTATTTACAAAAAGCAAGATATGGAAGAGTACAGCGTTTTGAATGTTTTCCAGCTTCATTGACTTTTAGCAAAATTGTGATATTAGTGGAACGGTTGGCTCAAACATTTATTTATTTATTTATTTATTTATTTATTTATTTATTTATTTTAAAGATTTTATTTATTTATTCATGAGAAACAGAGAGAGAGAGAGAGAGAGAGAGAGAGAGAGACAGAGAGAGAGAGAGAGGCAGAAACACAGGCAGAGGGAGAAGCAGGTTCCATGCAGGGAGCCCGACGTGGGACTTGATCCCAGGTCTCCAGGATCACTCCCTGGGCTGAAGGTGGCGCTGAACCACTGAGCCACCCCGGCTGCCCACCGTTACTAATTAAACTAGTGATTCCAAATTTCAGTATTTATAACTGCTGTGAATAATAGAAAAAGATCTGGTCTCTTTTGTTTTCTGTCTTTTTTTCCAACCTTTTCCAAAATTCTGTCTACCCTTGCCTTCAAAACTCATCTGTGACTGTTCCTTATTCCATCAGCTCCCACTTTCTGATGTTTCAGGTAGATTATCTGACAACAAAATAGTACTAATAAGTTAATAAATATTAATGAATTATAATGGTCAAATGTGCTTACTTATTCATAGTCACAGAATAACATATTTGGGATGGTCATGATTTTTTTTCTGAATTAATGTCTTAACCATCTACCCGCTTAAATATAAGCAACATCACAGTAGGATATTATGCCCCTTTGGTTGACTGATAAGTCCCTAGTCCTGAACGAGTGAGTAAAAGATAACAGATGCTCTTCAGAGATTAAAAAAATACAATAACAGTGAAATAATTCAACAAGAGAGAAAAAGGTGGAAGAGATTTTTGAAGAAGCCTGTTTTTCCCCTGCTTCCCACTTTTGGGCACAAGGAATGCCCTATGGCAGGGTGTGTGGAGTTGATTTCATCAGCATTTTGATGGTAACCATAGCATTTAGAAATCAAATCAGCATACTTTGCACTCTAGGAAAAGGAAAATGCTATTTTGCTGATTAGCTATTTTCCCTGAGGAAGCACACTTTCAGGAAGCTTTGTCTCTCTTGTTTGATTCCTAAGATAAAGGTTAGCTCAATGCTAGCATGAAATGAGGTGTATTTCAGTAGTTAGGAAAACTTTAGGAAACTAAAACCAGCCGGGTCCCTTGGCAAAAGTAGAATGAGACCTTGTCTTTAGCACTGTCAATCATTTCAGCACTCACACTCTCTCATCAACCCTATCCTCCCCTAGTCAGATATCAAAAAAAAACAACAAAAAAAAAAAACAACAAAAAAACACTAGTCCTTAGTGTTCTAATGGTTCTTTAGATTATTACAATTTTGATGAATTATCTTTCCCTCAAATCAACCGTAAATGTTGAGCAGTTGCTTATAAGGTTACATAGCATTGGGAAGATGGAGTTTCCCATATCAGTAACAAGTTTTCTAAGTTTTGTTCCTCCATTTCATCAATACTTTTCTAAGGCCTCCAGAAGCTTCCAGGCAACCTCATCAAAATACCTCTTGTCAATCTACATTTCACCTGGCCCTTCTAAAGTTTTTATGTAAAGATGACCTCTGTGGCACTGCACTCTATTCATTTTCCTCCTGCCTCTTTGACTTCATTTTATGTTACTTTTTCTGGTCCTCCTTCTCACCTAACCTCAAAATACTGGGATTACTCAGTGTTCTCTCTGGTCTATATTTTCTTCTATTTTTCTGTCCCCCTAGATCTCATCCTACCCTGTGGCTTTAAATAAAATATCAGTTCATTAGATCTCCATATTTCCCTCTCTAGCCAGCCTTCTCTTCTGAACCATGGAACTTTATATCAACTTGTTCTCTTTTATAGTTATCTTAGATGTCAACTGAGGTATCACAAATAATAACAGCTTTGCAACTACACTCATTCTCTCCCTTAGCCCCCATAAACATGCTTCTCTTCCTCTAATCTTTATGACATAAATTTGGAAGTCAACCTTCATGTATGCCTCTCCCATAAATGTATTATCTGGCATATACAATGCCCTCAATAAATGTGTGTGTATTGAATGAATAAATGAAAAAGAAGCTTAAATGGTCATTTGAGCATCCCTGAAGTCATATTATTCAGTAATCTCCAGTTCAACCAATATACATTTAATTTAGTATTCCTCTTTAGACTTTTGATTTAGTGGGAAACACAAAGTTCTAGTACATTTTAAGCTAATAATGTCAACCTTCCTTGGTAGAGTACTATACTTAAGCCATTTCATTTTATCCTAAATAATCTTGAGGGATAAGTATTGTTTTTCTCATTCTAGATGATGAAGATAAGGCTTGGAGAGTTTATGTAAGTCTCTAAAAGCTACCCTCCCAGTAATTGACAGAGATGTAATAGGAATTGAGATTTTTTTTTCTTTTTTTTTTTAAACATATTATTCCAGGCCATTGTAGAATTAAACACTTTTTTCATTACATAAAATGAGGTCAATGGGAGATTAGCCTCAGTTTCTTCATCCATAGAATAAGGGTAATAATATCTACCTCAATGCAATAATTAAATGAGATAATGCATGTAAAGCACTTAGTTATAGTGATTGGGCCATGGTAAGCCCTTGTGATGGGCTAGAATTTATTAATGTGAGATTTTAAATCTCTTCTTCTATGAAATGCAAAGCAATTAAAGGCTTTTGAGCAAGATAGTGATACAATGAAAGCTACTATATGGAAAGATTAATCTGTCACTTGTGACAAGGTTATATTAAAGTAGAGAGAAACTACAGCCGAAGTGAATAGTATGAGGACTATCCTAATAGCTCAATCACCAAGAGCTGCTTGCTTAAACTTAAGTGGTTGCTGTGTGTGTAGGGGGTCCCACCGCTAGGCTAGGGTAAGTCTGTAGGGTTGCAGCACAAGAGGAGGAGTGCCACAGAGGGGAACCTCTGGGCTCTGGCAGAGCCAGCAAGGGAATCTAGAAGGAAACCTTCAAGAAAAAGTGTAGTGTCAAAACTATAATGGAGGAAGGAAGGATGGAAAGTGCTGGTTGTTTTCCATCTTAGACCAAATCTGATCCACAGAAGTGTTTGTGCAGTGCTATTATTTTTTATCTAAATTAGTTGTCTTTATTTCAAAATTCTAGATTTCTGGCTTCTCTGATAAATTAGAAGGTAGCATTTCAAAATCCACATTCACATGTGACACTAATGCCCATTAGCCACCATTACCTTCAAATAGCAGAAATCCTACTGATGCCAGTTGTTTTATGCTTCACACATCCATAGGATCTATCTGACTTTGGAAATACTTTACAAATATAGGGCCAAAAGCCAGGGTGAATCTCAGGGAGGTTAGGTGCAACAGCTCTGATAATTTAAAAAAAAATTTTTTTTTCACACACAAACCCTTTGGAATGAGAGGATTCTTACCCTTGTTTAAATAAAACTGAATTTCTAGACTCATGTTGGAAGCAAGATATGATTGGAAGTCCATACTGGGTTAAACACTAGCATTAATCAATATACAAAGTAAAGGATGAAATGGAGAGATGTTTAAAAGGATTGATTATGGTGGTTTTCTGGGTATTATAACTCCAGGGCAAGAAGATTAATAGTACTTCTGAAAACTTTAAAAATCACTTTAAAATAGGCAAGCCTTATATTTATTTGATTTATTTTCATGCCTGGAAAAACTCAGAGAAGCCGAAATACCAAGTGTTGTGGTTTAAAACTTAAGCTTCCTGGAATGAGAATTAAACATCAGGGATCAACAACATGTGCTTGGTATGCTACCAAGAAAGAACTGTTAATAAACTTGTCGCTCAATAGAACTATAAGAATTTGATATCTTAGAAAAAATGTTAACGTACTATTTTAAATTTCTTTATCGAAATCCCTCACCAAACAATAACAAAACTCGCAGAGCATTATGACTGCTCAGTGAAGTAATAACCACTTGGATTAGATTCTCTGCTTCAGCAGAATCTAGGTACATGTACAAGAGTGATATATAGTGAGGCCAGAGATACTGTAGAATGTCTTCACAGCAGACTGAACATTGGAATTGACACTAAACCTTGTGTCAAGATACACACAAAGACTTCCAGACACAGAGTGCACCTGAGGTTATAATCTGTCAAGATTAACAAAGAGTGAATACCTGCTAAAGCAAATAGACTGTGATATAATTGTCATCTCCAAACTGGTGAAAGAAGATTTTTCTTCCCAATTAACATTCAAATGCATGAGACTGAAATCCATTTACTCATTTTCTGATAATTTATGCAGCAATGTACAGAAGTAATAGGCACGGTTACATGGCACATTTATACAATACTTTTCATCCCTAAGGATCCTAAAGCTCTTTACAATTATAGCTAATGTTTGTTAAAGTACTTTTAGGGGGGAGAGCGCCACAGACATTCCAAATATTATGATTATAAAAAGCTTAATACAGTACGTATAGGAGCACTTCACTCTCACAAAATTGTTGCCAGCTCTAGTGTAAGAAATAGAATTCCTTTATGAGTCTGATGAGCCAATGTTTATACAACCTTTTCTTGAAGTAGTTTAAAGTCAATCTCTTCTCTACTGTAGCTACGTTGGAAATCATATGGTCTAAAATTAATTATTTTCAGAATTTTAAGGGAATGAATGTCCTTAATAGGGAAAAATATTTTGGGAGTCAATAAATAGTCATTTTTCCAAATGATAAAATTATAGCATAGAAAAAAAATGCAGTTAAGTCCTTTCAGCTCAGGGACAGCAGAGAATATGTTTCATTATTTTGCCAGCTCCAGCTCAGAACCACTTTTCCATACATGAATATTTGAATCAAAGAATCCAGAGAATGGCAGACACTGGACTTCTCAACTTCCCTCTCAGCAGCATAGACAGATGACCTAAATTCTGCCAATCAGACTAGCTTACCTGGACTTTGATCAGAAAGCCAATGTCACAAAGAAATAGAGACTGTATAGAAATCCAATCTGGCATAAATGACATTAGTTCTGGTAGCCTCACCCAGTTTTCCGAGGCAGCAGGACCCAGGGTCAAGCACAGCTGGAAAGAAGTATGGAGTCTATGCCCATTGGTGTTGACAATGGACTTAGTCCCACGGTGTGATTTGTAGATTTTCTTCACCCTAGCAACATGACCTCCAGGTTAGGATCTCTAGCCCAAATGGTGATTGTATGAGCTATTTTCTGTCTTGTAACAGACTATTTTTATCCCCAAATTATCATACTGACTGTTTGTTGCTTATGATCTAAATCCCTGAATGATTAATACACTGATGATGGTGCTTTAATTCATTTAACCCAATAGTTCAGTAAGTATTTTGTAATCTGGTAATCTAATTGTTATATGGTTTTACTGTTTTTTTTTCCTCCTTTCTATCCTAGCAAGCAAATTTGGATATGAAAAATCTGTCCAGACAGGATTTTTGTTTTGTTTTGATTTGCTTTTGTTCTCAGTGTGTGTGTGTGTGTGTGTGTGTGTGTGTGCAGTAATTTGGCCTTCCTTGGACCTAGTAGATTTATTGCTAAAACTAGTAACCTTTCTTTACAACTGCCTAAGGAAAATAGAAATTAAAGCACTTAATATTGTACTAGTCTATATGTATTTTTATCTATAAAGGATTTCATATTACTTCTTAAAAGACAATTCAGTAAATGATTCCATTTTGGAAAGCGTGTATAATCTTATAGAAAGGATGGGAAACAGAAAAAAAAAAAAGAAAGAAATGGTTCTAATATCATGGGAGTGACTACTTTGAGCTAAGGATAAAATTATCAGAGATGAAGTCATATTACTTTCAAACAGTCTTGTGCCCCCACAACTTAAATGGAAGTTAAAAGGATGTGTGCTGAAAACCAAGACAGTTCAAAGTGGTTCTGGTTGTTTTGAAGACAGTGATGTAAATAATGCACAAGATGAGCTCTCCCAAAATTACTTTGTGAAATGCCAGTGAAAAAACTCAAATTTCTAAATTAATATATGATCTTACATATTATGATATTGTAATTACATACGTACAGTTAAATTAATGCACTAAATATTTGAGTAGACAAATTGAATCAGAGTGCTGTGAAAGTGTAAATGGGTATGTCCTCTTACTCATTATTTCTTTTAAATTTTTTAAAAGGACAGTTTTGTGTGATGTTTAATAATCTGGCATTGGTACAAACTTAGGTTCAAATGATGATCGTGATGAGGCCTAATTATGGAACATGGTCAAATTATGTCACCTTCTCCAGCCTCCATTTTACCATCTTAAAGGTGCAATTAGAATACTTACCTCAAAGAATTGCTGAGAAGATTGAGCACATAAAAAGCATAGTGCCTGGTACATAGTAAGCATGTGAAAGCATCACAGCTATTGCAGTGATCATTATTATTATTGTTGTTTTTAGTATTTTGCCATAGAAATATTCACACAAGTGTTGATATTACATAAATGTACATCAATAGACAAAGCATTAAATAATTGGTTTCATCTATTCTTTGGAATAAAAGCAAACCATTTAAGAAATGAGTTTTCTCTGTGTGCACTGACAATGCTGAAGGTCTAATACATGTCCCTACTGATTATTATTAAAAGCACATTGCAGACAATATGTATCTTAACCCCACTTTTAAACATGTATCTATATAGATATCTGTATGTGTTTATAGATGTGTCTGCACAGTTGTATGTCCACCAACATTAGTTACCTCTGGGGAGAAAGAATGTGAGTGGGAGCAGATAAAAGAAGTATTTCACTTTTATTTCAGGTTTTTCTTCTTTCCTTGTGTGACTATGTATGCCTTTGTTTACCACAAGTATGTATTATTTTATACTAAATAATTAAAAATTAGTAAGCTTTTACATTCTTTTTGTTCAACAGTACCCTCCCAAGTTTCACACTAGTAATAGTGCCAATTTTTACCAATAAATTATGCATATGTGCAAGCATATTTCTTCTTTATATGATCAGAATCCTGTAATTTTAACAGGAGTTAGTCATGTATAAGAAAGATACTCCCAAATCCCTCTTTTGTTGTCATTTCTCCAGCTGACAATTCATGGAAAGTTTATGACTCTACTATGCTCTATTCATTTTAAAGCCATGATCTTCGACAACCAGATGCCTTTCCTTGGAAAATACATTCTTGCTTTGCCTAGGTTGGTTGTGTTTTTCCTCTTTAACCTGAAATGGATAATCAACCCTTCATTTTCTCTCAAAATCAATAGGCAATGGATTGATGGAGGTCAGGTGTTTGCTCTACAGATATTTCTTACATGTCAACTCTATGACAAAATTGCCTCACCTGCAACACAACTCACATGTATCTCATGGATGATAGGCAATATTGAATTGAAGCCTTCTGTCCACATATATCAATTATTTTATGCACAGAAATGTGAGCACAATCTAGTAATGTCCTTTGCCCACCAGTTATAGTTTGAAGTCACAAAATCAGGTAGCCAGTAAGCAATGAGCTAATAACACATGCCACTCCATAAAGATTTAGATGATGGATGACTGGAATTTGAAGTAACTGGACAGCTGTCTGAACAGACTATTTCATTACATGTGAAGGGATGCCATTTGTAACTATGATGATAATTAGAATAGATGAAATGCATAAATCAGTGGAGTATTTTTATAGCATTGGTTTGGGGGAAAATTTTTTACCCACCTTATGGGCTCAATACATTGAATTAGGGTCCAATGAATGTTGCTGTAATTGGAAGGATGTGATATTCTTGTTTTGAAGGCTATATGATGTGTTTTTTTATACCTAAATTACTACAGTAACACACAATGCAATAAGAATGTTCTGATGCAATCAAGAGTTTGAATTTAAAAAATGCTTAATAATATAATTATGAAATTATTATATTTGTTGCTGTTGTTTCTACTATCCTAGCCAGTTACTTTTTAGCTCAAAAGCCATTCCTTTCACATTTTCTAATATCCCACAGACATATAACATCCCTCTTTCAATTATCTATTGCTGTGTAACAAATATTCCCAAACTTAAAAACTTAAAACAACTTACCATTTATTATCTCTCATTATTTTGCATTTTCTGGGATCAGTTAGGCTGATCTTAGTTGGAGTTTCTCATTATTGAAGGTTGGTAGTGCATAGGGCTTAGATTCATCTGGAAGCTTTGAATCTAGGAAGGCTAGACTGAATTCCTTCTTCATATAGCCTGAAATGTTCTAGTATTTGCATATTTCCCTTTCTCTTTTGTATTTCTCTTGCCTTCTTCACTCCTTCTGCTCCAGCTAAAGGAAGTTGAAATGATTTGGTCCCTGAGAATTTTCATGAGTATTATATACAAGCATCTCCTTAAGAAGTTTTTGAGAGCACATATACTCAGATGCCTGCATAAGTTATATGTCCGTCAGAGTATACTAATCAATTGCTCTTCTAACAAATAGATCACAAAATATCAGAGGCTTAACACAAGGGATATTTATTTTTTAATCTCTGTAACAGTTCAGAGCAGGTGTTCAGAGTTTGCCAGGCATGGGACAATAAGGACCTGCTCTTAAAGTGGCTCACATCACTTCCATTCATATTCCACTAGAAAACACTACATTGTATTGCCCAAGTACAAAGAAAACTGAGAAGTAGAAGCTAGTTTTGGGTCCAAAGAAGGGGAAGGTACATTTTGGTGCACAGTTAGCAGTTTTTTACTGGTTGTTCACATTAAATAAGTGATAAGATCTGGTTGTTACAAAAAGAAAGAGGTGTGAGGTCAGGGACAAATGAGGAATTTGTTGATCCAACTACACAGGGTAGTATCAGCACAGCCCATGTTTGCCAGGGACAAATGATTGTCAACTTCTACCAGACCTTTGGTTTTTAAGAAAAACCTGAAACCATGTTTTATACTTGAAATCTCCATTAAAAAATATCAGTAGCTAATTCAGTATTAAAAAAAAATGCTACATGGGCAAAATAACTTATGTGTTGGCTGAATCTTTCCAGCAGGTCACTGATAAGGAAAGGCTGCTTTAAATGTTAACTGTTAAATTTTCAAGATACAGACTTCATTGTTCCTGAAGGTTTGATTTATCAGAGATTCCTGGACAAATTTTGAGAGAATTGGGCATTATAAATGTGACTCTGAAGAACTTCTCTATTTTAGGAAATAAACTTCAATTTTTTATGTTCTCACTTGCTAAACAATTTATGGTATTCATTATTTGTATTCATTGAAATATGTCACATTCTCTGGGCATAAGGTAGAAATTAACCTTCCCATCTTCTTTGGAGTTACATGTAGTCATATGACTTGTTTAGCCAGGGAAATGTGACAAAAAGTTGACTTGTCATTTGTAGGAGGTAGTTTAAGAGCCATGCTGTCCTTCGCTTGTTTCTCTCACTCCTCTTCATGGTGACTGGCGAAAATCCAGATAATGACTGTTTTGTCATCCTGGCACCTAGCATGGCAGTGATACATAGCAGAGCTCCCAGCAAGCCACAGTAGAGGTAAAACATGAATGAAGAAATAAAATGTATTAAATCATGAATATCTGGGAGTTGTTTGTTTACACAGCACTATCTGATCTCTCCTGATTAATTTCCTTGTTAATGGCCATGTGCCAGCAACTGTTAATTTTTTGGTGGAGGAGTTATAAGGATTTGGATTAGACAGCACAAGCCTTGGCTTGAAGTCCCTTGAAGGGAGAACTAATAAGCTATGTGAACCTAAGGCACACTACTCAATCTCTCTGACCCTTAGTTTTATCATTTGTAAGTTAAGGTACACTAGTAGTACTATCTAGGGGGTACTGGATAGTTTATAGGTACTTCTCATGTAAAATTCACCTGAAATGAAGTGTATGCCCTTCTTGAATGATGGATACATGCTAATTGATCTGCCGACATTGAAGTCCACACTAAGCTATAGTAATGATTTTCCCTCATATTTATTATCAAAAGTTCTTAGATATGCTTAAAATTATTAGGTATGCATATTTGTGTGAACAGAATGGGTTCAATTAGATGTAGTTTATAAGCTGAGACATGCAAATTTGAAAAGGCTAAGTGACTTCCTCAAAATCACAAAAATTTAGTGGAAAATCTAGAACCTAAACTCACTGATTTCTGAGCATATGTTCCATCTCTATTACCATATTTGCAATCTAAATTAGATTTCCTACAGAATGCTTTATTTATTTTATTTATGTTTGATTTTTGCCCTGCCAACATATATAGTGCAATTAGGATAGTTCTCAAAGACTGTAGGTCACTTAACACCACCCACTGAGAGAAATATGGAAGAACACTTGGAGAATTTGCCTTGCTCTGAAAAAAAACAAAACAAAACAAAAAACAAAAAAAACAACCCAGAACATCTCAATATGTCTTTTCATGGAGGAAAAAAATGAGAGAAGCAAGCTCAAGATGAGAAATTACTAGCCAGTAAGCATATTGTGATAAATAAGCCATAACGTGATTATAGCAACTTCCTTGGGAAAGAAATCAATGTTGAATCAGACTTAGATAGACCAGAGGGATCAAATAGAGGTCAAAGGTACCTACCTCTCCATCTTGAAATTGGATAACTATTACTGTTATTATTGTCAGTTGCTATACTATATTTCTGATATTTCTATATTTCTGATAAAAATACATGGTGCCCCTAAGCTGCCTTTATTGGCTGGCTGGACGAGTCAATCTGTTTATTACAAGGAAATAAATTCAAGGGGCAGCTCTGGTGGCTCAGTGGGTTTAGCCCCGCCTCCAGCCCAGGGCGTGATCCTGGAGATCTGGGATCGTTTCCCACATCAGGCTCCCTGCATGGAGCCTGCTTCTCCCTCTGCCTATGTCTCTGCCTCTCTCTCTCCTTCTCTCTCTCTCTCTCTTCCTGTCTCTATGAATAAATAAATAAAATGTTTTTAAAAAAGGAAATAAATTCAAGTATATTAGTCTATCAAGTGAATTAAGGTAGTTAGAAGAAGAATACTACTTGAAGCTCTCCTTGAGATTTTTTTAAATAAGCAGAAAATAGAAAAGCAAAAAAGCAATTTCAAAAGAAAAACAATTGCATGCATTCCTTTTGTTTTGAAAATTGGACCATAAGTCTTGCTTTAACAGAGAGTGTACCAGGTTGGAAACCTGCAAAGATGGATTTGAATGTCTTCTTTGCCACTTTACCGTCCCCTTTGCCACCCAGGCAGAAACCAGGAAGCATCAGAAAAGCCTGAACAACATTCAGTCAGTCAACAAGTTTCCTTGTTAGGTTGCTTTAATCGTCCTGAAATCTTTCCTCTCCATTCTGCTCCCGTTGCCTGAATCTGATCTTTAGCCTTCCTTGCCTGCAATTCTACACTAGCCTTCTCATCTCCCTTCCTTCAGCTTCACCTGTTCCTAGCACACACTCTTTAGGCTCACCCAAGTGATCTTCCTGAAATGCAATGTAATCATCACACTCATGTTGTTTAGATCATTACAAAATCATTTAGTAACTCCCTCTCATAGATAATTATTGCCCAAATTTTAGGACTGCCTTCTCCTTGCCAGACATTTGTCAAACTGATTATCAAACAATTTCATCATTCATTATCTATGTACTACTTAGTAATAATCCTTTATTGCCCTTGTTGGACTCTTAGCCCTCTGCTCATGAAGTATCTTTCTTTTTATTTTTCAAGTCCATCTTGGAAAAAAAAAGTCCATCTTGGGTTATTGGCGGGGGGTGGGGGGCAGCAGCAGAAGTTCCTTAGTGATTAGGATCTGTGATTAGGCTCATGCACTTCTCTCAGGGAAGTGCATGAGCCCTCTTTTATACCATCATAAAATGTTTTCTGTTTCCTTTCAAAGTGTTAAGAGGATCTTGTATGCTGGAATATAAATATCAGAAAATATATGCATAATTTCTCAGGAGAGAGAGAGAGAGAGAGCGTGTGTGTGTGCTGTGTGTGTAGTATTTCTAGACAATGGTAAATACTCCATTCTCAAAAAATAATTTATATCAGTTATAATAATGAAAGGAAACAAATAACATCCTTGCAAGTAGAACAGCTCAGATGCATGATTCTCTTCTCCAGTAACACTATTAATAGGTTATAAATCCCCTTCTTTTACTTAAAAGTTTTGATCTACATGGAAGGTTTTTATTCTGTCTCTCGATAAACCCAAGTGCAGGTATAACACAAACTCAAGGAAGTTAATGTCCTAAGGAATAGTAAACAGTGGAATAAGTAAGTCACTAGAGGAATGATCCAACCTTCGATTCTTTGGTAGGACATCCATGCAATCTACGTGTGATTCACAGGACACCTGAATTGTGGGATTGAGTGCCATTTTTCCATAATGGTACCTAGTTCAATAATGTCAGCTCTAATGTTTTCTTTTTCGTGTGTGCCTCTTTCACTGTGGTCACCTACCTGATAAGCCAAAAAAACCCAACGCCTTGTCTCAGATTCCTTTTTCAGGAGAACCTAGACTAAGGACACTATACTATCAGTAATCTTTTCTACTAAATAGCTCATTATTGATTCTGTAGCCAGGAATGTAAGATATTTCCATTTAGTACTTTAGAGTAAAAAAAGCTGGAACAATTGATATGAAAAATAAGTACAGGAAATTTCCTTAAGTGGTGTTTAATTAATGGTTGATATTATCTTAATTTGCTCTTTCAAATAATTTTAGCATAGGACTATGTGCATATATATATATATATATATAAATTTGTTTTTATTATGAATTTTCCCTAAATTCAAAATTTGTTTGGAATAAGAGAACCCTCTATTGTGAAGAGGGTATAGAGGTTGGGGTAAATGGCTACATATCTCTATTTATGCATCATAGAGATGAATAATAATAAGCATGTAAAGATTTTCTGTTACCTAGATACAAAGGGCTTTTGATTTTATAACCATCCAAGTTTCTACTCATGAAAATAGCCACACTTCTTTATCATAATGGTTCATTCTCAAGCACTAAAAAGAAGGGGCATTTTGCCATCTCTTCAGGAAGAAAGATGTGTAGATTTATGTAATTCATAGGTTGAAACAGGATATAACCCTCCTTCAACACATGAAACAACTATTCTAGTGCAATGTTATCCGTTTCTTATATAGCACACATTTTATGCCATAAAGGTTAAATACCAACATATGTAAATTAAGTCTAGGTTAACTAGGTTTACTTCAATTTTCCTGAAATTATCATTCTTTGCTCTTATTTATATGCAACAAACATTTTTTAAAAACTAAGTATAACACTTCAATGTCTGTGATTCAGTTACAAATCCCTGAAAGTCTTATCTTGTTCATTAGGATAATGGAGCAAGACAAATAAGCACTTGCTTTCTGTTCCTAGTGTGTGAATTTCTTCTGGGAAAAAGTAGCAAATGCAGATTTCATTTTCTAAGCTATCCATGTACTTCCTAAGGGTATGGCAGCAAAGGGGAGAAAATAAATAAAAATGATTTGACTTATTTGCTAGTCCATGATAATCATTTAGTTGTCTTCCTTCTCTTGTTTTTAAAATATTATCTTGATATATGTGTTTATACATATGTGTATTCATTTCAACAAATGTATTGATAGCTACTGTTTGAAAGTTCATTAAAAGGTGCTATAGGACATACATAAGTGAATAAATTGCAAATCTTCTCAAGAAGCTTAGAAATTAATGAATAGCTATAAATATCCTCATGTCAGATCAGGCCAGGTTTGCCAACAAATATGAGTTCAGGTTGGGTTGACTTTTACCTAAACATAAATTACAAGAACGTCAGTTTTTAGCCCAGCCTGAACTCACGTTTAGAGGCAAATCTGGTCGTATCTTACATGAGACTATTTGTAGTTTTTATTTTTCTTTTATTATGTGACTATTCACATATATGCTGAAGAAATATTAATGTGCTTGATCATGAGATGCTACTCTTAACCCTGCCACAGTATTATAAAATATATAAAAATATACACCTAATTACCTTTCTAAAATCTAAAAATTCTGTTTCCCGAAACACATCTCACTCCAAAGGTTTTGGATCCCGGACTAATACTGAAAAGATATGGACTGCTGTGTTTGATTGTAGAAGCAAGTGGGAGCTTTGGTCCAGTCCGAATTGCATTTTCTTCCGGAGCTCTGTTGGCCTGGAGAATGGAGGCTTTTACAAATTTGCTCAAATAAGTTCTCTTCTGACCAAGTGCTGCCTGGAAAGGCCAGCCTGGGCCCAGAGGAGATCTCTTTTTGAAACTATGTTTTATGAAGATTATTGAGGCTTTGTAGGAGATTAAGGTTGAAGTGAGAGTGGTCACAAACTTGATAGGGGCAAGCGTGCAAGAGTCAAAGAGTCATGAAGAATTCTCCTGTAATAGAATATTCTTTGAAAGTGTCCACCTAGTGGCATTGGTAGCTGGAAAAAAAAGTGAAAGCAAAAGTTATCATGGTAGGAAATTTTGGTTAGTGATTTCAGAAACTTTCTGTATCAGTAATTATTACCAGTTTGGAGTTCTTGTTGGGGAAAAAAAAAAAAAACGAAACAGGAAGAGGGCTGAAATAGAGTGAGATCAGATTGAAAGGATTTGCACATTAAAAATGTGATACTTTTGAATATTGTGAATAAAACGATGTGACTGTACTCTTTGCTCACAGCCCACATATAAATAATCAAAAGAAAACATAGCCTGCCAAAAACTTTGTTATTATTACTTCTCAGTTCAAAATGTAACTGTTGACTTCTTTATTAACTTAATATCAACATGATGTATATTTGCCATCGGGATCTGAGAGTGTAACCACTAATAGATTCCCAATGTTCTTTAAAAAACAAAACAAAACAAAACAAAACCCTTTTATCAATTGTTCTTTTTTTTCTCCCTGGCAACCATTTGTATACTCTCTGTTTCTATGTTTTAATCTTTTTTTTTTTTTTGATCCATGTGTTAGTGATACCCTGCAGAATTTATCTTTCAGTGTCTAGCTTATGTCAGTTAGCATATTCCCTCCAGGTTCATCTATATTGTTGCAGGTGAAAGGATTTCTTTCCTTTTTAAGGCTGAATAATATTTTCTTTTTCTTTCCTTTTTTCCTTTTCTTCTAAGATATGACATATAATATTGTATAAAATTAAGATGTACAAAGTGTTGATTAATATGTTTATATATGCCATATGATTACCACCTTATTTTTACCTATACCTCTATCATGTCACATAATTATCATTTTTTTAATGCTAGATTTTCTTGATCCATTCATCTGTTGGCAGACAGTTATACTGCTTCCATACCTTAGCTATTGTGAATAATTCTGCAGTGAACGTGAGAGTACAGATACCTCTTCAAGAAAATTGTTTCATTTCCTTTGGATATATGTGTAGAAATGGGATTGCTGGATCATGTATTACTTCTACTCTTAGACTGTTATAGACAGCACAGTTGTGATGTCCATGCCGATAAATCTTTGACCATGTGTAGAGAGCCTCCAGTGCCTGATGTCGTATCTTTAGAGCTTATGAGTCATGTCATCATCTTACCTGCTGGGGTGCTCATTATTCACTTGTCCTACAATATCTCACACTTCAGAACAACAGTATGAACTAGACACTCTTAATCCCATTGTACAGATTCAAAGATTGATGTTTAGACAATAATTGTCCATGGCTCCATCACAGTGTTTGTGATGACAGGAATTTAACACAGGTTAATATCACTTCAAAGCTAATACTCTTATTACTACACTAAATTAGAATAGTAGACTGGAAATATGATAAATCTGAGTTCTGTTGCTAACTCTGTCCACAGCAGTCATTGTCACTTTGAGTTGCAGAGTACTTGGACCCAAAACAAAAATTCCAATAAAAACAAAGTTGTATAAAATGGTTTCAAAAGGTTTTTGTTTGTTTTGGGTTTTGTTTCGGGTTTTTTTGGTACTTTGTGATGAGAACCCAGCTCTGGTTATCGCCTTCCTAACTGGGATTCCCTGCTTGGCTTTCTCCATCTCTTAAAATTCCCTGGCCTCTGACTCTTCATCTTTCCAGGAAGAGATTGAAATAGGGACAATAGATGGTCCTAGTTCTTTAAAAGTACAGGTCTCTCCCCAGTGCCATTACTTGAAGAGCTTAGGACAGGCTGGTTTGAAGCTCTTATGCACACCCTGCTCCCCCTTTTTTTTTTTTTCTCACAACACCTTTGGGCAATTTCCCTTGTACTTTTTGAAAGTGTTGGCTCTACTCTCTGTTGCAGAACTTTTCTTTCTGCGAAGTATCCTACTTCTGCCATCAAAGTATTTGAGTACATGCAAAATATATGCATGTAATACTTATATACTTTTTTTATTTCTAAGACCTAAATTTAATTTGTATTCTGGTCTCAACTTGATTTTCTGTGTTTTTCATTATTTGTTTTCAAAATATTGATTCCATTCACTCACTCACTCAATGTACTTAAAATACATTGAGCTGCTACACTGTTTCAGGGGCTCCGTGAAGTACTCAAAATGTAAGGATGAGGAAATCATCATTTTAGAAGTTAATAGCTTAATACAGTATGCAAATTAACAGTTGCTAAGACAAGTAGTTTTTAGTACAATATGTATAGACTATTAAAGACACAAGAAGTGGTATTTTTTTAACTGTACTTCAGTGGATCTTAAAAAGGTACCATGGAACTGATAATATCTAAGTACATCTAGAAAGGTGACTAAGAGAGTCTTGGTAAATAGGGATATAGGGGCATCCCAAGCAGACAAAATATTGTATTCTTTGTGCTCTTGTATGTTGTGTAATTACAGGCATCCCCAGTTTTTCTTATTACCGTTAAAGGAGGACAGTTCAAAACAGTGAACTGACCCATGGTTTTCACTTTTTCCATAAAAAATTAATTATAGAGATTATGCTGAAATGACTATCATTTGTAAGGCAGTCAGCTAATTAATGTTCTCTTAAATTTTATATGTTATGGAAATGAAATAAGAAATGGATGGTATGTTTGGTTGTATAAATGCAATGGATTAATATTTATAGAATGATTTCCCATTTTTAAAACAACTATACCACCAGTAAAAATCTCTACTTCTATACCTTATTCAAACTTCTTAGTGGAAAGTAACAGAAGTGTACTCAGCATGATTATTTGACTTATTAAAGTAAGTCTGTTTGTCTCAAAGAAGTTTTACAACAAATGTAGCATTGAAATAAGTTCACTCTTGAACTTATAGTAGCAAGCCACAAATTCCACCACAGAATTATGCAGATGACAAAACTCTGTGATTGTAGCGGTTGTAATTGTAGCTTGCATTGTTTCCATTTTGGTTCCTGAAATTTAAATTACTGTAAATAAATAAATAAATAAACAAATAAATAAATAAATAAATTTACTGAAACTGATATGCCCATAATTAATCTCATTGTGGCTTTTGGTTAAGCATCCCCACTACCTATAATAATTACTTCCCTGTTCCTCAATTCCTGAATTCATTCTGGAAATAACAGAATAATTATTCACTTTTTATTTTAATCCATCTCAACATCTCCTAGGCAGAGTTAAGTACTTCCTTGTTTATTCAACACATGCTTATTTACCACTTACTATACATCATGCAAGCATTAATTTTGGTGACCAAAAGAATGGATTTGATTTATCGTGCCTGTTCTTATTTAAACACCTACCTAAAAAGATCTGGGCAAAGTATAGTGATTGGTCAAAGACATGAATAATCTTCCTATGAATAGTCAAATAAGCTTCAGAGAAGAGATTCCTCATAAAGAAGAAATTCTTCGTAAGAAGGAGATTCTTTTTTTTTTTTTTTTTTTTTTTATATATATTTTTTTTAATTTTTATTTATTTATGATAGGCACACAGTGAGAGAGAGGGAGAGGCAGAGACACAGGCAGAGGGAGAAGCAGGCTCCATGCACCGGGAGCCCGACGTGGGATTCGATCCCGGGTCTCCAGGATCGCGCCCTGGGCCAAAGGCAGGCGCCAAACCGCTGCGCCACCCAGGGATCCCTAAGAAGGAGATTCTTATATGTTAAGAAATTGTCAGCGTAGCAAAGGAAAAGAAGATATCATAAGCATAAGCAATGAAGCCAGAAAGGTAATATTATGATCAGGAATCTAGTAGTTTCATTTTATGCCTCTCAATATTAACACTTACTAGGTATATCTTGAATATTTTACTATTTTATTCTCCAGTAGTATGTGGAAAAACTATTAAACAATTTTTGTGGATATCAATATTCTAGTGTTTATTTAAAAAGGAAAAATTCCAGGGACGCCTGGGTGACTCAGCGGTTGAGCATATGCCTTTGACTCAGGGCATGATCCCGGAGTCCTGGGACTGAGTCCCACGTAGGGCTTCCAGCATGGAGCCTGCTTCTCCCTCTGCCTATCTCTCTGTGTCTCTCATGAATAAATAAATAAAATCTTTTTTTTAAAAAAAGGAAAAATATCCCTTTGATATCCAAACATAATATATATATATTTATTAATGTATTTGAAATTTATTCTTCTATAATATGTTTTTGTAACGTAAAATAGCTAATGATTGGTAAATAGAGGAATGCTGTCATTTTTTTCAGCTTAATTGAGGTGTAATTGACAAATAAATTGTAATATATTTAAAGTGTTTAGCATGATGATTTGATATACATATCTTTGTGAAAGGATCCCCACCATCAAATTAATTAACACATACACCGCCTCACATATTTATCATTTTGTATGTGTGTGAACACCTAAGTTTCAATCTCTTAGCAAATTTCAATTAATACAATTTGGTATTGTCAGCCAAAATCACCATGTTTCACATTAGATCTTCAGACCTTATTTATCTTATAGCTGAAAGTTTGTAACCTTTACCAATTTCTCTCTATTTTCCCCATCTCCAAGCCCTGAGTAACTACCATTCTATTAACTATGTTCTTTTTCTCTGTGTCTATTACTATTTATTTAATTATTTATTTATATATTTTTGTAGATTACACATATAAGAGATACCATGCAGTATTTTTTACCCTCTGTAGCTGATTCTTTCTTTCTTTCTTTCTTTCTTTCTTTCTTTCTTTCTTTCTTTCTTTCTTTCTCTTTCTTTTTCTTTCTTTCTTCCTTCTCTTTCTGGCTTATTTCACTGAAGGAATGCTGTCGTCTTTATATAGAAGTCACACTAGTTCATAAAAAATTTTTCAGGTAAATTATTGATTTTTACCACCATGTAACAGTAGCTGAAATGCAAAATATACATACAAAACTGAATGAAGCAAGGAGTATTGAACACTGTCCACATGCCTGTATCTTCTGGTAGTTCAGTTTGGCTAGAGGGTCTTTCTTAGAGGTTTTATTAGTAGTATTTATTTACATTTAGGAATTTAACATAGCCCTTTAAAAAGTGCAATACCTTAAGTAAATTCTCTTATTTTTGTTGATTGTCTAGTTATGTTTTACAAGCTCCACCCAACCCCATTTTTCCTGTGCTTGGCAAATTTAATTGTGATTAAGACTAACAGACTTTTCTGGAATTTTAATGCTTCATAATTTTTATAAATTATCCTTAGAAAGGAAATCCAATTAAATCATTCATGAAATAGTATTTCTGTACTATTTCAACAGTATCATGTGAAAAATAAAAGCCTCTCCCTCCCACTCCATTTAATCAATAATCCATGAAAAAAATTAAGACAATTCACTTGCCTTCATTCTCCAAATGGCAAGTTAATCTATTGTTCAAACAAATGCCTTCAAATATTTTCCCCGCAGAAAGACTATAACTAGCGCCAAACACTAGAGTACAAAAACAAATAAATGTTATAAGAGTGAGTAGTAACGTAACCCATCAATTTGTTTTGGTAATTGACAAATCCAATGCTGTAAATTTCTGGCATCATTCAAATTCAGCTGTTGGTCTTATGCTACATTTTATCCTCTACTGTCTGTTGCTTTTTGTCTAGCTAGATTGAAAACTACTTTAAGGGAAGAGACACAATTTTTATGTCTATGTTTCTTAATACCTAACAAAGTGCCACGCAGAGTGTAAGGACTCAGTAAGTGTTCTAATTGACTCATAATATTTCAGTTATTGCTGAGTTGCATTAAACGTTATGAAAAACATTCTTGACAAAAGTTGACTTTTAACATTTGAATTAAAAATAGAACTTAAAGGGAAACCTGGGTGGCTCAGCGGTTTAGTGCCTGCTTTCGGCTCAGGGAGTGATCCTGGAGTCCAGGAATCGAGTCCCACATCAGGCTCCCTGGATAGGGCCCACTTCTCCCTCTGCCTGTCTTTCTGCCTCTGCCTCTCTCTGTGTCTCTCATGAATAAATAAATAATTTTAAAAAATAGAAATCAAACAGAAGGAACATGATGAATCATTCACTCGTGCATACATAATTTGTAGCTATCTCTGGAAAGGTAGAGAGAATATTTATCAGGTACCTATCTGAAATGCTATTTAACATTGTATTAAAAAACCTTATTTGCTTAACGAATATAATAAATTAGCCCATATTATGCAAAAACTAATAATATTGCAAGAAAATGTTAAGGGTATAGGCATAATCTGAAATATCCACTCTATCTCAATCAACTATTTTAGTTGAGCATCTAATAAATAGTGAATTTGAACCTCAAGAGATGTTTTGTGTTTTTTTAGAGGATATGAATTTCCTAATTTGTTTCTATTTTGATACACCAAACCCTGCTAAGATTGAGAACTTCAAAGCTACAGAAGAGCATTATTTCCTCTCTGTGTCGAACAGATACATGTATTTGTTGTCGTTTGATAGACAAATGATAGCTTCTGAGGTTACTGTTGGCCCGAGTCACATTTCTGTTGGTTAGAAAGCTTTTTTACTATCAATTTTCTTGGTAGAAGAAAAGAACACATTTCCTCGATGGCTGTATATTTTCATCAAGCTAAAAATTTCAACTTTGGAGCATAATTAATGCAACAATTATGGCTTTTGTGATTAAATTGCTGAAAACACAGATATTGACATGTAACATTATTTTCAGAGATCAAAAATGAACTGTTATTCTCCATATTCTTCCCAAACTTGGTAATATTTATTATCTTTGCTGAAGCAAAAATAAGAACATTATATATTATACACATTTTAAATATAAGTATATATAATATGTATTTTATATAATGTCATATATTATATATACATGCATATATATACACATACATGTATATATATGTGTGTGTGTATGTATACACACGGCAAGTACATGTGTGGCTCAGGCATGGTGTTGAGATTTCTCCATTCTTATTTCTAAACAATTTCTTGAGAAATGTGACAACAGTCACATTTATTTTGGATTGCATATATATAGGGAATAAATCCTATTGAGAATATCCTAGACTTGGTAATATGAGGTTTCACCAATTATCTCAAAACATATTTGAAATATTGTGATATCTTTTGTTAAAAGCTTTGAAAAGAGAGATTATTTGATGACATAAGTCTGTTTCTCATATCCTAAATGAGGACAGAAGTACTTCACTGGACAACTGAAATGTATTATATGACTAGTCCAACAGTAAATGTACTAGAAGAGGGACCCTTACAATCTAGTGATAGTAATAACAAAGTAGAGGAACATAGTAACAAAGAAGAGGAAGCAAATAGACCTATTTCCTAATAGTTCGATTGAATTTCATTGAAGTTTTCTTGAAACCATAAATGAAAATTCCCAGCTAGGTAGTAAAAGCAGAATTATGATGTTTATACTAGAAAACTTGTGTAATTTAAAAAGTTATAGCTTTTGCAACTTTATAGTAACAACTGTTAGCAGTGAGATGTGCTAAGCACACTTTTTCTTGGCATATTGTAGTTCTCAGAAGGCTCTAAAAATCCCCTAAATTAGAATAACTAAGAAGAGGTGAAGTTACTAATATGTTATTTGTTAAGGTTATGGCATAGGATGCTTTAGAATTAACACACAAATGAGTCATTATGTGAAATTCTCTGCCATTGTCTATTTTTTTCTTCTAGCTATAGGATGTTAAGGAAAAAGTACAGAGTAGCTTTAGAAGATCTCTTAAATCTATTTACCAAAATTACTCAAACATCACTCAATCCCAGAATAGAATTCCATCAATAATAGTCACCAAAGAAGTATAGCATACATAAATTTAGATGGTTCTATATACCTCTCTGTCCACTCTACTTTCCTGCCTGTTCTGTAGATAGATGCCTCAAATATAAACGTTATGTAATTTGGTTTAAGTATTTACCTTTCTTTGGCATTCCACTTTAAAATTCAAATTTTGCCTAATAACCATACCTGTTGTATTCTTAGTAGGATTTTGTTCACCATTTCTGTTTCTAAACCATGGGGTCTGGGGCAGGTGAATAAGGGAAAAAAGTAGTGACACTAAATGACTAGTGACAGATGGAATGCAAAGGCAAAGAGCTAGGAAAAAAGAAAAAAAATTGCCTAGAAATACCTTTGCTCCCTAACCTGAACTTGCTTTCTGTTGATTACCATTTTTGCAAGATTAGCTGCCTAGTTCAGTGATTTATAGAGAAGAACAATGTATTAAGAATCAGAATATTTGGGATCCCTGGGTGGCTCAGCGGTTTAGCGCCTGCCTTCAGCCCAGGGCATGATCCTAGAATCCCGGGATTGAGTCCCATGTCTGGCTCCCTTCATGGAGCCTGCTTCTCTCTCTGCCTGTGTCTCTGCCTCTCTCTCTCTCTCTCTCTGTGTGTGTGTGTGTGTGTGTGTGTGATGAATAAATAAATAAAATCTTTAAAAAAATCAGAATATTTGAGTATAGGACCTAGGTATGTCGCGTGATTAACTATACATTAGTTAGTAACTCGGGTGCCTCAGTGTCCTTTGTTGTTGTTGTTGTTGTTATTATTATAAAAAGAAGTGATAAAATATCTCATTCATTATAATACCTGTGAGATAAATTAAGAAATATAAGTTTATTTCATAGGTTGTAAGCTGATATTTCACAAATAACTTTGGATTACAAGGAACATTCTCTTTAGCTTGCACACCATCTAACATTTTTTTTAATCTTTATTTTCAACATCAAAAATTTTGCATGAAAATGTGGATATCTGCCTCTTATGAAAATGAATAGGTTCTAGAAATACTGTGCCAAGCTGGCTGGCCCCTGCTGTGTAGGGAACCAGGTCACAATCCTCACCACAGCTCTCAGTTATTTATATCCATGATTCACTTACTTATGACATCTACATGACCCTATAGATCTTTCAGTTTGTGAGACCTGGTATTACCTTTACAATTTTCAAGATATTAATATAAAATATGACAAAGTAGAATGCGAATCGCTTAGTCATACAGAGAAAGATGAAATAGGATCATGGGAAATACTTCTCCCTCTTGTTGACTAGTGCTTTCTTGAGTTGAAATGGAAAATGAAGATATTTAATAATCTTGACATTCATTCTTTTCATTTCCATATAATCTGAAACATATCTATCAGCATCAAAGATATTCCTGGTAGGGGTTTAGAATTGTAGGGTAAAGTGAAATGCCACCAGGCAGGTAAATACATAAACCTGTCCTATAATATCCAGTAAAAGAAGTGTCCACAATGTCAAATTTGAATTTTCTTCAAACTAAAAATTAACACATAATCATTTTTCATTATTATTACATTCATTTATATGAAATCATGCCTTGCAAAATGAAATATTTGATACCAGTGTTACATCCAGTACTCCAGAGGAAAAAAATGAGCCTGATTCCTAATCTTAATTCATTAATATTTTTGAGCAAAAACAAAAATTTTATTAATTTTCCTCAAGGAGAAAATGTGAATGTGGTGTTTTTGATTTGTAAATGAACAATATGGCTCTGACATGCTTCCTATTTTTCAAAATAAAATTAAATTTTTATCCTGCTTTTGAGAGATAGTAAATTTTTATGCTTTCTTTTCAATTTTAAATGTTAAATATCAACTGTTACAAAGACTGGCAAAGAATATGTAAAAATAAATAAGAATCAGTGCTGTTCATTTACAGCTTTCTATATTTAAAGCATTTTTATGAGAGAAACAGAATTTGATAGAACATAGGAAAAACTTTAAATGCAAATGTTCTATTAAGTGACAAGAAAAAATCAAAATATGGAAAATGCTAATTTTCACACATTTCAAAAATTATCACTATAATTTTCCTCTCTTCTACTTAAAATTGAATACTTTATTTGGATAATGTACTGGTTGCAATAATTTGACTATGTTTGTGTATTTTTACACAATTTTGCACAGAGGTGTGCAAATAGCTGTAATTTTATTTTTCTGCAGTTGAACTTAATTTACTCTCAAAACCCATTCCATATCATAATGGAATATTTTTTAATTGAAATATAACTTACACCCAGTGAAATTAAGAGAGCATAAGTCTATGATTATGTAAATTTTGATAAATTCATCTGTGTGACAGCCATCCCAATCAAGACAGTATTTCCATTACCCCAGAATGTGGCCTAGTGCCTCCTTTAAGCCAATTCCACCCTCATAGACAATTATTAACCTGATTGGATCACCCTTTCTATCAAATCTTATTGACATTTATATAAATGAAATAATATATGCAGTATTTGTATTTGGTTCTGTCACTTACAATAGTATTTTAGAAATCATCCATGTTTTTAAATGTTCCAGTAGGAAATTTTTCTTCTTAAGGAATGCTGTATAAATATAACACAATTAATTTATCAAGTCTCCTAATGAGAGAATTTATATTGCCTTTATGTTTAGACACTTGTGGACCAGGCTATTAACATTCTTATTCATGTCTCTCCAAGGTTATATTTGCCCATTTCTTTTACTAGGCAAAATCCTAATAAATCATAGGGTAAATATATTTCTAACTTTAGAAGAAACTGTCAAACAGTTTTCAAAAGTGGTTATACCATTTTAGACTCCCACTAGCAGCATATGAAATTATTACCTAATCCATATCTTTACCAAGATTTGATGATGTCAGTCTTTTTAATTTTAGCCATTCAGATGTGAGTGTTTTAATTTATATTTCCCTGATGGCTAATAATGCTGAGCCCTCTTTTCATTGTTATTGTCTTGAATATATATCATATACCTTCTTTTGTTGACAACCTGATTAACTCTTCTGTTCACTGTTTTAACTGAGGCTTTTGTCACTATTGCTGTTATTGTTTATAGAAATTTCTTATATATCATAGATACACGTTCTTTATCAGGGACATGTGTATTACAAATATTTATTTCATGTTAATTGCCTTTTTCATTCCTCATTTTTAATTATTTATTATGGCAGCACCTTTTAATTACAATAAAATCCAGGGTTTTACTTTTTTATTATTCTTAGTATTTTTTGTGTGTTTTCTCTGAGAAATTGTTGCTTACCACAAAGTCATGAAAATGTTGGTTAATTTTCCAAGTCACTTAGTTTTCTAAAAATCTTAATTTTCTTCTAAAAGTTTTATCATTTGAGGGGAGCCTGGGTGGCTCAGTCAGTTAAGCATGATCTCATGGTTTAAGCTTAGGTCATGATCTCATGGTTGTGAGATCCAGCCCTGGATCCAGCTCCATGCTAGGCACGGAGACTGCTTAAAATTCTTTCTCTCTCTCTCCCTCTATTTTTTTCTTACTGTATTACTTGGGTTACAGCCTCAATATTGAACAGAAGTCATGAGATGGGACATTCTTGTCTTCTTCTTGATTTTAGGTGGAATTTTTTTCTCTGATATTCTGTTAATCTAGTAGATAACATGGACTGATTTTTCTTTTCAATGTTAAACAGAACTTGCATTTCTGGGATAACTTCATTTAGTAATGATGTATTCTCTTTTTTATATATTGCTTGATTCCACATGATAATATTTTGCTAAGGATTTCTATATCTATGTTCATATGAGTGATTCTGGTCTCTAATTTTCTTTACATATAGTGTCTTTGTCAGGCATTGGTATCCAGATATGATGACCACATAAAGTGAGTTTGTTTAAGATTGCTGGGTTTCTGTTGTTGCTGTTGTTTCCGTTTTTTTTGTTTGCGTTTTCTTATTTAAGTATTTGATAAATTCACAGTCTATCCATATTATAAGGATTTTTCTTTGTAGGAAAACTTTTTTTTTCCCCATTACAAATTCAACTTGTCTAACACTTAGAGGGTATTTGGGGTATTCTGTTTTTCTTATATTGATTTTTTTTTTTTGATCTTAAGTCATTTCAGCCCCATTTCATTTGGATCATCAAATTTATCAGCACACCATTGTTTACAATATATTCCTTTTTTATTTTTATATCTATAGAATCTGTTTTAGTGAAATTATTTTATTCCAGAGATTGTTATGTTGTATTTTATCTTTTTCCTCTTTGTTGTCTTAAAAGAAGACCATTATTTTCTATAATTTTCGAAGTGTCAGTATTTGGTTTTTATAATTTTCTCTCTTTTGTCCATTTTTGACTTCATTAATTTATCTCTTACATTTATTATTTCCTCTTTCTACTTATTTGATTCTAATGTTTTCCTCTCTTATAATTAAGAAGAAAACTTAGTTCATAGATTATAAGACTTTTTCTTTTATAATAACATAAAGGCATAATATTACTCTAAGCAATATTTAACTGTATCTCACTAATTTGGGTGTTTTTCATTTTCATTCACTTCCAAAGAATTTCTCATGACATGTTGTGATTTTGCTTATTTATCCATGATATTTAGAAGTATATTTTAGTTTACATATTTTGAGAGGATTTTCTAGACATTTTACTGTTATTGATGTCTAAATTAATGTTGTGATAATAGATTTCAATGTTTGAAACTTATTGATGCTTAACTCATGGCATGGTACATCTTTATTAACTTTCCATGTGCACTTGGTAAGAATGTGTTCTCCACACTTGGTGCAAGTGTCTATAAATGACTATTAGCTCAGACTTCTTCAGAAGGTTGTTCATGTTTTCTATTTTCTTACTGATTCTTATCTATTTGGTTTATCATTTATTGAGATTGAGAGAGAAATGTTAATCTCCAACTAGATTGTGGATTTGTCTATTTCTGCCTTTAATTCCACATGTTTTTTTTTCTTGTATTTAGAAAACTTGCTATTTGTGAGTACATATTTATAATTCTTTTGTTTTCCTGATGAATTGATATTTTTATCTTTGTGAAATGACTTTCATTATTTCTTGTAACATTCCTGGCTTTGAATATCTGATATAATATAGCCATCCTATCATTCTGTTTACTGTGAAGAGTGCAGTTTTTTTTTCCTCTCTTTAATATCAAAGAAATTGTGTCTTTGTTTTTAAAATGCCCAATCTTTCTGTAGTTTTAATTTTTTTTAATCCTATGTGCTTATCCAACTTTTCTAATTAATTGGATTTCAATGTTAAGTCCCCTCTGGTGAGCAGTAGCCAAAATATCTGCTTATATTTCCTAGTTTTTGTTTTTGTTTTTTGCTTTCCACCAGACTTTCTAGAATGTTTCCTATTCGTGTGTAGCACAGGAAACAGTCAGGTATTTGATAGGAGTTTAAACTCAGATGAGGAGCTTCCTTTCTTTCTTTCTTTTTCTTTTTCTTTTTTTTTTTAGGGTTGTCCTTCTCTGATTTTTCTCTCCTTTAATTTCTACTCTTTCTGGTAGCCTGGATCTCTTTCCTCTGGCATTGAAGTCACTAAAGACTACAGCTTTCTGCTTGAGTTGTAGTAATGTCACACCTCAGGCAGTGAGTTGCCTTTAGGATGTATAAGTCCATACAGATGGCTCTCAGATGGATCCCTTCTTTAGAAAGTGATTTAAATGTTGGAGGAACTGTTGTAGGATCTATTTAAAAGTTAATTTCATCTGTACAAAATTTTCTTAGCATCAGTAGTTCAGATTACTTGTCTTTCAGACTGAAGAATATTTGAATCAAGAAAAAAATATAAGATTCCTAGCATCAGGTTTTTCTTCCATACACACCCATCCCCACCTTTAACTGGATTATGTTCACTTACCAAAATCTCTGGGCATATATGATGGCTAACAATCTCTTTCTACTTCTGTTTTGAGTAAAAATTTGAATTCATATATAAAAACTTTGTATTAAAACTTACTTGGTCTTTAAAATGCTGTATGTTTGCATTCGTGTCAATTTTGTGTTCATTATGTTTACATTTAACTATTAGAATTTGTTTATCCTCTTCCACATAAATATAATCTTTATAGTCTTCCTGATTGTGGTGGAAGCTTCAGAAGTCCAAGCCAACTTAAAAACATGTAGTTGCTCTTTCATAAAAACTATGCTTTGTATGTGTGTCTGTAACAAGGTTTATTAAGCAAGGCTTATTTTTACTGTAATGAGAAAAATTACTTCTTGCTCTGAATTGAATAGTACATTTTTTCCCTGTAATTTGTGGGTACTTTAATTCATAGCACTTGTTAAATATGAAAACTGGTTTTGAAATAACCATATGTAGGCTATATACATGCTTTCCTAACAGACATAAATTAAGAGTATCTTGGTGAAAAAAAAAAAAAAAGAGTATCCTGGTGATTTCAGTAACCTGTGACTGTCCCAATTCTCTTGCTGACAAGGAACTAAAAATTCTACTTTGGATTTAGGAGGAACTGACATAATTTGACTGACTTGTACTCACTATCTCCAGGCAAGCACACCTGTAGTCACCTGCCTTGAGGCAGACCTGTGTTTTAGTAAAGCAGTAATAATAGATTTCTCCCTTCCATATATGGAAATATTTCTTGTAACCCACAGCAGCAAGGTCCTTGCTTTGATCCCCCCACCCCAATGTCTCCAGTTTTTCAAAGCCCCATCTTTCTGAGCACCTACTAGGTGCCAGATGTCATGTTGGGTTTGGAAGATAAAACAATGAATAAGGCACATCCCACTCCCTCTCTGAATTTATAAGAAGTAGGAGAAATGGATTTAGACATAACACATAATAACAATTATCCTAAACAAACTGCTGTACTTAACCTATGAAAAAATGTTATAATAGTTCAGAGGTTCTGTCTTAGAAGAACATGGTACTGGGAAAGCTTTCCAAAGGTGTGGACACGTGGGTTCTTTCTTGGGAGGTGAGTAGGATTGGGCAGGTGGAGAAATAGTTTGGTTTCATTATAGGTTTAGGAAATAGTGTGAGAAACCATGGACACCTAGTGCTTTTAAGGGATATTGATATCCTTAGAAAAGAGATGGGTAAGAAAGGTTAACGACATACTATCAAAGTCATTGAATGCCATGCTAATAAGATTAGAATTTCTTCTGCAATCATGGAAAGCAGCTAAAGGTTTTTGAATTAATGGAAAATAAGATCAAGGTTATAGTTTTGGAGTAACAGCACTCTAAAATATCTGCTAAAAGGGTGAGAAATTCAACTTGGGAAGTCTACTTGAATGGCTCCAGATAAAAAGTCTGACATTTTCAAAGTTTATTCTGTGGCATGCAAGTCCCACTAGATTAAAAAGGGATTTAAAGTATTTTTTTCTTCTCAAAGTTTATGATACACTCTTAAAAAATGAAATATCTCCAGATTTATAGTAAATATATTGTTCCTATGTCTTTAACCTATTGTTTACTAAGCTTATTTCACCACAGCTCTTAGTGAAGAGTTTCCTAAATTCTGAGGCTATAGTGAAAATGCTGCTCTATCCAACACACTGTTAGAACTAATATTTATTAGTGTTCCACGTGCCATATGCAACAAACTTGCTTAACATGCATAATATCATTTATACCTCACGATAAATTTAGTCATATATAAAGTATGTGCTACTGAATTCCAATATGCAACCCGCAAGAAAACTGAGACTTCAAGAGAGAAAATACTTTGCCCCATTTGCAGAATTAACAAGCAGTGGGACCAGAGTATGAACCCAACTTTGATTCCAGTTCTCTTAATTGGTAGACAATTATGTCTTCTCTTCCTTTTGTCTCATCTTGTACTCTTCTCGGGAGGGAAAAAAATGGAAAGAATCTTTTTTTTTTCCTCAGAAAAAGAGAGATCTGAAACTTTTTCTTTCACTCAGAAAATTACTGAAAAATAAAAGATCCTTTTCTTTCTTTCTTTCTTTCTTTCTTTCTTTCTTCTCCTTCCTTCCTTCCTTCCTTCCTTCCTTCCTTCCTGTCCAATTGCTTTGGTATATATCTATATCTATATCTATATCTATATATCTATATCTATATATCTATATCTATATCTATATCTATATCTATATCTATATCTATATCTATATCTATCTATACCTAAAGAATACTTTGGAATAGTTCTTCAACTGGAAAAGGGAATTTCTCTTCTTAACTACTACATTATTGTACTATCATCTTAGAAACTGTTCTAATGATAGATACCTATTTACTTGCAGTATTAGGAATTTCCCTAACTTGGTGCTTATTCCTTTATCCCATTCATATGCTTCCAGGCAAATTTTAGTAGCTCTATGCTCATTGAAATGAGTAGGTGACTGTTTGTCTCGAGCAGTTTTGACACCTTTACAATGTTTTCCATAAAATAAATCTAAAAGGATATAAGAATACTTTTCAACTATTTATTGGATAAATTCTCTTTGTGATTTAGAAGTTCTCTGCAGAAGCAGAGAACCAAGGGATTTACAACCATCATTATCAACTCAGGGAAATAGACCTTAAATGTAATTAAAATTTAAACTCTACTGTATGGTTTACCAGGAAATGTCAGGATAATGCCATAATAATAACTGCTAAAATTTATTTTGTGCTTTTCACAACATTAAGGAAAGTGCTAAATCATTTTCATTTCACAGACAATAGAGTCTATTGGAAATCAAAGTAAGAGATGTGACTTAAATATGTTAAAGAATGAGGCAACCAAACCCAAGGAGTTCTGTTTGACGATGATCCTACTGTCAAGATTTATCAAGAATCCTTCTTTTGTCAGTAAATATATCAAAGATGTTGATGTCTGTGCTACAAGATGATTAAGTTTGGTGGGGCTCAGGGTGCCGTCTTGGAGACATACATGGATGCATCTGGGCAGTTTCCACGTTTGACAAAGGCTTGTGCATTTGTCCAGAACTGTGTTCTGACTGCTCCTTACACTGCTCATCACTTGCCTTGCCCTAGGGGATTTCTGTCAGTAACAGTTAAACCACTGGCAGCTTAAGTATTCCCCATCAACCTGAAGCTATTTTGGGGCATGTTTCTGACACAGGATTGCAGAATTCCCACTAATAATCATTTCTTCTTCCATTAGTTATGACATTTTCTCTCAGTGTTACCTATACTCTAACATGTACCCATGCATACACATACAATGTATAAAGAAAAGACAGTAATTACAGAAGACGAGTCTTTATTTTTTAGATTGAAAATAAAAATTCAAGTTTTTCCTTAATTGAAACTGAAGGTCTGACTTTAAAATAACACGACTAAGTTAGTAATCTAAATTCCCTCTAAATATTTAATTATTATCTAAAAGTTTGAGTTCCTGCTTTTGCCCTCATCTCACCTCCTGAATTCTGAGAGAATATGCTTGAAACCATTTCAATTTCTTCCTTATCTCTTAGATACTAGCAAATTTTTATTATAAGTAAGGTTATTTACTAGTTCTTTTTTCTCTTTTTGTTTCAAAAGGAAGAATTTTAGTTATTTAAATAATTTTTAAAAATTAATTAGGCTCACTGTATTCAAATGTGATCAAAGTCACAATTGTTACCTCAGTGACTGAGATCTATTTTTATCGCTATTTATTGAAATAGCAAAAGTTTACCTTTAGTTATTTGAATTTGTCCATCACTAGAAATATAAGGCATCATATCTGTAAAAAGTGTGAAAAAGAATAATGTTTGTGTCTTCAGATATTCATTAGGCCAATCATATACCTCTAGCTGAGTTATTTAGCATTAGATGAAGGCATATCCCTTCCATAGTCATACTTTCTCAGGGATGGCAAAGAAGAAAAAAAACCTGTTAGTTTATAAGATAGGATTATATTACTTCTTCAGATATTAATCCAATGTTTAAAATACCATTGTTTTAGTGATCCTGTGAAATAAAAGAGTCTATTTTTTGGAAAGACTAGCATTGGCTAAGTGTATTGAACAAAAAATAAAATAGTTAAATGTATCACGTACTCAAAAAAATGTAATACTATAAATGTACTTACAGACAATATTAGCTTGGGAAGAATCACTGATAATGTTGGCTTATCAAGTTTTAACCAGATTGTAATGAGTTTACAAGTTATAAAAATCAATAAAGAGTCACAAAAATGGCTGACAGGGTTAAACAGTTGATTAATGAACACCAAGAGGACTATCTCAACTACATATTTGACTATTTCTAAGGTAACCATTAAAAAAACATATCTGGATATCACCTGTTATAGGTCTAGTCTTCAATTTAATTGATGAAAAATATATTTTGCTCACTTCCTATGAAATTGTATGTAATAATTTTCAAGGAAAACTTTTAGAAACATTCCTTTTTCTGCTTTAGAATCCATTTGAGAACTTTTAAGATCTAATCTCTTAGCAACTTTCAAATATACAATACAGTATTATTAACCACAGTTGCCATACAGGAATCACTTTTATTGATTTTTATTTATCTCAAATGTTTGTGGAACTCCAAAATCAAACATACAAGTGGCTAGTTTTAAGGACAATCTTGCTAAACTTTTACAAGACTAGAAATATAATTTTAAGCTGAGCACTTCTGATTTCACCAAAACTCTCCCCAAGTTTTCAGAGTACAAGGGCTATTCATGATGATCCCCTTTTTTGCCATTCTTCTCATCCCCCTTACCCTTTTACCTCTTTCATACTTTTGACCACTTCATTTTAGCAGAGTCCCATAGAAATAATAGTTTCTGTCACAAGAAATGGGAGCAATATGATGTAATGCTCTAGGTAATTTTGTTAAACCCACTTAGCACCTAATCCACTCAAGTCAAAGCTGGTATTGGAGTTATCACTCACTAGACTGGCTTTGTGCAGAGAGCAATTCAATACCCACACATCTTCACAAATTACTGGTACGCATCCTCAGACAGTAGACTGTGACAGCTGAAAAAAGATACCTCTTCAACTGCTAATTTTCTATATTTTTATTTCATTCTTAACACCTCTTTGCAGACAATTAGCTTTTTTCCCCTTTTCTTTCTCAGACTCTTTTAAATTAGCCCATTTCAGGCTGATGAATGAGCCAAGTTACAGCCCATGAAGGAAGCACTGGCTGAATGCTAAAATGGTGCTCATTGCTAGAATGCAATGCCACATGTTTTATTCTTAGAAGCAAGCAATGGAATATTCACTTTTACACATTTCAAACCAATTTGTTTGAGTAAATGTGAGATATATACTGCATATTACTGAAGAACTATCTATAGGTGACTGGAAAGCTTTCTGGGTAATTTTCTCATTTTAAAAAATATGGTTAACATTTTTTAAAGATTTTTATTTATTCATTCATGAGAGACAGAGAGAGAGAGAGAGAGAGTCAGAGACACAGGCAGAGGGAGAAGCAGGATCCATGCAGGGAGCCCAAAGTGGGACTGGATCTCAGGTCTCCAGGATCATACCCTGGGCTGAAGGTGGCACTAAACCACTGAGCCACCTGGGCTGCCCTGGTTAACATTTTTTAATGGGTCTATTGCTTTGTACTTTTGCTTTCTCTAGTGTGGATTCACAGTAAAAAAAAAATAATTTAGAAATTGAATGCAAAGGAAAAAAGTATATTGATAACACCATTTGTTTGCATGCCTCACCAGATACTTTTACTCTATCCTATGAGATAATCTTTCTTGCTTGACTCCTGAGTCTATTGATTAAAACCAATACATGAATGCTATTTGTTTTTTTTTTTTAAGATTATTTATTTATTTGAGAGGGAAAGAGAGAGCATGCACAAGCAGGGGAGGGGAGGGGCAGAGGGAGAGGGACAAGCAGACTTCCTACTGAGCAGGGAGCCTGACTTGGGGCTCTATCCCAGGACCCTGAGATCATGACCTGAGCCAAAGGCAGCCACTTAATCAACTGAGCCACCCAGGCATCCCAGGAATGCTATCTCTAATCATTGTTTTAGAAGAGTCTAATCTTATGTATCTAGCATAGTTTGCAAAGATGTTCACATATTCAGATATTCTGGATAACTAAAACATCGCTCTTTAGCAGCAAAGCTAAGCCTTTGGATGGACATCCTTCTGAAATGTGTCAAACATTGCATTCTTTTGTTATTATTTTAGGCAAAGGACTAGGTATCTTTTCTCTCAGTGACTCAGAGCCATCATTGTGTTCTTCCATTTCCACATTATAGCAATGCCTTTATAGATTTTTGAGGTCCTTTAGGTCCTTTCCTAAGTCATAGGTTTTAGTAGTACTTCTATCTTCCTCATTTCCTGTCAATGACCATCTTCTAATCTTCTACAGTATTTTAAATACAATAAAGTGAACTGCTGCTGTTTCTTCGCTCCTTTGGAGTAAAACTCGAGGACTTTGTGATACATATTTGCTACTCACCACCAATTTCCTTCTATTTTAGTTCTCTGACCATGAAGAAAAGGGTTGTGGCACCACTGGTCAGACATCTATCAATGTGGGCAATTTGGGGTTATCCACTCTGAGAAAGGGAAATATCAAAGCTCCCACTCCATACCAGAAACTTCAGAGGTTTCGAGGAATGTCTGAGCAATTGTCCTAATTTGAGAAACAAGTAAACATGAAGTCAGTTTTGTTTCCACAAGACACATAGTGTATCTTACTCCTAAACTAAGCCCATAGATTAAACATTGTTCTAAAGTCCTTGTAGAAATTCTAAGAATTTAACAATATAATGATATATTATGAATGTTAATTTATGATAAGAAAATTTCCATTTACTGATATCAAAGCAAAATAAAAATAATTTCCGATTAATGTATTTCTCTATTCCCCTATCAGGGTATCAAACCTTCTAAAGGACTTTAAATAATTTTATTTTAACAAAGTGGCTTCATGCTTATCAGTATTATCACATGTCACACATACACAAAATCTATGGTACAAAGCAAGGGTCCACAACTTTTTTTTCCCACTACAGAGCCAAATAGTAAATAATTTTGTCTTTGTGGGACTTATGTTCTCTGTTGTTACTTCTCAGGTTTGTTGTTGCAGCCATAGATAATAAAATTATCTGAACTCTGTTTATGCTCTAAAATTTGAATTTGTGTAATTTTAAGGTGTCAGGAAATATTATTTTTTAACTTTTTTTTCCTTCAACCACTGAGAATGCTAACCTTTTTTGAATCACAGGCCATATAAAAAATAGTCTTTGACCCAGATTTGGCCCACAGGCCAGTTTGTCTACCACTGCAATACAGTCCGTTAGCCCCTGCTACAGATGGCTTTCACAGCAGCAAAATGGCATACAAACATCATAGATTTGAGAGGTCTGCATATAACATTGGCCTCCAGTGAAAGGCTAAAAGTTTTGGTTATTGATTATTTCTAAATGCATTGATCATTTTTTAAAATATTTATTTATTTATTTATTTGAGATAAAGAGAGACGGGGAGGGGAGGGGAGAGGCAGAAAGAATATCCAGCAGGTTTCCCTGCTGAGCTGGGAACCCAGTGCAGGGTCTTATCTCAAGACCCTGAGATCATGACCTGAGCTGAAATCAAGGATCAGACACTCAACTGAGTGCCTAGCACCTCCCAGGTGCCCCATAAATATATTGATGATTTTAAAATGGATAATTCTAGGATATTTTACTGAATTTGTTGCCTTTTTTTTTTTTTCTGAGTTGTTCTTAGACCACAATTTTTCAGATTTTACTGTGCCGGGGAATAATACCTAGTTATCCTGTTAAGAGGCAAACAGGCAAGTCTGTAGTGGGGCTCAAGACTCTTATTTTTAATAGGCTAGCAGGTAATGCCAATGTTGTTGGTCCTCTAATCATCCTTTGAGTAGCTAAGGCATAGGCAACATTAAAGAAAGCCCAATTTGACCTGATAAGTGGTAATGAGTCTATGTATGGGATTTTAAAGATATGAAAGGTTATGGTTTTAAATGAAAGGCATAGCTCTTGAAAAATGAAAGCCAAAAGATATGGGAAAATTAATAATGTTAAAATTACAGACATCCTTCATCTGAAGATGTTTTGACTTAGGATTTTTTGACTTACAATTTTGTGAAAGCACAATGCATTTAGTGGAAACCATGCTTTGAATTTTGAATTTTGATCTTTTTCCTGACTAGTGGTATTCATTGATAATCTCTTGTGAAGCTAGTCAGCAGCAGCCAGCCACAGCTCCCAGTCAGCCATGCGATCACAAGCGTAAACAACCAATATACCTATAACCACTCTGTATCCATACAACTGTTCTGTTTTTCAACTTCAGTACAGTATTAAGTACATTTTGTGAGATATTCAACACTTCTTGTAAAATAGGTTTTGTGCTAGAGGGCTTTGCCCAACTATAGGCTAACAGAAGTGTTCTGAGCACATTTAAGATAAACTAGGCTTAGAAATAATGTTTGTTCAGTAGGTTAGATATATTAAATGCATTACTGACTAAAATGATCTTTTCAACTTCAACTGGTTTATCAGGACATAACTGTTGTAAGTCAAGGAAGATCTGTATATAAATGGCTCTACCAAATTAAGAATTGTGCCAACGACCCAGGACACCTAATTTGTTAAAAACTAAGTATACTTCTGGCTACAACCAAAAATATAACTTTTGTGCAGACCACATTCATCCTAACTCTTCAAATGTTTTTCACCTTTCTGGTAGATTACCCAATAGTTACCAAAGTAATGAGCAATTAAGTAAAAGCTATGAAGTACAAGGGCTATTACAAATTACTATGTACTCTTTAGACTTACATGTTGCATTTACTGTATGCACACATAAATATGCAAGTATGCATGATGCTTAAAATGCATTTGGTCTGAGGATTTCTAATGTCAAGTTTCAATCCCATGCAAATGAAAGAAGCTGAATGCATAAACCTGTCAAAATGATGATTTTAATGGAAATGTCAAGATACTTCTGAAAGCTAATATAATAATCCCTTTTATGCAGCACTAGGAAAGAGCCTATGATCCTAAAAGAACTAACCTGTCACCCTGCACTATACGTTTCATCCTATTACCATCCTCAGCTCCATTATCTAAATGACCAAGCACTCCTTCAATTCTAGGGCTAAATGATGTCATGACATGACTATCATCATATTTATACCTCATAAAATTAGAAAGGTTATTAAACATAATTTGACCTTTGGCATGCTCTAATAGAATCCTGATTTTTGCTGTTTTCTTTCTTTTCCTCCTTTTCCCCTCTATTCACTCCCATCAGTCATTTCAGCTCTTTTTTTTCTTCCTTTTAAATAAATTGTTTCCCACTTACACTGGTGTTATGTTGCATGACAAATCTAGGATTTTATAAAATGCAATTTTTATTCTAGTGCTTCCTAATTATTCTTCAAAGCTGCCACTCAGGAGAGAAAAGTTACTTCCATTCAAACCTAAATTCAATGCCAAGTACATATGCCCTTGAAAATTTTCTAAAGCATTGGGTGATGTGGGGTCTGAGATGTCTTGCTGTTTTGTGGTTACTATTGTCTTTAACTAGCTGGTACTACAGTCCAGAAGGCTATTAGCTATGTTTATCTGTGCTGGTTCACTCTGATCAAGCCATTCAAAGAACAGGTGCTTCGTGATGGGCTAAGGTCATGCATTTGGTATGTTGGACAATTGAGAAGGAAGAGTATTAGTCATAACCTTTACAGACTAGTATGCTGTATAACAACCTTTCCTCTAGTATTTAAGATACTTTTAAATAGATTTAACATAAATAGTTATATTTTATAAATGCTTCAAAATAAGGGCAATAAATTGTGTGTGTGCGTATTGTTTTCTTTGGAGTTCAATTCTAATTTATCTTGTCTCACTGTATATGTCTTTCATTTCAAAGCCTTCTCAACATAGAATCTTATCTTTCAGTCTCCTCTGAGTGTTGGTTACTTTTTAGAATCCTCCAACCTTCCTTATTAAGGTCCCTGTTGCCAATGGCTTTCATATGAAGAGATTTTTTCACAATTAATTTTCCATTCAAGAAAGTAGTCTTTTACACTTAATTCACAGCTTCCTGTTCTCAGTTTGATTTATTATGGATTTATTTACACTCAGTAGCTGTTTATTAAATATATACTACATGGCAAAAAAAAATACAGTTCCCACTTTCAAGGAATTTGTAGTCTTGTAGGTCTATGGGCAAGAGAATGGATAATAAAATATGATGTGATATACTAACTTTTAAATCCATGAATCATTCAATATATATTTATGAAATGAAAACTAGGGACAATCATCAAGCCTTTACTAGACATGGATGTGGATGTGGATATAAATACAGACACAAATAGAATTATTGGCTCCATTAGAAATGACAAATACCCACCATTTGCTTCGACGTGGATGGAACTGGAGGGTATTACGCTGAGGGAAATAAGTCAATCGGAGAAGGACAGTGTATGTTCTCACTCATTTGGGGAATATAAATAATAGTGAAAGGGAATATAAGGGAAGGGAGAAGAAATGTGTGGGAAATATCAGGAAGGGAGACAGAACATGAAGACTCCTAACTCGGGGAAACGAACTAGGGTGGTGGAAGGGGAGGAGGGCGGGGGGTGAAGAGGAATGGGTGACGGGCACTGAGGGGGACACTTGACGGGGTGAGCACTGGGTGTTTTGCTGTATGTTGGTAAATTGAACACCAATAAAAATTAATTTATTAAAAAAAAGAATTATTGGCTCCAAAGAGATTGAAAACTACTAGTAGAGAAAATAATAATATTAAAAAAAATCTTGTTACAAGATAATATAACTGACATATATTCTTATTAGAGGCAGAAAGTCCATAGGAAATTAAACCTTCTCATGTAAGAATTCCTTTCATACCTAGTGTTCAATATTGGTAATAACATTTTATTCTTTGTTCTAATTTTGCTTGATCACAGAATGAATAATTTATCTCCCTATGTATTTTATTTTATGAATTAACTACAGAGATCACTATTTCTTTGGTCTTTCTTTATGTCCTTTCTTTAATTTGTCTCTGGTTTTTGTGTAGAGTGATTGAATTGGTTTGATCAAACTACCATTAAAAATACCATAGACTTCATGGTTTAAAAAATAGAAACTTATTTTCTCTCAGTTTTGGAGGCTACAGCCCCAGGTCAGGGTGCCAGCTGACTTGGTTCCTGGTCAGGAACTGTCATTTCACAGTTTTGTAGTTCTAATCAAATAAAAATGGTCTTATCTAGACTAAGAAAATGGCTATCATTCACAAAAGAACTGAAACACACTTCATATCAAGATGGTATTATTTATTTTTCTATGTTTGATCATAGTCTCTATTTGGACTTTAGCTGTAAGAGACACACACGCACACACACACACACACACACACACACATACTCCTTGCCAAAGTGCTGATTTCTTATTGTCCTTTTAAAATATATCTGATCTTAATATGCTGGGAAAACAACAATCACAAAAACAATAAAGAACAAGAGCATAAGTACACTACTTTTTCTATGAAAAAGCATGAGTGTGTTAGATTACCCAATTAGTCTTTCTGCTTCCTCTCTGCTTTGTAATTTAGCCACCGTACTTCTTCCAAATTAGTTGTCCTAGTGCACTGTTTTTTATTTTTCAATTATTTTAAAATATGCATAACAAAATTTATCATCTTCACCATTTCTCAGTGCTCAGTTCTGTGGTATTAAATATATTTGCATTGTTGTACACCCATCACCATCATCCATTCCCATTACTTTTTTTATCTCGTAAAACTGAAAACCTATACCTAAATCTGTATTACATAATAACTCCATATTCTCCCAAACCCCAGCTTCTGGCAACCACTTTTCTACTTTTTGTCTCTATGATTTTGTCTACCCTAAGTATCTTCTATAAGTGGAATAATACAGTGTTTGTCTTTTTGTGACTCACTCATTTCACTTGGTATAATCTCCTCAAGATTCACCCATGTTATAGTGTTTTACAGGATTTCTTTCCTTTTTAAGGCTGAATAATATTTCATCATGTGTATACCATTTTTGCTTATCCATTTATCTATCGTTGGAAACTTTGGTTACTTCCACACTTAGCTATTGTAAATAATGCTTCTTGAACATGAGTATAATATCTCTTCAAGATGCTGCTTTCAATTCTTTTGGATATATGCTCAGAAATGGAATTTCTGGGGGGATCTAGGTGGCTCAATCAGTTAAGCATCCAACTTTCTAACTCCGCTCAGCTCTTCATCTCAGGGTTGTGAGTTCAAGCCCTGCATTGGGCTCCATGCTGGGCATGGGGTCTACTTAAAAAAAAAATGGAATTGCTGAATCACATGGAAATTCTATTTTTAATTTTTTAGGGGCTTCCATACTTTTTTTTTTTTTTACAGTGGATGTACCATTTAATATTGCCACCAAAAATGCACAAGGGTTCTACTTTCTCTACATCTCACCAATACCTATAAGTTTCTGTTTTTTTCATAGTAGCCATCCTAATGGGTGTGAGATGGTTATAGCACTAATGTTTATCACATTACTCTATTGCTCAAAAAACTCTCATAGCTCCCCATTATCTTGAAATAAACTACAAATGTATGGCTTGTATATATGGTCAACAGCAAAGCTTTTAAGAGTTACATCCCCCTAATGCTGTATATAAAGCCCCCTGCAATCTTACTGGTTTCCGCATTAGCTCCTAAACTATATACATGTTTCCTCTTATTTGCAAACTAGAATTTGCGAGTTGTATCTTCCAAAATACACATTTCCTGTCACCTAACCCAGTTTTTCTCTAAGAAGCAATATTGGCATTGAAGGCAGAATAATTTTCCCTTCTGCAGAATATTCTTGCATCTCTACAAAATGTTAAAAATCCCTGGTCCTTGTCCATTAAGTGCCAGTAGAACTCTTATATTGTAGTAACAACCAAAATGCCTTCACACATTTCCAAACGCTATTATATTAGTCAGGACTCTCTGGTCATAAGTAGTAGAAAATATCAATCAATCCGGCTTACGCAAAAAAAAAAAAAAGTGTGAATTAGCCAATAGAATTAAAAAATTCGAGAGAAAGTATATAACTAAGGGTACATATGGACTTATTAATGCTTAAAAGATGTGCTCTCACTCTGTATAACCGTTCTACAGTTCAGTATGTTTATAGATGGGTCTTCCTCTATGTCAGCTTCCAGTATCACCAGACCTATGTCCCCATAAGCTCTACTTCAAGCAGAGAAGAGATTGTCTCTTTCCCAATCACTCAAGTAAAAATTCTACTTATATTTGAAATTGTCTTAGCTGGGATCATGATCCTTTATAAAGGCATCACTACGGACAAAGAACATACCTTTTTTTTTTTTCATGCTCCTCAAACCTTGGATAGGATATGGGCTACCATTTGAAAGAGGTAGTTTGCCAAAGAAATACAAGGTATTCTTACAAGAAGAAAGAATAATGGATCTTGGATAGAAAAACGGTAAAATGAAGTTACATATAATAATATTAGTTGCTTAATTTTAGGCAAAGAATTTCAATTCTGAGCCACCTCTCTAAATCTATAAAATGTAAATAATGGCAACTACTTTATATATAGATAGTGTGAGATTCAAAATGTAAAGTATATAACATAAAACCTAAAACATCTGTGCTTAAACATGCCTCATTCCCTTTACATTCCTTCCTAAGGTGCTAATCAGAGATGATTTTTAAAATAGCAATCAGTAAGCGTGAGTATTATCTATTCAGTTTGAGAACTTGACCTGTCAGGTTAGAACTCAGCCAGTACACTACACTCTCATATACAGCTGCTTATCAGCTTTGGTCCTAGTAATAATCTTCAGAATTACTTTTATCTACACTCATCTCTCTTTTTCCTTCTAACTCAAGGTGGAACTTCTAGTGATTCTGTACAAAAATCTTGTATTACCAAAGATTTTTATTATCCTTACCCCTTTGATTTCATAATTTTACTATTTTACATACATGATACTTGAATTTAGTCTGTGGAGTCTGTTTTTAATCATTTAATTTCTTGTTTTGAATAATAAAAGACATATGCCAGTTAGAGCTACAGGAACATTTAGTTCATATCATTTTTCCCTAAAACAGTGTCAGACACAGACGATAGCCTGCCCTCATTACACCTTGTAAACCAAGAAGGCCCTGGTTGAGGAGCCCTGGGGGGAAAGTGGCTGGGTGTATGGAGCTGCACATACTAATCATATGCAGCCCTCAATGTTCCAATGGCCTCTGTGCACAAAGGTGGAAAACTGTTGTTAGTGGATAAAGATTGTAGTTTTTAAGTGTTGGAATCTCAACTTTGCAGTAATGAGCTGTGTGATTTTGGACAATTTTCTTTACCTTGTTAATCCTCAGTTTCTTCATCTATAAAATAGAAATTATAATCCTTGGCTTTCAGGAAGAATATAAAAATTGAAAGACAACCAAAATTCCTGACAAGTAGCCATTCAGAAAATGCATCTTCACATTTCATGAAGGTGATGGTTTATGTGGCATTTCTGCCACCTTTGTTGGTAATTTAACTATTAGCCAGATGTCATTATTGACACCTCAGTTTACTGAGAAGTATTTTGTGCTTGTGAGCTCCTATTCTCTGCTTTGCCTACCACAATGCTTTATAAGCATTAAGCTTTTAGTAAATGAATGCATGAATGAATACGTTTGTTAAGAAGATCCTTGAAAATGAGAATGGGAATAATTTGAGGAATCTTATATGGGATAGATAAAGCTGTGGGGAGTTTTTTATATGTAAGCATATTTTTTTTCTGGAAAAAAATCAAGTTTTTGTCAGAATTTCAAAAATTAAGTTATATCTAATATTTAAACATTTTGATAATTTTAGACAAAACTGAGATTTTTATTAAAGCCTATTTAATGTTAAATCTTCATAATAGGCTCTGATATGTCTGAGAGAAATTTGAAATGGGAGCCATAAATGAGAGGCTAAGCACGCCATTTCAATTTAGCATTTAACTTTAAAACAAAGTGGTTGGACTAGGTAGTTTTTATAATTCTCTTATGCATAGATTCTCTGATCCTCGCCAAGATACTGAAAATAATTTTCAATGCATTTCCAAGTGGATATGCTCAGTGGAAAGCAGAATATTCTCTAAATATATCAGGATCAGAGCAACTTTTTTATGATACAAACCAGGGCAGACAAAGGCTACTGTTCTTTGGAGTTCATATTCTTTTGGAATAAAAGTAAGCAAAAAGCATAATATATGAAGAACATGAATCAGGGCAATATGAAAAAGAGTGAGTAATAATGGCCAAATTAGTTGAATGGTCCAGGAAAGTCTTTGTGAGGGTAAATCTGAGCTATGCCTGGAAAAAAGAAAAGGGTCCAACCATATGCAAAGATTGATGGCAGAAAGAAACATTGGAAGAGAAGTACCTACAAATGTCAAATTCTAGAGGCTGGCTGGGTTTAGCATGTTAGAGCCAGAGAAGGAGAAGATTATTTGGATTATAGTAAGGTAAAGGATAGAGATGGGAAAATAACTGGGGTGAATTAGAGCTTGCCTAAATCAGAGAATTTCATAAACAGATCATAGAACTATAAGACTTTGATTTTGGATTTTATTCCAAATGCTTTGGGAAGTGATGGGGTATCAGATTTATGTCATTAATCCTTGCTTTGTGAATAATTCACATTTATAAAAGCTAGATTTTTTTGTAATGGTAAGGTCCTGATTCAAATAAAAAGAAACTGTTGAAAAAGAATGATTTTATATTAAAAAACTCTTCCAATTATCTACAGTAATTTTATTCATACTCTCTAATCAGTACTCAAGGAACAGGTTATAACGTCATTTAAACAAGTCAGTTCCTGGCTAGCATAGTCATTGCCGGCATGTTCATGCGTTCCAGTTGTTTTTTAAACTGCATTTTACACCAGGGGAAATTGCACACAGTAAATGTCAAGGATTCACTAGGGGCATTACAGTTTCCGAGGCATGAAGCTAATACATATTTGTCTCATTACTGTCAGCCGATCAACTTTATTCTGTGGATAGCAAGGGCTCGGAGCTCATAGGAGATGTAGTTACAAATGACCTTGGGGAGGTCATGGGGACCACAACTTCCAAAATTCACAGTAGTGTCATGTCATTAATAAGAAACTAGGAAAATGGTGTTCACAGGCTTTTTGATACTTGACATCCTCACAGAAACAGGTGTGTGTGTGTGTGTGTGTGTGTGTGTATTGGGGGTGTCACATTTTTTAGCTCTGATTCATCAAACCTTAAATTGAAGACAACATACAGCGTTTGAGTGGGCAGCTTAACCCACTCCTGTGGATTCCATATTACCCAGCAATTTTCCTGAGGTAAACATGTTTTGCAGGATCATCAGGCTGTTAATAGTCTTTTGCTTGAATAGTTCCAAAAAAACAGAGAGAAAAGAAAATCCTGAGTTCTTGGTGAGGGCAATTATGCAATACCGGAATCAATTTTTTGTGTGTCCAATCTACATGGGTTTATTTTTCATATTTTTAGTTGAGTTTCATGATTTTTTGGAATAGATTGTTATTTTCTTATTGTATTTTCATTTTATTTGAAACTACAATTTTCAAAGTCCTTCCTCTCCAAGGTATTTAGCAGTGGAAAACATCCATAGGTAACTTTTTAAAAACTATACTAGAATAGGGTATAATCATAATCATAGGGTATAACATATCATAAACCTTCAGTAAATAATCATTCCTAAGAAAAATAAATAGTGTGAGGGATATTTTCAACTGCTTCTGTTTAGTTCTCTCCTATCTAAATATAGTACTAAGAGACTTTCTCTCTGTTCTATGCCCTCCTCTTTGGCTAGAGCTCTAGCACCTATACAGAGGAGATTACAGGCAGTGGTGTTTGTGGCATTCAACAGTGTTCATGGTATAAATACTCTACCACGACGGACAACAAGAGTCTTGCAAGATTCTTGAAAATTGTACCATCATAAGATAAGCAGAAGAGATAAGAACAAATCTGACAGTTACTGCTCAAGAAAATCCCATGGCAAAGGCAAGTAACTATGGGGAAGAATGCTTCCACAGGACACACAAAGGGAAGGGTGACTTGTATGACTCTGAGCACAGGCAGAATGAAAGTGGCCCCTTGAATGGCAAAGGACTCACTCTGGGCATTGGATAGGTTTCTTTGTAGCTTCCTGTTTGTGACTCCAAAGGGTTCCCTTTGAGGCCCGAGCTGGAAGTCTCTCAAAGCAAGTTCCACTATTGCCTTTCCGAGGGTAAGTGGCTTCCCTGGCCTCCCATCTCATGCCCTCTCTGTCTTCCTCTGTCATAGCCATTTAGTCTCCTGTCAGTTACTGTTTATAGTTAGGTTTTTGCATTGTTATTTCATAAAACCCCGACTATGCTTATCTTCCTCCTAAATAATATTTAAATTCTTGCACATTAAAATATACAGTTTTTCACAAATGTTCTCCCTGATACAGAGTTAAAGCCTACTTTTAGAAGCCAAAACCTTATTACTGACCCATCTTTGTCTTTGATTTCCTCTTATGTCAATCCCATTCTTCCCTGAAACAAAAGATAATTATGACCACACCGGGAAAACATTCATATAAAGGAAAGAAGGGAAATGAAAGGTCACATTATTTGATATTCTGAAATAATATCTCGCTACTAATAAAAAGTTGATATTCAAAATCTTTCATATATTTTAAATATGATGTTTTGGCACACTGCCAGAGAAAAATGAATTTAAATCTTATATACCTAGACATCAGAATAACTATGCCATTCAGTGGAAAAGCTCCCTTACCTCAACCAGAGCTTAGTTTACTATTTATAAAAGAATAAAAGGTAGATTTCTTAATGCCATCAATCATGGTTCCAAGACTCATAATCACCATTAGTAATCAATGTCAACACTACTTATTCTGAGCCAGGATTCAACTTCAGACCTTGTCGGCACATTAACCACTATGTTCCTCTTGGATTTGGCACCAGATATGATAGTATTTAGCAAATCTAAGCTAGCATATGTAAATATAATTTTCTTACAGTAGGAAATTTGTCCTCTCTTATTGTACTCAATAAAGCATTTCATTTTGCATGCTATTTTGTGATCTACAGTAGTGGGATGCCTGGGTGGCTCAGCGGTTGAGTGTCTGCCTTTGGTTTATGTCTTGATCCCGGAATCCGGGATCGAGTCCCACACCAGGCTCTTTGCAGGGAGCCTGCTTCCCTCTCTGCCTGTGTTTCTGCCTCTCTGTGTCTCTCATTAATATAGAAAATCTTTCAAAAAAATCTACAATAGTAAAAAAAATATATATATATTCAGATAACTAAGTCTGGATTTAAAAGTGGAAGAAATAAAGACCTAGTGATCTTGATAGGTATTCACAGAGAGATCAATGATGAATTTTTTAATGTAATTTCATTTTTCCTCAGAATCTAATACTTGGGAGTTATTATCATATATTTTGGGGGGAGCAGTTTAAAATCTTATCGAAGAAATGCCTATCTATGAATCAATAAATGTAATGCTTACTAATTAAGAGTTTTAGCCTAAGAACCAGTGACTGGTGTTAGGATTACAGTATTTAATGGTTTTCAGATAACTGTTGGTTAAATCCATTGTTCTTCAAAAAGTTGTTGCTACTTGAGAACCCAACTTTATATCAACCTCTTTGGCAATTACTATAAGAACTTAAACATGTGAAGGCCAATAAAACCACTGAAAGGTATTATATGTTATGATTCAATGTGCTTTCACCACTCTGAAATAGAAGCCCCATTTTAATGTTTATCTTAAATCAGTGTCTTTGAAGTTTATTCCTATGACTAGTAATTAAATTATATATAACCCATGAAAAGCTGTAACTGTGTAATCCCTCACTAATGAATGTGAAAGTGGCTAAAACAATGATGATTGGATGCTTACATTTTCCAGAAGTTCAATATATATGATGTCTAAACAAGTAACAAACTATAGTATGCAAAGTCAAAAAACTCAGAGATGTGCCTGCATAATGCCAAGAATGTGCCTTCAAAAAAAGTTTCAGTTGAATAACATTATTTAGATTTTTTTTAATTGGATGCATAGTGGAAGCAAGACAAATAAGGTTATGGGAAGATAATTGAGGATGGCCGTTTTAATTTAGCAGAAAGAGTTCTGCTCTCTGCTCCATGGACCCATTCTAGGACCCAAGATGACAGCAGTTTTGCCATTTTCAAATGATGACTTCTCCGTGAGCTCTAGTGTAATTGTCATATAGTCAACAGGAAGTGTGAGAGTTTAGGGAGGGGTGCTCAGTAGAGGTTTCAAGGGCCAATCCATTAAATAATATACATCAGATTGACTCACATTTTATTGGGAAGAACTTAGTCATATGACCACACCTAACTACGAGGAAGGCTGGGAAATGTGATCTATAACTCAAGCCTTATTTCCAACTAATTAGAAAGACAGAAAAGACAGATCGTGGTTAGCAGTAGCTCTATCATTGGGCAGTAGAAAGACCAGATGGGAAATGAGGCTTAATCTGCTTAACTATGTTAACGTAGTGTTTTCCAGACTTAGTTCACCATGGAATCTCCTTTTAGAAGATACCTATTAAAACATTTTTAAGAAATGCTAATCTAGAGCAATAATTTTATTCTATATCAATGCCCTTAACATTGCTGCAATTTCTCTTAAAATTTATGTGATGAAGCAAAACCCGTGGCATTACAATGTTGAAATCCCTACATTTGTATATTCCTATAGATGAATGTCACTTTTACCCCCGAGATTTGGACAGGTTTGGCATTAAATTGCAGGAGGGTTTCATCTGTGTTAGGAATCACTAACTTATTTTCATCCAGAGCTTTCATACAACATAGATAGATACTTTTTCTTACTATCCGCCAAAAATAACAGCACTGAAAAAAATGACAGAACCCGTTTTATGAAGGCATAATATAACCTACTGCTGGGAACATGTCACTCCAGGCAAAAGCAGTTAGATCTGCTGGCTGGATGCTCTTCTGATGTTTCTCCTTAAATAACTTCATTATTCAATGAGAAGTGTTTTAATTATTTAAGTGACATAAAAGATAAGGTTGTAGTATTATATCTAGATTGTGTTTACTGATTTTAAGTCTTTTCTGTCTATTTATATTGGAGTTGTAAGCACTTACCAAATTCTATCTGGTAGGGAATCTCTCTCCACATTTAGAAAAACAAAAGATTTCTATGTCCTGAAAGTTTCTGTTTTCCCAACAGGATCCCTGTGATCACTCTTTTGCTGTCAATATGGTCCTAGCTTTATTAAAAAGAACTTTGTCCTTCCCCTTTGCAAAAACATTTACTTTTGTTACTGATCCTCAGACATGGTGCACTGATATTTACTGATAATGAATTTTTCCCTCGTCAGTGTAATGTACTATCATTAGGGATTGCTCTCATCATGACAATAGAAATAACAATAATTAATCAACATCCTCATTACCTTCATTTATTTAGTGTGCACTATGTGTTAGACACTGGAGAGTTTCGTTCACTAAATTTCACAGCAACCTTGATATATAGGGATTATGATCTCTGTGTCATAGATGTAGAAATTGAAGGAATGTTAAATTTAATATTTAAACAATACTTGGGATCCCTGGGTGGCGCAGCGGTTTAGCACCTGCCTTTGGCCCAGGGCGCGATCCTGGAGACGGGGAATCAAATCCCACATCGGGCTCCCGGTGCATGGAGCCTGCTTCTCCCTCTGCCTATGTCTCTGCCTCTCTTTCTCTCTCTCTCTGTGTGACTATCATAAGTAAATAAAAATTTTAAAAAATAAAAAATAAACAATACTCAAACAATAAACACAGTAGCAAACAAATCAGGATTCTAACAGAGGTCTGATTAACTTCAAGTTATGTGCTCCCTTTTTGCATTATCCTGTGTTTTTCCTAATGCAGAGTTGATAGTTATGAAAACATATCTATGTCCTTCTTTCTGCATACCTACTATCTTTATGTAGAGGTTTGGATTCTTGCAACTGTAAATTGTTCTTAGAACTGTGAAGTAGGGATCCCTGGGTGGCGCAGCGGTTTGGCGCCTGCCTTTGGCCCAGGGCGCGATCCTGGAGATCCGGGATCGAATCCCACGTCGGGCTCCCGGTGCATGGAGCCTGCTTCTCCCTCTGCCTGTATCTCTGCCTCTCTCTCTCTCTGTGTGTGACTATCATAAATAAATAAAAATTAAAAAAAAAAAAAAGAACTGTGAAGTAGTGAAGCCTTGAACTCAAATAGCAACTTATATATAACATGGAAAACATAGAGCATGAGAAAGAAATGAGAATGTCCATTATAACCTCAGCATGATCTGAAAGAGATCAGTATTGTCTTTAGCATTCACAACCACTGAGCAATGCTCAGCAAGGACCTAACCCTTAGGGATAGTGAGTAGTAGGTCATGTAGGCTGCACTCCATGCACTTCATGTACTTTGCATTCCCTAGAGCAGTGTGTAGCAAAACTCCTCAACCTAAATGCAGACATCTCATTTACAAGTCATTGGTGGGCCAAAGGTGTGGCCAGGAATTAAGTCAGGAAAAACAGAAATGAAGAAAACAGTAAAAGTAGGCGGAAGAAAGGTTAGTAGAAACAACACAAGAAGGCTCCATTAAAATATTAAAATCTGTATGTGCTGACCAACAAATAAGTAGATAATTAGCTGAGAGAGAAAGGAAAAATAAAATGAAAAGGGGGAGAGGGGATGATAGGAAAGGATAAGAAGGACTACATCTCTGTGCTTCCCCTGTCCTTTATTATACATATAAAAACTAGCTGAGTTCCAATCTTACATTTACCAGTTATAATTATTATATTGCAAGCAACAAAGAGTGGGTAATGGTTAATGTAAAAAAAAAATAATAATAAAGGAAGTGATGAGGGAAAGCTATAGGAATATCCCGGTAGTTCAGCATACAGAAAGGAGCAACTCAGAAACCATAGTCCATTATGCATCTGGAGCAGAAAGACCTCTTGTACTCTGGCAAATGAAGAGCGATGAACAGTCTCTTCAAACTGCTGACACTGGGATGAATTTGCTTCAGCCATTTTCTGTCCTGAGTCGTTCAAATAAAGAGGCAAATACCGTTGAGTGTTTCATAGGATCAGCTCCTCCCAGGTCACAGGTTCATCACTTGGTAGGGAATGGGAAGGGGAGGCAATGTGCATTAATGGCAGTTTCCACAAAGCCAAAGTAGGGAGGTAGCTTCTTAAAGCGAAATCCTGGTGGTGGTATGAGAAAAACAGTTAAATAGATGTCAGGCAGGCACGGCCAACTGAGGTCTACCATAACACACAGCTGTGCCAAGTCCAAAGATCTCAGTTTTCTAACAATTCCTGTGATGGCAACATCAAAAGAAATTACACTGGACACTTGTAGAAAATGGCAAGGAAGAGTTTATCTAAGACTATTGCAGCAGGAGAAAGAGATTGGAATCACCTCCACTGAAACAATAAGCAGATTTTTTTTTTTTTTTAAACACTGAGGTAAGCTAATGGAAAAGTCCTGAGGACTTTAGGTGGGTGGTTAGGGAATGTGATTAGGCCATCTGTGTTTGTTAGTTGGCGCTCATTGAAGTTGGGTTCCTACCTTTGCACTCTGGGAGGTAGGAGCTCTGTCTTACTTGATTACATTTCAAAAAGAAAAGATCCCAAGTCCTGAGAAAGACATTCCTGTGTAAAGCTTTCAAGAGGTTATGAGAAGATTTACATCTAAAAGGACCAGGGAAGAATTTATACTTGAATGTTTTTTCAAGTAGATGCTCTAAAGAAAGAGAGGTCAGGAATCTAGAGTCAGAAATAAAGTTGTCTAAGGTTTAATCAAGCCGAAGGAAATGTTCAAGGGTTCTTGGTCAGTAATCATGCGCTCTGCTGATGAAAACCTATATCTGTTGCTTCCAAGTCCTCCTCCTGCGCTTCTCCTGTCTTTCTGCCCCTGCGTGCTGCTGCCTCTTACTCTGGTCCTCTCTCAGAATTCTCCAGAGCAGCAATAAGAAGCACATACTCCAGTGCTGGTGTATGTGCTTCTCCTGGAAGACCTGCAGGTAGAGACAGGGAATTGCAGCATCCCGGAGGGGAGAGAGCAACTGAAAAGTGAATGTCAGACAGCAGTACTTTTGAATTTAGTTACATGTTCATTAGACTTTCTAGGAACTTCTCAGGGGCTCTACCATATTGGACCCCAGTCTGCTACTGCATTGTTCAGTCCCCACCGAGGCATCCTTCATTCTCTGGCTTCTCTTTCTTCCAACATTCCCCCATTCCCAGTACACACAAGCCTCCAGGGAAAAGTAGAAAAATCTCATTCCATTATTATGCAAAGCAAATCACCCTTTCTTACTTTCAACCTCTCCCTGGCCAAGCCTTAGGACCTATCTGTGCACATTCAAATAAGAAGTTTCCTAAACAAAAGGGCTTTTGGGCCTGGTTTTCACATTTGAAAGACTAGCAAAAATTTCCTAGTTATATTTCTTCTGCATGCCTCAAATCAAATTCTTATGCTGGGTTCAAAATCCAAACAGCAGGAGTTTCATCTGAGGATATAAAAGAGGAAAGGGGGAAAAAGGCAATAGAAATTTTAGTTTTGCTCCTTTGCCCAAAAAAAAAAAAAAAAAAAAAAAAAAAAAAAGGTGAAGGTCTTGCTTATTTATTTATTTATTTATTTAGAACCTGAAAGAAAGAGGAAGATAGACAGGGATAGAGCAAGAAATTCTCCAAACCAAAATAATTACAATGGACATAAAGCTACTGTAACTGTGAGATTTATAAAATATTAATTCTTTTGCTTACCTGTTTATCTTATAATTTTATTTATTGTTTTCATAACTAAAAAAAAATATAAACCATGGCAAGATAGGATACCAAGTAAAGGATATGAGGTGCTCAAAATATGAAAGTGTCATTGATAGATAAACAGACAAAAATAGAGATTTGATAATCACTTGCTGGCATCTAAATCATAAAATTCCTGGACATTAAATAGAATGTGAAGATTATTGACTAGGCAAGTGACTGAATAATGACCTAAAAAGCATACCATGGAGAGTACCAAAGAATTGTTTTATATTACAAAATGGAAAAGATTTAGACCAGAAAGCAAAACAAAAGGCTTACACCACAGCAAATATTCCTAACAAAGAATATACCTAAGATATGAATACAGAAGACCTTACTGAAATGGTATTACTGATACTAGAAGCACAAAATGTTGTGCATGAGCCATATTTGGTGTGTAGGAATATTTAATTTGCTATGCAATTAGTAAAATTTGTTAAATTATATTTTTAATTTAAGAGTACAAACATTTGTAAAATTAAGATCAAGGTTTTCCTTTTATTGTTCTTAAGATTTTATTTATTTACTCATGAGAGACACAGAGAGAAAGAGAGAGGCACAGACATAGGCAGAGGGAGAAGCAGGCTCCATGATGGGAGCCACTCAACCACTGAACCACCCAGGTTTCCCAAGCTTTTCTTTTTTAATTGGAAAATACAACCATACACTTTTCTTTCTGCATAATGACCACTGGCTAAATACCATTCCTCCCAACATAGACAAGGCAAGTGGCAGACTTGTAGTGTGGCACTGATGACACAGAGTGAGGCAGATTTTCTCTCTCTCTTTCTAAGGAGATATGTCCTGTGTTTCCTTGGAGACTTGGCTACTAGCAAACTCTGTGCTCTGGATTAGCCTTTCTCCTCCATTTGGCTTCTTAAAACTCTCCCTAAGCCACTGGCTTTTAGTGGTCTACCTCTTTGGGGTCACATGGAATGTGATTTTTCATGCATAGAATTTTTTTTTTAATTTACTAAAGTTGGCTCCCTTCCTCAGAGTCTACATCTGGCCTTTCGTTTGCTATCAGAAGGGCAGTTTGCTTTGCCCCTTCTCCTGGTACCTATTGTTGCTGGCCTTGGCGTGTCTATAGACACTCCTAAGGACTAGAAAAAGGTTACATTTAACTTCCTCTTCATTGGAAGACATTGGGCATCTTTTTTAGTGAATATACTCATCCCCTGCCCTGTGAGTATATTTCATAGTACATATATAGTTACTTGATCAAAGTACCAATATTTGGTCCCGTCTTAACTCTCTAGCTCTTGAGCATGGGTCAGCTGGTCTTTTGTCTTATGGCATTTGCTTCAGAGTCCACTGGCTCCAGAGGCACAAAGAGGCAGAGGAATTATGACTATATCTCCTGTGTTTTTGAGCCACCAGAGTCTGGCACAAGCTTCCTAATGAATGAACAAAGACCCGAATACAATTCATTTAAGAATATGGGAGGCAAAGAGAGGGCTTGTTTGCAGAAATGATGATCTGTGCCTGGTTAACCACCTAAGCCACTTGTGCTGCTACATAATAACGCACCACTTCTCTGTTGAGTAAAAAGTTGAGTTGAGCTGGTAGAGAAAAATGTGCCATAGCAAATTGACCATGAATAAAACAAATTTACAAGTTTCTCCTGGGTGTCTGATTATCTAGAAATCTGCCAGGAAATTGAATTGCCTGTCAGCTGCCTAAATTATTTTACTCACTGCTATTGAAATTCTTGGTGGGATAGGTGTTTTAAAGGAAAAAATAGGAAATGAGTTGGAAATGATTGATCAAACTTGAAAATAACTGTATATAGAGTCGCTTCTTTCATGCAACAAGGACACATTCCATTGCATTATTTTGTCATCCAACCGAAGAAGAGAGAACCAAAGACAGGAGACCCATTTCAAATGGTACAACTATTTTACCTGGGTTTATGATTTTTTTGACGTGATATTGAGAACTAAGCACTATAATCAATCTAGGATCTGACTATATTGCTCACCTATTTCAAAACTAAGAGTGAAATTAATCCATCAATGAAATATGAATTAATGTAAAGAAGAGTAACACAGAGAGTACAATAGCTCTAACGTATACTATATTCAGGTCATAATGTTCAACATCCACCAACAAGCATTTTTTTTTTTTCTTTAGATGGTTCCATTACCTTCTTTTATTACCTGTCTCTTGAGGGCACTTTGGCCCTCATGGTTGTATTTTCTTTCATATGTCTTGTCCCACGCATGAGACAGATGTCCCTCATGTTTTTCAATACTACTTTCAGACTAGTCTTACATTTCCCTAAAAATCCCAATTTTGAAAATCAATCAGATAGAATCATCAGCATTTCTTATTATTCCTGTCAATTACAGCATCTCAGGTCAATTCTTCCTGTTTTTAGATAACTCTACCCCATGGTTTAATGTCAATGTCTTCAACACTACTCCTGTCTTAACTCATGGTAATAGATGTTCCTTCTAACACCTTAGATCCTCATTTTTAAAACTAATCTTCTTCAAAGGTTTGCATCTTCACCTGACTTCGGTTACTCATTCTCAAAGTCAGACCCTGTGACTATGTCCTCATCATATATAATCAACACCAGTAACTGCTACTCTTCAATAATAACAATTATGTGCACCAGTTCTCTGACTTCCGCCTTGAATCTCCCTCTAGCACTCTGCCCTCTTTAAGAACACTAGCATCTCCAATCCATGGATTCTGTTAACTTCTCATTGTTCTTCATCATTTAAAGTCATTACCTACCCCCTCTTCTCCACATGTAAATGCTATGGTCAATTGTTATAATCATTCCCTTGCTAATATTGACTTTCACTCCTCTTTTAGCTTATACTCAATTGGTAAAGCCAAAGTCCTATAAAAGCAAGCCTTCTTCCTATTTCATGCTTGTACCTGTGCAATTTAAATGCCATAGCGAAAAACAGATGATCACTCTGATTGGTCTCATTTAAGTTTTACAAACAAAAATCTCAGTTAAGATTATAATGGTGCCAGTTTAACTTCCTAGTCTAAAGGTTCTCCCATTCTCTTGGAAACCTCACAGCTTCTCTCTTGAATTCTCCAGTATTCCTTTCCCATGCTCATTCCCACCTAATTATACTGCTTCTTATCTCACTGACAAAATTGAACCACAAAAAGAAAATCTCCACACACTTCCTCTACCTCATCTACATACCTTGTAGCATTTCCAACCTATACTCTATCCTGCTGCCTGTTACCATAGCCTTTAGAGGAAACTAGTCTCTGTCTTGGGTGTTAGAACCTGCTGCTGCCTTCCCTGTTCCTTGTCTCCTCTTTTATTCATCCAGTTCATCAGGAAACTTTCAAATCTCTACCTCCAAATATATATCTAGTTTCCCACCATTTCTAATCACCTCAAAGGCTGCTACCACCTTCACCCTAGCCACTACCGCCAATATCTCTAATCTGAATTACTGCAAAACCCTATTCTTCTTTCTTCTGCTTTTGCCTGTTACCCATCTGCTCCCCTCCCACTATTCTCAAAGTCCATTACTATTCAAGTCTGATCATGTTGCTCCTCTGTTAACATCCTTCAATAGTTTCCTATTTTGTTTAAATGCTTTTATTGTTAAAATGGCCTAATATGACCCACTTTGTTTTCTTACCTCATCTTCTTTGCACCCCTACTCCTCCACTTAAAGCTTATGCCTTGGATGCTTCCCTACCTGGAATACCTTCCCCTAGATAGTTCCATGGTAAATTGCCTCACTTCTTTCAAATCTCTCTTCAAATGTGACTTCTCAGTTACCACCTATCCTGACCATTCTCTTTGTCTCACTTGCCAAGTGTCTTTGTACCCTCTACTTCTATTATCTATTATTCTGGTCTACTTAAACATTTTTTTGCCATAATATTTGTCAGCTTCTGAAGTATCAAATACCTTACTTGTTTAGGTTGTTATTTATCTACTCTTTTTAACTCTAGAATATAAATTCCTCAGGGATTGTTATCTGGTTTACTCACTGATATGGCCCAAATGGTCTAAGGCATCACTTGGCATATGACAGAAGATCAATAAACATTTGTTGAATCTATAAACACTTTTTACTGCTGATGCTCTATAGTGTTGCATGTTCAACTCTTGTTGGTTTGATTTATCTGTATTGTAAATAGAAGGGTATTCATATTCTTTTGCCATTTAGTAAGTTGAGTAGTATTTATTTTTCTTAGTACAATTATGCTTTATTTATATGCCAGTTTATGTTTTCTTATGTTAAAACACCTGGATTTTCTCTTATTATCACTCTTTTGCTTAAGATTATTACCTCCCATATAACTTACTTTGTTTTGAAATGCCTCATTGGTCCAGAGCTTCTTGGGCCCACCTTATAGACTACCCATATAGAAGGGATCTTTGAGATAATATATTCTAACTGCTTTATGCATAGGTGAGAGCATTATGACATAGAAAGATGAGCAATTTTCTATTATTTATTAGTGATAAAACTCAGCTTCAATTCTCCTGGTTCTATTCTCTTTTCACTATAAGCCAAGATAGCATACACATGATTCATTCCATATTCCCCTCCATTGACTTAAAAGCACAGCAATCTTTTGCAGGAGCAAGGCAATGGGTTTGGAGGAAGCAGGTAATAGAAGTAGGGACCAAAGCACAAATTCAGTCTTTTTTGATGGAGGAACTCAGACAATAAGCTCAAGACAATATATTCCTTGATATCACCTCAGAATAATGATGAGGAACTATGCTGGGACTCAGAGGATGATGGTGAAACCCAATGACCTCGGGAATACTAAAGCATTGTTTTCTAGGTCAGATTGGAAAACTTAAGTTAGAGGATGCAAGATGAATGGTGCCTATCATACAGCAGAGCATTCTAGGTTACTATTATATTGATGTTTATTTCTCTGAAGCTACTGTTACTTGAGCCCTTACTCCTTATCAGGTGTTGGTTGCCTTAACTCTCTCAGTACTTACATTAGATATTACTCTTACCCTCATTCTACAGATGGGAAAAAGGATATCCAAATAATTTAGTCATTTGTCATTTGTTACAGATATAGTAGGTGTGAGCTTAGCATAAATTTGAACACAGACCACTCTGTGAAAATGCCCTCCCCACATTCACTAAAGGAATGTATTTAGGACTGCTGAAGTATTTCCAGTTTCAAGTTGCAGTTCATTTGAAAATTGAGACAGGATCAAATCTATACATAGGATAAGATGCACACATTGATAAGGAAAAGCTAGAGTAAATAGGGTTACCAATAAAGTGGGATGATGATTTTAAAAATATCTTTATTTTTTAATTCCTCTCAAGCTGTACAGTTTTGAATTAGTAATATTATTTTGATTGAGAGACTCATGAAATCAGATAAGACCTAAGTGATATTAAAAGTAACATTATTCACAAATACCATTTGGGATCAGTGATTTCACCAACAGAGGCAATTCTTAATTTTGTCAATAAATCAATTTTGGGCCATCAGAGAACTTTTGGGAGTGACATGTGTCTTCCAAAATCAGTGTCCTTTGTCACAGAGGGGCCCATCTAATGAGAGGTACTGTGTTTCCACCAGAAAAAGCAGTTGGTTGCACATCAAACTGAATGTGGAATGATAGGGATCGCTGAAAATTTGCCGGCCTGGCAGTGAATTAGTTTTTCCGTGTCCTCAGGGATAGAGTGCCCTGTGAGAATTTGAACCTATCAGTTAGCTGTCAAATTTCATTTGACACCTCATCCAAAATTTAAAAGGGGCTGCCATCTGAAGTCAGAGATGTTCTTGGAGGAAAGGAAAAGGCTATTTTCTTATGGGCTAGCAGGATCGAAGCTGCCAAGTGCTTCTACTGAGGGCAGCAAACTGGCAGCCCTACGCAAGCAAACTTCGCAGATATTATGGCTTCCTAATGTAAGCAATTCTTTCTCGGCCCCTAAACTCATTTTCCCCCTCTCTTTTTTAGACAGAGGGCCCCCAGAGGCATGAAATCCCTCAGGGGACATTTAGCACAAGTTGCAGAAGTGCGGCTGGAGTGTCAGTTGGCAGAGGTTACAACTTGTAACTCCTTTGTTTCTTAACTGCAATTGAGTTTTCTACTCTCTCCTTGTCTTCTTCTGGGCATTGCTTTTTAATTTTACCCAGAATATCTTGCATACCCACCCCGTCCTTTCAAATGTGAAGATTTCATTTGGTTTTTTATTAGTGAACCTCATGGTAAAGTTGTTTCTGCATGTTCTGTAGAAGTGTTCCTCACTGGAGATGTGCTCACACTTGGCTGACAGATCACCCCCTGAAGTTGACGTTCTCTAATGCTCCCCATGCCCCACTTTCACCCTGTTCTGCTAACTGCTTTAAATGGCTTCTTTGAGTGAGGGCTTCAACAGTTTGGAAACTGCCCTGAGACAAGGACCCCTTGATGGATTCATGATTGACCTCTTGATTATCCATGGCCATTCGAGGAAGATTAAAAGGGCATGGCATGAGAGGAACATTAGCTGCAATCAATCTGCTGCTCCCTTCTCCTTCTTCCTTTCTCCTTCACACAGACTGATTCATCAAAGGACATTTGCAATGCCTCATTTCAGAGATCCTGGCTTCAAAGCCAGGCTTTATTTCACAAAGAGAAAAATACTAAAGTCTCTCGCTAGATCCCTTCAGGGCCAAAGGAAAAAAAAAAATCACCCTCTAATTGTCACATCTATGCTGGCTCTGGTTAAAAAAAAAAAAAAAAAAAAAAAAGAAAAAAGTGCATATGTAAGGGCAATCATTTGAAAAGAATAAAGGAAAAGCTGCTCACTTTTGTTTTATACCACCTTAATTTCTTTGTTAGTTTCTCTGTGCTAGTCACCTGTACTGAATCTGGACTCTTAGAAAACTACAGAGGGCATATAAAGGTTTTAATTTAAACATTAGCTTCTTAGGTAAATGAAGCTGCGTTCCTGCCTTTGCAATCTAATTCACACAGGGCCAATTTTATTCTTGTTCCATTATTTCATCGAGCTCCTGTGATCATAAGTCTCCCTTTGAAGTTGGTTGGAACTCTGAGCACAGATAGATTCCCTGGGTCTTGGAGTAAAATGAGTAATAGATCTGTAACCTCACAGTTCCTAAGGCTTGCTCACTTTCTCTCTCTCTTTCCCTGTGGTCCTCATTCGTGTTCTGGAAATGACTGGAATTTGTACAACTTCTGAAGTTTGATCTGCCACATGACTAGTTAAATGATAGGAATGTGGTGAACAATAAAACATATATACAAAACAAATTAAACTGAAGTTGTTTTATATATATATTGCTATATATATATTTCACAAAGAGAAAATACTAAAGTCTCTCACTCTCTCTCTCTCTCTCTCTCTCTCTATATATATATATATATATATATATATATATAGAATGAGAATGAGAGAAAACAGAATGAGAGAGAGAGATAGAACATTAAACTGAAACCAAAGTTTAATTTTTTTCAAGTTATCTTTTTAGATAGATTGAAGCTGTAGGTAAATATCTATACTATATCTGTCCCTGTCTATTATCGACCTATCTATCTATCTATCTATCTATCTATCTATCTATCTATCATCTATCTATAGAGAGAAAAAAATCAAAATAACCAAAATAAACCAAACATAACCCAATAACCATATATAATCCCCCATAATATGTGGCACTTTTGAAGATGTGATTGGTTGAGAGATCATAGAAGCTAAATTTCTGCACCAGATATAATTATTTAGTCAATCTTACTACTGGTCCCCAATTAGTCCTATTTCTAGTTTGGTGAGCAATGCCCCAGTTGATGTGATCAGTAGCCACTACGGGGGCCTGGTCTTCCCATCCCACATAAATTTATGAAGACAATAAGCTTATTATATGTTCTTATGATAGGAATAAAGAAAGATGCAGTGAGGTGTGGTGAAAAAGAAATCACTCACACAAAAGTCTAGAATAGAGTGCCAGTTTCAGTTTACCCAGATCTGAGTGGTATCTTGGTATGTGGAATGTCAGTGCTAAAACTATGAATCTCTGGAAAATAAGAATAATTGATCTGAAAGCTTAGATTCCAGCACATTTTCTTGTATATTTTTATTATCAGCCTCCATGTCTGTTTTCTATATTCTGTGGATAAGACTGGATAAGAGGCTTTAAAATTTGTAGTCAGAAGCCAAATCCAATTCACAAATCTGTTTTGTTTGGGCCACACCATGATGTGTGAGATTTTGCATTTAGATCTTGATTTCTATTTTATTGTTGGTATCTTGAAAGTAAGAAGGTATTGTAATAATGGGTCTACTACAGGTGTACCAGGCAATGGTAGTTATCTGATGTTGAACAGCATCTGCCCATAAAATATGGATGGAATGTATATTTTTACTCATTTACATTGGCTACTCAGCTCCTTTAGTCATTGGAACATGCAGCCACTGGACTAGACTAGTGATTGTCAACAAGTCTGCTTGAGGCCTACCTTGCATTGAGTAATAGCCTTTCAGCCAATGTCAGGAAGAAAGGTTGTTGCTTTTAATTCTTAGGTGTGCCCACATATTAAAATCATAGTGGCCTACAAAAATGCCCATCTTCTCCTTGAAATCCCCCAATGAGACTTAATAAAGTTTCAAGGATCTGGAAGATCTCTTGCAGCTCTAAGACTCTGTTAACTAAAAGGTGGAAATCGCCTATTTATCACCTCTCATTGAAAATACTTGTTATTTTATTCTTTTAATCACTGAAATACGTCCTACTTAAAATATGTCAGAAGTATAAGCCTAACCAGTTTACTCTGATTGCAAATCAAGCATTTCCTACAATATGCTTTTCTGAATTGGGAAAAATGGGGCTCTTGGAGATCAATATGTGGTATTCCGCATGTTGTGATCAATTGGTGATTAAATGAAAACGGTTTAGCTTAATTTGCTTTGAAAAGCTGTGCTTGTGCTGATAAAGTGTAGAAGTGTTTCTGAGATGAGATACAAGGAACAGATGTTTAGTATAAAATATTGATAGCACAGAGCAGAGATAAGCTCAGTATTTAATTTGTCTTAATATTTCCATTGCCACAAATTCAACAGCTTTTATCTTACTGGGTAATTACAACTTTTTCTGCCCCCCCGGCATAAGATAAGATACGCTCTTCCCCGTTTTCTGTCACATTTAAACTCTTTATGCCCCCCCTTCTCTCTGTGTTCTTTTTTTTTTTTCTTACCCTAGGTTGTGGTTCCTTTATTTTAATTTCAGTTACAATCTTCAGTTAAATGATTAGAGAACTTGTTTGTAAAAGTCGACATTTTCCTTGCCTTAGAGTTTTTAGGTTATCTATTCATGTTACCCTGTAAAAAGGAAGTGTCTGTGTTAGGATATAGGTTGGTGGCTTCAGAGGGCTACAGACTATAGAGATTCAAACAATAGAGGAGTTGGGTTTGGTCCTTCTTTTCCTATAACATTCAGGTCAGGTACAGGTCTCCACTCCATGCAGTCATTTAGGGATCCAGGCTGGCCTATTTTGACCTCTTCAGTGTATAGCTTCCTTCACTGATATACAGCTCATGCTCCATTTCTTAATGTTTTTCAGGCATATGGAAGGAGGTTGGGGACTGAATGGGTAAGTCCAAGGCAAGCAACTTGTCTTTCAGGAAGTGACCCAGAGGTGTATACATTAGTTCTGTTCTTTTACAATTGGCTTTTTGCAAACATGTTCACATCCAAATGGAAGGGAGGCCAGAGTCCATTTTCCAATGAAGAAAATTAATCTTCCTCTTCTAGGAGTAAGGCAAAGCAAATATGCTGAAAAACAGTCCTTCAAAAATCAAAATAAGCATCATAAAATAATATTATTGTGTTGCTGGAATAAAGGATATGAAGGAATGTCCAAGGAGCAAAGGAAAGAGGAACAGAGATTAAACAATGAACAGAGAAGAAGGCTGTGATCTGTAAGCACATATATTGGCCCTCCTGGGTGAATATAAACCCTTGGCCTACCTCTCATAACTGTTTAAGATGAAGCCAAAATGGGACTGCACTAGGCTCAAGTCAGTAGTGACCCTTGGCTCATGGAGAAAACTACTGAATGAAAGAGAATATCTGAAGAAAAACACCATGAATTTAAGCATTCAGATATTCCACAAATAAGAACAAATATGAACTTCCATTCAGATATTCCAAAATCTGCTGGAAAATGAGTGGCAAGGGAGCAGAAATATTAAACAAAAGATTTAGACCCTTGAGTACCTTGGATCTCACAATTATGAAATAGAGAATATAAAATGATCACATAATAATATGTTAATATATAAAATATAAGGTGGAATCACAAAATAAGGAACCAAAAAAGACTATAAAAAAGAGCAGAGAAAAAAATAAAATAAAAAAATAAAAAATAGAAAAAGAGCAGCGGGACTCCTAGGTGGCTCAGTGGTTGAGTGTCTGCCTTTGGCTCAGGGCATGATCCCAGGATCCAAGATTGAGTCCCACAATGGGCTCTCTGCATGGAGCCTGCTTCTCCCTCTGCCTGTGTCTCTGCTTCTGTCTTTGTGTGTGTGTCTTTCATGAATAAATAAATAAAATCTTAAAAAAAAAAAAAAAGCAGAAAGGCCTGAAAAAAAGAACCAAAAAGAATTTAAAAGCAGTAGACATTTTTTTTTCCTTAAGATTTTATTTATTAATTTATTTTTGGGAGTGAGAGAGTGCAAGCGGGGAGAGACGCACAAGGGGAGTAAGAAAGGCTCTCAAGCAAACTCTGTGCTGACAGCAGAGTCTGGTGCAGTGCTTGATCTCCCAAGGCTGAGATCATGACCTGAATGGAAACGAAGAGTTGGACATTTAACCAACTGAGCCACCCAGGGGCTCCAAGAAAATGATTCTTTATTTTAAAACAGATTTTATTGATTTATTTTGAAGAGAGAAGGAAACCGTGTGCATGAGCTAGTGAGGGAAGAGGAACAATAGGATAGGGGGAGAGAGAATCTCAAGCAGACTCCCCTCAGTGAGTGAGTGCACAGCTGGATGCTGGGCTTGATTCCAGGACCCTGATATGGAGACCTGACCATAAATTGAGAGTCGGATGCTTAACCATCTGAGCCATCCAGGTGCCCCAAGAAAGCGATTCTTAAGGTTACAAAAATAACTCAGAAAATAAAACAACAAAATAGTAACAGCAACATGTATATAAAAATGAGGCTAGCTTCTATATAGAGATAAGAAGTGACTTTGGCCACATTCGTTTTTTGGGATCTCAAGTAATTTCCATGTGGGCCCTGAACATCACATATTGTTTTATGAAAAACGTTTTCTGTGTCTCATTGAAGGAAATGAAACATATTCCTTCTTAGTAAGGCATTTTCAACTAAAACAACCCAAGTAGACAATTTTTACATTCTTACTCAAGAAACAGTTTTTGATCTTTGGAACTCCATCTCCATTTCAGAGGAAAGTATTTGCTTTACATTTGCATAACTAAAAGGCTCAGTAGATGGATTTCACAGAACAAAAGAACATTCTGCCTAAAGAAATGGGCACTGAAGTTTCTGACACTTGAGAGTTAGAAATCACTTGGCTCCTTTTAAATGTCATTTTCCCTTTCCCCACCCTCATTTGTATCCATCAAAGCTTGTAAAATCCTGGGTCAGAAGCCGCCCGGACACCCCACAAGCCTTGGTTTGAAGCACTGGCCACATTACTTTAGTGGTTCCTTGTTCTCAGTTGCATGAAATCTGGTAAACCAGAAAACTCAAGTTTAACAGGGAGGTTTCCTCCTCCTATTCTACATGGTACAATTGTGAAACTGACCAAAGGAGGAAAGTCAGGGATTTGTTTGTTTCAAAGGAACAATGAGGAAAGTATTCCTTGTGCTGTATTTAGTAAATGCACTCAGAACTAATCATTGTTGACTCAGTCAGATACATCATCACCTTAAAACTACCCCTAAATAGTCAAATAGAGATCATTGATCACTCTTTTTATTTGCAGCGTGCCAAAATTGTGTTTTGTCAGTTTTCTTATTTAATCTTCATGAACCTCTCTGCTACAGGGTTTATTATCACCCTTAATTTATAGAAGAGAAAACTGAGACTCAAGGCATTGCTAATAAATTTGAGAACCATGACCTGAGTCTTTTCCTCCTCCATATAAAATCTGTTATTTACATTGCACAATGGTCTCTTCTTTACTTATAGCAGAAGTGCTTAAATACAATGTATTTTTTTGAAGTAGTGTAATTGATAGTTTATATAGTGACTCTCAGTTGTCCAGAATAAATAAAAGGTTATGGATAATGAATAGTTACATATAGGAAGTCAGGAAACATGGTGGTTTATGTAAATCTCTGCAATTAACCAGCTGTGTGACGTTAAAGCAAACATTGGGATCCAGGTTGCTTATGTGCATTTGAAGGCTTTAAAAAAATTTTTTTTAATAGATTATTGATTACCAGTGGTTCTTCTGGTTTAAAAAATAGGATGCTTTTTCAGTTCAAAACAAGTTGTCTCAATATCAGCATATATGTGTGTGTGTACGTGTGTGTATACACACACACATATATATGTCAATTTGTGCCAATTTCTTAGTCCATTCAGGATGCTGTAACAAAAATGCCATATACTGGCTTAAACAATAAACATTTATTTCTTATAGATCTGGAACCAGAGAATACAAGATTAAGGGATTTAAGATTCAGTTTCTAGTGTGAACTCTCCTCCTGGTTTATAGACGGGCTATCTTCTCACTGTGTCCTCATATGATGGAAGGAGTAAAGGAGCTCTCTGAGATCCCTTTTATCAGGGTCCCACTACCATTCATGAAGACTCTACCCTCATGACCTAAACAACTCCCAAAGGGCCCACCCCTTATTACCATTACATTAGGTGTTAAGATTTAAATGTATAAATTTTGGGAGGACAGAAACATCCAGTCCTTCAAAAGATTTTTCTCTTTGTTTTTCAATACATGACCACTAATGATCCTCCCTGTTAAACAAATTGTAGACATTTATGTATATGATTTTATTTATTTATTTATTTATTTATTTATTTATTTATTTATTTTATTTTATTTATTTTTAGAGAGAGTGAACACAGGAGTGGGGTTGGGGCAGAGGGAGAGGAAGAGGGAGAGAAGCAGACTTCCTGCTGAGAACAAACCTGGAGCTCAGCAACCTGCAATCATGAACTGAGCCTAACAAGAGTCAGATGCTTAACCAACTGAGGCACCCAGGGGCCCCTAGACATTATATATTTTATCTTTAAAATATATGTTCATGATTTTTCATTTCAAAATTAGTTGTCTCAGTGTTGCCTTAATTTTTTTATATTAGTCAGTACAAGTCACATTACATGCCTGTATCTAAATTTTGCCAATTGTTAAGAAAAAGAAAGGTATTGTACCACATTCTTCAGAAATTCTTCAAGGGGAAAAAAAAAGAAATTCTTTAAGTCTCGATACTCCTATTTGAACCAAATGAGGTCTGGCCATATCACAGAAACTCTCTTTAAATAACACCATTAAAGTATAAAAAAGAGCACTTTAAAACACCCAATTAACTAAAGTTCATAAAATGGAATATAAAATTGAATCTTAAGTATGTTTAAAGCTGACACTCATATTTTATTTAGACTTCACAAAAATATAATTTGTTTATTTTTTTCCTATTTTTTTGTAGAAGGAATAGAACTGGTTCTTTCAAAGAAAAAAAGAAGCCTATAATTTTATCTAAAGCATAAGCTGTTCCTGAGTGAAAGTTTTGTGATAAAATGGACACAGACCTCATTTTGTAAATTTTGTCATCCCCTCAGCAATGTCAGTTGCCTCCACGTGACTTCATTATTTTCTTCATCTCCCCCAATGAATCATATTAATATTAACACCTGATTATCCTACATTGAAGATCTATGAAGAAAACGGGCGAAAAGCTTGACAGTAGCATTTATTTAATGTAGAATAAAACATTCTTTAATGACTTCCCAGAAGTCAGAGATGAGGGGATTTTCTTCAGTTTATTTGCATCTATGCTCCAAATGATTTTTTCTGGTTTCTGATTTGGTGAGAAGTTTCCCGTGTGAGATTTCAGCTGAGCACAGTATGATACTGCTGCAAACATCTTTGACTTTGGATTGAAAAATTCAGGCCAGTTTTAAGTATTCTAAAAGGGCATTCCAGTGACTCTGGAAATGTGCCATATAACTTTCTTCTGCAAAATGGATAGGTATCCATTAATTAGACATTATTATTAATGTCATCTTCAGCTGCATACTAAAGGGCAGTGTATAGAACTGAGGGCAGGCCTGATGACTTTGGTGATATATGGACAGCTTTCATAAATTACTTACAAAAAATTCTCACTTACCCTACTGCATAAAATCATTAGAAGGTACTGAATAATTGTGAGAAAAGAAAAAACGTACATGGATTAGGTGTATTTCTTGCCCCCTTGTTATTTATTATTTTCCCACAGTGGTGGGAAATCTCTGTGATGTTGCAGAAGGTTGGGGAATCACATGATTTAAAGAGTGTCATGATCTTTCTTTATGTCTATTTGAACATTCCCTCCCCAGATTTCCCAGGAACCATACTTAGGTGTTTCTTAACTCTGTTTATTACTTAACCATGCCATATTGTGCCAGGGTAGAGTTTTCCAAAATATTTTCTATGATATTCTAAGTCTGAGAACAATGAAAAGGCTCTGGGTTCAAATAAGTGTGAGGAAAAGTATTTAGGTACAGGTAATCATTTCTTATTCTAGAACACCTAAGTGTCTTTTTTTAAATATTTTTTTTAATTTTTATTTATTTATGATAGTCACACAGAGAGAGAGAGAGAGGCAGAGACATAGGCAGAGGGAGAAGCAGGCTCCATGCACTGGGAGCCCGACGTGGGATTCGATTCCGGGTCTCCAGGATCGCGCCCTGGGCCAAAGGCAGGCGCCAAACCGCTGCGCCACCCAGGGATCCCCACCTAAGTGTCTTTAACATGCGACAGCATATTCTGAGTTTACAACAGGGATATTTCACAAACTTAGGTGAATTATATTGTACTCTATAGTGGAGTATCGAGTGGGCCTATTTTCTTTGGAGCACATGCTGGACATCCTATGTTAAGTGATTCATACAACAGACATATGCCACAGTCCTTAACCTGAAAAAGAACTTTCAGAAGAATAGGCATGTCTGGGTGGCTCAGTGGTTGAGCATCTGTCTTCCGCTCAGAGTGTGATCCTAGGGTTTTGGGATCAAATCCCGCATTAAGTCCTGCATCAGGCTCTCAACTCAGGAAGCCTGCTTCTCCCTCTGCCTATGTCTCTGCCTCTCTGTGTTTCTCATAAATAAATGCATAAAATCTTAAAAAAATTTCAGAGAATGGATATATTTGAATCAAGTTTCCAGGTAGGATCATACTGATATATCATTGCTATTGTGCATCATTTCTGCACTAAAGATCAACTTTGGTGATAACAACAGATAAAACAGTCTTAATGTAGGTGTCCTTCAGACACTAATACAAACCTTATAAATTAGTTTCCTTTTTTTAAATAAAAGCTTTTATTTTGTTTGAGAGAGGCAGAGAGAGAGCATGAGCAGAGGGGAGGGGCAGAGGGAGAGAGAGAAGCCAATTACCTATTGAGCAGGAAGCCAACACTGGTCTCTATCCCAGGACCCTGGAATCCAGACCTGAGCTAGAAGTAGACCCTTAACTGGCTGAGCCACCCAGGTGCCCCTAAACTAAGTTTTCTAAGGGTGAAGGTGCTATGAGGGACTGGTCAATAAAATCTACTGCACCTGATTTTTGTATTATCATATACATAATCAAGTATGTGACCAATCTAGTAAAATCATGATGGAGATTGGTCTGCATGTGACTAAATAATTAAGGCAAATTAATTTACATAAATGATACATAAAATCAATAATTGATTGCCTTTAACATTCATATAAGTATTAGGTTGTAAAATTTACATATTCAAAAGATTGCTTTAGTTGAAAGGTAATAATGGTTTGGGATTAACAATTCAAATGTCATGCTTGTCTATAAACAGATGGAGAATATTGAAAACAGATACTTTCTCTGTATTTTTTCTCCGTATTCTTATCATAACACCTCTGAAGAAAATGTTGCTATTATGTGTGTGTGTGTGTGTGTGTGTGTGTGTTTATGATGGAAATTTTACAGTGTTGTGTTCCCTTGAAAAGAATGAGTATCCTTCAGGAGAAAGAATATGTACCAGATATAAAAATTTTATTTACATCAAAGATAGTCAGAAATACATACTTTTCTCCCGTATAACCTTGTCTGCACATCCTTAGGTCACCTGCTATATTGCATGCATTATTCACAAAATGCACTTCAGTACTTTTGTTTTTAAGACCTTTAAAATACAATGATATATAATGAAAAAATCAGAATCCCTTCATTTTAAAGTAACTCACAACTTTTATGCAATTATCTATATTATTTTAAGGCAGATTACATTTTCTAAAACATTTTTTGTCTCTGAACTAGAGTTTACATATTAGGTCTTTTTTGTTCAGATGTGCCATCTGAGAAATTTCTGCCTGGTCAAGGAAGCAAGACTCTGTAAGAGAAGGAATGTAACAGGGATCCCTAGGTGGCGCAGCGGTTTAGCGCCTGCCTTTGGCCCAGGGCGCGATCCTGGAGACCCGGGATCGAATCCCACATCGGGCTCTCGGTGCATAGAGCCTGCTTCTCCCTCTGCCTATGTCTCTGCCTCTCTCTCTCTGTGACTATCATAAATAAATAAAATTAAAAAAAAAAAAAAAAAGAAGGAATGTAACAGTCTTCCTAGCACAGTGCCCGGCACACGGTTAACCTTCATCAACATAGCTCTTCGTAATGCAATTGCCCACTGATCTTCCCTTTGGCCCAGTTTTCTTTTGCCCATAATCAGAGTTGAAGGAAAAAGAAATTATGAAAAATGTGGTAGTAACCTTTTCCTGTCTCCATCCCTCAGCTTTAAAGTCTGAAGGCTTTTACTGTCATTTCAAAGATTTGCCCTTCTATCTTATTTCAGTAAAACTTAAAAAAAAAAAAAAAAACTAGGTTTATCTCATTCACTGTTGGAAATATTTTTAAAATTCCATTAGTGAACTTGAGATGCATGAGGTTTGGGCTTCTTTCTTTTACATATTTTGCATCTCTAACTAACTGAGAATTACTATTATAAGCAGTAGCATGGAAAAAGGAAGGAAGGAGACTGCAGAATTTGAGATCTGGGCTATACTTTTCTCCTGCTATGCAACCCACAGGACTCACAAAGCTTCTCTGATATTTACATCTGCTGATGGAATTTCTTTAATGGCCAATTTCTTCAAACTCCGGTTCTTAAATCTGATGATAGAATCCCTCTTAAATCCAGTTAGCCTTTGCCAGAGAAAACTTAAACATCCATGTCGTCCGTCTTCCCTATGTTGGCTACCTTTTAAGGAAAGTGACTAAAATCAGTAGGTGATTCAAATTTAACATTAATATTATATAAAATAATAACACTTACCCTAATGATAGTATAATCAATAAGGACTGCCTATTTAATAATGATTGTATTGTGGCTGATCTGGTGAAACAAAAATATCTAACTTCTAAGTAAATGTTAGCGAATTGCAGTTTATTTTATTGGTTAAACAGCACCGAGCCTGAATGCTGGCATGTAATAACTTAATCTCAAAGGGTGCACACTTCTCATTTTTAGTTTCCTTGCATAGAAAAGACTTAAGGTCGTGATTGCCAATTGAAATTTACAAAAACAAACTGCTGTTTCTCTGCAAAGTTACTTTTACACATTCTTTGCCAGAAAACTACAGTGTAGGGATAACAAAGACACGGGGATCTGTTAAATTATGCTGATTTCTTTTTGTTTCATGGAACGTGTATGTATACTCTGAGAATAGAAAACTCGCACACAGCACGTAACCTTTTCAACTTTCCACAGATTAAAAAACACACTGTATTGCTTTATTGCATTTTCCTACAACAAGGGACATATTTCAGTAGAAAAGGGCAAACCAGGAAATTTACTCATGAAAACCAATTTATATAAGCATATGAATAGTATAACTATTCCCATAGTATGTCTGGTATTCATCTTTAGAACTCTTGGGGACACATGAATAATCCTTAGTGCAACTTCGATTTAGCTTGTGCTTAAATATAGAAAGCAAATGAGGTTGGCTCTGGATTTATTATTATTATTATTTTCTCTCTGGTATCAAGTCAACCAGTGTGATGGCCTGTGAACTCTTTCAGCATTCTCCCTGCAAAATCAGAGTGTGACAAGGTGTCAGCATTGACAGATCAGTAGTGGAGATTGAGCAGACCTGAATTAATAAAGGTCAAAATTGTCAGCAGGAAGAGTGTCCAGTGGCATGTGAGGACTTGCTCCTAACCAGCATTTGAAAAGCAAAAAGTGATTCCAGAACAGAACCCAAGGCACCTAGACAACCCAGGAGTTTGCTGAGAATCTTCTCTAAAATAAATACCTACACTGAAATGATTTTAAAATGCCCCCCTTCCTCCTCATTTCTTTTCTCTATATTTAAATGCTCCAAAACATCTCAGGTCCCAAAATGACCCAAGGTGTTAGAGGGAAGAAGTGGCAGTTTGTGAGTAGAGTAGAACACAGTCACTGTGTTTCTTTGTAAGAGGAATAGATCCTCCCTCTGCCCCACCTTCTACTCTGCCTCTGTTCCCCCCTCCTTTTTTCGCCTTTCCTCATAGCTTATGATGTTTTCACAGCAATTTGTAAAAGCAAAGTGCTTTTTCTCTGTACTGCATAATTTGATCTTTGATTCTATTTTGCTGGTACCATTATCTTTTCATTATATGTAAGTTTCATCTCTTAAGCAAAGTATGTAAGAAACTCAAGAGGGGTATCATGTATTTCTCTTACATCATCTAGAGTGTTAGCTGAGTCCACTTAGATACATAGTACATTGGGGATAATTTCACTTTAGTTGATGAGGGAAGAAATTTATATCAGTTACATTTGGGGAGGAAATTCAATATTTTTTTCCGGCCCTTCAGTTATATTCTTCAAAATTGCAAGAGTGTCAGTGTTGTTTCAAAATAAATAAAATCAGGGGAAAGGAAAGAAAATGAGTGAGAAATATCAGAGAGAGTGACAGAACATGAGAGACTCGAAATTCCGGGAAGCGAACAAGGGGGTAGTGGAAAGGGAGGTGGGCGGGGGTTGGGGTGACTGGGTGACGGGCACTGAGGGGAGCACTTGACGGGATGAGCACTGGGTGTTATACTATATGTTGGTAGATCGAACTCCAATAAAAAATATACATATATGAAAAAACAAAATAAAGAAAATCATTTGGTACTTATGCAGGAAAAATGAAATTGTGCAACATAAAATTTTCTTGAAGATTTAGAAATCTCTATAGTGTTTTATTTTTCTCATTAGGATTATCTTTGTCAATTTTCTTATCTCTTGATTTTTTATTCAGAGGGCAGATATAGATTCTCTTATAGTGGGAAATTTATCTGTGTGTTTCCAAACTGTATCACTCTCTATGTTCAGTTTTTTGAATGTGTGTGTGTGTGTGTGTGTGTGTGTGTGTGTGTGTTGTCCTTCTGGCAAGTACTTCATGATGCCCAAACAGCTTCCAAATTATTTGAATGAAAAATAAAAATGACTTTATAGCCACTTAACTTTTCTCTTGGAAGTGTGTTCATAGAGCCACATATTAATCTCCCTCTCTCACCCTGTCTTTGAAAAATTCAACTGAAAGTAACCAAATTCCTTCAGAGCCTCCCAATTTCCTTTTTTTTTCTTTTTAATAGCATAATAAATGCTATTAACCAGTATTTTTTTTTAGTAAGAAATGGTTTACTCGAGAAGCCTAATGTAGCAAACACATTGTTTTCATTCTCTGTTAGAGAAAATATACTAATTACCCAAAAATATAAACTGGAATATGTTCTGTACATATTTACCAGATTGGTTTAGTACCAGAGTCTTTTCAACTTTATTATTTATTTATTTATTTATTTATTTATTTATTTATTTATTTATTTATTTTCTCAAGACTTTCGGTCCTATGTGACAACACCCTGCTAAAAGTTAGGCAATCTCCTTTCACTGCCGTTTGGAAGGGATAATTATTTTATAAGGCAAAACAATCTAATGATGCTATCTCAGTGACTAAGTAAAATTGCAATCCAAAAGCTTCTATATGATTTTTTTTCTTTCTTAGCATATTAAGGTCTCAGGGAATGAAAATGTTAAAACATGGTATCCCCCTAAATTCTCTTTTAAGCTTTTATCTTGTAGCTAATTATTATCTACAGTTAAATGGGTTAAGTGATTTTTTGAAATTGCATAAATTTACTTTGGCTCATAAGGTATTTTTTTCAAAGTTAGTTTCTTAATAATAAAGTCAGATAATATTATCAGCAGCCAAATACTATGTGATCTGGTTTCAAAAGAAAAAATGAGTAAACAATTCAACTCTGTTATTTGTAAAATTCAAAACACTCTCAGATCCCAAATGGTTTTATGTTAGAGAATGTGAAATTTTCTGTAACATACAACACTAATACTGTCCACCACAATACAGTGCAAATGAAGGATTTAAATTGAAGAAGATAGTAAAAGTTATCTACAATTAAAAAAGATATTATTTTACTGATTAAAAAATAATAGCTTTTGAGGTGGAAATATATTGCCTGTGATTTTAAGAGAACAGAATCATCCTACTCTGGTTAGTGAACATGTTTCTGGTGTGTAATAAAAATGAAAATAAACTCTCATACACACAAAAAAATAATAGCTTTTGGTGAAGAAAATAATAAAAAAGTTATAAAGAAAAAATACCTGTCATCCTATTAATATTAACATTTGTAAAAATATCACTAGCTTTTTTTATTTTCACACAGAACTGTGTGTATTTTTACTTGTGTGTCTTGTGTGTGTGTGTATAAAATATTGGATTGCATTTTTGAAGAATGTAGATTATAGAATGCATATTTGAAAGCTTATTTTTTAAAAGATTTTATTTAATTATTTATGAAAGACACAGAAAAAGGCAGAGAGAGAGAGGCAGAGACAGGAGAAGCAGGCTCCATGCAAGGAGCCTGATATAGGACTCATCCCAGGACTCCAGGGTCACACCCTATGCGGAAGGCAGGAGCTCAATTGCTGAGCCACCCAGGCATCCCTGGAAGCCTATTTTTATATTTAAAAATATACAGAACATGCAATTCTATATGTCATCAAATATTTTGTTATAAAAATAAGATTTCTCATAGCTGTGTCGTATTTGGAATTTTATTTTTAAAATGGCATATTTGAATACTTTTAGGCTTATGTCTATGTTGCTATAATGTTCTAACTTTTTTCTATAAAATTATGTCTTTATGTGTAGCTTTGCTCTTTTTCCCCTTATATTCCTTTGATATAGGTTAAATTTCAAGATCTAAATCATGTACATTTTTACACTTTTGATAGATAGTGACATAGTATATACCAGTAAGATTGATTCAAATCACACTGCTCCATTATCTCACTGTTTATATCCATATATTTTTATTGTGATTTATTTGCATATTTTCATGCCATTTATATTTTGGTTATAGTTTGTTGTATCTATTTTTCTGTTGAGGTATTTATTGTCTTCCTATTAAGGTAGTGTACTAATATTGTGTTTAAGTATTTTATGAGTATTTTTCTCTCCTTTTCTAATTTTGTTCAGGTAACATACTAAATTTTAAAGAAGTTAATTTTACAATATAGTATAAAGACTCTTCTTTGATTTTTTTCAGATTCAGTTCTACCTTTTTGACTAGATACAATGTGTGCATATATATGTTTTTGTATTGTGTGTATATAGAGAAAGAGATAGCTTTATAGACACAATTTCTTCACATCTCCTTTTCTTCTCTCCTTCCACTACTTCTGTCTTTGCTTACCCCTTATCTCTTTTTCTACCCTGATGACCAGTTTCATAGGAAATCAAAATAGAGAAGAAACTGAGACAAATAGGTTAATTTCACTTTTTTTTTAGTGGTCTCATCTTATAATGGACATATTCACTATGAAATTGAATTGCATTTACTTCAAATCTAAGAAACAAATAATCTTAATGTACCCTATTTTAGGATTCTTATGAAATGGAAGAGGAGAAAAATTAATTTTAATATTAAAATGGTACTTCTTAATTTGCTTAATTGAAAATACAATTATGAAATTAGAAGTAAAAAGTATATAATGCTCTACGAAAAATTTGTAACATCTTTCTTAAGTGTTACTAGTATTAGCAAGGACATATAAACAATAAGAAAGATTGATCTATAGGAGTTAAAAATGAAAAATAGAAAAATATACACAGTTAAAATGTATAATAAAATTGAGCTACTAATATAAAATTTTAAATAGTAATATAGAATGAATATAGAACTAAATATTCTATTTTTTACTCTTCAATTTGCAAGATATGTAGAATATTCGGTGTATCAGTTCTAGACCAGTCCTTAGAATAAACCAAATCTTTCAAAAGACAAGATCTCCAAAAGATATAATAAAATTAAGGTTGACTATTATTAATAAATTTGTTTTCACTTTTCTCTCTCTCCCTTCTTTTTAATATTATGATCACTCAGTATTTTATTAACATAGATTCTAATTATTGAGTTGTCAGAGTTTTAAAATTTTTCAACTTTTTCTTTTTGTTAAGTAAGGAAACTGAGACATTGTATACATGAGTTGCTTAAAATCACATTGTAAATTAGTGGAAGACTTTTTTTTTTTTTTTTTACCAAATATTGGGGGAAAGAATGACTCTTCAAGACAGAGCTCAACAGAACTTGTCCAATTTCCAGTAGGTATGTCACTTTATATTTGAATACAGGTTTTTTTACATATGTAATTAATATAATTAAGATATATACCTCTTTATAGATGTAATTAACATGATTAATACAACATACCAACAACAGTATAATTGGCATAATTAATAAGTTATTCATTAATTTAGAAATATGTATTAGGCACTATGTGTCTGATTTTATGATTTATTAAAAATTAGAGGGCAATTGGTGGCTCAGTTGGTTAAGCCTCTTACTCTTGATCTCAGCTCAGTTCTTGATTTCAAGGTAATGAGTTCAAGCCCCATGTTGGGCTCTGTGCTGGGCATGGAACCTACTTAAAAATTTTTTTATAAAATTAAAAAGATAGGTCAACAGGTAGGCATACAGGCACTTAGTCAATTCAACAGATTTACTTATTTTTGGAAGTTACTATATGTATTTGTCAGAGTTCTCCAGAGAAACAGAACAGAAGATATTTATGATATTTATAATAAAGGACTGGCTCACATGTTTATTGAGGTCAACAAGTCCAAAGATCTGCAGTCAGCAGACTGGTGACCCAGAAGAGCCTATGTTATGTTTCTAGTCTGAGTCTGAAGACCTGAGAGCCAGGGTTAGCTGATGTTTCAGTTGGGCGTAGTTTTCTTCTAAACACCAGTAGTCTCAAGATCCAGAAAGAGCTGAAGTTTCGGCTCACCAAAGGTAGGAGAAAACTTATGCCTCAGCTTGAAGGCAGTCAGGAAGGAGAAAGTTCTTCTTACTTATAGGAATGTCAACCTTCTTGTTTTTATTTAGGTCTTCAGCTGATTGGATGGGGCCAACCCACATGAGGGAAGCAGATTGCTTTACTCAATCTATTGATTTAAATCTTAAAGTATCTAAAAACACTCTCAGAGACACAACTGAAATAATGTTAAAACAAGGGTTTCATCACAGGATGCCTGAGTGGCTCAATTGGTTAAGCATCTGCTTTTGGCTCAGGTCATAATCCCAGGGTCCTGAGATGGAGTCCTGCATCAGGCTTCCTGCTCAATGGGAAGTCTGCTTCTCCCTCTGCCCCTCCCCCCAACATATGCATGCTATCTCTCTCTCTCCCTCTCTTTCTCACTGTCACAAAACTAGATGAAATCTTAAAAAAAAACAAAAAAAAAGTCTGGTCACCCTGTGACTTGGTCAAGTTCACACATAAAATTAACCATCATACCATGTTTTCTTCATTGTTATTGCATCATGTCTATACAGATGCTTTGTGAAGACATAAGCCAAAGTTAAATGGTGCAGTCTTGTAAAAAGAAATATTATCATGAATATCCTTTGAAACACTAAACTTGGTGCATTTGATTAAAATATTACTTTAATAATTGGTTAATAAATTACTATTAAAAGTAAGACAGTGATTGACAGTAGAATGACCCACTAATGATTGATATGGTAATATCAGTCAAGCTGATAGAACACTTGGGTCCTTAGGAAGCAAATATGGATAAAAAAAAACAGTCTGAAGGACATTGCACTCTATTGAAGAAATCAAAATAAGAGGCCACGGAAGAGACAATTTACAGTAGAAAGCTGGTGATCTTTGAGTATTTAAAAGCTGCTGATCTCTGTATTTTCAGTGAAATTTTGAAGGACATAAACCAAACACTCAATTGTGGAATGCTGCTATGAAATCTGCAATGAAAAAAAATATTTTTAACTGGATATTCTAGAGGGTCCCTGGAAAGGCTTCATTTGTCTTTTCTTTCCTTTTCTTTTCTTTCTTTTCTTCTCTTTTCTTTTCTTTTCTTTCTTTTCTTTTTCTTCTTTCAACTGGGAAAAACATTTCTCCCATATTTATCTAAATATCTACAGAAAATGTCTCTTTCTGTACCAGGTGACCCAAGGCAAGTATGTGATATAAAATATGTCTTCTTGAACCTTTAAAGCAGCTTGCACTCCCTCTTTCCCTACACTTTCAGGTGGTCTATCTCTTCAGCATTCTCCTTTATCTTCCCCTGCTGCCAGCACAGGTTGTCATGGAACTCATTTATACTTTTCTTATTCTGGATAAATGCTACCAGCTGTTGCCAGGAACTACCTGCCATTAGTAATAACTCATTAGACTTGACAGTGAAAATCTCTCCTACATGGCAAATGCTAGCTGGTAGACTGTATACTGATGAATCCATTTGAATCCATTTTCAGCCAGTGGGTGAACATGAATTAGGGAACTATATAGTGCCTAAGATCAGCCCATTGTATAACTTTCATTACTTTTTTATGGGCTCATCCAGCATGAAAATCATTCATTAACAATGAACATATTTAATTGTTCTTTCCAGTTCATCCCTTTGTACATTTTAAACAGCTTATCCTGGCTGGCTCCAAACCTGAAATCTAAAAGCAGATGCTGCCTCTAATTGTGAGACTCAGGTACGGTACTTAAAAAACAAAAGAAATACACTATTTTTATGATTTTATATCAAACTTTGTGTTTGGAGCATGATGGAATGAATAAATGACATAATACATGCATTGCATGCACTCATTAATAAATTAATGGGTAGATGAGCAAAAAATTATCCAAAAAACAGTACTTCCATTTATTATTTAAAAAGAGAGAAAGCAAAGAAAGGTGATGATATAGTTAAAAGGAGGAATGAGTGGCAATTGGCAAACAGAAGCAGATGCAGAAAGATAGAACTGGAACTTCAGACCTCTACACTTATTTGAGGCGCAGTAGACAATCAAAAATTATTACTCACTGCTCCCATCAGAAAATAAAGAATTAGGAAGGGAGGAAGGAAGGAGGAAGGAAGTAATAAAGAATTGATAAAGAAGGAAAATGGCTCTTACATTCTGAAAGTTCCACAAATAGAAATATAAAATTAGAGAAGGTTCTTGTAAAATCGTGCAATATTTAGTATATTAGAATACTTCACATATTTTGCTAACAAATATTTGAACTACTGTCAAATGATTGTAGGGGTGTTTGAACTTCAAGGTTACAACCTTGACATGGCTATAATGAAAGGAATTTAAACTCCTTTTAGATTTCTCATTAGTACTTATGAAATTATTTAAAAAGATAATTGGTTTTTATCCTAACATCAGATATGCTTCTTGAACAAGCTATGTATTATTTTTCTATTATCTTAACTACAAAAATAAACACACCATGTTTTGCCAACAACCAAAATATAAAATCCCTTGCTTCGAAGAAAATGCTCAATTTTATTAATGAAGGAAATTAATGCAATCAAATTTTATGCCCAAATACTTTGGGGGTCAAATTTTATTTTGACAAGTGAATTTTCAATGTGCCTCGGCGGGGGGGGGGGATCCTGAAATCCATATAGTGAAAAATATAATAAAAATCTACACATGATCATAGGAGGGTAATTGGTAGATAAATAAAATTTCATCAGTTCATGTCACCAAGTTATTCTGTCCACTAGGGAGATAAAAAGTTTATTTTCAACATTGGGGAAAAGAAACTGATGAAAACTCTAATCAACTGAACCCCAAATTCATGATTTGGAGGCTATCACACAAATGTTAACACAGATACGAAAGATGCTGGTGAATCGTCTTTTATTAGTTTTGAGACCTACACAAATGGCAGCTGATCAACATATTTTACTCTTGGAAAGAGAATACATATGAGCAAGATAGACAAAACTGAGGAAATAGAGTTCTTCAAGCTTAAGAAAGGAGGTAGAATATTTCAAGAGTGGTTTTCAAGTAAATATGAGGTTATTTAGCAAAGGGTAATCAGTTTTTCAACACACTTGTGTAAAATAACAAAGAGCAGAATTATCAGAAGTAAAGTTTCAGTTAGAGTACATAAATGGTAAAGCAAATAAAGAAAAATATTAATAGGCAAGTTTAGGTAAAAAGGTTATAAGTATTCCTTGCACCATTAGACAATGTTTTATAAGTTCAAAATTATTTCAAACAAAATGCAAAAAGAGAAATCCAAAAGCAGAAATTCTTTGAATCTTAAAACTGCTCGATGCCAAAAACACACAAAAATTAACTTGTTTCAATTTAACACCTCTTATAATCAAGATACACCTACCCCTGTGTCCTCTCCTCTCTCATACACATAGAAACAACACCTCAAACCTCAAAGAGCTTGTACTCTTATTGAGGTATTAAAAAAATGTCACATAAAAATAAGGTCAAAACTATAGGTCTCAAATAAATGCCAAATGAAAGATATATGTAATCACTACTACATTTGTTTCTTATCTAACTGAAATCTTCCTCATGGACTCTCTCTATATATGTATAGATATAATTTTTCCTGTATCATCTGAAAGTAAATTTTGTATATGATGGCCTTTAACACATAAATTCTTTAGCATAAGATTTCCAAAGAATAAGGATATTCTCCAACATAACCACATTGCTGTTGTCAACTTCATTAACTTACATACGTACAACACCTTTACCTAACCTACCATTCACATTCAACTTGATCAGTTGACACAGTAGTATCCTTTATAGCATTTTTTTTTTTTCTCTTCTAGTACAGAATCCAGTTTACAGGCCAGTATTGCATTCAGTTGTCAGGTCTCTTTCACATCTTTAGCCTTTTTAAATCTCAGACATTTCTGTAGCCATTCTTCGTCTTTTTTTTTTTTTTTTTAGAATTTTATTTTATTTTATTTATGATAGTCACAGAGAGAGAGAGAGGCAGAGACACAGGCAGAGGGAGGAGAAGCAGGCTCCATGCACCGGGAGCCCGACGTGGGATTCGATCCCGGGTCTCCAGGATCGCGCCCTGGGCCAAAGGCAGGCGCCGAACAGCTGCGCCACCCAGGGATCCCCCATTCTTCGTCTTTAAAGACATTATCATCTTAAAAATATGCTCTCCCACCTTTTCAAAAATTGCATATTTCTCATCATGTGTTTGGTTTGGTATTTCCTTGTTGACTAGATTATGTTTATGCCTTCTCACTGGAATGCTGCATAGGAAGTATTTTGTCCTCCTGGAGCACATGATGTCCATCTGTCCTCGTTGGTGGTATGAATCTTTTTTTTTTTTTTTTTTTTTTTTGGTGGTATGAATCTTAACATCTGGTCAAGGTGTTGGTCATTTCTCCTTTTTCCATTGTGTACTTGTTTCACCTATTCTTTCACCCCGCCCCTTCCTAGTTCATAGGCTTATAATAAATAAAACTCCTAAAAAGGATTTAGGATTTGTTTGCTCTTCTGCCTTGCCATCAAATAGCCCATTCTGCCCAAGACTGAGTGTGTAGAGCTGAATGCTCTGTTCGCAAGTACTTAGATTTGTTCTTTCTTTTCTAATCCCTTCAGTATGGTTATGGTGTTCACTTAAAATATGATTAAGGCTCATTTATTTCAGTTTGCTTGCAGTCTTTTCCCCTTCCCATTCTTGTTGGTTTAATTAATATTTTTAACCATGTGGTATATTAACGTGCTTAAAAATTCCCAAGTATGCATAAAAGAATATTCAGAGAAGTATCTTTGTTTCTTATACCCCTTGTAGTCCATTTCCTTGCCTCACCACATGAAGTTAACTTCATTTTATTTTCTGGTTCCTGCTTCCCATGTTGCTTTTTTCTTAAAATTGTTTTATTTTTAAGATTTTGTTTATTGGGGTGCCTTGATGGCTCAGTCAGTTAAGTTTCTGACTCTTGATTTCACTCAGGTCATGATCTCATGGCTGTGGATAGAACGGAGCTCCAAGACTCCGGCTCCTGTCCACAAGCATGTTCACTCTCTCTATCTTTATCTCTCTCTCCCTCAAATAAATAAGTAAATCTTTAAAAATCATGATCATGATCAGATCATGATCTAAGCCAAAGACAGACACTTAACTGACTAAGCCACCCAGCTGCCCATGTGTTACTTTTTAAAATGACAAGCAGGTATATGCACATTTTCTTATTTTCTGTTCTCATACAACATATAGTATTATACGTATGTTCTTTTACACTTCGCATTTTTCACTTAACAGTATATCTTGTTAATAGAGTCCTTCACTTGCTTTACAGAAGCATAGCATTTATTATATTCACTCACTCTCCTATGCTTAGAGACTTAGATATTTTCCAATATTTTGTAGTTACCCATAATATTTCAATGAATAATCTTGTTCATTTGCATATAGCAAATACATTTTCATATATTTGAAGGTATATCTTCAGGGTAAGTTTCTGGAAGTAGCACTGTTGTATCAAAGAGCAAATGCACATGAAGTTTGGTAAAAAAAATTTTCAAAGTCTCCTCCATAAGAGTTGTACCATTTTTCATTCCCACTTGCCATGTCAGAGAGAGCCTCTTCCTGCACAGACTTTCCAACAGAGTGGATTGTCAAGCTTTTGAGTTGCCATTCTGGTGGTTTATAAATGGTACCTCAGTAGTTTTAACTACACTTATCTTAAGAAAATTAAGAAGAGTATCTTTTTATATATTTAGAGAACATTTTTATATCTCTTTTTATGCGTTGTCTAAGACACGTCCTTAAAAATATCATAATCTTGATTTAGGAGTGCTTTCATACCAACTCAAAGACAGTGGTAGACAATAAGTAAAAACTTAATGAAACAAAAGTCAGAAATTAGGATGTCAACAGGACATTATCTTCATAATGTCTTCTCTTCTGTATGTCTGTCTGATCTCCTGCCTCTCTTTTATAAGGACATTTGTGATGGCATTTAGGCCCTACCTTGATAATCCAGAATAATCATCTCTTCTCAAGACTCTTAATTTAATTATGTATTTTGCCATACAAGGTAATATTTACTATTTTGCTATATGAGATAAAAATCACAATTTTTATGGATTAGGACATGAACATACATTTTTGAGAGCCACCACAGAGCCCACTACATATGGATAGTCTTATAATATGATGAGGAAAGAGAATATGAAGTTCTTGGTATCAAATAAGGTTTGTAGTTTGGAGGGAAAGCATTGAGGGAAACATGACAAGGTTACCCTTCTGGCTATCACTCTTACTATTTCTAATAGAAGAGTACTGGAGACTATTCATGCTTCTGGCTGAAAGAGATTTAGTAATTGTTTATGTGTTTTAACTGGCTTAATTTTTTTGTTGTTGTAATGTGCCCTAATAGGAGTAACTGCATTATACATTTATATATAAAAAAAGAACCCATCCGAGGATGTCTACATTATACAATAAACAATTTTTAAAAGGAAGAACAAGGCACTTGAAAAACTTTAAGCTTCTAATGAACTTTATTTGTGACTTTGGCAGTAATAACAAAACATGTGATTGTAAAACTTTCTAGAAGGGTGAGATCACAATTTTCCAGACTTGATTCAACTGAAGATACCATTCAGATATGGTGTCAAGACCGAACATATGTTTGAACCACCTTGTACTTATTGCTGTTGTTTTACACAGTTGATCTTAAACAAAAGCCCACGTTTAAATGTCATTGTAAAGGGCTTTCTCCTTTGTTTGGAGATGAGATCTTACAATTGGTAAATATTATTGTCTTGTATATTTTCATAATGCCTGTCCATCAGAAAGGTTGGCATTGTATTGCATATTGTGATTTAAACAAGATGTTATTAGTCATGTAGAGATTAGCATTACATTTTACAGTATATCCTAAGGACATTGAAGATAAAATGATGAATCATCAATCATATAGTTGGCAGAGAATGTAGAAGTAAATTAATACTTGATACTTGAGTAGTTTTCCTACAAATACTTTGCAAAGATAGCATCTAGATTTTGCTAAAATACTTTCAGTTCAGGGAACTCACTATCTTTCAGGAGACCCTATATTATTTTAATGATTCTGCATTAAGAAAAAAAATCATCTTACATAAAATATTAAGTTAAATGTTTTCTGCATATACTTTGCAGATTGATCATTTACCTTTCTGATCTCTTTGCTATACTGACAATCCTGGGTTTTTTTTTTTTGAACTTTCTAGTGGTTTCCTGTTTTGAATTATTTTAGATTTTGTCTAAACATATGGATATTGCTACTGTCTTTATTAACATTGACTGCAACCATTTTTGTTTCCATGTTAGTTTAAAGTGGAAAACAACTATAAAATCAAAGAGTAGGAGGGATTAATGGGCTGTGGACTTTGGCTAGTGCTTCAGGCCTGAAGAGTCTATGGAGTTCCTTAAGACCTTGGGTTGTTGGTGTTTTTGCTTAAGCCAAACAAGGGTTTTATGTCATAGAAATTTAAAAAAAATTCAGGAGCACATGGGTGGCTCAGTTGATTAAGCATCTGCCTTTGCCTCGGCTCATGATCCTGGGGTCCTGGATTGGAGCCCCAGGTCAGGCTTCCTGCTCAGTAGGGGAGTCTGTTCCTCTCTCTCCCTCCTCTCCTTATGCCCCTTCCCCTGCTCATGATCTCTCTCCCTCTCTCAAATAAATACATAAAATCTCAAAAAAAGTAATTACAAAAATTCAGAAGTGTCATGGAACTGAATTTTAGAAATGTATCCAAGCTTCAAAAAGGAAGTGGAACAAGGATCTATAGAGCTTAAAAAGAAAACAAAACAAAACCCTAAAGTCTGTTCATTCATTTTCTCTTTTTCTTTCTTTCTTTCTTTCTTTCTCAGTACCCATCTTAAGTCTTATTTCTCCTACATGTCTTCTGATTTTGCTTTATCCTTTTTTCTCTATACAGACTGGCTTATGTGATATTCCTGGCTGTCAATTTTACGTTAAGATTATCTTAGACCAACCAACTGTCTTCAGTTACAATTCCAAATCCCTGAAGAGATAACCCACTTGCCCCAAACTCAGCCCAGGTCAGGCATTTTTTCCTCCTCTAACCAGTTGGAGCTAAGGGGCAGAGAACATGGAGTGATGTTATTCAACATTGTCTGGAGGTTAACACCTGTAGATCAAGATCAGGAAATTCCAGGAGTAAGGAGATGGCTCTAGACCAGGACAGGCAATCCTCCAAATGTCTGTAACAGAGAAGGGCAAACTTAAACTTCAAATTTTTTGGAGTTTGAGAAAACAAACTAAAATATTTTCTGTAGGGGGTAACTATATTGGACACTGAGGCTACAAAAGTAACAACTGGGTTGTTTAAGACATTTCTTAAGCTATTGAAAAAAAAAGAGAGTATATTTAACTTTTCTTTCTTGTCTGGATCAGTTTAGAGGGGGACTTAGGGGAGACCATATATGCAGAAATATTGTATTAATTTTTATGAAACCTTGCTTGATAAACTCAGGAAAGAAGGAACCTTAACACAAAACTCTCTGGATGCATTCCAAGAATAGTTGGTATTGTTAACAATTAGGTCACATTTGGGGGGGAGGGCTATGTTTATTATATCCTACTAAAATCTAGGTCTTTTAGTAGGATTGCTTTTGCTGTTTTATGTTTCAACTTACCTATACTTACCCAAAATCCCTTTGTACAGGACTTGACATTTATCTTGAATGAATACGTGACATAACTCAGTATTCCAGTCTAATAGGACGTTTCTGAATTCTGATTCAGTATGCCCATCTGGTAGTTATTCCTTAAGTTTCATGTCAACTGAAAATATGATTACATGCCATCAGGTAGTAATAAGGTATTTAAAATAAGTTGGCAACTGTGGTAAAATGTATATTGGACAAGGTCTTAGAGATCTATATTGTATGAATTTGGGTAGGCCATTTGGATAGGCATTATACCTTGTTCTGTCATAAATAAATGGAGCAATAAACAATTTAGTAATTATAAATTGAAACAGCATGAAGACAGTTGGGCAATTGCTTGAACTTCTATATAAATTGGTAACATCATTGAACATCCCTAGTCTTAAGTACCTACCAGGAAATGCCAGGTGGGATGAATTGTTTCAGTTCTGGCCCTTGGGCAGGCTGATCTGAAAAGCCAGTTGAATTCTCCTCTGCATCTTGAGGAGGATATGAAGTTGCAGCTGTGGAGCACACCTTCACTGGAAGGGTAATTTCTTCTATCCCTAGCATCAAATGTATTTCAAGTGTCAGATGGTGCCTTTAAGGCAGCAGTCAGTACATGCATCAAGGCTGTTAAAGGTGATGCCCGTTAAAGGAATTACATTAGTTTGATTCTGAGACAGCTTCACTGATTGCAAGGTGGCTTCTATACTGGATACATGCTGTTTCAACTCATGCAGCAACCTCTATCTTTATTTTTTTGAACAGCATCTTTATTTCTCTTCAAGTAACCACACTTTTTATCTCTGTCCATGGAGTTCACTTATCTGAACCATTGTCCCCAAAGGTAGACATGAGCTACATACTTGGCCAAATAGGGATCCATTTCTACTCATCACAGCAATAAAGTCAGAGACAGGTAGGCAAATCAAGTTAGTCCAATCAGACTCTGCCCCAGAAAATGTAGATATTGAATAGAATGACAAAGGGAAAATTAAGTGGCACATGGTCATTGGTTCTTGCAGTATATCCTCCAGACTTTCATAATTTGTCTCATTGCCAAGGCCTGTGCTGAGTTTTGTTACTTGTAAATGCATAACTGAAACTGATACATACCATGATTTTAGAAAATAAAGAAATATGCGTTATAAAATCAAGAAAATGTAACAACTACATGGCCTACAGGACTCTCACTGAGTCTAAGTCCCAATGAGTTCTGTGCTTTTCCCATTTATGCCAGGAGCACCCATTATCAGCCTGGGCTCTCCCATGATCCCCATAGCTCACCATATAAACCAATCACCTTATCCACTTTGTATCCATCCACACTACCCCCCTGCATTTCGAATATCAGACCAGATCATGCTTTCCCTTGAACATTGGTTTATTAGTTCAATTGTGATTATGATTCATGATTACTTGAAATAATTTGCCTGGTCTTGACTCAGTCTTGCTTCTTTTGACTAAATTCTTTCCAGATCTCAAAGTCAATATTTTTTAAAGTAAACCTCTGGGGGCACACGGGTGGTTCAGCAGCTGAGAATCTGCCTTTGGTTCAGGGTGTGATCCGGGATCCCAGGTCCAGGGATTGAGCCCTTACTTTGGACTCCCTGAGGAGAGTTTGCTTCTCCCTCTTTCTGTGTCTCTGCCTCTCTCTGTGTGTCTCTAATGAATAAATAAATGAGAACTTTTAAAAAATTAAATAAATTTCTGTATTATTTTCTTTTAATCTATGACTGATCTTAATATAATAGAGACATTAGGTATTTGTTAGAGACATTTGATCACAGAAAACAAAGGTTTGTTTGTTTGTTTGTTTTCCTAAGGTAATTGTAGTAAAAATCTCCATAGTACTACCTAGACTTGTATGGCATTAAGAAATACATTATTTATCTATTGCTGGATAACAAATTATCCTAAAGCTCAGTGACTCAAACAATAACACATCATTTCATAGTTTCTGTAGGTGTGGAGTACAGACACAGCTTAGCTGGGTCCTCTGCTTCAGAGTCTCTCAAGAGATGCAGTCAAGGTGTCAGCAGTGTCTATGATCTCATCTTAAGGTTCATGCAGACAAGGATTAACTTGCAAATTCACTTACATGGTTGTCAGCATGATTCAATTCCTCAAGGATATTGGACTGAGGGCTAAGTAACTCATTGACTATTGGCTAGAGGCTGCCTTCACTTCCCTGATGTCTGGGCCTCTCCATATGGCATCAGGCTTCATCAGAATAGGCAGGCAAAAGAGGGAGAGAAAGAGAGAGAGAGGGAGTAAGAGAGAGAGAAAGAGAGAGAGAGAGAGAATAGGAACAAGATAGGAGTCACAGTCTTTTATTAAGTTTGGAAGTGACATCCCATCACATTTGCATATTCTACTCTTACTAGCAAATCCTGTTGCCTGGCCCACTTTCAAGAATAGGGGATTCCACAAACTCATGCATACCAGGAGTCAGAATCTGCTTTCCACAGTAGGCTTGACCACTTTTTTGTTCATTTATTGATATCATTGAGGAGCTTAATTGCCAAACATTGACAGTTGTAAGGCAGGACACTATATAGCATTTAATTCACAATGTCCTCAAATTTCTGCACTTTATGCAGTAGCACCTCTGAGCTTGTAAAGAGAAACTTCACACACATTTCTTACTGAAATCGTCTCATTGTCACTTTTTTTATAATACATTTATTTTTTACTGGTGTTCAATTTGCCAACATACAGAATAACACCCAATGCTCATCCCCTCAAATGCCCCCCTCAGTGCCCGTCACACATTCACCCTCCACCCTCCTCCCCTTCTACCACCCCTAGTTCATTTCCCAGAGTTAGGAGTCTTTATGTTCTGTCTCCTTTCTGATATTTCCTACCCATTTCTTCTCCCTTCCCTTCTATTCCCTTTCACTATTATTTATATTCCCCAAATGAGTGAGAACATATAATGTTTGTCCTTCTCCGATTGACTCATTTCACTCAGCATAATACCCTCCAGTTCCATCCACATTGAAGCAAATGGTGGGTATTTATCATTTCTAATGGCTGAGTAATATTCCATTGTATACATAAACCACATATTCTTTATCCATTCATCTTTCGATGGACACCGAGGATCCTTCCACAGTTTGGCTATTGTGCACATTGCTGCTAGAAACATCGGGGTCATTGTCACTTTTAGTTACACAGCAGTGTGTTCCTTTAGAACTCATGGTGTTACATACCCCAGTGGCTATGATACAATATGCTTTAGACATACTAGAGACAATATTCTTATTTACTTATGGTGCAGTACTATACAGGGTCCTCACTGACAATCAGCTGTTCAGTCATTGTTCTCTATGAGGGAAGATGTGAATTTAGTTAACTTGATTCTTTAGGGATGACAGTGACTCTTGGGCTCACTTTTTTTCTTAAGCAGTTGAATATCTTCTTACAGAAGAATGTCTGGGTTTTTTTCATGTATCAAATAGCCAGTCTTTTTCTTTTCTATTGTCTTTTTAAAGCATATTATCTTAATATGACAGTTCTCAGTTACTCTTAAATCTAATTTTTATATATCTGATTACAGAAAGTTGATTCCGTACGTACATGTGTATGTATGTATGTATGTATGTATATGCATTGGAATGCATAAATCAAATAATTTTGTATTTGGTGCTTATTTCTAATTGTCTCATGGTCGTAATCACCAGTGATCTAGTTTATAAATAAGTAATTTACATGTACTATGATTTTTTGTGATAGAAAACTTAGAATTTGAGTCAATATTCACCTATGTCATACATAGAATACAGGCATTAAAATACCTGTGATTTGGAAAACAGTATGGACATTCTGATTAACTGAACCTTCTAGTTAAAAGAAAATATCATAAAAAAATATATCATAAGGTATCCAGAGGCTGTATTAATTGTTTACTATTATATCTGGAATTTTCACACTATAGTGATATAAGTTATGATGCTAAAATATTGTTTTCTTTAAAGGTTTTATTTATTCCTGAGAGACACAGAGAAAAGAGAGGCAGAGACATAGGCAGAGGCAGAAGCAGGCTCCATCCAGGGAGTCCAAAGTGGGACTCGATCCCAGGACCGTGGGATCACAGCCTGAGCCAAAGGCAGACACTCAACCACTGAGCCACCCGGGTGCCCAGATGCCAAAATATTGTGAGAGCACTGTAGACACATGTAACTAATGTTTTTATTCATTCATACTTGCATTTATTCAGTCACTCAATAAACAGTTGTGGAATCTATGCTTTGTGCCAGATGCCACACTCATTGCTGGTGAGCATAAATAACACATAGTCCTCACGCTTTCCATATTCACAGTTTATTTAGATAAATGTAAATGTATTTATATTTATTTAGATGTAAATAAATATTTATGCTATTTTATACAAAATAGTGATAATAGAAGAATGTAAATGATATGGAAATTGTTTTGGAGCCCAAGTTCTCAAACTTCTGTATTTCATTAATCAGAAAACTTAAAAAGAAATTGTAAGAGGCTCAAATAGACTTATTTTGCTAACTTTGTGCTTAGAAAAACAAAATAGATTATTACAATCAAATCATAACATATAGGCAATTTTTTACTGAAAATATAGGAAAGGAAAAATATATAGGAAATATGATCTTAAGTCAAAATACATTCCTTCCAAAGAGAACTAATTAGTTATTTATTTCTGTTAGCAACTGCATTAGTTACCTATTTCTGCTTAACAAATTACCCCAAAGTCTAGAAGCTTACACATGGATATATTCTCTCACAGTTTCTGAAGATTAGGAACCTTGATGCAGCTTAACTGGGAAACTCTGGCTCTAGGTCTTGACAAGGCTATAGTGGATGTGTCTGTTGTAGTTGCCATCATTTCAAATCTCATTTGGAAGAAGATCTGATTCCAAACGACTCATGTAGGTATAGGCAAATTGGGGTCCTGATGAGCTGTTGGCTGGAGGCTTTCCTCCATTTATTCTATTGGTGACTTCACCTATCGTGGAACATAGCAGGACAGCTAGTTTGCTCACTCAAAATGAGTGAGCAAAGAGAGGGGTGGCTAAATGGAAGCTAGAGTCTCTCATAATTTACTTTTGGAGGTGGCAGCCCAGTATTTTTTTCTGGATCCTACTTATTTTTTTTAAAGATTTTTATTTATTTATTCATGGGAGACAGGGAGAGAGAGGCAGAGACAGAGGCAGAGGGAGAAGTAGGCAGAGGGAGAAGCAGGCTCCATGCAGGTAGCCCCATGTGGGACTTGATCCTGAGACTCCAGGATCATGCCCCAGGCTGAAGTCAGGAGCTAAACCGGAGAGCCACCCAGAGATCCCTCGGATCCCACATATAAGAAGTGTGATACTAGGTGTTCCATCCCACATGCAAGGGGATGAATACCAGGAAGTAGGGATCTGTGAGCCACCTTAGAGGCTCCCTATCATAGGAAACTTTTAAATTTTCTTTCATGTTATATTGCACTTTATGTTGATGAATCTCTGTAATTAAATAAAAGGAGAAAAATAAAGGAAAACCTTCTCAGAAGTAATACGGGACAATATATTCCCACATAAAAAAAGAAATTATTAGAATGACTGTTAAATTGATATAAGCAAAAGCTATGGGGTAAGAAACAGCAAGGTGAATTACTTGAGATCAACGATAACATACAAAGAGCAAATAGCACTGCAGAGGTGCTAGAGAACCTTATATACCATGTTGAGAAGTAGGGCTTATTTTGTAAAAAGTGTTTCAGAAGACATTGTGGGGAGTTCTTGATTTCTTCTTATGATCTTTATTAGTATAATATTTGTGAAATTAATTAATATCAAAGTTACTTTGATAAAAATATTAGTAAAGTCATTTGGGAAATGTACATATATTTGTTGCTCAATGGTCAGATTCCTGTAAAGAGTGAATCACTTGGGGATCCCTGGGTAGCTCAACGCATTAGCGCCTGCCTTTGGCCCAGGGTGTGGTCCTGGGGTCCCCAGATCGAGTCCCACATCGGGCTCCCTGCATGGAGCCTGCTTCTCCCTCTGCCTGTGTCTCTGCCCCACCCCCCGTGTGTGTCTCTCATGAATAAATAAACAAAATACTTTTTTTAAAAAGAGTGAATCACTTAAAATTAATTTTCTAATTACAAAATAAGAAAAAAAATCAGAGCCCTTTTCTGAGTTTTTTTTAAAGCCAAGTATGTATTTTAAACAGTATTTTGTCTTAGTCTATCCCTATAAGTGTTTAATGGAACTATTAAGCTTAGCCTTCTATCATTAAAATGGTTAATCCCCATTCTTTCCATTTTGAAAATTATTGATATGAAATCTTGGTAATAATCAGTAAAGTCCCTTCCTCAGAAGGCAAGGTCACATATTGCTTTGATGGTGATTTCATTAAGGAGCAACAGATATCAGTGAAGTATCACTCTTAAAAATGCCTGAGAAACTCTAGCTGGTTCCATTGGTGATTCTTTTTATGGCTTCTCCAATAACTCCATAAAATGCATGTGTGTACAACCTGAACACACGCACACACACACAAATGCATGTGCCCATACATAAAGGGAAACACAATTCCATAGAGAATAGCTTCAGAATATCTCAGTACAATACTCCTGGGAAGGTAGATCCTGGTCTGCAAATCACTTTATTGCATTTTGCTATAAATATGGTCCTATCACCTTCAAACAGATGTCCTGGGGGGTACTTCTGCATGTGCTTCCAGTATGTGATATAAAAACATTTGGCAAGCAGTTTAAATATTAATCCAAGCTTATAAATGTTTCCACCTAAATTTTTAATGTTTTCATCATATAACTAGTTTACTTTGTTTCACATTTCGAGGGCACAAAAATAAGATAACATTTCTTTGTAAAATCCAGATTGTACGGTATGGTACCTTTCTCACAATTAAGGAAATATCATTCTCTCTGCTCTGGGATAACTTTGTTCTAAAATGATCAAGAACTCCTGGGATTATGCTAAATCCAAGTGGTCAGCATTCCTGGTTAAAAATATGAAAACTAGAAAATCCAATGTATCAACGAGCAGAGATCATGATGAGTAAGTTAAGGTAGAAGGGAGTAGAAGTCTAGACTAAAAGAGAGCATGTGCCAAGTCCCTCTTGCAGAAGGGACTATAAAAGAGATAGGCAGCTGAGTGAGACTGAGCCTGAAAGAATAAGAGAAAGTATAACTGGAAATACAACAGGGAGATTCCTCAGAGTATTCGTAAAGGTATAGGAAGTGTTGTGATCACGTAGGGAGACTGTACAGATATAAAAAGAAGGATAACTCAGAATTGACCTAAAACGTCCTCACCTACAGTCTGGGTAGAAGTTAATCTTGCAAATGATAAGGAGCAACCAGACAGATTATCGGCAAACACAATGTTCAAGGGAATAAATATAGTGTTTCCAGAAAAAGGAATTGATTAACAGTGCTTAATGCTGTGGAAGCAACCAGAGACTTTAATAATAGAAAGCTGGAAATTGTCAGTGACTAATGAAATATGTTTTTGCAGAATAGAGGCAGAAGCTAAAATGGAATGAGTTTAGGATAAATGGAGGCAGAAATAAAGACGGTTCTCCCTAGAAGTTGGCATACTACATGGGGGAAATAGATTGGTTGTAGCTAATAGCACTTGCCTGGTTGAATAAAGGTAGTTTTAAAAATGTGGATGTTTTGGCTGTTTATTAAAAAAAAAAAAAAACAATAATTCTGCTCCTAAGTATATACCCTAAAGAATTGAAAACTGGTGCTCACACAAATTTCTATACATGCATGTTCATAGAAGCTCTATTCACAATAGCCAAAAGATGAAAATAGTCCAAATATCCATCAATATATGAATAAACAAATGTTGAACTGATATGTACTACAACATGAATGAGCCTCTAGAACATTATAATAAGTAAAAGAAACCAGACTCAAAGGATTACACATTTTATGGTTCTTTCTATAGGAAATATCTAAAATAGGTAAATTCATAGAGACAAAATGCAAATTGGTGATTACCATGGACTGTGGGGAGAGAGAATGAGGAGCAGCTCATTATGGGTATAGGGTTTCCTTTTAGGGTTTTGAACATGTTTTAGAACTCAACGGAATTTGGAGCTGGATAGTTTGTGATTGCTCAGCATCATGAATGCACTAAATACTACTGAATTGCTCATTTTAAAAGGTTAATTTTATATCATATGACTTTCACCTCAATTTTTAAAAATAAAATTAATCAATGATAAAGATCTAACAGCAGGAAAAAATAAAGTATGCAAGAAAGAGAAGAAGATATCAAAGTACAATATTCCTGAGAAGTCAGATGGGAGTTGGAAGGAAAGCAGAGATAACTTTATTTCTGTAATTATCTGTATTTTTTGAAATTCCATTTTAGGATATCAGTGTACAGAATTTAAAAATTGCAAAGTAGATAAATATAAGAGGTAAATATTTGAATGTACTCTTTTGCACATTTTCCAGAGAGCTTGTATATATTTCAGAAAAATTTCATTTCACTTTGAGTCTTTCTAAGAGCTAGAGCTATTAACTTTTGTCCAGGTTTGAATCCTGACTCTGCCATTAGGTGTACCAGTTTGGGCAAGCAATTTAATATCACTTTGCCTCAGTTTCTCTATCTGAAAATAGATATGATAAACATGTACTTCAGAGTGTTACTTTGAAGAATAAATTAAATAATACTTGTAAGGGTTTAGGGAAATGCCTGGCACATATTAAATGCCCAATAAAATTAGATATTTTTAATAATCATTCACAGATGAAAGCAATGTTATTAACCCATCATACTTAAAATCTGTGTTAACATCACTTTTCCTAAAGTTGTTCTTTGTACTAAGCATTTTATGCTTTCTATGTCCAGCACCCTTTGAGAATCAGGTAGGAAAAAGGTATTTGTCATGTGTGTCAGAGTTATGGAAAACTTGTTGTCTAAGTAGAAATCTACTTCAGTCTCATTGGTGCTATCTGAATCCAGCTAACAACTAAACATAAAGAGAATCTAAAGCTATTATGAGATGTTATAAATTAAAAATAATATTCTGATTTATTTTCTGTGGAACACTAAACACTCAAATAATACAAGTAATCAATATATTATTTTAATAACAAAAAATTAAGTTTCAAATGTTCGTAATTTTCTGTCAATATTGACAGAAGCATCGAAATCTTTTTCTCTAGTAAACTTCAGGTGAATTAAGATGCATCTTGGTTTTTGTTTATTGTAATTGAAAAAAATCTATTACGAGTTTGGTTTCCTGGGGATAAGAAAGTCCATCAGAATAAGTAGATTACTCTAAAAGAAAGGGAAAGATTGAGATAGAGAATTTATTCTTTCAGTGTGCATTGGCTTTTGATTAGTCAGTGCTAGAAGCTGTCATGAGAAAAAGAGTTCAAATTGTAGTAGAATATGTATTTGCATCAACTTTTCATTGAGCCAGGATAAAGAAGCTTAATATTATAAAATTTTTAGCACAGTTCCATGATATGAACACATTTTACCCTTAAGAAAACTATAGAGATAAGAACATAACCTCTTCATGGTTTGTTGTGATGGTTAAAAATATATATGTCTATATCTATCAATGTCTGGCACCTGATAAATATTGTTACTGTTAACTATTATTTTTGTATTATTTGCTTTTTTGAAAAATGTTGTTTACCAAAAAAGTGACACATGATTCAAGAGCAACTGTAGATTGATGAATATATTTTTTTACTTTGAAAGGTAAAGTGAGACACATGACCATGTAAAATCTTTCTCCATATAAAACAGTTAAGGAAACCAAGTAGTTTTGATGGACTTCTATATTATAATTCAATTTAAAAGGAAACCAAAACCACAATTTTCTCATATATTTCACAATTATTTTAAATAGCATAAAATGTAAATTCTTTAATCTTCTTTTATATATTGGATGTCCTACCTTGATCATTTATCAGGGAATATGATAAATCTGGACTGATGTCTAAGATTACTTTGGAAAAAAAAACTTACGTTAGTCCTAACTTTCAATATTATTTTCTTATTTACCTAGAGAATAGGGATTTTATTTAATAACATACAAATTTGTCAATTATAAGTCAATATTTGATCTAGCAATCTTAGGGTTAGGAATTTACCAATACACAAGGAGTTCATATTTAAACACAAATGCATAAGATGTCCATTGCAATATTTTTAATAATGAATACTGAAAACAACTGAAATGTTCACTAGTAGAGATTGATTATATCAATTCTGGTTCCTTTGTACAATAAAGGACTACTCAGAAATTAAAATAAATGTGATAGACATTAATGTATTAACATAGAAGTCATTATAAGTTATATTATTTTTTAAATGTCTATAGATTAATTCATTAGGTCACACAAAGCATGTGTATGTACACATATAGTGGAAGCTTTTGAAATATAGCTTTATGGACAAGGTTTTGGGTTAAGAGCTAGGGGCTTTCACATTATATTTGGGACCTTCTGATAAATCTAATAATATCTGGTTCTAATAATGTCAACAACAATATCTGGTTGATGCTATGATGGGTCATTTTCACTTTATTATATACTTCCCTGTATTTGAAATTAATAATACTTTCTAATTTAAGGTAACATATTGAATATCCTGATAAAATAATACATTTAACTTAGTTCATCTATATCGTTGTGTACTCTTCTTTTTAAATCAATTGTAATTATGTACTTATTTATATTCTCCTTTAAACTATGAGTTTTTGAGAGCTCTGAGAATTAGCATAGCACCTGATATGAATGGTAGATATTTAACAAATACTGCTTATATGATCCAAAATATACATTTAGAACATAGATTTCAAAATAAAATAGACATGGATTTAAATTTAGATTTTTCCAATATTTAGCTGATAGTTATGGGTATGTTTCATTACTACTGAATTGCAATGAAAATAAACAAAAAAAAAACAATCATTCTTTATCATATAGAACTTTATTAATGATTACATGATACACCATTTTTAAAAAGAATGCTACTGTGATTGTCATATAGTAAGTCTTGAATAAAAATAAGATCTCTTTGTTATTTTCCTTTTTCTACTACTCATTTAATAATCCTCTATAAGCCATCAGGTTCTCCTTGCAAACATTTTAACACATTTATTTTTTTATATCTAAGTCATTTCCTGTTGGAATGAAATAGAAGTTTAAAACTCCAAAGGTAAGTTGACAGAAGATGTGTAAAATGTTCTCCCATCTATATGCAGTAGGGAGTGGCTATGGGACATTAATTTTTGGAAGATATTTTTTATCAAATATTTTTATCATTAATCATGTATATAAATATATACTTAAGCAGAAAAAAAATATGATATATCAACTTTGCTTCCAGAGGAGATCCAAGCAGTGGCAGGCAATATGAGTAATTTAGGAGACAGTACAAAAAGCTTTAGGATAATATATAATTCAGTTATAGAGAGGCAAGTCATTGTTGTTAGTCTGAAAGAATTATAGTAATTTTTACTGCCACCATTTATTACTTTGGATTTCTCAAGGTGAAGGGTTAAGGGAACTGCTCTTCCAGAGATGTTGTTGTTCATGAAAGTCGAGGTCAGCTTGTCTTTGTTTTATTTTTAATTATTCATTTGTTTTTAAGTTGAGTTAAGAATTTAAGCTTTAGCTACTAGCTAAATTTATTTTTTTTCAATGTAGAATTAAATCATGAATTTAGATTAATAGCCTCTTTGTAATATTGCCATTGCCCAGTGGACTAATTACAAAACCACAAGCAGTAGGAAAGATAAGAAAATGCAGTTACTCATTTTTTTGGAATGTTGACATTTGGCATACAGCTCCAAAGTGGATGTTTACACAGTAGCTGTCGTTAATATCCTTTTTCAATAGGTTATATTTTATTTCTGACTTGATTGTCTCATCCTATATACAGCATACTAAACAAACAGCTGTTAACCTATGCATAATTAAACATATTTCACAAGGCATTTTAGATATTGTAAACATTTCCATTCACTCATTCGCAGGGAATTGTGCTACTGTTTGTTATTGGATTTGAGGAAGTCATCTGATCATAATGAAGTTCAATGAAATCTGAAGACTGGTTAGAAAAGGCTTAACCATAACCACTTGCTATCTATTGAAATATGTAGGGAAGCACAGATTGTATCATCCTGAAATTGTCACACATGGTGCAACTCCATTTGCTAACAGTCACAGAGGGTGATACTTGGCATTTGAAACTCTACCATAGTATTAAACTCATTACATGAAGTGATAATATCTAGTACAGGATTTTTAAAAAATGTCTCATTGTTGGTTGTGATTTTTATTAAAGTTATCCAGTTTTGATTTTTCAATGTTATAGTTTACTTCCTTTTTTTAGATCTGTGTTCTATGAATCACGTATAATAATTTTAGTCATTACTGTTTCTGAGATCAGATCTTGTGTAGCTTGGAAAGGCCAAATGAAGCCAACAGGATGAAGTTTCATATAGGTGTGGTCTCATAGGCCTAGGAGGCTGGGAACTGGCTCCAAAATCAGAAAGACCCAAGTTAAAATCCGTATCGACTACCTCTGAGCTGAGTGGTTTGGAGAATATTAATTCACCATTGATTCATTCCATCAGTCCATCAATAACATTTATAGAGTGGTAACTTTGAGGCCAGCACCATTCTAGGCACTGGGGAAATAGCAATGGACCAAGCAAAATGTAAAGAAACAAACAACACACAACAAATATTAAGTACCGTGAATCTCCAAAGGGAAAATCTAATCATGCAGGGTTAGCTGACGCATGTCTAATACAGCTGGTCTAATACAAGCTGAAGCCAAAGAATGAATTGGCACATTTGGAAGTAGGAGAACTCAGAGAACCCAGGGCAGGTGGCCAGAGCAGTATGTGTGGGGTCCCACAGACTGACTTGTTCGTTTGAGGAATTGAAATGAAGCCTGATTGGTCTACATCGTGGTGGTGATAATATGGGGGTTGCATGTTTGGAAAGGACAATTGTGGCTAGATTCTGAAGGGCTTTGAGAGGAATGTCAGGAATTTAGACATTTTTCCTAAGACCAGTGTTTAACCCTTCTAAATGCTGGTCTATTCAGCTATAAATGAAGTTAATATTATCTAATCTTATGAGGTCTTTATAAAGATTATATGAGCTATATGTATATCATTTGCTTAGGAACAAGGTCTGGCACATTATAAATAATTTATCATAATAACTATGATTCATTTTGTTAAAGGCTATTCCTAGGTTTATTATTAAGTAAGTCAATTTGTGAGTAAGCACAGGAGGGCATCAGGACTAGCAGATCAGAGCTCACTGGGAGCCTATTTACTAGTGAACAGTAGTAGCATAGATAGATGCTTTCCAGGAGATATCAACTTCAAGAAGAAAGTTAGAAGCAAGCAGGCATCATGGCTCTAAATTGGTGGGGTCTACTGCAGTGATTCTCGAGCAGGAATGATCGTACTTCTCACAGGACATTTGGCAATGTCTGGAGATATTATTGCTTGCTACAAATGGGGGTAGTGGGTAGAGACCAGGAATGCTGCTGTCAGTGCACAAGATCACCACCCATAGCAAAAACTGGCAATAGTGCTGAGTTTGGAAACCCCACAGTGTGCTGCCAAAGTTGCAATACGGGCAACTGCTGGCAAAAGATGCCAACGGTGAGTTCCTGTCTTTAAAGCTCTTTATTACATGGTTGTCTCTCTTATGTTTGCTTCCTTCTTTTATACTGGAATACAAAGTAAACATCATGTGGTGCATTAGTCATAGAGTTTGCTTATTCTCAAAGCTGCTGAAACATATATACCTTTTCTAACTAATCAGCTTAAGCAAACCTGTGCAGTGGGTGGTAATTGTAGCTGACAATAGCAATCATGTATTTCTGAAGTGGCTGTGGAGAAACATGAAGATTATATGGGAGTGTCAAATCTATGACTTAGGCGGGGAGGTGTCAAACATCTACAAACAATATTGCTAGAACATCCAAATTTAGCGAAACCATTTTTTAGAAGAATGTAAAGCTAGTGTAATATATAGAATCTGGAAAACATTAATGTAAGAAACTATTATCTACACTAAACTCAAGGCTTATCAATACATGTTATTGATGGTGCTGTGAGACTCTATATACAATCTCCTGAATTTCTTTAGGGACTTCTATATTTGTTTTTATTGCAATATTACCTTAATTAGATATCAAGTAATAGTAGTGCCTGGGAGTGCTCATGGTTTTCTTTGGGCTTTTTTTTTTTTTTTTTTGAGGTGGGCAGTGCTCATGTTTTAAAATTCCTAATTTCAATATTGAATAAGAACAAATGCTTCTGTGGTGTTTTATGTGTAAAATTTGGCAAGTTTATAGTATCAAAAATTATGTATACTAAATGTTAATTTACTTAAGTAGTCCAAATTTATTTTAAATATAAACATTTGAAATTAGTAAATACATTCTAATAATGTATGCAAAGTCAGTTATATGTATATTAATTTTTGTGTGAGTACATTTTAATTTTGAATGAAGCACTTCCTTAAGTGATAATTACTAGAATCTATTAAATTCAAACATTCCTTTTCACAATGCATAAGTAACAAGACTCCCGGATAAAAAAGGTATTAGTATTTAGCAAATTTCATAGGTCAAATGAAGTTAGGAAATATAACTTTTAAAAGTTTAAAAACAATTACAGTTGACCCTTGAACAAAATCTGGGTTAGTGGTACCATCTCCCTAGGCAGCCAAAAATAACAGTATGGGGTGCCTGTGTGGCTCAGTTGTTAAGTATCTGCCTTCAACTCAGGTCATGATCATGCAGCCTTGGGATCAAGCCCTATGTCAAGCAGCCTCTCCACTCAACAGGAAGTCTGCTTGTCCCTTGTCTCTCTCCCTCTTCCCCTCCCTCTTCCTCTCTCTACCTTCTGCTTGTGCTGCTCTCTTTCTCAAACAAATAAGTAAAATATTTAAAAATATTCCTGTGTGATTTTCTCTTCACCAAAACTTAATTACTATGGCCCACTGTTAACCAGAAGGCTTACTGATAACATAGTTGGTTAACATATATTTTGTGTTGTATGTATTATATACTATATTCTTTCAATAAAGTAAGCCAGAGAAAAGAAAATATGAAGAAAATCACAAGGAAGAAGAAATACATTTACAATACTATATTTATTGAAAAGAATCCAAGTATGAGTGGACTCACACAATTCAAACCTGTATCGTTCAAGGGTCAATGATATTACATTTTTTAACCTTTTAATTCAGAAGTAATAAAAACAATCAAATATCAAGATGGGGTAGCTGTATAAAAGCCACAAGATTTGGGGTAATATTTCAAAATACCAGTCTGATTAATGTCATTCCTCTATAGAACATCTTTTCATGATTTCTCACTACTTTTGGTTAAAACAAATGAGCAAACAAACAAGCAAACAAATAATAATAATAATAATAATAATAACTCCCTAAGAGAACCTACTGCCCAGTACAGTCTTTTTCTAGGTCTCTGGTCCCCCTTAACGCCGGATGCCTATTGCCACAGGACCTTTACATATGCTATTGCCTTTGCCTGAAAGTCTCATTCCAAGTAGTCGCTTATGCTATGCTTATCAATCAGAGTAAGTCAAATCTCTAGATGATACATACTCAAGGAACCTTAATCTCTTTTTTTTTATATTCCTATGACTGGTCATTTTCTATGTACTTATGTGCTGATTTAATAGAGGGAGCAGAGAAGAATTGCAGCCATATTTCTAATGAATTTATCACAGATTTACAGGGTTTACCAGTCTTATTTTCCAGTCATTCCTTGTAATGACATATTTGTGGAAAAGATGAGGCCACAAGAGAAAAGAATAATAATTATAAATAAGATTCATATTTGTATAGGGCTTTATATTTTATTAAACCTATTTTAAGCCTTATTCTCATTTGATCCTTGCAATAATCCCATGAGGAATATAGGAAACTTATTTAACAAACATATTTTAAACATCTATTATGATGCTGAGTGCTAGGGATACAAATACAAAAATAAGCAGCAATTTTACTCCCCTACCCTCAGGGAGATCCTTTTCTGAGAGGGGTGGGGAGGAAATAACTAACTATAATAGAGGGTAATTAGGGCTATGTTTAATAATAAGAAAAGATTGTCATGTGAATGAAAACAGGAAATTGTTAATTCTGCCTGAAGAAAGAAGTGGGAAAAGCATTGCAAGCAGAGAAACAACTTGAATAAATAACACATGATAGATGGTTTGTGTTGCACAGAACTCAGAGATGTGGAGAAATACTAGTAGAAGACCCATCTTGGTGTCTTCTGCATATCTCTGTGTTGGCACCATTATTAGGCAGGCTCTCCTCTGTTAGCAACAAACAGTTCCAATCTCATATGTTGTTCTCTCAACATTTCTGATAATTGTGTCAAAACTGTGTCTTATGGATTTCGTTTGGGTAAATCAGACACTTTTCTCAGAGGTAGGCAATGTGTTGATTGTCCATATCTGATTAAAAAGTCTACTTCAAAAGTCACATCTAGATTGAAGGTATCCAAACCATGTGCTTTAAACTAGTGGTTCTCAAATTTTAGCACACATTAGACTCCCCTGGAAGGCTTATTAATACAAAGATGCCAGCTAGCACTCCCCAGAGTGTGTTTGATTCAGCAGGTCAGGGTGGCAGTTATAACGAGTTTTTAAGTGATTCTGACACTGCTGATCTGGGAACACAATTTGAGAACTTTGAGACTTTTGAAGAATAGTTTCTCATGAAAAATCTGAGTGATGTTTCCTAAAGATACAGACTGGATTCCAAGCTAGCTAACACCACGGAATTAAATTCTGACTGTGCAAATTTGGGAAGTCTATGATAACTGCTCCCATTTCAGTCTTTTTCCTTTGTCCTTGACCCTTTTTACTTTAGCTGTTCAGTAGCCCCATGATTCTCTTCTGACTCTGAAAAGTTGCTTACCTTCAGGTACCAGATCTTTACCGTTATAAATCAAAACATGTTCTTTTTTTCCTTTTCCTCAGAAGAACCTGACCCAAAGATCTGATGGCAGCATAGCCATTAAAATCACAGGACAGATCCAGAGTTCTTGGGTTAAGAACCTTGTTTTATCTTTTATCTGACTTTGGGCATGTTACTTAACATCTATGTACCTCAGTTTCTTCATATGTAAGATGTTGATAATAAATAATAGTATCTAATAATAATAACACTGTCGTAAGTTATTATGAGGATTCAATGAGTTAATATATGTAAAGTGCTAAAAACAGCTCCTGACACATACTTAAGGACTATATAAGCCTTAGCTCTTATTAAAATCGTCCATTGTCAGTGGCTTTAAATAATTAGACTTGATAGATTTTAGAAGAGAACGGGTACTGAAACACTGACAGAATTTAATCCCTTCCTTTAACAGTCAATATGCATCCCTACAGAGAATTAAATGATCTGGCCAAGGGTAAAGAGATGGTTATTGGGCTCAATACTCATGGTTCTTCTGCTATTGCTACTATACAATATAATTTTGACTTTTTTTCTAATGAAAAATGACTTCTCATGGAAAGAACAGGAATTTCAGAATTATAGGTTCCCAATCCCAATCATAGGTTGGGATTCCATTTTTCCATATTCTAACCAAAAAATTATGAGCAAATTAGACATTCTTTTGAGCTTCTATTTTCTTATTAAAGTATTAAAAAAGATTTGTGTGTGTGTGTGTTTGTGTGTGTCTGTGTGTGGGGGAGGGCTATATACAGATTTGTGTGTAAAGTGCTTACACACTGTGCGTGCTTAGGAAAGTATCAGTTTCTTGGTAAATTTTCAAGTCCCTTCTTCTTTTCTGTTTCCTTACATAAAACTATTGCATCTAACATGAACCTTTGTTTGCTATGTTGAGAGGATGACTATGGTAGAAATTGTAGGTTATACATAGATTATATGAATATGATGGGGAAAATATTCTACAAGAGGGTTTTCTTTTTCTTTTTCTTCTTTTTTACAAGAGGGTTTTCAATGCCCTACCAAGCACTTTTGTCAGTGATTATCCCCTTCAATTATCTATAGAACTATGAGAACAATTATTAATAGCTACCATTTATGGAATGCTTAAATATGCCTGGCATTGTGCTAAGTTCTTGACATACAGTGATATACATATTCCCCATCACAATGCTAGGGATATGGCACTACTGTTAGGCAAGTTTTGCAAGGGAAAGTATTTTTACTGAAGTCTGAATGTCTTCTAAGCCCTCATGCAACTTGGTTTATACCTAAATTATTAGGACTTTTGTGCCATGTGCCATGTAAGGGTTAAACACAAGGCAAATGTAAATGGTAGATCTTGATTGAAATGACTGACACCCTATTTTGCAAATGAATTTTAGTTTTTAGAGTGGCTTCATGTATGTTCATACTTCTTCATGGAGATGATTTGGGAAAGGTGAAATATATGCTCATTCTGAAGTCTGTGATATGGGGACACCTCTCTTCATATGGCCTATTCTTTTTATGTACTGGCCTGTATCTGGTGAGGAAAATTGTCCCATGCTGTCCTTAGAACATGCTCTGTTTTCTTGCCTCTGACTTTGCTGAAAGATTTTCTCCTTTAAGTGGCTTTATCCACCTTTTCCATTTGCCTAAATCTGATAAATTCTTCAGAATAGCTCAGTTGCCTTCCTTCATGAAGTCCTGCCCAGAATACACTTGATTAATCACTGATCTCAGAGTTCTAATTTGCAAAATGTCTTAAAAGTATTTAATGTACAATTAATACATGTATAAATTTGAAAAATGAAAGAGATAAAACAAATAAAAATAACTGCAATTTCACCAATAAGAAGTTATGCTTACAATTTGCATGCATGAATATGTGTACATGTGAAGTTACATATATATGTAAATATGCATTTAAGAATTGTATAGGCATCTATTATTCTATATTTTGCTCATCTACTACACATCATGCTATAAAAATGTTAAAAATATCATTCATCTATACATGTTAAAATAGTATCTTCCATCCAAACATTTACATGAATTTTATTAGTCAGTTTTAAGCCCTCTATAAGGCATTCCAAATGACTATGTAGCAAGACATAATTTGTTTTCTGTCTACTTATTTAATATAAGATCTTGAGCAAATTACTCATTCTGTTATTTTCATGGAAAAGTATTTAACTTATAGAATTGTTTTGAGGACTAGATAAAATAATGAAAATAAGATGTGAAAACTATAATACAAGTTTTCAAAAATATTTATTGTTAGTATTATTTTCATGATTATTATTTATTTATTCATTCAACATATGTCAGCTATGTATCCAGAAATACACTCGATCTAACTTAACTTCTAGGGGTAGCCCAGGTGGCTAAATGGTTAGCAATTGCCTTCAGCCCAGGGTGTGATCCTAGACACCTGGGATCAAGTCCTATGTCGGGCTCCCTGCATGAAGCCTGCTTCTCCCTCTGCCTGTGTCTCTGCCTCACTCTATCTCTCTGTCTCTCATGAATTCATGAATACATAAATAAAATCCATACAAAAATCTGTTTAAGGTATTTTCATTAGATAACAGAACTTCCACAATTGACAGAGGGATATAATGGATAAGCATGTGGCAAATTAGAACAGCCAAGACTTTAGTCTTAAAAATGAGGTAGTGATACAAAAAAATTGCAGAGAACAAGATTTCCCATATTCAATGGAGATTTCATAACGAGCTATCCAAACTTGTAACCTGCAACCTCAGGAATTTTCTTTTATCTTCCAGATTCTATAGAAAAAAAGCAAAAACCAAAATAGCTCTGCCACATCCAGCCACTGTCAATTAATGCCTGGAACTGAATTAACTACGAGAAAACCAATTCAAGTAACAGGAGACTCACCAGCTGTCAGGCAGGGTTAGTCTCCTTGGAGGGACCACATACATATCTTGTTGCCAAGGAAAACAGCCTATAACATCATCTTTTTTTCAGGGCACGGGTAAATTCCTGCTTCATCCATACAAAACCTTCAGACCTCCAAGAGGCCAGAGGGTACAGATTAAAATTCATGCCTAGCAGAAATAGCTTCCACCCTCCTCACTATACTCTTGTACACAATATTCAAAAGAGGATCCCAAGGACTAAGCTATTGTCTCAGCTCTGCATTTGAACTCCGTTCATGTACAAGCATAGAGCGGCTAGTGTTTTACAAAGGGCAGGGGTGGTTACATTGAAAGTACTTGGCATTATCAGAAATCCTTGTTTATATCCTTTTTATGGGAGCCACAAAATGTGTTTGCTACATTCTTTTTTACCTTAAGTCTTTGTTGTCAGGTTGGGAACACTGCTGAATTCTGTTAAACAATGGGGAGTGGGTTTTTACAAAATAACCGTGTGTGTGTGTGTGTGTGTGTGTGTGTGTGTTCCAAAGACCTGTAAAGCAAAGGAAACTATTAAGAGAAAATCTTAAAGCGAATCTGTGGGTTACCGGGCCCATCTGGGTCTTTACTGACTGTGTTCCACTGGTTTATTTGACTGGAAACACCTGTTGTTTTCTCTGCAGAGCTGTTGGGAAGAAAAGGTGTACAGCCGGAGCTTACTGATTAGAACATGTGGCTGGTGCATGAACCTTGGTAAGTCGTAGTAAAGCAAGAGTGTAAATACTGGAGTATGCATTCTTTGTCAATTCCATGCTACTTTTGGAAATTTGTTGGCATTTGTTTTTTTGTACTTGGCACTATAGACTATTTTAATAATGTTTACACTCTTGTTCTGCTCCCTATCGCAACAAGCTGTTAAGAGAAGCCACATTTAAACAAGCATCCCTGAATCTTTTGCTGCTACTTGAAGAGGGTAGCAGGCTGTTCCTCAGAATAGTCTGTAAAAGATCTTCTCCAAATAAACTACTTTAATGCTAAGCAAAATGCCACATATGTAAAATAGGTAATGCCGGATTATGTAAAATGCTTTTTTTTTAAGATGAGGGAAAAGGACTTAGCATCAAATAAATCTGTCAGCATGGTGAGTTACAGAAATAGTTTTAAAGGTAGTTTGAACTGTTTAATATTGCAATTACTATTTACTTCTTCAAATTAGCCTCCATTATCTTATGAACAGATCTCAAGAATGATTTACTTGACCATCCAGGGGCTTGTGGTCATATTATAAAAAGATGTTTAAAGAATGTTCTAAGAATCTTCTGAAACCTAATTTAATCTTTGTATCAAATACTTTTACTTATTGCTTATCCCCTTCAAAACACTCCCACTATCCAAATTTCTCAAGGAATCCTTTTTCTACATTAGTGTTAATGCATTGGTACGCAGTAGGGAAATTAGCCTTGAGTTATATGTATCAAGAGAAACAACAAAGGGAATGTGCTTTGTTCTTAGCAAGCTTACTTAATCTCTCAGATATGTAAAGATGAATCAGAAAACAATATGAACCAGCTCATGTCCTTAACTGCAATCATAGAACGAATGTTGAACTAAAATGTATTTTAGAGAGTACCCACTTTAGACCTTTCTTTTTCTTTTTGAGAAAAAAACAGGTTCAAAATGCTAAAACAATTAACCTAAGGCTAACAAGAAGGTATTTGGCAACATGTAAATAATCCAAATGGAACTTTGCACCATATAATTTTATCTTTATCAAAGGCCAATATTATCATTTAAGCCTCTCTAACAATTTCTAAAATATATGAATTTATTTTGGGAGGAAGCCGTACATTTAGACCTGTGTGGTGTCTATTTATAAGTCAATTTTCTTGGAATCTGCTTTTATATTTATGGTATTTACACATCTGTCTTCCATAATATTGCCATTTCTTAGAGTCTGTCTAGAGCTTTGACCATTCAATCAACATTCTATTTAGTAAGATATTGAATCCAAAGATGCACTGAAACAATCCCAATGAAAGACGCGCTTTAGGAACTAATGTCAGGCAGAAGCAGTTAAAATACTTGGCAACTGACTGAACTGCTATGCTTGCCATGTATGAATTTCCTAGAGATAAGGCAAATTGTGCTTTGGCAAGAGATTAGTACTTTTTTTTTTTTTTTTTTTTTTAATCATTTCCTCTGTCTCACACACAGAGGTTTAAAAAAAAAAAAAATTAAAAGGCGACTGCTGTCCATGGTGCTAATTGAGAGCTTTACAGGGGAAAGGCACCTTGTATATAGCTAGTTTGTGAAAAACCCTTAAGAGATACTGATTTTAATCACTATAATTTTGGCAGTGACAAGCATATTTATATACTAGGTTCAACACCTAGAGAGTCCTCTCCTAAGTCAAATGAGTTAAGGGTATCTGCAATCATTTAAATAGACACATTTGACTTCCATGTAATTTTTAGGGAAAAATAATGGCAAATGGACAAGTGTTGAGAGTTACTCTTTAAAAAGACAGACTTAGCCTCTAAGCTCACATGGTTTATTTTAGCAATTTCAGAGGCTCTGTACTCAACTTCTTGTGTGAATTGTGCTTTATACCATTCCATTTGACAATTAAAATGAAAAAATGTGGAAAAAGCCATTGTTTGTTTTTTCTATAGTGCCATCAATGTGCACTGCACTGAACAATAGTCAGGGCATGACAAACAAAGGCTCTGCCCTGTGGAGCTTACAATCGAGCAGCATGATACAATACAGAACAATACAATTCAGAACAAGCATGTGGTGATTAACAAGCTTTCTAAGTGACATTCTTTGCAGAATAGGAGGTTTTTTTTAAAAAATAAATCAGTGGGTGAGGGGGTGGACATACATTAATTGAGAAGCCGTTTCATCTATTGGGACTTCAACAGAAAACACAAATCAGCCTTGGGTGAATAGACCAGGGAGGAAAGATTAGGAGGATGGTATGATCAGTAATTAAAGATTTCAGGGTAGGATATCTCTGCAGTGAATGAAGAACTGGGGAGCTCCTAGAAATAATCAGTATAGCCATATTATAAAGAAGAGAATAAGAACCAAGGTATTTAATAAAGAGTCCTTTTCTATATCAGGAAAGAAGGTAGGTTTGAAAGCATCCATGGAGAGCACATAGGGATGGGAATATGTGGTGTGTGCTTTATTTTTTTTTTAAAGATTTTATTTATTTATTCATGAGAGACAGAGAGAGACAGAGACAGAGAGAGAGAGAGAGAAAGAGAGAGAGGCAGAGACAAAGGCAGAGGGAGACACAGGCTCCATGCAGGGATCCTGATGTGGGATTCAATCCTGGGTCTCCAGGATCACATCCTGGGCCGAGGGCAGGCACTAAACCACTGAGCCACCCAGGGATCCCAGGTGTGTTCTTTAAAGTTAGAAATTTTACTTGAATCATACAGAAATTCTGGCAGGCATTTGATACATGAGCTCTAAGTTGGTTATGGAAGAATAAATGGTGCCAGATAGTTAGAATTGTATGTTGTGAAGTCATGAATCCATAGCAGTAGCTGTGTAGACTCAAGCATATTCTGGAATGTAAATCCATTGTTCTGTGTGTACAACATTTCAGTAAGGTAGAACAACTATTGGAAGCAAGAAGGTATTTATTTCACCCCAATAGCAATGGCCAATATTCATTGAGTGCCTACTATAGCAAGGTACTATTCTCAACAAACTTGTATTATCTCCTTTATTCCTCACAGCAGCCCTGTGAGGTAGGTAATGTAATTGTTATAAAATCCCCTCCACAGATGGATAAATCAAGGCACAGACTAACTTCTGAAAATGGAGTCTGGCTTCAAAATCAATACTCTAAGCACTATGTATAAATTCCTTTCAAAATCCAGATTACCATTCTCAAGAAAAACTCTCCTTGAAGGAATCCTATATTTTCATGAAGGTTAGGAAACAACGATCTCTTTTGTGCTTTTGTAATTCCATATATCATTTTCCCTATACAGTTTGCATTCTGCTCATGACTACCTTATGAGTCAGTAGATTAAGATGAATGAGATGCTATTGTTTATGTGGAGTGCAATAGACTTAATATCTAAAATTCTAGATTAAATATTAAGAAACTGGAAAGAATATTATGAATCCTCTCAGCCCCCATGAAAGAATAGAGTTAAATGGGTAAATAGAACATGTAATAGATTAAATTTTGAGCCACTGGAAAGTATTTGCAAATGTCTTTTTGCTATACGTGCTTCATTGCAGGAGGCCCCAAGTAGCTTATGGCAGCCTTGGTTCACCAGTACCACATCCAAATAGATTATAGCTAAAGTAAGAACTTAAATAGTTTTCCTATTGTTTATCCCATATGTAGCAGTATCAAAGTCATTTCTTGCTATGCAAAGATCCCTTATCTTTCTATTTTTTGTGACTTTGTCACATACAAGCTATCTCTTTACTCCAGAAGACTTCATAAAATTCTTGAATGTGAATTATTTTAAGTGATGTTTTATTTTAAAATACAGTGAGCCCTAGAGCACCTTTTGCTTCAGATAGGAGGAGATGAAAACCAACTGCTATAGGAAACTTCTGCTATGGGAATTATTGTGACAACCCTAAAGGAATTGAGACCACTAGTTTAAGAACATGAGAGCAAAATGTCAAAGACACTCAACTAGTTGCTTTTCTTGCTAAATGTAAATTTGCATGATATCTTTGTTCCTTGAGCTTAAATAACAATTTTTCTTCAAATCTTCCCAACTCGTAACAAGTAGTTTAGCAAATAAACAAATAAGAATGGAGAACACACACAATGAATTTTGTCAAAAGCTCTATTTACACAAGATTTTCTGAAACTCCTGAAATGATTGTCAGCAGCTGTGCATTTAACTTTTAACTATAATAATATAGGCTAGAGTCAATATGAGGTGGGGAAGACCCAATGGAATTTAAGGGCCCAAACATGTTTTCTTCAATGATACAGATTTAGACACAAAAGGCCTTGGATGATTTAACTTTATTCATGAGTACTATTACCAATTTTTAGTTGTTCCTTGATCTATTTTTTCATTCTCCATCCTGTTTATTAATTCTGTCTCATATGCTAAAAAAAAAAAATTCACCAGATCTTTCGTAAATTAAACAGTAACAGTAAAACTACCATGTTTCATTCCAAATAACTGTGGGGTCTTTCTCCTTTCAAAGGCTGCATTTCTTATTTACAGTGTGTCCCCTGGGCCCCTGAAATAGGAGTCTGTCATTCCACTCCACTGAAATATCTTTTTCAAAGATAATTAAGGATTCCTTTTTTTGACTTTTATTTTTTTTCCCAAACTGAGATATAATTTATTTCAGTGAAAGAGCAGAGAGTTCAAAATATTTTTTAAAATGTGTGCACTACATAAACCATAGACCTTAGTAGATATGATAGTATATTTGCATCATTCCAGAACATTTCCCTTTCCGCCTTACAAATGTGATGAAAGAAATTGGAACAGTTATTCTCTCTGGGGGGATGGATAATGCATTCTGATTTCTTGTACCATAGATCATTTTTTTCCTGTTGTAGAACTTAAAATAAATGGAATCATACAGTGTGTACTCTTTTGTATCTGGTTTCATTCATGTGAATATATTTTGGAATTCATCAAAGTTGCAGCAGAAGTTCATTCTGTTTTACTACTAGGTGGTTTTTGTGAAATGAACAAACCTCAATTTATTAATCCATTCTCTTGTTTATGTATATTTGGATTGTTTCCAGTTTGGGTGCATTATGAGTAAAGTTTTTAGGAGCATTCTTGCACATGTTTCTTTCTGAACATGTTTTCATTTCTCTTGAGTAATTGTCTAGAAACAGGAGTGCTGCTGAATCATAGGGTAGATATATATTTGACTTTATGAGAAGCCTCCAATTTTCCAAATACATTAACTATTGTACATTCTTACGAGCAATGAATAAAAGTTCTAGTTACTCCATATACATACCAATATTTGGCTTTGGTTCAGGCTTTGTAATTTTGACTCTTTTAGCACATAGGTACAATATCTCCTTATGATTTTATTTTGCATTTTCATAATGACTAAGGATGTTGAGCACCTTTTCTTGATTTTATTGTTCAATCATGAAGTGTTTGTTCAAGTATTTTGTCCATTTTATTGAATTGATTGTTATGATTAGTGTTACTATCATTTAGTGGTGATAAATGATACCTCATAACATACACACAAATTAATCCACAATGAGTGTAACATCAAAGTTACCAAAACTGCAAACTTTTAGAAGAAAACATACAGAAGTATCTTTACAACATAAGCAGAAATTTCTTAGAAGGGACAGAGAAAGAACTATCCATACAATAAAATACTGCCATATTAGATTTCATAAAAATTAAAAGCCTATGCTCATAAGTTACCATTAGGAAAATGAATAGGCAAGCCACAGACCAAGAGAAAATATTCACAATGCATATATCTGACAAGTTCTTGTAGGGAGAATATATGAATGACTAATGATCTTTTAATTATTAAATATATGGACTTTTCATTTCTCTTATGGCTTATTTTTTCATTTCATTTGGTCTTCTTTGACCAGCCATTTCTTGAAAATTTATTCTTCTTAGTTGTTGGTGCTTTTCTTATTTGTTCATTTTTTAATTTTCATTAAATCATCTATTTTTATAATTTTAACTGCTTCTTTTGGAATTTTCTTCTGATGTGTTATCCAAGATCTTTTTATTATTATAATTTTATGTTTTTAGAAAAAAGAGCTAGTCTATTTTTTTCCTCAGTGGTCTAAATTCTTGCTACTCACAGTGTTATCTGTCAACTAGCAGCACCGGCATCTGTGAGCTCTTTAGACTTGCAGAACCTCAACACCTGACCGACTATATCAAAGCTGCAGTCTAACAAGATCCCCAGGTGATTCCTATATACATTTATTAAAGCTTGAGAAGAAGTAGTATTGTAACTTATACCTATGGTTTTAACTGTCTCCTCTTCTGGTAGTTCTTACATATTTAGTAAATGCCATTTTAATGTAGTCCAGATTTATATTTCAGTGTACTGAGTATCTTCAGATGTCTGATATTTAAGTAGGTATGTAAAACACAATATGTTCAAAAACAAACTCATTATCTTTCCCTTCTTTTATTTCAATATCTCAGTTAATGAAGAGGTAGTCAAATAATTTTTATTTTAGAATACTAATTGCTAAAGTAAAGTTTCTTAAGTAAAGAAATCTTACAAAAAACTAAAATGGTACCGCACTACTCAATTCTTAATTCTATATGGCTTTGAGGGTATAGGCTGAGTTATTAGGGAAGGAAAAGTAAAGAAGCAATGGAAAAAAAACAATAATAGTAAAAACAATAAAAATAAATAAATGAGGATAACATATTAATTCCCTAAACAAAAGACAGTTATTTATGTTCTTTCATCCTAAATACTTTTTGATTTCAAAACTGAAACACCTTTTCCTTCATGTAACCAATTCAGCAATTCATTTATAGGAGAGGAATATAAAATGCTATGAATTTTGCATATGTTATATGATTTCAGAACATCAACAATATTTTTATCCTGTCAACAATGTCCATCAACAAAAACAAATAATAAAAGTTATGTTTTTATTAAGTTATTCCCAGTAACCAAGAAAGCAAGCTGTTGGACTAAAATGAGGAGGAAATGCAAAGAATTTGATTTATATTATATAAAGACCAAAAATGACTATTGAATTACTAGTATTGAATTACACATATCCCATAGGTACTGAGTCCAATGACAGTTAAATTTTTAGTGAAAATACTTCATTTCATCTCATATGTCAGAACATCTTAATAATCATGTCACAAAAAGGATTTTTCTCACCCTTTCTTGAAGGTGAAGATCCAAATTCATGCATTCAACTTTGACTAAGAAAGAATGTTCAAGAAGTTTTATATCACTCATGGCTCTTTTTAAAAAGGGGAAGGGGTAATTAATTCTCATACTTCAGCCTGATCCTAAACTAAGTTCCTAGCATAAAATATCCATGAGCATGGCTGAAAGATGGTGGTGTCTCCACTGTATTTGGGTTATAATAATGCCATTAGATAACAATTACAGAGAGCTTCTCTTTACCTTTCTTTATGATCATCATTTCATCAAATTCATACAACAGCCCTATGGCACTTGGAAAGTTATCGTGGCTTTCTTGAGATTTCATAGAGAAATGCTACTCAGGATTGGTGGCTAATTCCAAAGTCAATGTTATTAACCACTCCAACATAGAGGGGTAGAAATTTATCTTCATCTTTCTCTTTCACTTCTCCTATTTGGAGAAATAATAAAAAAGAAGACAATCTATCCCCTCTGCACCTCTGGAGGGTAAATTTTCTGCTCTGTGGAGTCAGAAGGAGAGAATCAGTCAGAGAAATAATAAAAATGATGACAACTGTGTCAGTTCTATGGAGGAGAGGAAAATGAATCATTTCATGGCATCAGGGTGCATTCGGAAAGTAGGACTTCGAGTAACCCTAGGAAGAAGCTTTATTTCAAAGCAAAGTGTGAATGTGTGGTCCTCTCCCAGGCCCCAACCTGAGGCCCCAAAGTACCCACTCATTCCTAATAGGGGCAAACATTCACCTCTCTCCAACTCTATCTCTCTCTTTCTCTCAGCTTCACTGTTAGTCTGGACCCCAAACTTACTACTTGTACAACTAGACACATGAGTGTTTCCAGCTGAGAAAACGAATTTTTCACACATTGCTGGAATCCTAACCCTGAGCAGACACAGCATCCTCCCAGCATATAGGCTTTCTGAGTGAAATCAGTGCTGCTGACAGGATCCACATTTTCAATCTATATTCATCCACACGGCATCATATCTTCTTGGGGAGGGCATTGTCATACAGTTGAAGCTAATGTTCTGTCAGGCTTTTATCTTGCTAGTCTATCATTACAATCCCAACTGAACCAGAAGGCCTCAGGGGTTTTCTGTTGCTCTCAGTCAATCAGTATGGCAGTTACCAACACACTGATCCAAGGGAGGCAGTCCCTGCATGAGATTTCCACGTTTGGCATCTTTTTCTCTTCCTACATAAGAAATCTGCAATCATTAATTGGAAAATACTGGAAAACATTAGGTTTGCAACATTTCACAAGGCTATGAGTTTCAATTAATATTTGTAAATTTCCAACCTTCTTTTTAGCTGCTATTAAAAAAAAAAAGGCTGCTAAAATGTAAAGTACAGGAAGAGCTTTTCAAGCTAAATACTGTTAACTGTGTCTTCTTAAGGAGTTAATATTTAGATTTTTTGGGATAAATGACTTTAATAATGTTAAATGCATATGAGACTATTTAAAAATATGTATGTTATAATGTGTACATTTCCCCATAACTGGGATTTTCCCCTTCATTGTTTTCCTTTTAATTTTATGAGAATTATTCCAGATATGTATATTCTACCTTTTTTAAATATAATACATTGAGCATAATTTAACTTTATTCTAGAAAACTCAGAATTTCATTTATAGATATGCATTGTTGCATTACGAGATAGTGATACTGTGTTGGATTCTATATAATTCAGTAAGTCAGGTCTTCCTATAGACATATGACTTTCTTTCTTTCTTTCTTTTTTTCTTTCTTTCTTTCTCTCTTTCTTTAATTTTCTATATCTGCTTATAAAGTTCCAATTATTTGCAAATATGGTGCTCAATAAACATCAATAAAACAAAACAGATAAGATCTTTGTCTTCTTGAATTTAGTCCAAGGTGGGTATAGATAGAATAAATAGACACAAAAAATACATAATTTAAATCTAATCAATGCCAAGAAGATAAAGAACAGGTTGTCATTAGAAGCAGAGATATCTAATTAGATTAAAGAGTTAGGGAAAGACTGAGGAAGTGAAGTTTTTCCAATGAGATTTTCAAAATTAGGAATTAGCTACAAGAAAGGAATAGCATGTGCAAAGGATTTAAGATCAGGAAGATATCCGAACACCCAAAACCTGGATTAAAGTTTAATATTGTTGTAAGATAATACAAGAGGGGATTTCAGAAGGACATCACGCTCTCTAAATGTTTAAGAGAAAAAAGTTCTAATAACTTCCTAATAAATTATTTCAAAATTTGGGGAAAATAGCTACACAGTTAAGGAAAATTTGATACAAAAAGAACTCAATATTCTTAAGAATTAATGAGGATTTAGGTCAAATGCAGATATAATCCACAGGTTAACTTTATGTTTGTTATTCATCATCAAATTTTCCTTTAAGTTAATTGAGGATTCCCCATAGAAATTAAAATGAGTTTTACAAGGGATAAAACAAACAAAATGATTAATGCCAATTTAAACCCCCAAGTCATTGTTTCTCAGATTCCTACCTCATTAGACCTCAGGAATCTCTATAAAGGGATTATTAAACAAATGAATTGTTATTTTAGCCCTGTTGTACTTGTTAGTGTGAAAACAGTTTATATGTAAAGCAAAGTAAATTATGGTAAATTAGCATAAAGTTTAGTATTATAATTGTCAGCAAATCTCAAAATAATGGAAGTGTCTATTTGCATTATTATTAAAATCAAGAGTAAGATGAGCTTCCTCAAAGAACCTCCATGCTTTATTTTATTATACCATAGAAATAATTTTCTTTTGGAAAAAATGAGCAAAACAAAAACATATTGTTTATAATTCACTTGAATTATCAATTACTTAAATAAGCATGTAGAAAATATTTTACTTCCTGGGAAATGATTTTCTGTTGATTAAAAAAGAAGAGAGAGGGACCGAGAGATTCTTAAGATACATGGATTACTTCTTAAATTCATCTAGCGCATTGAAATTCATTAGCCAATTAATGACACTCAGTATGTGTTATTCATAATATACCCATAAAATTGATCATTAAAACTCAGAGCAACAGATTTTCATACTAGAATGTATGTGTACTCAAGACAAAACTAATTCTAGTGCTTGCTAATATCAGCATTATTAGAAAATCTTTTCCTTGTTTTACTTTTTAAAGTAATTAGAAATTTGCTTAAAAATCCCCACTGACATGCAATGTTAATATTAGTGCAATTAATGAAATGCTAATATTTATGAATTAATTGGCAGGAATCTTGATGAAAGGAAGCTAACAGAAATCGCTTATGCAGAATCTACCAGAGGACAAGATTTGTCCTTGGTGACTTGCTCATTTTGTTTTCAGATTGTTATTTAGTAAAATAGTCAATGGTATTTTAGTAAATTTTTGGCTGAAAAAGTTCTCTAAGCCAAATTTAACAAGCTAGCTTTTAACATAGGTATGTTCACCGAAGATATTGGAGATGATATTTCTTACCCACTAACTCAGATATGCAAGGAAAAAATATAATTCTTATTTTGTCTCTATCTTAAGATTCCATTCTTCTTGATGGTCAGACATATATAGTCTTATTACAATTCATGTGGCCTTCATTATTTTAGAATTAATCTAATTAATATGGTATTTACATCACTATTCTCCTACCAGCATCTTCTGTAGGTGCATCTGATTTTCTGGACATTATATCAGCATTTGCTCAACATTCCTTGTTTCAACCTATTTTCTATTCACAGTGACATACTATTTTCTATTTTGGCATTTTAGCATCGCATCGGAAATTCTTCCCGGTCTACCATCTCTTAATGTCACAGAGTCACCATCTTTAGTCCCAGAAGGAAACAAATAGCAGACTCTGCCATGTTACAAGGGCTGGGGCTAATTTGTTTAGGCATGTTCTGTCCTCCCAAACTATCTTGGTTCTAAAAACTCTCAGTGGGGTTGGATGCCTACTAGGGCACATAGGCAGGGGTCAAATCTTGCCTAGTATCAGTGATCCTTCTGTCATAGAGAGGTCATAGCTGAGGTAACCATTTTGGCAAATTTTTCTTCATAAGTTTGTGTGTGTGTGTGTGTGCGTGTGTGTTGCCTGGATTTCAGATTTTATACACTAATAAGCACAAATTGACCCTATTTTTTTTTCCGGTCCCACCACAAAATCTTTTTTGGACAATGATGGCTTTATCAGGGTTCAGGCAACACGCAAATAAATTTGCTGATGCCAAAAGGCCAAATAGCAACTTGGACAACACTTCACATTGTGCCATTATTATATACTTTCTTTATCATTGTAAAACTTAACACTAAACATAACTTGGAAATTAAGAATTTATAGATGAAAGGGTCAAAAAAAAAGGAGGGAAGAAGAAGGAAATTACATATGAACATGGGATCCAAAAACCAGGCCTTTGCAAAGCCTTTAATATAAGCTCCCCTCCCCACATCATTAAACTTAGGGAAAGGAGGGCAAAACATTAAATTGAGGAAGAGGTCTTCTCTCTCTTCAATACTTCTTTCTTGAAAACACTTCTCTCTTTTTGCACAATCTTCCCATGTATCTAGGCCCAGCTTTAGATGATTTTAGCCCTATGTTGTATTAACATCTCACTGTTGAAAACCTTTTCCTTTAGAATCTTTCTCTGCAGAGCCAACCAATATGAAATTATGAGTCAAATGTGGATTTCAATAAGGGCCTCTAGAGATGAATTCTTATCACAAATGTACCCAAGTTATTTTAAAGCACAAAGCAAGTCAATGGTGAAGACTATTTGTGTCAGGCTGGCTACTATGTTGATCACCCCATGGAAGTGGAACGGACCACATCCCAATTAACATGTAAGATGCTGAGAATTTGGGAGAATTTGAAAGAAAGTTCATTACTCACACAAGGGATTCTTGGGAAGAAAGAGTTGGCAATTGGCACAGAGAGATCTGGGATGTTTTGAATAGGGCAGAAGAGTGGGTTGGGGACTTTGTTGTGGCATTAGGGAATTTGCTAGATTTGGGTTGGCAATTTTCAAGTTTTGAATATTCTACAGGGTCCAAAGGAAGGGACATGAGGCTTATAAGAAGTCAGTGATTTAACATTAAAAAAAACGGGTTCAAATTCTACTGTACTCACCTTTCTCTGCTGTGAGAATGTCCAGTGCCCCTTATTCTACAGAAACCAAGGACAGCTGCCTCACAGACTAAATGAAGATAAAGCAAGAATTGCTAAGAGACTAGGTTGACTAAAAAACCTTGTGGAACACATATTAAGAATGCCAGAGTCTAGTCCCTTCTTTTCTTTCGTAACTATTTTCTAACCAAATGTGGGAGATCACACATAGAAGAGCAGTGACATGCTAGAACCTCATGATCCTCTGATACATCTTTTCTAACGGGCTATAAATTATGGAGAGTATAAAAAGTTTTTTCATTCTTTTAAGACTGTGTGCTAATAGAGTGATAATATTTGTAGGGCAGGAGCACATATAAAACATTAACAGTAGATTTCAAAATCAGACCTCCATGTATTTCCTCTTTCCTTTTTTTATCTTTACCTTCCTTTTTCCAATGATTAAGTGCCTATCTATTTATGAGGCTGAGTACGTTTTCATGCGCTGGGACACATTAATAAGAAAGAGAAGTCACTTATCCTTATGGAGTTTGCTTTTTGTAGGTGGTGATAGAATTTTTTTAAAAAAGCAAACAAAGCAAAACAAAACACACAGCTTCAGCTCTATTAAGTGCAATAAAGGATTCTGAGTCCCTAATCTAGTCTAGGTACAAAGGAAGGCAGCCTTTGGGAATGATGGTTAGCCTAAAACCTAAAGCATCAGTCCAGAAAGTCTTTGAAGAAGTTAATGCTGGGTGCAGAAGTTCCTATTTTCTAATTCTAGTGGTTATTCAGGACTATATTTAATTGGTCAGATAGAAATAGGGCAAAAATTGAAATGGGCCTCTCTGCCTCTGTAATGAAATAAATAGTTTTCCATAGCATTAGCTGTAAATGACACTACTGAACTGACAATTTCTTTCTTGTTTGGGCTTCATTTAAACTTCTGAATGGTATTAAGAGGTTATTAGAGATTAATCTCCAATTAGGTATTCTGATAGCCCAAGAAATTGTCCAAGGGTCCCTCTGGCCATATTTTCTTAGCATTAAAGAGATATTGAATTAATAATATTTTGCCATCTCTTCAGACCTTTAAACTCCTGTGACTGATGTCCAATCATTTAGCCCACTTAAACAGAATGTCACACTGTGAGTCTTCCATTCTGAATAGGTCACCATAGGCTAGTGCTCATTAATGTTGAGTGTCCATTTCAGAAGCTGCAGCAGCCACTCAGTCCCTATGTTTTAAGAAAATAAGTAGAAAATTGTTTTCTCACAAATGAACGGGTTATAAAGACAATGTCATATGTCAGTATTATTGTGACTAAAAAATATCATCTAGGCTCTGTAGTGCTGTATAATGCTCCAATATTAGGCCATAAAATCAAGTTGGGATAGTGAGTGAAGTTCGTGGCATAGTTCCCAGACCTATCCAAAGTGTTGTGCACTGCGCAGGATAAAGTCCAAAGCCTAACATCGAAAGCAGGAGGGGCTGAGCAAAACAGTTGTGATTTACATGGGATTCTCATCCACCAAAGCAAGACTTGAATGAGTTAATCAAATACTTGCACTGAAAATTTAAAGGGATAAGTTTGTAGAGAATAACCTGAGAAGATTCTCCCTTGTTTTGTTGTTTTATTACACTGAAAAGTTAAGGGTTTCTTTTCTTTCTTTTTTACATTTATTTTTATTTTTCTATTTAAAGATTTTATTTATTCATTTGACAGAGAGAGAATGAGAGGGAGGAGAGAGCACAAATGGTGAGGAGGACAGATGGAGAGGGAGAAGCAAACTCCCTGCTAAGCAGGGGAGATTCCAGGACCTCAGTCCCAGGACACCTAGATCATGACCTGAGCCCAAGGCAGACACTTAACTGACTAAGTCACCCAGGCGTGCCCCTCTCTTACCATTTTTTAAAAAAGCTTACATTTTTCTTTACTAGACTATGAAAAGATATGTTATAACTTAAGAACTTATGTGTTATAACTTAAGAACTTATGTTGTAATTAACTTTTCCCTTCCTTTACTTCATTTCTGTAACTACAAGGCATACACAGGTTATGTGCACTTTAATAATAATAAGACAACTAATGGTATACATTTTGAGGCTTGAATAATTATAATTTCTAAATTGGGAATTTCTAAAGAAGGGAGATGTGGCAGAAAGAACTCATTAATTGGTTGGATGCAATGACTTTTGGAGACATCTATTGTTTTTGACTCCCAGCATTGCTTCCTCCTGGTAGGAGCTCTTCAATTTGATTTTCCTTTGGGGAACTACATCTTTTCTTCATGCCCACTTGTCTGCACTTTTGTGAGATTATCAATGGAGATAACTCACCTTAAGGAGCTAAGGGTGGATGAACCTGTGATTCAAATTACACCAAGAATTTACTCTCTTTCTCCTATATTTAGAATAGAAATACAAGAGAGGAAAAATGGTGGTCTGATTCATCCCAATGTGGAAAATTGAAGAGAATTCCTGTTAAGTTCCTCTTCTTTCCACTGCTGAAGCTGCCCTGTATTCTGTATAAATCAAAGCCTGAATGTATGGATTCCCTCATTTTGGAAACTATTCTATTTCTTTTAATATAGTTAATTTTAAACAAAATTAATTCTTTGGATTATGGTCTAAGAGTATGAACTAATACCATGATATTAACACTTCCATCCAAACAGATAAGCTAAAGAAATAATTACTAGGCCAAAGACATTAAGAATATAGTAAATACATGTGATTGTGTTATAAGGGAAGAGTGTATATTGGGAGGGGCATTATAAACAGTTAGCTTGGACCTTGAATTTGGGAGACTTTAAATTCTAGACTCTGGAATTTGCTGCAATGTAGTAAAAAGGAACAGAAAAAAAAAGAGAAAGAAGATCAATTTCTAGACCATGTCCATGACCTCCATTGCCTTGTATATGACATCTATGAATTGCAGTTATCTATAAAATAATGGAGGCAGGCTATATGATCTGAAGGTCTTGTTCTTTTTTTTAAAGATTTTATTCATTTATTCATGAGAGAGGCAGACACATAGACAGAGGGAGAAACAGGCTCCCCCAGGGGAGCCTGATGTGGGACTCGATGCCAGAACCCTGGGATCATGACCTGAGCCAAATACGTAGATGCTCAACTATGGAGCCACTCAGGAGCCCCTTGTTTAGTTCTATAATTGTGTAACTATGTATTTCTATTCTGTTTATTTGGGTGCTGTCTAGTATTCCATAATAGATATGCCGCAATTTATCTATTATATTAATGGGTATTGGAGTTGTTTATACTATTGACTATAAATCATACTTTACAAACATTCACATACATGCTTCTTTAAGCTCATGTACTTGAATTTCTACTGCGTAAATATTAATGGGTGGATTTCCTGAACTATGGGTTATTTGTATATTCAACTTTAGGAGGTAATGTAAAGACATTTTCTAAAGAGATTTTAGCAATTTATGATCCAGCCATCATCGTATGAGAATTTTCATTGGTCCACATATTTGACCACATTGGTCCACATATTTGTATATAGTTGATATTTTTAATTTTAACTATTCTTATGCTTGTAAAGTAATATTTCATTGTGATTTTAATTTGCAACTCTCTAATTAATAAGAGTTTGAGTACCTTTTTATGTTTATTTCCACTTTCATATCCTCTTTTGTGAAGTGCCAATTCAAATCTAATTTCTTACATCCTTGGCTTGATAATTTTCATTATATTTGGAAGGTTCACAGCTAGTATCTGTTCAAATATGATGGCTGCTTTTTTTCTCATTCTCTTATTTTTCCAGATCTTCTTACTGTATATTTCATGGTTGTCATCCTCCTCCTTGTACTCTCCTTCTTTTGTCTCTCTCTGCTTCATTCATTATTCTGAGTTATCATTCAGTTCACTAATTCTTTTGTCACCTATTTTTAACCTGTGCTAATCCAATCTGCTGAGTTCTTAATTTCAATTATCGTATCTTTATGTTATGAAATATCCACTTTTTATAAAAAAAACTTCTGTCTCTGTCAATATTCTACCACTTTGTCTTTTATTCTATTCAAACAGAATAAAGTGATTACTTTTTAATTCTATGACTGGTTACTCTAGTACCTGGACCATGAGTAGATCTCTTTCTATTTTTTAAATTATTTCTGCAGATTTGGTTCATGTGGTTTTGTCTCCTAATGTACCTGGTTATTTTTTTTTTATTTAGTTGGGCATTATTTTCACAGAATTATTTATAGAAAGAAAATAATTTCAAGTCTCTGATATTATCTTCTTTCAGATAAGATATAAGGTTTGCTTCCTAACCTGGGAAGTAGTGGGAAATAGCAGTCTTTGATCCATCTTATTTGGAGATGAGTTGCAAGTCCTTGAAGAGGTCTGTGTATTTCTCTTTTAAACTTATTCCTAAGATGTAGTATATCAGTGTCCTACCCAAATCAAGCGAGATTCCTTAAGTTTCCTCCACTTGACACCTTAGACACTAATATCTATTCTCTTAACCCAACAGGGCTACAAAAATGATGATCAGCAAATAATTTTAAAAAATAAGATGGCCTCAAATTCCAACCTAACCTTTCTAAGCCTATATCTTCCTGGCCCACTAACTCTTTATTATTGTATTAGCCCTTTTATTCATTTGAAGATTTTTAAATATACATACATATGTTAAATATTATAAATATAAGTATGTGTGTATTTTTTTCTTCGGTGGAAAGCTTTTCCAAAATAATATACCATTTCTGGAAGTGAAAATCCCTGATTTGGTTTAATCCATTTTTACACTGCTACTGTAATTATAATTTTAGAAGGGACCTTTCATTTGATTCCATTCCATTCAATTCCACTGAGAAAACATCTAAACATCTTAGCTCATAATTTGTAGCTTTCTGTAATCTAACTTTAATCTTACTTTCCAAGTTTATATAATATCATTCCCTACCACATGCATTATTATTCTAAGGCTATGAAACTACATTGTTCCCCAGTGACAGGGGACAATCTAATGTTCTTGTGCCTTTAACTCCTGCTGTTTCTGCTGTCAGAGTATGCTTTCATTGTTTGGTGGTAAAATCCTATTCATCTTTCTAGACGGCTTTAATGTCAACTCTTCTGTGAATGTAGGTCCTAAACCCATCTCAAACACACACAAAAACACTACAGAACTGATCATTCCCTCCTCACTTTCTGATATGATCTCCCATGTAGCTTGTAAGTAAGCCACACTAACCTGTTTCCTGAAACTACCCTATTTCCATATCTTCACACCTTTGCTCATAATAATCTCTTTGCCTAAAGAAGACCTATCTCATGCCTCAAAGAGATTCCATTGATACTTTATGGCCCACAAAAGCTGAGTTAATATATCATTCCTGCTTATTATAGTTTGTCCATATCTCACTTTGTCCTTACCTCAATTATAGTCATTGTATTTATTTTCTAAATTGCTGGTCACATGTTTTTCTTCCTGGAGGAAGAGATCATATCTAATTCATCTTTTTTTTGCCCAAAATTTAAAACAATAACTGATGTACTCATAATATGTGATTGATGCACAATTGATATGTGATTGATATGAGTAAATGCATAAATGAATGTATATAATGTATCTCTATTTCACTAGTTATGAAATAGTTTTCCATAAATGGGTTGAGAAATTCCGTTTATATAATGGGCCCAAAGTTCAGGTCATCACATTTTCACTTTTCATGATGGTAGAGGAAAATGGCAGGAATTAATAAAAGCCAGGCAGAATTCCAAAACCTCATTAGCTGGTATTTTCTCTTGCTTCCACCAAAGTGTGACTAACAAATAGAATGATGCTTTATTCTCTCCATTTGGGTTTTGCTTGTTAGCCTATAGTAGAGATATTATTGAGCTGTGAAATTATTGAAAGCACTCATCTCCAAACATTAGTAGACATAAGAATCAACTGAGAAAATTGCTAATATTGAAGATTTATGACCCTAAGTATCTAGTTCAGTAGGGCAGTGTTGGATACCAGAAAAAACAATTTTTTATTAAGTGTCTTGGGTAATTCTATTTCAAGATATTCTATTAGTGCCATTTAAAAACCTCTAGTTTCCATGTAGTTATTGGTCTACAAATAATCAAACCATTGGGCACAAAAGTAAAGCCTAAATAACCAGATGCTGAGTTCTGGAAAGCTGAATAGAACTGTCTTAGCTATATGCATCTGACATGGTGAGCAAAATGAAACTCCATTTTTCAATATCTAAAAGGGGCATAAATACCAGGCAACAGTAGTGGTGGGAGGGAATTTATCAATTGCCTTAGAAACAAATTAAATATTGCTTACGAAAAACAACAAGTCAGAGGGAGAGACAAACTTAAATTAAGAACATATGTTATCCTGAAAGGTATTTCTTTGGGCTATAATCTACCCCAATCCCCACAGATACTTTTCTTCTAATAATTCCTCTCTTCCTTTTGTCTGCCTGCAATTCTTCTAAATGATGATAACTAATAAAGATTATAATCTGGCAACTGTGATTTGACAGACCATGAAATAGTTTGTGGAATAGATGGATAAAATATAGAGTAGAGATTTTGATTTACTCAAAGGATTTATTAACTGATTTCAGAAATATTGTCTAATCAAATAAATAACTTTATTTAGTTCTTTGAAAATGTCTTTTGAGGGCAAAAGCCGGGGTGGCTCAGCAGTTTAGCGCCGCCTTCAGCCCAGGGCCTGATCCTGGAGACCTGGGATCGAGGCACACGTCGGGCTCCCTGCATGGAGCCTGCTTCTCCCTCTGTCTGTGTCTCTGCCTCTCTCTGTCTCTCTGTGTCTCTCATGAATAAATAAATAAAATATTAAAAAAAAAAAAAAGAAAATGCCTTTTGATTGGTTTGTAATGGGGCATATTAGCACTTTTTAACAGATGGCTTCTCACATTCATGACCTTGATGGGACTCATTTGATCAAAATAAAAAATGTAAAAAATGTAAAAAATGCATTTTTACATGCATTTGTAAGTATGGGCTAATATATATATAATCTTTCTACCTAAAAAGAGAAACTGTATCATATTTTACAATTAAAAGCACTAACATGCAATGGTATTTTTGCTGTTTTTTCTAGATTTTTATAGCATTACTTTCAAACTATACCTGCCATTTTGAATTAGGAGCATGTCTCAGTATTTGGAAAGAGTAACATGTTTAAGTATGGACTGAACTCATATGCTGTGTATGTGCAGTTGTTAGCACATTCTGGCTTTCTGAATCCAAGTAAACTGGCCAAAATGGAAACATTAATTGGAATATGTGAGTGTGCTCTGATTTTTATGGTATATGCATAGAAATAATATGATTGGCCAATAGAGCATATTTAGCATTCCTGTTTTAATTATTAAATATAATTTTCTGCAGGTCTCATTTTTATCTCTGTATATTATTTCAGTTCTTTAAAACTCTGATAATTAGCACATTTAGATGTCAATTGTCTTAATCTGGGTCATTTAGTTTTGAGGGGTTTATCATAAATGAAATGCAAAAGATATCAAGAAAAGAAGAAAGATTTTGTGATTGTTTTGTAATTTATCATTGTAAATAGCAAACTCCTAATTTTTGATTGAAATAATCACTATACATTGTTTTTTTTTTTTCACCATTAATTATTCAACCAGTAAGGGCCAGAGAGACTGTCTGAGTTGCAAATAGTCTTTCCTCCAAGATCCAACTAAATATACTTCTAAAAATGAAAGTGTGAACATGATTTTTATTTGTTTATTTTGTTAAGTTTATTTGGAGACTAATTTATATTCACTAACAGCAGTGGAAAGTAAAAGGGCATGAGAAAGAGAGATTGAGCCTGAGACTGACAATCTAACAGAAATACTCACTTGAAAATTCTAGACAAGCATCAAAACCTGCAAGAACTTCTAAGAATGATTTTGGTTTACATATTACTATGATGCTCCTCCCTTTCAGCTAGCGAATATATGTATGTTTTATATCATAGGCCATATTAAAAGCCCAATTCACACTAGTATTTACTTGTTATCAGGGCTGCATTAGCATAAAAAGAATGATGTTTGTTGTTTCCATCCATGTGTCCTGAAAAATTGCCTTTATAATAATGACAAGCAACACAATCACACTTTACACAGGGCAGCCTGGAATGTCATAGTCCCTGACTTGAGATGTGTTGTTCAATTAAAACAAAAATGAGGGATATTCTAAAGGATAAGACTTATTTTTGTATTTGTCTGTCAACTTGTTCCTGCACACAAACACTCTCTTTCTTCCCCCTTTATGTCTCTGCCCTACTATATAAAAGGATTGATGTAGGTAATAAACCTGACCTACTTCCTAGACTTAAAACTGCATCTGTCGGTAACTTGCTAAAGAGTTTGATCTCTGATGAGCTAATCAAGGCTTATACTGTCACCCCAATAGGGCACACATGGAGTCATAAAATTGTTTCACCCTATTATGTGTTAGTTGGAATAAGAGAGCATTAGCACACTGTCAGCACAAATGCTTCTAGAGTTCTTTTTCTTGAAGAAACTGATCTCTTCCTAAGATACAGGACAAAAGTGAAGAACGGGACACCTAAAGCACCATTATCTACCTACTTCCTTATAGTTAAACACACACAGGCATTTCTCAGTCCTGATAGGTAAGAACAACAGGAGATCATATATGATTTTTAAAAAAAACAGGCACATGTTAGTATACAGTCAGCAGCTTTAAGAAGAAACAAAAGAAATGCTTTAATTGGCCTTTTTGGATGCATGACACACATCACTTCTTAAACCGAATAAAGCTCCTGTACGAGTGCTTTTTTATTTATTTTTTTATCACTTATTAGATGAAATACCAGCGGACTAACAAGGATGCTGGCTAAGCTAGATCCTGAACCATGATCAAAATTAATCATGCAGTCTGGAATTTAGTGACAAGCATTCGAATGCCACATTGAAAATGGCAGCATCTGCTTAATACCATGAGCCCATTCAACATTGATGTATAACAGCGCTAAGATAGGAAATGTTTTCGCCTGAAAGAATGAGTGTTTATGTGATTAAATGATGAAAAAATGAGCTTTAAAACTGAAGAATTTTAGAAATTATTGAATTGTATTATTGAAATTATTATTTTTAAAAACATTTTATTTACTCATGAGAGACACATAGAGAGAGAGAGGCAGAGACACATATAGAGGGAGATGCGTGGGACTCGATCCCGGAACCCTGGGATCATGTCCTGAGCTGAAGGCAGATGTTCAACTGCTGAGCTACCCAGGCATCCCTGCATTATTGAAATTAAATTGTTAAATTGTTATTCCTGTTTGAGAGAAGAAAGTGAAATTGCTAACTATGAGTTTACTGATTATAAATACTTACCTACATTTGATTCAACCTCTTAAGTATCCATAGAGACATTTAGACAGCAAGGTGCTGTATATGTTAGGCAAGATTTGAGTAATTAATACAAATGAAATGTGAAACTATTAACAGGGAATTAATACTAACCTTCTACTCTACCCTTCCATCCTCCAATTTTGAATAAATGTACATGTTACATATACTAGATAATGAACTAAATGCTTATGCTACAGACAAATTAAACTTCAGAAACAAAGCAATTAATCTATCTTTTTTTTTTTTCCTGTAAGTATAAGCTTAGGTCGAAATGGGAAATGTCTACAGTCAGTTCTGCTGAAATGCAACATATTTACTTCTAAAAATTACTTTTCTATGCAAAATCACAGTGTAAAATCTGGGAACTTATGGGGAAAATGTGGTTATGGTATAACATTCAATAACTTTATTATTGACATTATTTTATAAGTATGATTATAAATAACCTTAAAAAATAGGAACCCAAAAATACAGTAACAGTTTTACACATATTAAGTGGTTAAGAAACACATAAAAGACACAATAATTATGGTACTTTTCTTGAAAAAAAAAAAAAAAAAAACCTGAGGTGGAAGTGTTTGTGGGAGTAGGTGTCAGAAGAGTTTCAGTTTATTTGGAAGGAGGGTTATCTTATAAGGAATGCTGTATAACCGTATAAGGTTCAATATGTCTCATATCAGAGGCAGGGAACTATGGTAGTTAGTAGATGTTTGAATGTGTATCTTGTGTATTACAATGAAACGAGTCAGCTGGGTGCAATTTTCTGAATTCACCTAGCATTTCATCCAAATGAAATAGCACATAAGTAAACACAATTCACATTACACTCGTTATTCCCTAGTATATAATTGCTTGGGTCAAATTTACATTTTTAAAACAAGTGTTATAGCAGACTGACTCTACTGGAATCTGTGAAATTTTTAGTTTTAAATTATATACCCATTATGTCATAAACCTGTCATGATAAAATTCTAATATTCAGAAGTATATTTCTATGGAACACACTTTTCCTTAGGCTGAATATTTTTACTAGGCAAAGGTTTTGGGGGATTTTGCACTTTTGGCTTTCTCAGGCCCACTTACAGTCCATCCTATTGGAAGGATAACAATATTTGTCAACTCTTTACAAAATCGTTTTCTAAAGATACTTTTACAAACTGGAATCTATTAAGAAAAATCAATGGATAAGGAAAAGAGTTAATTTTAATTAAATACACACTATGTACCAGAAGTAGTACTACAAATTCTGACTGCATCATATCATCTGTTGTTCACTTTGAGCCCCTGTGGTCGTTTTGTTGGTTTGCTAATATACCCCATTTTATAGAACTGGTCACTATAGCTTGAAGTGGGTAAGTAGTTTCTCAAAGTTCATGTAGCAGATAAGTGCAAGGCTAAGTATTTTAGTATTATGATTCAGACTCTTTAGCACCACTCACTTAGAGATAATTTTAAGTTCTTGGCGTGGAGAATTGAGAGGAAGAGGCTGTAAAGTCTCCCCGCCCTTACCTCATAACTTCTGTATAGTAGAACATTATGCCTATTAACAAATTTATAGCCCTTTTTATCTTTTGTGTGGTTTTAGTTTGTCTTACCAGAGAATTTAGGAGACCGCATGTAGAGATACTTAATCATTATCCTTCCTTTAATTCAGAGGAAAAAGATGTCCCTTGGGACAAGAATCTAATTAGCATGAGTGTGGGGTGGGAAGCAGAGCATTGCAAAATATATATTCTATTCAAGGTTGGTAAAGTTGTGGTCAGATAGTTGATCTTTACTTACTACCCATTCTTTAAGAAGCTGATAGAAAGTATAAACTCTCTTTTCTGGTAAGTGCAATAGACACTTGATTAAAGCCCCTTAAAATAATGTATCACCCATTTCCCTCCTTCATTCAACAGCAGTATCCTCAAGTGCTGCTTGCTTATAAGCACTGAAGGGTGGCAGGAGGGAGGAAAGCAATTGAAGATTTGGCCTAAGGAAAAGTTGGTCTTCTGCCCAGGAAAGTTACCTGACTACTGCTAATTCCCAGCTCCGTGATGCCTTATTTTGCTCTTTTTAAGGCTTCATTTCTGCTATCATTCTAACTCTTTATCCACCCATCAAGTGTCACTTAGAAAAACACGGCAGGTGCTCTGAGCCTGTTTGTCAGAAATACAGATGTTTATATATGGTCGCCAGATTTTGTAAATAAAAATATAGGATATAGAGTTACATCTGACCTTCAGATGCACAACAAATAATTTTAGAGTATAAGTATATTCCAGATATTTCATGGGACAACTTACACTAAAAAAATCATTTTTTAAAATCTGAAATTCAAATTTAATTGAGGGTCCTGTACTTCATACAGCATCCCAACATGTATAAGTAATGTATTCCAAGAGGCAGGTGTCTTCAGCAGGGCCCTCTGACAGCCTTGCTTTAAAGATTGTCTTGTTTGACAAGCCATTGTAATTTCTTTAAATTAATTGAAAAAAAATTAGTAAAATATTTTGCTTCAGCTTCAGCCCCTTAGGACTCATAATATCCTATGAGAAGGGTTGCCAGCATCTTGAATTATTGCCTAGCTTTCATAGAGCAGATAAAGGCAGGGTTTTAAGAGCTTTTATTTCCTCTTCTGAAACTGATGATAGATTCAAACATTCTTTATGCTTACATTTATGAATGCCTATTTATATGTGAAATAAAAGATTCCGTATTATTTGACTCTTCTATGTTTCTGTCTTGTGAGCGCTACAGTCATGCCGGTATTTTCCTGAACAAATAAAGAACAAAGCCTCAATGTATGGCATCCAGAAGAAGTTAAAATTTTCATATCAGCCTCAAATTTAGCTAAGCCTATTGTACCTAAATGTCTCTTTTCAAGACTTTTCAATCTTGGCCTTCCAAAAATATTCATTGAATAATGAACTTCAGAAACCAATTCCTGCTCTATGGCATTTATTCATGCGATAAAGCCCACAAAGCTATCTTTAATTATTACTGTATAGGATATCCCGTTATCTTTAATTATCACTGCCGAATGGTTGCAAAATCAAATACTGCTGGCAATCAAGAGTCATTATACAATAGCATGATTGCATCTGTTCATATTAACAGATAAGCACAGAAAATCAAAACAGTGTCTGATTTAACCACTAAAACTGTCTGAACAAAATATTGTATCTAGCTCTCTTAATATCTTGCGGTGACTTTGATCTGATTAAAATCCAAAGAAACATAACCACAGATGCAAATGTTCTGGTGTTTCTGAAATTAATATTGCTGAATCTTTCACTGGACTGAATTGCTGGAATCCTAGTGAAGCAGAAGTGATTATAGGCACAGTATAAACTTATGATAGGAGGATATCTAAATCTCTGAGGCCGCAGGTGCAGGATTATAGCAAAACCCCAGTGAAACATTCAGTGTTCTGTCTAAATACCCCAGTACAAAATTAATTAGGCAGTTGATCACATAATAAAGCTATGATGGATGATCTAATGGAAACTAGCATTTCAGAGTCAATAACGAACTTGATTCTCTTATTAGATGCAGCTGATTTTCAGTACTGCCATTTACAAGATTGTGTGCATAATAGAAGATAAAAAAGGGGGGTTCTATTTTGAAAATGAGAACTCAGTTACAGTATTTATCTCTGTTGGAAACTATAATATGTAAGCAATGTAGAATTTGTAGATAGACATATCTGCGAGTAATTCTCTAAGATACTTGCCTGAAAAGCACATCAAAGAACAGGGAAATAATGAGACAGGCTCCAGCTGTTGGATTCCTACAGCTTTTGATTTGTGCTCTACTAGAAACTCCAGGTTTTGATCCTGTGTTGATTATTTCCATGGTACTGAAGTTGATTTGTGCATTATTTAAAAACAGACAGTAGGCAGCAAACAAGGAAGAGTTTGCAAACTACATCTTAAAGGACATTTTGTTTCTGTCTTGTCATTTCTAGCATTCCACTTAGGGGCTCGGGTGATGTGCATGGCTACCTGTAGAGGAACACACATTAAAAATGAAGATGGTGCAGAACAGAGCTAATCAAAGGTTCTAAAAAGAAATCAGGATAATATTGCACCTCAAGTGACTAGAGGATGTAAGAGTGCCACACGTTCCATGTCGATTTTCAATTCTGTAAAACTGTTCAAATGAGAATGAGGGCGAGAACAGCTGCCCATTTTGAAACAAGGAATATTTACTCAGCATAGAAACCTCTTAGTTAAAAATTACTAAAAAGTCTGTCAGCACTGGGCAGCCCTCTTCCTGACCCATGGCTACAAGAAGTATTTGCTGAAAAGGCAGCTCATTTTTTAAACAGCTTATTAGTTATTTCCTAACAGAGGTTTTATCTCCCAGTACAAAACAGTGTGAATTTTTTTCAAGTTTGGTAATAAGGTTTTCTGGAGAACTCTGCCCAAAAGTGTTTTTGTGTTCTGATGGTAATAGAGTAATGTAGGTCAAGGAAGAGCCCGTAATTTCTGCTGCTGTTTGAGTTTTTGATGATGTTCTTCAGCTGTTTTGGTTTTTTGCTTGATTGTTTTGGGGGTTTGTGGGGCTGGTTTTTTTTTTTTTTTGGTTTGTTTTTGGTTGAATACAGGTTTATACAAGGTGATCCGCTGTTTGGTGTGACTACTCTTGAGAAAAAAGTGACCTGATTTGACAAGTGACTTGGTTTGGTTGTTTGTGAGCTCCTTTCAGCCCTTCTTCCTTCTTCCCTTTCTGATTTTGCCACCCTCTGTGGGCACAGATATACAAATACATGTCAGCAAGAAACATTGGAACAGCTGCTTTATGGACCAGTGAGAAATTCTTTAAGGGTTATTTTTAGAGAAGCCCTCACAACAGATCAGCTTATTGACTCAGAAAGATATCATTAATCAATATACAACTCTGAGAGTCTCTTGGAGGCCACTGTTTGATTTGACATTGACTCAACCTTCTTCTTATCAACAATCACTTCCTCCCTCTTCATTTGGTCCCTCTTGGTTAGGTTGTCAATATACAGTACTTGGAGACTTCCTTAATCAAATGCAGTGTGAGCATTATAATGAAGATTTCTGTTTCATAGGTAAAAGTCATGAATATTTTTAGTCGCAACTATACCTGGCCCTATGTGAAATAACACAAATTTTAAGACAAGATTCCTATATTCTAAAAGCTGTATATGAAGCTAAAAACAGTGAAACAATGCAGTCAGAAAATATGAAATAAAAATATGCAGAAACATTAAAGGAAAAAATATAGTAGTATGGCATTTAATAGAAAACTATATGTTCCAAGAACACAGATATAAATGAAGATTAGTATAGTCTTATTTATTGTTTAAAGATTTATTTATTTATTTGTTTGTTTGTTTATTTATTTGAGAGATAGAGAGTGAGCACAAGTAGGGGGAGAAACAGAAGGAGAGAGAGAGAGAGACAGGAGAGAGAGAGAGAGAGAGAGAGAATCTCCAGCATTCTCCCTGCTGAGCACAGAGCCTGACTCAGGGCTCAATCTCATAACCCTGATGAGTTCATGACCTAAGCCAAAATCAAGAGTTAGTTGATTAACCAACTGAGCCACCGCAGTGCCCTAAGGATTCAATTTTTAAAAGTAATCTCTATACCCAACACAGGACTTGAACCCATAGCCCCGAGACCAAGAGTTGCATGCTCCAGTGACTGAGCCAGCGGCACCTGGCTGGGTCAGTTGGTATAATATGTGACTCTAGATCTTGGGGTGATGAATTTGAGCCCCACACTGGGTGTAGAGATTACTTATAAAAAGAGTTAGATGGGCATTGTTTTAAAAGACTTCAAATAATAGGACAGATGAGCTGAGATTAAAACCAATGCTAAGATGACAAAGAAAAATAAATTTGAAAGATTCCCCAAAAGCAGTGAAGAAAATCTCTCTGAAATAGTGAGTCTGCCTTGATTAATAACTATAAAAGATATGTATGCAATTTCCAAAAATAATTTAATCATATAATAAATAGGTATTTTTGAAAGGAAAATATAAAATGCAAAAAGAAGAGGAAAAGAAGAAATAAAATGACAATCTCAAAAGAGAAGGATAGGATTACATATTTTTCCTTGGAGTTCTGTGTAGTTTGCAAACACAGAGAAATTATTAGTCAGATTGGCTGGGTTACACAGCAGTGACAAATTCCCAAATTTCAGAGGCTTAACAGAACAAAGGTTTGTTTCTAATTTGCATCATATGTCTAATGCAGGTTGGCAGGCCTTCTGCTTCCCATAGTCAGAGTCCCAGTCTGTGGGAGGCTCCACCGTATTATAGCTAAAGTCTTTGAAACACATGTCCTCCAAGTTTGCTGGAGTTGATTAAGAGAAGACAGGAGGCTCGTGCAGGATGTTTATAAGATCCAGGCATATAAGTGGTTTATGTTACTTCTGCCACATGGTCCCAAATTTACTGCAAAATAAATTGACAAATATAGTCTTTCTAAATGCCCAGGAGAAGTAAAATGAAATAAAGATTTGGAACAATACAGACTTGTTTCTGTCTCCTCCCACACTTCCAGTTTTGAACAAAATTTGAATCATGATGTTTTACAGTTTAGCTTTATTTGAATTAATGAATTATGAATATATGTTTCCAATGTGTGCAGAATATTTCATCATGTAAATATTACACCCTTTACACAATGTATTTTTTTTTTGCTGTTGTAAATTGAAATACATTATTTTGTATGTAATGTGTAGCAGTAAAGTTGTGGTTAAGAGTGGAGCTTTTCTGTCAGAAGACCTATATTTGAATCTATGACCCCTTTCCTTACCAGCTATATGACTGGAGGAGATTCTTTAAGCAAGTTATGCATATTCAATGATTTATTAGATGGAAACAATAATGTCTTTCTCATTTACTACCTTGAAGACTAAATAAGATAATAGGAAGTTCTTAGTTCACAGCTCACTCAATATTAAGAGTATAAGCCCAGAATAAATGACCATATTCGAGGCCTTTATGATGATATTGGTGATGGCCTGTGTTACTGCATAGAGTTCTTACATGGACACAAGCATACGAGTTGAGAAGAAATTTTCTGTAACAAAGCAGGTTACAGGCTTACATGAATTTTGCACAATTTAATCCTGAACAGAAGGATCATCTATATTGCCAATGCTACCTAAGTACCTTTTTCGGATGAGGTCACTTTTGAATGGAACCTGAATGGTTTCAAAACTATGGAACAGTACCATATTTTTATATAGGGATCACCCTGCACTGTTCCTCCATAGCTAGCTCCTGCTCTGTGAGAGAAGATGTATGCCATCTGGTGCTATAAAACAAAAAAATAAACAACCCAGCCCTGAATCACAAAGACATCTGTAAGGATGTTTATCATAGCAGTATTTATAATTACAAAACATGGATATTATGTAAACAATTATCATTGGTGGTAAATTAAATTATGAAATTTTATAATTGAATATAATATAGGCATGCAAAAGGAAAATGTAGCTTGTAACTATCCATTTATATAGAAAGATTTCCACAATGTATTGTTTTCTGTGTCTCCTCTGTATGGTTCCTCTATTCTTCCTTTAGTGCCTTCCTTTGCATAAAGTGAATATTTTCTATTGTAGTCCCCACACATCCCCACAATATTTGGGCTTGTCAGTCCTTGTTCATGTGAACCATTCTAATAGGTGTGTAGTGGTTTCACATTGTAGGTTTTTTTTAATGTTTTTATTATTGAAGTATAGTTGACATAGGATGTTATATTAGTTCCAGGTGTGCAACATACTGATTTACAGTTGTATACATTATGCAATGCTTACCACAGTGTAGTTATCATCTATCACCATAAAATGTTATTACAATGATATTAACTGTATTCTCTATGCTATACTTTTCACCCCCATGATTTTAATTTACTTTATCACATTGTAGTTTTAATTTGCATTTCCCTAATACACTAATATTTAACATTTCCATATGCAAATATACATGTACATACATATATATTATTATTGAGCTATGTATATCCTTTTGTCTATTTTAGTATTGGACTGTTTGGTTTTTGATCAGTGAGTTTTGAAAATTATATATTCCAGATAGTAGTTATTTATCAAAAATATAATTTACTCATATTTTCTTCCAGGATAAAATTTGTTTTTACATTCTCTTATCAGTGTCTTTTGAGGAGAAATTTTTGTTCTTTTAAAGTATAATTTTTATGTGTCATTTTATGAAATATGCTTTTGATATCATATTCAAGAGACATTTGCCTAAGCCAAGGCTAGAAAATTTTTTTAACACATTTATAGTTTTAGGATTTACATTTACGTTTATAATCTTTTTTGATTTAATTTTTATATATAGTATAAACTTAGATTGTAGTTCTTTTTCTTTTTTTGCATATGCAATGTCCAAAGATCTAGTACCATTTATGGATGACTACTATCCTTTCTCCACTAAATTGTCCTTGAATATTTGTCAAAAAGCAGTTACCAGAGTGTGGGCCATTTCTGAAGACTTTAGTCTGTTCCATTTATCTGTTTGTTGCTTTTTTTGTTTTGTTTTGTTTTCTGTTTTGTTACTTTGTTTCATTTTGATTTGTGTATGTGTGTGTGTTTATTTTGCTGCTAGCACGCTATCTTAATTCTGTAGCTTTATAATGCAATCAAAGAATGTTAGCCCTACAATTCTATTTTTTTTTTTTTTTTAGTTGTTTTGGTTACTCTAAGTCCTGTGCCTTTCCCAGTGAATTTTAGAATAAGTTTGTGAGTTTCCGTTAGGAAAGCCTGATGACATTTTGTTTGGCAGGTGTTGAATCTATAGATCAAATTGGGAATAATTGAAATTTTAATAATATTTACTCTTCCAAACATGGACAAAGTATATCATTCTAATTATTTAATTCTTCTTTCATTTCTTACAGCAATATAGTTTTTGTGTGTAGATCTTTTGTATCTCTTGTCAGATTTATCTCTAAGACTTTCATATTTTGATGCCAATACAGATATTATTTCATTGTTTTTGCTAGTATATACCGATGCAGTCTTTAAAAAAAATATTGATCTTATATCCTGCAATTTTGCAAAATCACTTATATATACTTTAACATTTTTATCAAATTTTCAACATAGGCTTTCATATCATCTGAAAATAAAAATCATTTTTACTTATTTTTTTCTGCTTTATAACACTGGCTAGAACCTCTAGTAAAATATGTAATGGAAATGGTAAGATTGGATACCTTATCTTGTTACTGATCTTAGTTTGGAAGCATTCAGTCCTTTATCATTACTATTGGATTAACTATGGATTTTTGTAGGCATATTTTTCCAGGTTGAAGAAATTTCCTGCAATTTCTGATTTGGTAAGAGTTATCATCGAGAACGGATGTTGGATTTTGTCAAATGTTATTTCTATATCTGTCAAGATGTTCATATACTTTGGTTCTTTTTATCAGACTTGTGTTTCTGAAATAAAATACTTTTAATAAATTTTTAGATTTGATTTTATAAAATTCTATTAATTTTTTCCACCTATAATTATTAGTGATATGGGTCTGTAGCTGTCTCTTCATGTCATACCTTTGTGCAGTTTTGGTATCAAAATAATGATAGCCCCATAAAGTGAATTGGAAAATATTCCTTTATAATTTTCCTGGAAAAATTTGTGTAGAATATTTCATTATTTCCACCTTAAATGTTTTGTAGAATTAACCAGTGAAGCCTAGCATTATAAATTCATTTCTTTAATGGGTATAGGGCTCTTCAGATTATTTTTGGGTGAGTTTTGGTACTTTGTGTCATCCAAACAATGTCTTATTTCTCTAAATTGTCAAATTTTGGCTATATTCCCTTATTATCTTTTCAATACCTGTAGAAATTATAGCGATGCCATCTCTCATTCATGAAATTGGTGATTTCAGTTGTCTCTTTTTATTCTGATTAGTCTACCTAAAAGTTTATCAAGTTTATTGATCATGTAGAAAAAACAAGCTTCTGGTTTCACAAATTTTCTCATTTGTTTTCTATTTCATTTATTTCCATTTTTATCCTTTATAATTCATTTTTTTCTGCTTACTTGATTTGCCCTTCTTTTTCTAAATTCTTAAGTTAGAAGTTGAGATCTTTTTTTAAAGGCTATTAATCTTTTTGGACTTTTTAATGGACTTTTAGTTCTTTAAATCGACTACCCCAAATCTTTGATATGGTTTGTTTTTATTTTTATTAAATCCAAAATATTTTCTAATTTCCCTTTTAACATTTGCTCTGACCCACAGTGTATTTAAAAGAGTTTCTGGTTTCCCACATATTTGGAGTTTTTCTGAGTTTACCTCCAATATTTGTTATTTTGAAAATTTAGTTCATATTTAAATAATATTTGTATGACTTGAATACTTTTAAGTTGACTGAGGCTCATTTTTAGGTTCAATATGTAGTCTCTTTTGGCACATATTTCATGTGGCACTTGAAAAAAACCTATATTTTGCTGTTGCTGTATAGAGTATTCCATAAAGTTCATTAGTTGTTATCTGTTTTCAATTGTTTTATAACTTTACTGATTTTCTTTCTACTTATTTTTTAAATTGACAGAGTTGTATTGCGATCTTTGACTGTAGATGTGGGTTTGTCTATTTGTCCTTGCTATTTTATTAATTTTTGCTTCACATATTTTGAATTTCTCTTATTAGGTATGTAACATTTATCACAGTTATATCTTCTTAGTGCATTGAAACTTTATCCGTATCAGGAAAAAAAGCAATTTTATCACTGATAATATTCTTTGCCTGAAATATAATTTGTTTTATAGTAAACAGCTATTCCAATTGTCTTTTGAGTAGTGTTGGCATTGTATATTTTTGTCATTATTTTACTTGACATTTCTATCTTTAAAATTGTATCTTTATATTTGAAGTATCTTTCTTATACACAGCCTTCAGTTGAGTATTGCTTTTGTTTTTATCTAACTGTATAATCTCATCCTTTTTTGGGAGGATATTCAGAACATTTACATTTAGTATGATTATTGATATAGTAAGGTGTAGGCCTATCATCAATCTGTTTACTCTCGATATGTCCCATCTATTCTTTTCTCCTCATATTATTTTTTTCCTGCCAACTATTGGATCAATTGAATGTATTTTGTAATTCAAATTTATCTCCTTTGTCGATGTATTAACTAAAACTCATTGCTTTGTTATTTTAGTGATTGTTTTAGTGTATATAGATTACATTTCAACTTACCACAGTTTACCAATATTATTTATTTTCTGTCTAAAGAACTTCTGTACTATTTTTTGTAGTGCATATCTGGTAATAAGGAATTCTTTCAGCTTCTTTGTATCTGAAAATGTCTTTATTTCACCTTTGTTTCTGAAAAATTTTTCACTAGATAGATTTCTAAATTATCTCCGTCTCCTTCCACAACACCCAGGATTTTTTAAATGTTGCTCAACTGTTATTTGGGGTGCAGGTTTTTTCCATCTAGAAGTCTTCAGTCATCATTATATTTATTCCATTGTAAGTAGATTGTCTTTTAGAATTTCTTTCTATTACTGGTTTTAAACAATTTGATTAAGATGTGGCTTGTTATAGTTTTCTTCATCTCTTGTGCTTGAGGTCCATTGTTATTTTTAGATCTGAGGATTTATAGTTTTCAATAAATTTGGAGAAATGTAGTCATTATTTTTCAAGTTTTCTTTGCTCTCTCATACTCTTTCACATTTGTTGGGTCACTTGCAATTGCCTCAGAGTTCTCTTTCTGGTTTTTGTTGTTGTTTGCTTGTTTTTTGTTTTGTTTCTGCTATTGTCAATTTTTTGCTTCCTTCAGTGTTTGATTTCAGATCATTTTTATCACTATGCTTTCATGTTTTCCTGTTGTTGTTGTTGTTGTTGTTGTTGTTGTTTTAATGTAACATCTTCTCTGTCATTGAACCCGTCTAGGCTATTTTAAAATCTCACACATTGAAGTTTTTATCTTCAGGATTCGCATTTCTTAATATCTTCTATGTTTGCACCCAATTTTTGAATATATGGAAGAAAATTTAAATAACTAATAAACTCGTGTATAGATTGTAAAATCTGTGTCTGTTCTGGTTCAATTTAATTAACTACTTTAATACATGAGCCATATTTTTTTGTAATTTTGTACTTTTTTAGTAATTTATATTTGAGTGTGAGACTGTGAACTTTATTTTGTTGGGGTTGGTTTTTCTGTTTGTTAGTTTCCCTATAAATATTACTTAGCTTTATTCTGGGATGTAGTTAAGTTACTTGAAAATATTTTGATCTTCAGGTGTAATGGTTTTAAGATTCTTTAGATGGACTAGAGCAGTGCTCAGCCTTGGGGTAATTATTCCTCAGTACTGTGGCATCGTTCTCTTTGCTCTACTGAGTGCCCCATGAATCATGGAAACATCACTACTCACAGCTCTGTGTGATGATTCCTTTCAGTTGGTTCTCTCTCCAGCCCAGGTAGTTTCCTCTCATGCATTCACTGATCAGCATTCAGCTAAATACCTGAAGGAACTCTGCAGACTTCTGGAGTTTTCTTTGTGTTGGCCTCTGTTACTCTGTCCTGTTAATTGGAGTCACCACCTAACCTCTCTTAGAATCTTAACTCTATCTCTCCAACTTAGTCCTCCTCTGAGCATTGCCTGGGTTCCCTTTCTTTGCTCTGCATCCCAGAAATTCAATAAGTTTCAGTAGTTGATATGGTCTGAATGTTTGTATCCTCTAAAATTTATATGTTAAAATCTTAATGCACTAAGTGATAATAATAGGGGTACATCTTTGGAAAGTGAGAGATCATGTCGACAGAGCCCTCATGAATATAATTAGTGTCTCATAAAAGAAGCTTAAGAGTAGTACTTCCTTGTCCCTTCTGCCATGTGAAAGTACAATGAAAAGTCTGCTATCTGGAATAGGGTCCTCACTTGACATGGCTAGCATCCTGATCTTGGACTTCCAGCCTCCAAAACTGTGAAAAATAAATTTCTACTTTTTTGTAAGCTACCCAGTCTGTAATATTTTGTTATAGCAGCCTTAACAGTTAAGACATTAGTCACAAGCCTTACTTCACTTGTTTCTCATCTTTCAAGGATTACTTACATTGATTGCCTGATATCTAGTGTCTTAAAATTTTTGTTTCACATATTTTGTCAGTTTTTTATTGTTTCTGTAGAGATTGCAAATGCATTCCTTGTTAGTCCATTCTATTCAGAAGTGAAAATCTTATTTATTTGTAATTACGTTAGAAAGTTTGTAAAAATCAAAACACTATGGATTAATATAGTAGAAGTCTCCTTTTAATACTCTGTAATGTCAGTTCCCTTCTCAGAAATAACCACTGTTTTGTATCTTTAAGACTATTTTCCATACATCTTAACATATATATCTTCAAATAGAATAAGATATTTCATGTCAGCATTTTCACAACAAACAATGCCATATCTTTCATATTGTTCAGAAAACTGCTTTTTTCAACCAGTGATGTGAGACATTTCCATTCCCATACATAGAAGTCAATCTAATTCTTTTGAATTTCTTTGTAATGGAAAAATAGTCTGTTTAATCATTTCCACATTGATTAAGACTTGGGTTTTTTCCATTTTTTTTTTCCCTCTACTGAAATGGTAGGTCCAATGAGTAGCCTTATATATTCCTCTTTGTGCAGTTGTACAAATATTTCTCTAAGACATAATACAAATAGAGTATCTAAGCTAAAAGGTAAGCACATTTTAAAATCTGATAGATAGTGTCAAGTTTCCCTCTAGAATGCTTCACAATGAAATTGTGTATATTAAAGAACCTCTTCTCAACTCTTGTTAATATGTAACATTTTAAAATGTAATCAATCAGATAAATGTAAAATGTTTTAATATGGTTTAATTTTATTTTAATTTCTGTAATTATTGGGAAGATCAAACATATTTTTATATATCACCTATTATATTTTCTTTCCTGTGAAACACTTATAGTAGCTCAATGTATAAATACTTTGTGAGTGGTTTGTGTATGTGTGTGTTTATAAACTTTTGTAATCAACAAAATGTCTCATTTTGGAGGGGAAAATGGGAAAATACCATTTCCCATTTCTCATTCCACCTCTGCATCTTTGATAAACTACTCTCTCACCATGGCCAAGTCCAGAGAACTGACCCTCCTTTTGTTCCAGTCACATACAGCTTTTATTCTATATATTGTATTTTTAGGATTATTATTATCTTTCACAATAAACTGTAATAACAACGTTATTAGTTTTTTTTCTGCATGTTAATTTTGGATAGATATTAGATATTGTGTTTAATCTGGAAATTTCAACCATCCTAAAAGCTGTTTTTATGGCCACTTAGTCTGAATTAGAAATGTGGTAAGAGAAGCTCTGGAATGCAGATTATATTTTATATTTTTCCTTTGCAAATAGCAGAGCCATGGCTATAGATGGGCTTATACAACTTGCTTAGAGTTATATAGGAATTTGTTATCTGAGACCCTGCTTCTGAGAATGTAGGTAAGACTATGTCAATTTATCAAGGAAGAAATACAAAATCTTACTTTCTAATTATATTGTAACTCTCATAAATTTATGTAGGGTAATCTGCAGCAAGTTTGAGGCAAAGTCATAATACAAGTGAAAACTCTTAACTGGTTAGGTCTGACTGGTTATATGAACATAAAAATAGTTTGTTTCAATTTCTTTGAACTGACAAGATACATATTATATGATTCTTTGAGTGACTCTTTTTTTTTTTTTCATTCACTATAACCATTGGCCTTTTCATATGGATTTTCCTGGTGAGCTCCTTGAGAGTGGAAGACTTTTCATTACTCTTTGAATCCCTCTCAGCCTTTAGCATAGTGCCTCTAGGCACACTATGCTCAGGAAAATGTTGATTATTATTAAAGAATAGTATTAAAGTTGCTACTTATATTGACAATAAAAATAATAGTGATAATAATAACTAGAATTGAGTTCATGTTAAATATTAGGCAGTGCCCTAACTGCTAATCCATTGCTTTTTCTTATCTATTTATTATTTTTTTAAAATATTTATTTATTTATTTGAGAGAGAGCAAGAGCAAGCAGAGGGAGAAGGGGAGGGAGAGAAAGAATCTCAAGCAGATTCACTACTGAGCAGGGAGCCTGATGTGCAACTGAGTCCCATGACCCTGAGATCATGACCTGAGCTGAAATCAAGAGTCTGATGCTTAACTGACTGAAGCCACCCAGGTGCCTCAGTTCACTCCTTTCTAAAAGTGAGGAAACTGAGGCACATAAAGGTAAGGCAGAGGTTGGGCCTAGATTCTCACTCACGTGTGCTGACACAGAATATTGGACCCCAGTTGCTGTGCTATGTAAGTCAGCCAAAGTGTATAATTTTATAAAACACTGCTTTGTTTAAAAATCTGTCTCCTTCTACTAGGCCTCATGATCATTGATGTCAGGTATCTGGTTTTGTTTTGTTTTGTTTTTTGTTCTTCCAGGCTATAGCACAGTGTTCCTGGCACAGAGGAAGCTCTCAATAAATGGTATTAAAGTAGTGATTGGATGAATGTCATGTCCCTCCACCAGAACCTTCCAGAAAAATGTATAAAATTGTTATGCCTTTTATGGCTCTCAGAATGCATATTTCTGGGGCACCTGAGTGGCTCAGTTGATTAAGCGATTAAGCATCTGCCTTCAGCTCACATCATGATTTCAGAGTCCCAGGATCAAACTCCATATCAGGCTCTTTGCCTGGTGGGGAGTCTACTTCTCCCTCTTCCTTTGTTCCTTGCCCCTCCTTTCACATGCTCTCTCTCTTGCTCACTCTCAGATAAATAAAATATTTTTAAAAAGAATGAATATTTCTATATGCATTAAGTACTATATGAATGTTAATTGATGATACTACTAAAGTTAATAATATTTTTTCTCCACATAGTCATAAAAGTGGGTAGTTGTATTAGTCAGCCATTACCACATAATAAACATTACCAAAGCTTGATGATTTACAATAACAACCATTTATTCCTTATTTCTTGTCTGTTGGCTTTCTTAGCTAGAGTGGGCCACAAGGTGGTAGTTGAATCCAAATATGTTTCTGTATCTCTCATCTTCCTTGGGCCAGAGCATGTAATGGGGCAGACTCTTTTAAAAGAGATCATAGAGTTACAAGAAGACAAGTATATCACCAGCATTATTGGCTAAAGCAAGACACATAACTAAGCCCAAAGTCAAAGTGGAAGCTGAACACCCCATCTCCAGTGGGATAACTGCAGAGTTCTATGAAACAGAGCATGGATTCTGACAGTGGTAAATAATGGAGTCAATAATTCAGTCTATCACATTTGTACTGACCAAGCAAGTGATATAGAAAAACATTTAGAAACATCAACAGCAAAATTTTGATTAAGCCCTTAAACAAATGTAGTAGAAGTCTGAGGCAAAATCCAAGCTAATTTTTATTTAATCACAGTTTACTTCCACCCTTCCAACAAATGTAGATAATATTACAGTCATTTCTAGAGTAATCAACTGTGGTATCCCAAACAGAAGATTATAACATCAGCTGGAAACTGAGCAGCAGGACAGTTGAAGGCTTAAAAAAATTCTCAGACTCAAGTGATACTTCGCAATAAGGAGAGAGGGTAGAGGTACGAAATTTAAAAATTAGCATCACAAACAGAATTGTATCCCAACAGAAGCCTAGGTTTGTCATTAGAGGAAGCACCAGAGAGAATCTGAATAGCAGAAAATGAAACATGAAGTAAATGTGACTGGCCATGAACAGTAAACACTGAAAGGTATCTATAAAAATAATGAACTAGTAAGTCTAGGAAATTAAAACAGAGAAAACAAAAATTTCCTTTTGCTTCACACCAAGAGCATTATCTTGTATGTTTCTCTTAAAGCTTCTTACGCTTATGGCACAAATGGTATGGAACAATGTAGGAGTGATTATTCCCACGTTTCAGTCTTTGAGAATGAGAAATGGGTTGTTCACATCCAGGCTCTGTACTCATTTGCAGATTCACAGGTGGGTATGGCTCATTCTTCTTGAAACTGCCCCAGAGCATCATATTGCTCTGTCAATGGCTGGGTCCAAATGAGGATCAGAGAGCAAAGCTGAGACATAAACTTGTACATAAACAGAACACTTCATACTCTACTTAAAGATAAAAATGAAAAGGGGAAATGCCTCATGAAGTAGCAATCCTTCTGCAATAGCTTAACATTTCCCTGTAACTTTTCTGTGTTTTTCAAGCAATTTTCTTTATTTTCCCTTACATGAAATGACATAGACCTGCAATTTCTCACCCCTTGGTGTAAATTGTGTGTCATTTTCTAGTCTCTCAGGCATTTACTGTTTTATATCTGTATAAATGTGTGTATACTTATGTATACACACAGACAAGACAAAAATATGAACATTGTCTTGACAAAATGTTCTTTATACCCAGTTTAACAGAAGGGACAATAGGTATGATCTTAAAAATACATTTTGATAAATATAAAAACAAGATACGATAACTTTTTCACAAGAGAAAATGTTCCTCAGTTCCCCATCCATACTACATCAAAGGTAAAGTTGCTATAAAATAATATTAAATTTATCAAAACGTGATGAATGTCAGACCAAAATCTCCCAAAATGTCCCTACTTCTCAGGCCAGGAATATATTAAATCTGTTCTTGTATTTCTAATGGAAAAGCAGATACAAATTCAAACACTAGAAGCTTTAGGATAATTTTAAAAAAAAAGGCTGTGGTATTAGTTTCTGAAAAATCAGATTACAATTATAGAAATCCATGGCATGTCAGGAGGTAGAGTGAATATTCAGACTTGACTGTTTTTCCAATATTACATAGAAATTATTCACATACTTCCCATCTCTTTCTTTTTGCACACATAAACCATGGGAGTTTTAGTGTATTGGTATATACCTAGTATAGATTGGCCCAAGAGCTAACAAGCTCAATGGAAAGTTACTACCTCCTACCCAAATCAATCACATAACACAGGGAAGAGGTTGGGCCTTAACCTTAGGAAATGCATCTGTCTTCCATATTCTACTTTCTTACATTCATCTCTTCATTCATTCAAATCTGTGCTTATTTAGTAAGTATTGTACAGGCCAGATATTCTGATAAATACAAATGATTAGATTAATGAGGAAAGGACACCACTGTTGAGAGACTCATAGTCTAAAGTAGAAAATAGCCATATAAACAGTTATAAGTTATAAGAAAATATCAGTTCTTATATACAGAGCACTGTGGAAGCAGGAAGAAAGCAGTTAGCTTTGTCAACAGTAGTCCAGAAAAGCTGCACATGTGCTAGATCATCAAGGATGAGCAGAAATCTGCCTACTACAGATAAAAATGGAGGATGTACCCAGGGAAAGAGCCTTTGCAAATTCACTGAGGCATTCTCTACCTGTTGTGCCTGCTGATGAGTAGCCTGTAGTGTAGATGTGATTTACAACACATCCACAGGGAGCTATTTTCATAGAAATGATCTCCTCTTATCTGTGCCCTAATAAGGCTATAAACAAGTAGAATAGAAAAGAACCTGAACTGGATGTACTGTTTTGCTCTGGGATGTCCAGGTGGCTTAAGTGGTTAAGTGTCATACTCTTGGTTTTGGCTTAGGTCGTGACCTCAAGGGTTGTAGGAGCCAGCCATTCAGTTGACTCCATGCACACACAGCAGGGAGTCTGCTTGAAGATTCTCTCCCTCTGTCCTTCCCCCTACCCTCATGTGCATTCTTTCTTTCTCTGTCTCTGTCTCTCTAAATAAATAAATAAATAAACAAACAAACAAATAAATAAATCTTTAAAAAAATATCTTCCTTCCTGCTAAAGTACATTTCTTTTGGAAACGTGATCATTCTTATCTTGGTTCAATTCAGTGTGCAATCAAGTAAAAATTTATTATAATTGATACAGGTAAAAATTTTCAGAAGCATATATAAGTAGATGATATTTGCAAACTTGCCAGTTTGAACTATATCTCATGACATTGTAGGGTTTGTGGGTTGGGGTTGGAAAGGAGCAAATTCTTTCTTACTTTTATTTTTTATTTATTTATTTTTTAAGATTTTTAGTTCTTTATTCATGAGAGAGAGAAAGAAAGAGAGAGAGAGAGAGAGAGAGAGAGAGGCAGAGACACAGGCAGAGGGATAAGCAGGCTCCATGCAGGGAGCCCGATGTGGGACTTGATCCCAGGTCTCCAGGATCAGGCCCTGGGTAGAAGGCAGTGCTAAACTGCTGAGCCACCCGGGTTGTACTCTTTCTTGCTTTTATTTTGTTTACTTTTTACTTATTTTTTTATTTTTTTATTTTTTTATTTTTACTTTTTTTTTCTTTCTTGCTTTTAAACAAAGTATTTATTTCATTGGAGATAGTGTCAATGGGGCCTTCTTAAGTAGTCTTCCAAAATATGAGTTCTCATTTATAGTAAAAGATCCCCTTAAAATTCTCCATATTCTCTATTTGTCATATGACTATATTTCCATTAAAACATAGAAATAGGTGGGTATGGCCATAATTCTGTCTGTTATCTTGGCCAATTCCCAGAAGAAGGATGAGAATCCCTTGTGTATCTCCCTAATCTCCTGGCAATTATTATCTTCTGTGGCCAAAGAACAAAGTTATTAAGCTATATATTTTTAAGGAACAGAAAGAAATAACCCTAGACTTGGTTGTGCCCTTTCCACTAGTTATTTTTGCCTTCCTAATCAAATACTATCCCCTTACCTATTTTCAATAAACACATTTCCTTCCTTTTTAATATTATCTTCCTGTATCCCATTTATTGTATTTATCCAACATTAAAATTTTCCCCTGTCATTTTGATACATAGCATTTTGCCTGCTTAAACAGTGAGAGACCACTCCTTTAACCAGACTTCCAGACTTGGCCTTACCTGTCAATGCTTTGACAAGTGTGACCCAAGCAGTTCAATTCAAGAGCACTGCAACTTCAACTCTCTATCATTTCTTCATCGTCTTAATTGGATATCATAATTGACAGTCATATGTGTGATTCCACAGATTACCAGCTATATGACCTTGATCAAGATCATCATGGCAGGAGTCCATCATGGAAGTCTACTTGCCATCTAATCAATTCTTTTCCACCACAACCCTTACTTTTCTTACCTTCACCCCCTAGAGATACTGCTTTTCTCTAAAACATAGCATAGTTCATTTTGATAGCCTTCTCACAAAATTTAGTCCTCCAGATTCAAAATCAATCTCTCTCTTTCTCTTGTTAGCTCTTTCTGTCCCCCTCTTTCAGTCCCTCCCTCCATTTCTATTTTATTTTTTATAATACACATTTTAAATTGTAGTGTTTATTCATATTGAATAATTGATTATGTACACATGTACAAATTTAGGTTGGCTTTCTATTTTTTTCTTGACCCTTTTTTTTTCTAAAAGGGTTTTGTTTTTTCAAGTTTGATACAGTTCCTACTACTCACTTTTTTCTCCTAACTCCTAGATGCTACAGCTTACTTTTGCTATTGTTTTCCCTTATATCTGTCCATCAGCATTCACTGGTGCTGCCTATTTGATCTCTGTAGAGATTTGAGTTTATGACCCTTGGCATAGATTTATTTATAGCCACAGGCAAGATAGGATTTATTTCTAGAAAATTGAGGCCAAATAGTTAAGTAATTTTCCCAAAGTCATGTTACTCAAAGCCTAGTCTCTTAATTTAATTCAATATCTTTCTCTTATACCAGTGTTTCTCATTCTTGAATGTGCCTCAGAGATACTAGGAGATCTTGGTAAACATATCGTTAGACCCTATCCCAGAGTTTTTTATTTACTATGTCTTGATTTGAGCCAACAAATTTGTATTTCTAGCAAATATCTAGTTGATGCTGGTTGGGGGACCACACCTTGAGAATCATTATGCTTTGGCATTATGTTTTTTTTTAAATATATTTCCAAAGTCTTTTCAGCTTACCTTTATAATTAGATGAAGAATATTTACTGTCTTCCTTTCAAGATTACTGTGAGTTTTAAATCATTGTAAACTGCAAAAAAAAAAAAAAGTACAAAATAAATATAAAGCTTGTTTCCTTCACTAGGGCATATGCTCCACGAAAGTTGGAGCATGTCTTGTTCATCTCAATATTTTGTTTTTGGTAAATAGTGAGCACTCTATAATATTTTGAATAAGTTAGTGAATAAAATGTAAGATTTAGGGCTTGGTTAAAATTAAATAGAAAAAGAGAGAAGGTAGAAGTAGAGACCTGGTTCCTACCAATCAATGACTATTTAAATTCAAGAAAATAATTCCCGAGGAATGTCTATGCTTCTCTGATTTATTTGGTAGCTTAGTCATGCTTGTGTTAAGAATGCAAAAGGAAGCAGTGTATCATTTGCTGATAGTGCTTGTTGTAATAGTTTCTCTTCTGGGTAGGAAGAGTTTCTACATAAACATTCAAAGGATTGTAATCACTATCCAGAGACCGAATCCTCTGCCCTGACAGTTGGAAAATGACTCCATGCACTGACAGCCCCACAGGATGGGAAATGCAATAGCTCTGCTACTACTGTGTAATGTTGCTAAGCTTAATTGACTGCACCCATAAATAGTGAGAGAAAGTGAGAGTGTGAAATCTATACTACTCTTAAATTATTGTGTGGTACCAACTTCTGGACCTCTGTGAGAATCTCTTGTGAGATAAGCCATGAATTGTTTGGATTTTAGATTTTATTGTCATCCATACTCAGTTTTATTCAATGTTTTTTCTTTTTGCTAAGTCTTTTGTTCTTATTTTCTCAAACATATTTTCCTTTTTTTAAATTTACCTTTGTATCTTTATGCAAAGCCACTCTTATTCGTCTTTTCTCACCTCTCCTTCTTACTGGATTCTTTGCTCAGTGTTCAAACATTAATAATGAAGACACTACTCTCATCTTTTCATTCCTTTCCACATATAGTACTGTTACTCTAATTTGCCCTGAAGCTTTTCAGATATGTTGTCTATCAAGGCTGCCACACTTTTACCATCATAATTATATTACTATTCATTTTATTTCTGTACCCATGACTCAAAAAACAGCTCTGTTAAGCACATCAATAATACCCATTTTAGAAATCCAAAGAACGCTTCTCAATCTTCACCTTACTGAACCTCTCACGACAATGTATCCCCTTCTTGAAAACTTTATCTTGGCTTCCATATTATTACAATTCTGTGGCTTTGTTCATTCCTCTCTGACCACTTCTTTTCAGTGTCCTTTACAAGGTACTCACTCTGCCTCACTCAAAACATCAGAGTTCTGCTCTTCTTTTGCTTATTGTCTTTCCTTAAGTGATCTTCTGCACTCATGATCCAAATGCTAAAATTCACTACTTCCTATTACTCCTCTCTGCCTCTCATCTAATAGCTAGGTTTATAAATTCATTGTCTTCTGGGGAGCTCTACTTGAATGTCTCTCACATATCCCCAGTTTGAAATGTCCAAAGTTCTACTCTTCAATTTCCGTCTTCTCACTTCGCCAAGTGAGAAGAGATTTTTTTTTAAGTGAGAAGAGATTTCGATATTTTCTCTCTCTCTCCCCTGCTGTAACTAACTCACAAATCATGCCAACATCTATATCCCCTCTATCCATTCATCTTCAGCTACACTGTACACTCTTTTGTCTGATTCATCATCATTGCTGTCTCTGAAACTTTACCCCTTTTAGTCATCTGCCTGAAATGCTCTTCTCTCCAGATAATTCCTATTGATATACAACTCTTAATTTAAATATCATTTCCTCAGAGACCTTCCCAGACCCTTAAATTCCACTGGTACATTCTCAGAGCATTTATCCAAGTCTTTGGAGCAGTTACTATATGAATGCAGTATCCTTGATTGTTTTTATTTTTAATTATTGTATCACCAGGATATAGCTCAGAATGTTAGGCCCTGAGTAAATATCTGTTGAGTAAAAGATATCCCTTAAAATTTTTCTTCTCACTAGATTTTTTCTTTCTAGCTCCCATCTCCTTTTACTATTTATCTCAGATTGATTCCTAACTCCCTCCTTCCCTCCCTTCCCCTCTTCCTTCTTGTCTTCTTGCCTTCCTTTTTTGCCATCTTTGTTCTTTCATGGAAAATATGGACTTGCCAGTTAAAACTAAATGTTCCTACCTACTTATCTAAAGTTCATTCTTATTTAAGGTAAGACAAGTAGTTTAATTCAGATAAATATATGCCCAATAGCAAATTTTCATTTCTGTTTATTCTCTCTCTCACTCACTCACCCTGAAATTTAACTTTGTAAACCTAAACATTTTGAAAGCGAGAACTCCTGGGTAACCAAGATACATGATTATGTCTTAAATACCCAAGACTAACTCTCTATATTGATTCATTGAATCTTTTGTGTATTCATTCATTTAATCATTTATGCATTTATCTAACCAATTATACAGATCCTACTGTGTATTGTGCACTTTTTTTTTGAGAGAGAGCATGTGAGTTGGGAAAGGAGGAACAAAAGGAAAGAGAGAGAGAGAGAGAGAGAGAGAATCTTAAGCAGGTTGCATGACCAGTGCAGAGCCCAAAGCAGAGCTTGAGCTCACAACTCTGAGATCATGACCTAAGCTGATATCAAGAGTCAGAAACTTAACTGACTGAGCTGCCCAGGAGCCCCTATTATGCACTTTTATAGCCTAAATCTCAGGTCCCCCATTTATTTGCTGAGTTGTCTCTGTGACAAATAAATTATTCATTCTTCAGTTTCCTCATCTCCTAAAATGGGTAAAAATAGTAACTAACTTATAAGGATATTATGAGTTATTACATACAGAAGTGTCTAACACATACTAAACTCCATGTAATGATTAGCTAACATTATTTTAAACATCACCATTAATTAATCATTACTTTTTCAAGCACTGTGTTACATATTATTGAACAAAATAAATTGCATACCTTCACATAATTTACATTCTAGTGCAGGGCTCTTTGACTGAATCTGGCCCACTAACCAGATTTGGAGCCAACATTTTAACGGAATACAGCTAGGTCATTTCTTTATCATTTGTCTAAAACTACTTCATGCTGCAACAGAGACTTTGAATAGTTGCTATAGAGATCATATGCCCTGCAAAGTAGGGAAAATTTACTGTTTTTCTCTTCACAGAAAGTTTGTTGACCTTTGTTCTGATTTAGACACCCTTTCTTTAGGAGATAGCCTAAGTTATAGAAAATCCACTGGAGTCAAGAAAAACTGGATTAGCATTCCAATTTTTCCATTCCTACCACTGTCTTCTTGCATGGTTTTAGCTTGCCACTTCCCTAAGCGCCAGTTTCTCTCTTTCTTTTTTTTTTTTTTTTTAATTCTGAAATAAGTTCAATGTTTTTCCTGATGTATTCCTGCAAGATCAAATAATAAAATGGATATAGAGTATCTGGAATTGTTGGTGCTCAATAAAAAAAAATATTTTTTCCTTTTGGAGAATAAAGGATTTATTTTATACTGATATTATACATATTAACATTACAGCTTTAAAGCCAAATGAAACCATTATACATCAGAGGTCAAAATAATCATGGTCTGTATAAAACAAAGTTTGGTAAAAGAAAAATAGATTTTAACTGTAGTAAATGCAAACAAAAGATGTGTTAAACTCTACTTTCCGTTGTAGTTACACTTCTATTTTACCATTTCATCTCAGTTTAAGTATGTCATATTTAAGTTATAGGTTTAAACCCTTAGATGCTAATGATTTTCCACTTCTATTTAGGTTTCCAAGGTGCTTCTTGTGCAAAAAACAAGTGAAAATACTGTGTAAATGAAATTACTTAGAAAGGAGAACAATCATGTCTGTACGAGGGAAATAATTTGGTTTTTTTTGTTTGTTTGTTTTTTAAGGTGCCTCTTTACTAATAGCTCAAAACAATAAATCTATGAAGGTTTGTTTTTTCACAGTAGTTAACCAGTCAGTAATGTTGCCTACAAAACTCCAATTTAAAAAATGACCTTTTAAAGATGGCATATAAAATTAAATTTTAATGAGTGATAATAAATGGTGATACTTTTCACAGGAGGAAACACAATGCTTGCCTGGAGCCCTTGCTACATGTCATCCACTTTAGTGCTCTATTATTGTATCTTCCCTTTCATTATTTTCAAGGGAAGATGATGGGACAGCACACTTTGAAGAACTGAAAACAGTTTTAGTATTGTGCTTACCAAAGGCGATCTTCATTGCTAGCTAATTAGGCAGATGGCCCTCTATTGCTTTAGTGATGATTCTTTTGTAGAATGCTGTTCCATCCCTCCACAATGATAGTCTAAGGTGTTTAAACATTCCTTTGATTATGTGGCCTGATTGAAAAATAAATCTTCACGATTGGGAAAAAAAAAAAAAAAAAAAAGCTTTTTCACTTTACCAGACGGGGAACTCCACTGCAGTTCTGTAGCAAGAACAGAAAGGTCTTCACAATGGTCAGCTTTCAGGTGGAAAACACATTTGACAGCCAATCAAATTAAATCTAGGAAGAAGAAAGTTTAAGGACGAGGGGTCCCAACAAATGACTTGATGGCTTTCTTAAGAAAACAGGAATGATCACCAATGATTCTTAGACCAATATAAGCAGTCTTTTATTAATCCTCTAGGCCACTAGAGTTCATTGTCCCATTTACTAAATGAGAACAATTTATCATTAACGTTCAATAATCATGGCAAACATAATTATTAATTTATTGTTTCTGGCTTAAATTTCAAAATATTTTGAAGCTTTCTACTTTTTATGACGATGCTTTCTCTACCCTTTTTACCCTGAGGATCCTATTAGCAGAGAGCTGAGCAATTCAGTTTCATCCCAAATAAATTATGCCTTCATTCTTAAAATATAAGTACTGAAGGACTGTAAAGATTAGAAATCTGTTTGAAGCTCCCATCACTTGAAGTTTTTTTTTTTTTTTTTCCTTGATGCATAGAGCTTCTGGTGTTAACGTAAAACAACACATCTTTCTAAAAGTCCAGAGCCAAGTCACCTTAAAAGAACCCTGACCAGGACGGTGGAGGAAGTACAAAATGAAATACATTACCACGGAGGGCGGAGATGTTGGGTTCACCAGAACCTGTTTCTAAGACGGGCTGCTTGTGTATTACAGAGGGGGGAGGTGACTACCTAGTCAGCCTCCATTCAGAATGATTAAAAAACTGCAATTCCCAAGAAGCAGGAGGTGAATTCTCACTTCCCTCACCAAGGATCTGGGAATGAAATGACACCTTTAATTACGAAGGGCTGTTGGTACCACTCAGGTAACAGGCTGCTATAAATGAAAACCTTAATTGCCTCAGAATCAAGTATTTCATGTAAATGCATTTTCATCTTAAGTACAGTTGTTGGTGCCGTTTTCATTATTTTTCCCTGTCAGCATATGATAGAAGGAAGTGGTTGTGCCAACTTATTATACTGCTGTTTTACCGTCAATTGTGCCCAATGCCTCAAGAGCTAGTGTGTCTTTGCCAACTATAAATTGTTATCCCAACAGCAGTGGGGCCCCATGGGGGTGCTCAACTTTGACTTAAATAAAATTGCAATTAGAAAAGGAGGTGACTCTCCCATTTTTAACAAACCTTGATCTTTACTTATTTCTCAAATTCTATATCAAACTGCACTAGATATCAACCTTTTTTTCTGATTTATTATTTTTAAAGTATTCAAAATTGATACAAACCAGTTATCAGATACGCATGCTTGAATTTTTAAAATTAACTTTTCATGATCTGAGCATTTACTCAGCTATTTCTCTTTCACACCCTCCTCTTCCCTTAATGCTGAAAGATGAGAATATATATAGTTAACATGTGAAATTCCCATGACCTCATTTTTCTTATTTCATATTGAATTTGGCTGCCTGATTGTTTCCTCTAAGTTAATGTAGACATATTTAGAGATGAGATAATTACAGAACTAAGAGTAAATGGGTGAAGAGTGCTGACCTAAGTAAATAACAGGAAAGGGAAGATTTGTTCATGTATTATCTTTGCAATGTGGTTAAAGAAAACAAATTTTCTTTTAATTCCGAAGTGAAGTATAGATCAAAGAGCTACCTTTAACTAAAAGTTTAATGACAGATGGATTCTGAAGAAAAAGGGAGCAGTCTTGGTTTCCCAAACAGATGTGTGTTTATCTATTTTGGTTTATAACAAATAATGTGGATAGTTAATGACAGCAAACATTAAAACGATTTTCAGAAGAAACTTTGGAGGTGATGGATATGCGTATGATACAGATTGTGGTGATAGTTTCACAGGTACATACGTATCTTCACACTCATCAAGTTGAACACATTAAATATGTAAAGTTTTTTGTATGTCAATCATACCTCAATATAGTGTTTTTTTTATAAAAACAACAACAACTTAACAAAGATAAAAAAGTAAAGCTGCCTTTCAGCAGTTAATTTTTGAATTATATTCTAGATTAAATTATATAACTACTAGGCATACTAACAATAAGTGCTTCTTGCTTTTTCTTTCTTTAGAAATGAGGAGTAAATGAACACAGAAATTACTGGAAAGGAGGTCAGGGTAAGTCATATCATATTTATTTCTTTTGAAGTGTGCAGAATACATTGTGTAAAACTTGTTCAGGAACTCTCGGGGGCTCGTGTATCATATAAATTAGACAAATTGAGTTTTTCAAGGGAAATGAAATGCTTGCTATAGCTATGCAAGACAGAAAAACACCACTTGTCCATGACTTTTTGAGATCCTGTTTTCTGCATGGCAGCTACCTTACTGTTCCATATCGTTAAGTGTATCAGAGCCAAAGTGGCAAAAGAAACTCTGGATGAATTCCCATTTTAAAATTGTGAGTCTCATCTCTCTTTGTAGCTTTTTGGTTGTTGTTTTCATTTAATCTGGTATGGCAAAGGGAGTGCTCAAAATCACAGGACAGTACTAAGGTAGGCTTCTGAATGTGACTGACGTTCAAGGCCAGATACAAAACATCACAGACTAGAGTTGATTATAATCATGTTTCTGTATTTTTGCATCATTTAATTATTGCTTTTCTATGAAGTTTAAATGTATTTGCCTGTATGAAAGGATAGAGCATTGGTTATATTATCAATAAGCATGTAAAATCTGAAGCTGTGGGTATTCTTACTGATGACTTAAATGGTTTACTTAACTTCTGAATGTGTTATAGATAGATATGCAAAAAATCATTTTCTTCAAGTAGAGAATTAGGACAAAATGTCTTGAGAAATTTCCTGAAGTTACTATGAACAAAAATGAATAACAAACTCAGAACAAATAACATTTTCATGTGTAATAAATAATAATAAAACCAAGAGCTCCTTTAAAAGAAAGAAGATAAGAAGGGGAAAAAAGGAAGAAAGAAAGAAAAAAGGAAGAAAGAGAAGGTAAGGCAGAGGAAGGGAGGTAAGGAAGAAAGAAGGAAGTAAGAAAAATATGGCTATAGACTTATTTTTCTACTTGTACATTTAGGTCTAAATTCTGATAATGGTAGTCATTTGTCTTTGATCGTCGATGCCTTATTAAATCTTGCCAATTCAATGTTCCTCAGAACACTGAAGGTTTGTGCGTATTGGGTATTTTATAAAGGATAGAATTCTGAACCTTCCTTCCTCTTCAAATAACTCAGTTCTACATGGGCTTTGCATAGTGGGGTTCTCTCTAAAAATTGGTTTTAAGAAAGAAAGAAGTTATATAGAAATTTGCTGATATCAGTTAAATCCAGCTGGTGGGAACATGGGTGACTATAACATTGATTATTCTGCTTTTCTCTGTTTTTGAAATTTTTAAAAATTAAACATTAAGAATTCAAAAAATATGTTTTGAAATATCTATACATGTTTAAAAAATGTTTTTGAAATTTATTGCTGTGGCATGTCACCAACAGTTAACTGAGAATGAATGAATTTATCAACACTATGATCAAGTAGACTGCTTTCTTTATGATGAGAATTCTTGGTGGAAATGACAGTGATGGGAAAGTGTTATTATTGTTTCTTCCTTACAGCAGCCATATAGATAACGGCTGTCCATTTGTCTTGGACATCCCCCAATTTATGCTCAATTCTTATTTCAAAATAATAGTATTTTTAGATGGACAAGAGAACAATCAGAATAAGGACTATATATCTAAGGCTCTTTTATGGGAAGTGATAACCATGTGACTGACTTTAAGCCAGTGGTATATATTTGCAATATCAGGTGGTAGCTTAGAGAAAACCTTCCTCAAGAGACAGCTGCTTAATAATTTTGCCCTTGGCAAGAAGAACGTTCTATCTACAATGTAGAGAATACTCCACTGTCTTTGACATTGTCACATTTCACAGTCCTGAAATGTGGATGTGATATTTGGAATTCAATCTTAGACTATTAAATGTAAGCCATGACCTAGGGAGGGGAAAGACGAATATTTTGGGTTTACACAAGCTGAAAAAGAACAAACATCACCATTTTAATTGGTTTTCTAAAACAGTGATTTCAGCTAATATGTATATCAGGGTTTGCAAACTGTAGCCCCTATAACAATGTGACTCACAGACATTATTTTTTAAAAGGGGGGAGACATTTTACAAAATATTTAAATTTGGGTCTTCTCTTGAAAAAAAAGAAAAAGTAACTAAGAATACTGAGCACATGTTCTCACATGGCCCACATACTGTGAAATTAAATATTTGCAGATCCACTTGGAGATTGCAGGGCTCCCACACTCCCCATCATCTCTCTCTCTCTCTCTTTTTTTTTTTTTTAATTAATTTTTATTGGTGTTCAATTTACCAACATACAGAAAAACACCCAGTGCTCATCCCATCAAATGTCCACCTCAGTGCCCGTCACCCCTTCCCCTCCAACACCCGCCCTCCTCCCCTTCCACCACCCCTAGTTCGTTTCCCCGAGTTAGGAGTCTTTATGTTCTGTCTCCCTTCCTGATATTTCCCAACATTTCTTCTCCCTTCCTTTATATTCCCTTTCACCATTATTCATATTCCCCAAATGAATGAGAACATACACTGTTTGTCCCTCTCCGATTGACTTATTTCACTCAGCATAATACCCTCCAGTTCCATCCACGTTGAAGCAAATGGTGGGTATTTGTCGTTTCTAATTGCTGAGTAATATTCCATTGTATACATAGACCACAGCTTCTTTATCCATTCATCTTTCGATGGACACCGAGGCTCCTTCCACAGTTTGGCTATTGTGGCCATTGCTGATAGAAACATCGGGGTGCAGGTGTCCCGACGTTTCATTGCATCTGAATCTTTGGGGTAAATCCCCAACAGTGCAATTGCTGGGTCATAGGGCAGGTCTATTTTTAACTCTTTGAGGAACCTCCACACAGTTTTCCAGAGTGGCTGCACCAGTTCACATTCCCACCAACAGTGTAAGAGGGTTCCCTTTTCTCCACATCCTCTCCAACATTTGTGGTTTCCTGCCTTGTTAATTTTCCCCATTCTCACTGGTGTGAGGTGGTATCTCATTGTGGTTTTGATTTGTATTTCCCTGATGGCAAGTGATGCAGAGCATTTTCTCATGTGCATGTTGGCCATGTCCATGTCTTCCTCTGTGAGATTTCTGTTCATGTCTTTTGCCCATTTAATGATTGGATTGTTTGTTTCTTTGGTGTTGAGTTTAATAAGTTCTTTATAGATTTTGGAAACTAGCCCTTTATCTGATATGTCATTTGCAAATATCTTCTCCCATTCTGTAGGTTGTCTTTTAGTTTTGTTGACTGTATCCTTTGCTGTGCAAAAGCTTCTTATCTTGATGAAGTCCCAATAGTTCATTTTTGCTTTTGTTTCTTTTGCCTTTGTGGATGTATCTTGCAAGAAGTTACTGTGGCCGAGTTCAAAAAGGGTGTTGCCTGTGTTCTCCTCTAGGATTTTGATGGAATCTTGTCTCACATTTAGATCTTTCATCCATTTTGAGTTTATCTTTGTGTATGGTGAAAGAGAGTGGTCCAGTTTCATTCTTCTGCATGTGGATGTCCAATTTTCCCAGCACCATTTATTGAAGAGACTGTCTTTCTTCCAATGGATAGTCTTTCCTCCTTTATCGAATATTAGATGACCGTACATTTCAGGGTCCACTTCTGGGTTCTCTATTCTGTTCCATTGATCTATGTGTCTGTTTTTGTGCCAGTACCACACTGTCTTGATGACCACAGCTTTGTAGTACAACCTGAAATCTGGCATTGTGATGCCCCCAGATATGGTTTTCTTTTTTAAAATTCCCCTGGCTATTCGGGGTCTTTTCTGATTCCACACAAATCTTAAAATAATTTGTTCTAACTCTCTGAAGAAAGTCCATGGTATTTTGATAGGGATTGCATTAAACGTATAAATTGCCCTGGGTAACATTGACATTTTTACAATATTAATTCTGCCAATCCATGAGCATGGAATATTTTTCCATCTCTTTGTGTCTTCCTCAATTTCTTTCAGAAGTGTTCTATAGTTTTTAGGGTATAGATCTTTTACCTCTTTGGTTAGGTTTATTCCTAGGTATCTTATGCTTTTGGGTGCAATTGTAAATGGGATTGACTCCTTAATTTCTCTTTCTTCAGTCTCATTGTTAGTGTATAGAAATGCCATTGATTTCTGGGCATTGATTTTGTATCCTGCCACGCTACCAAATTGCTGTATGAGTTCTAGCAATCTTGGGGTGGAGGCTTTTGGGTTTTCTATGTAGAGTATCATGTCATCGGCGAAGAGGGAGAGTTTGACTTCTTCTTTGCCAATTTGAATGCCTTTAATGTCTTTTTGTTGTCTGATTGCTGAGGCGAGGACTTCCAGAACGATGTTGAACAGCAGTGGTGAGAGTGGACATCCCTGTCTTGTTCCTGATCTTAGGGGAAAGGCTCCCAGTGCTTCCCCATTGAGAATGATATTTGCTGTGGGCTTTTCGTAAATGGCTTTTAAGATGTCGAGGAAAGTTCCCTCTATCCCAACACTCTGAAGGGTTTTGATCAGGAATGGATGCTGTATTTTGTCAAATGCTTTCTCTGCATCTAATGAGAGTATCATATGGTTCTTGGTTTTTCTCTTGCTGATATGATGAATCACATTGATGGTTTTACGAGTGTTGAACCAGCCTTGTGTCCCAGGGATAAATCCTACTTGGTCATGGTGAATAATTTTCTTAATGTGCTGTTGGATCCTATTGGCTAGTATCTTGTTGAGAATTTTTGCATCCATGTTCATCAGGGATATTGGTCTGTAATTCTCCTTTTTGGTGGGATCTTTGTCTGGTTTCAGAATTAAGGTGATGCTGGCCTCATAGAACGAATTTGGAAGTACTCCATCTCTTTCTATCTTTCCAAACAGCTTTAGTAGAATAGGTATGATTTCTTCTTTAAACGTTTGATAGAATTCTCCTGGGAAGCCATCTGGCCCTGGACTCTTGTGTCTTGGGAGGTTTTTGATGACTGCTTCAATTTCCTCCCTGGTTATTGGCCTGTTCAGGTTTTCTATTTCTTCCTGCTCCAGTTTTGGTAGTTTGTGGCTTTCCAGGAATGCGTCCATTTCTTCTAGATTGCCTAATTTATTGGCGTACAGCTGTTCATAATATGTTTTTAAAATCGTTTGTATTTCCTTGGTGTTGGTAGTGATCTCTCCTTTCTCATTCACGATTTTATTAATTTGAGTCTTCTCTATCTTCTTTTTAATAAGGCTGGCTAATGGTTTATCTATCTTATTAATTCTTTCAAAGAACCAACTCCTGGTTCTGTTGGATTCGCGCTCCCGGCGGTGCAGCCCCCTCCGCGGAGCCGCCGCCCGAGCCCCTCCGAGCTGTTCCCGGAGCCCCGCAGCCCCCTCCGCGGAGCCGCCGCCCGAGCCCCTCCGAGCTGCTCCGGGTCCCGCCGAGCGCTGCAGCCCTTAGGGAGCTCGTCGCATCTCCCGGGGCGCAGTTCCTCTGTTACTGTCCCAGGGAGCCCGAGGGCGTCCCCGCCTTTCTGGGGATCCTGCTCCAATTCCCGGGGAGCCCCTTTCCGCGGGGAAGGTCGGTGCAGCTCCTGCTCCTCCGGGACGGGGCTCTCCTGTCCTGGGGACACTCGCCCCGGCCTCAGCCCGGCTCCTCGCGGGGCCCCTCCCCCTTGGAGGCCTTTTGTGTCTTTATTTCTTTTTCCCCGTCTTCCTACCTTGATAGAAGCGCGAACTCTTCTCACTGGAGCGTTCCAGCTGGTCTCTCTTTAAATCTCTGGCCGAATTCGTAGATTTTCAGGATGATTGGATGGTTTTCTAGGTAATTTGTTGAGGACCAGGTGACCTGGAGACCCTACTCCTCCGCCATCTTGCCCCTCCTCCTCTCTCTCTTTTTTTAAGATTTATTTATTTATTTATTCATGAGAGACACCGAGAGAGAGAGAGAGAGAGGCAGAGACAGAGGCAGAGGGAGAAGCAGGCTCCATGTAGAGAGCCTGATGCAGGACTTGATCCTGGATCCCAGGATACCGACCTGAGCTGAAGGGAGCCACCCAACCTCTGAGCCACCCAGGTGTCCCTCCCATTATCTTTTCATATTTCCCCCCTACCTCGTTTCACTCATTTGCTCCACCTGATTCCTGCAAGTAAGGAACTGTGCACATAGGTCAGATGCCAGATGGACCTCTTTCAAGTGAAAGTTATCCACTGAATTCCAGGAAGAAGTGACTTGACCCTACTGCAATTCCACATTCTATAAAATACCAAAGTTCTTGGTATAATTTCTGCAAACCTCTAACAAGATCAAAGTTTTTGTGACGTATCTTCATTCGATCTCTGTTCTTTACCATGTTGGTACAGACATAAAACTTATCCCCACAAATCAGACCACTTATAAAACATAGTCATCTTTAGAGCATAAGGCCCTACATAACAAGATATTATCTTTTTGCATTAAAGTTCTCCAAAAACTTTTTCATCACCCTAAAGGGTATTGCTATTGGCACCCTTGCCATCCCTGCTAAAGGAACCCACACAGGGAAAACCTCAACTTATACACTAAGTAAAGTCAGACAAGGCATGACTACATACAGAGAGCTGTAAGTGGTTGTTCTCTTCTCTCTGTGGTGTTTGTTTAAAGGAAAATCATGAAATATCTGAAGAAGATGTAGATCCCAAAAGTGTGCTGAATGGGAAAATCTGAAATCTGAGGAATACAGAAATGAATGTTAGACCTGAATATTTTATCATGTGACATTTTGAAGATAGAATTTTTTTTCCTATCTTTGCAGCAATGATTGTGACTTCTTAATTTACATCTCTAAGAAATGTTCTTTTTTTTTTCTTTTCTTTTTTTTTTTTGCCAGCAATGAAGGCAGCCTGTGTATATGATGATATTTGTGTGCAGCCCAGGAATTTTATTTTGGTGAATTTTGGCAAGAGCATTTGTCTGATTTAGCTAAAAGCAACTGGACTCTGTTTTTCTGAAACCTAGCATTATGTGAGGAATGCCAATTTAAACCCATTTCATTCTCCACAGTGTTCTTCTAGGAACTAAGATGATAAAATATGTCTCACATCAGCCTCCCTATACAACAAAACAATCTAGCCAGATTGTACAATAAGTAATGTGTTATAAGTTATGTAGCATGGAATGCCAAAATGAGGCATAGCCAGCACACATGATTAACCTGGAGTAAACATTAGGTGCATCTACATTCTCAGTTCAGATACTTTAGGAGACAAAAATGAAAGGGAGGATTTTTAAAAAGAATTTTTATAGTTGAAAATGGTGTGTTAAACCTGGAAGTTTACATCCTATTATCAAAAGACAATTAATAGTTTCCTAGAATATAAATTTCCTGGTAGTTCAACCTAACTACTAAAATTAATACCAGTTTTATAAAATATCTAATTAGTATATAGTTGGAGTAGTAGCAGTAGTAGTAGTAGTTACTGCTGCTGCTGTTGTTGTTGTTTGTATGCCTCCCAAATTAGCAACTGAAGATAGAGCTTATCCTACAAGCCTATCGATCTCAGAGCAAATTTAAGTGGGTATCTAAACCTTCAGAAGTTATGGTATACCTTAAAGCTCCTATTGATGTTTTTTTTCTTGTTCTTCTTTCTTGTCTCCTACTTTTCTTTCTACTTTCCTTCTTCCTTCCTTTCAAAATTCCATGATTAATGCTTACTCTATCTTTAAAGACAAAAACAAAAATCCTGCTAATTGGTATTTTTTATTCTTTCATCCCAAGAAAAATTGTCATCTCCGATAGACATTTTTGCTTTGCCAGATGACTTTCTGTTAGGATGTGGGCACAAGTAGTGTGCTGTTGTTTCACCCTTAGCTGAAATGAATACATTGCTGACTTTTGGTAAAATTAGAAATCATTTTCAAATATCAAAATGTCTGGAGATGTCTGGGTGGCAAAGTCAGTTAAGCATCCCACTCTTGATTTTGGCTCAGGTCATAATCTCAGGGTTCTGGAATTGAACCCCAACATGAGCTCTGTGCTCAGCAGAGAATCTGTTTGAAGATTCTCTCTCCCCTGCCCCCTCTGCCCTCCTCTTGCACATGCATGTGCATTCGCTCTCTCTCAGATAAATAAATCTTTAATTTTTCTTTTAGAATATCACAATGCCTGCTATGGTTTCTAGCATTAAACATCTTGCAATAACTTATTTGCCCTGTTCTGACTTTCTTGTAACAGAATGTATAAAAACTAGTATCTGAGAGGTTCCTTAATAGATGGTGTGTTTAATCAGTACATCTGCATTCATTGCCCCATCTTTTGAATTTCTATTACCATAAGAACAACTCTCACATGTTTCATTTATATATGTGTTTTATATTTCATATATATATATATATATATATATATATATATATATATATATAATTATATTGGCCCCAAATTCTAACAACTGTATACTCAGTGACAACTATTTGGTTTGATACCTATATTTATTTCTTTGTATCATTCTAGAAGCTATTCAGTAGACTTTCTTCCCATTGTTGACTTGCACATTATTTTTAAATTTGTTTTGTATACATTGAATAAAGATTGGTAAGAGAGACAGATTCCAATTTCTAGTTAAACTTTTTTCAAGTTCTACTTCCAGTATCTAATAAGTCTAAAAAGATAATGGAATAAATATTTAATTCCAAACTAATACTTAACTCTGTTAAATGTATTTCTCAGCATTATTTCTTTTCTCCTTAACATTTTGGATAAATGGGAAATAATGCTCAAAACTTTACAATAATCAAAACTTGATTTTGAGAAATTTGAAAAGAACAAGGGGAAGGATTTGTTAAAATTCTATCTTGCAATTATTGTGCTAATACACTATCAGGAGACAAATATAACTCATATGCCAGAGCCCTGCTATTCCACTATGCTCAAGATGCATACCATGAGACTGAAACATATTTATAGTAACCTTCTTTTAATATTTTGGGTAATACATACTGTAGACATAGTCAACAGAGATCCCCCTTTGCTTGAATTCTCAATTTAAAAGATTTTGAAATGCTAGTGCTCCAGTGCAGGTTGAACATGTATTTCCTATTTGAAAAAAATCTCTGCTTTCTCCCAGACAGCTATTAATCATTAAGTCAGGGCAATAGATACAAAAACCACATTTTGACATGCTCTGTCTGGTTAGAATCCACCAATTAGCAGAATTTTTAATCCAGTTGTGATTATAAAAGAAAGAACTTCAACTCTTAATGCTTTTTAAGCATTAAGCATTTTAAGCATTAAGCATTGCTTTTAAGCCACACTATAGATACTAACGTGTGGATACTCTGAAATAGAAAACAGTTATAAACTATAGCATATAAAATGAATAGGTACCTTGTATTTCTTGCTAAATCAGGTGAAAAAAAAATGCCTTCCAATTCCACACCCCCCTGAGTTAAAGTTACTTAGACATAGGAGGCCTTTTGATATTTGCAAGTAGAAATCTGATACATTTTTAAAAAGTAAGGTTTTCACCCTTTTTCAGGAAAGTATTGTATTATTAAATAGGTTCATGAAATATCCCATTCCAGGAGTTAAGGATTTCGCTAATAACAATGAACATATCCTGAAAAATATTACAGTGAACCTACAATGCAATTATAAATCACAATAATAGTTACATTAAAAAATTAAGAGAACATTGTCTGGAAATGGCATACTCTACAGGAATGCTTTCCCCACTCAGTTTCCGAGAAGAGGATCTCCATTAGTTACCATAGAATTATAAGACATTAAAGACTCAACAAACATGATGCTACCTTATGATATTGCATAATATGAATGACAAGGTTACCTATGCCGTGATTTGGAAAGTAGATTACAACATTAATGGATTTAGGCCAAAATAAGATATCCATTTTGCAGCACTTCTTTTATCTTAGCTAAAAGATGTTCATTTTTCAAAGGAAGTCAGCACTGGAAGATAAACTAACAGTAAAAAAAGATAAACTAATATTTTGATAACTTTTTAGAGGAAATTAAGGGAATATGAGTAAAAATGTGAATTAGAATTTGTCGGATTGACTGGAAGTGTTTAAAACTTCAACTCTTAATCCTAGGTTTTATTAATGAAGGTAAAATGAAGAGTAAGAGAATATCAGATGTGGCTACTAAATCTAGAATGGTTGTATTTGTTTCCCTTTCTTCCACACAATGAAAATAATACATAGAAGATGGTGTTAAGCCTAGATATAACTAAGCATCATGTTAGGAGTTATAGCTTAGTGCTGTAATACTTTATCTCTTTAGCCATAGAATGGTCATCAGCACAATTGTCCATTGTGGTTTATTGCCTTTTCATGTGATACTTTGTAGTTTTGATCTAAGATTTCAAATGCATAGAAAAGAAGCAACATATCTACCACCACATTGTAAGCACCTGACAATCAAAAACATCTCTGGATAGTTGAAATCAATAAACCATTTTATTTTTGAACTCACGAAAATATGTCTATTTTTCAGGACTCTAAAATTATAAATGTAATAGACAACATATCACTTTTCTCATGAATTGGTATCGAATTCACAATAGGTGAAAAATGATCATCAATTTAAAAATATCAGGGTAGAATGAGTCAAATCCAGCCAATTTTTAAAAATTTAATTTGTGAGGGTTACTGTAAAATTATCTTTGTTTTATCAAACCTGACTTAAATGTGTGCATAAAACAAAAGCTACTTAAAGTTCTTAAAGCTACTTAAGTTCTTCTTTTTTCTTTTATAAATACTGACCTGGGATATATTTTAATGCACTGCTGAAGTGGTGGCCTGAATAAAAACTCATTTTTTCAATTTTAAAATAATCATGTATGGATGACACATACTGAGGTTTATGATCACAATGGGTGACACCAGCAAAAGAATCAATTTTAAAAGAAAATGTAGGGACAAATGTTGGGTCTTAGTAAAATAGGAACCATGTTGATCTTCTCAAGAACATTATTTTGATTATTGTGATAGAACATAAAAAATGAGAGCATAAACATCTTCATGAGATTTTTATTGCTTTTGTCAGTCAACAAATACAATTATGTGCATAAAAATGTGCAGAGGCTTAACTGACCAAGGTCCTTGCCTTTAAGGGTGATAAGAAAGAGACAGACCCACAGTTCCAACCAGAGAACAATTGTGAATGTATCTATGTCTCCCTACTCATTTAAAAAGGGAGAGAAACTATGCATTGATGGGTTAAAATATGAAGCTCGCAGGGAGGCAAGTGGTATAGAGAATTATGTTCATAAATTAATCAGAAGTCAAGAGAGAGCTATAGAGAATAGAGAACTATAATGTAGCCTTGAAGAACATGGTGTAGAATGTCTTGAGGAGGGGAAAAAAAAGTATTTGGAGAAAGGGAATAGCGAGGTAGCAATGTATCCAAAGATCTAGTAAAATATCAATTCCTATTTCACTATTTTGGAATTGGTTTAACTTGACACAAAATAAAATTTAAAACTCTGTTATCTCAATATTTTGATCATTTATTATGTATATAGACAGGCCACATCAGTTTTTAAAACCACAGTATATTGATTCTGATAGATTTTCAATTCTAACGGGCATTTTTGGTGATGAGGAAATTATTTCAATCTGCTGTCCAAAATCAAGACAAAAAATTTCAAATTAGACATGGCAAGTCTAATATTGCAGATATGTACTTTCCCCTTGAACTTAGATATATTTTCAAAGCTATCTGTGCAGAAAATAGGAAAAGTATTTATTTTAAAAGGGAAAAAGAGTAAAAATATGTTGAAATAATCAATGGCTGTATAATAATGTAAAGAAATTGGATAGATTTGTCAGCATGTCAGTCAGAAATGAATTACAATTGTGGTAAAGAAATCAAGGTAAAAGGAATTTCTCTGGGGAAAAGTGGCATGCAAAATAAAAGCATTAGTGTGACATACAGTTTACAGAAACTCTTTTTGTGGAGATTAAAGTTTATGTTTGTTGACAGTGCAACAGGAACATGTCACACAATATAGAAATGATCATGTCATAACCACTTCTTAGTTGATGGCTTGATTTTACATGCAGTGTTTGACATTAGATAAAATTCAACATGCATTTCCATCCACTGACATTAGCTGTAGCAAGTGCCTGCATGCATAGATGCAATTATTTAAGAACAAAACACTTTCTGCCATGAGGTATTTTATGCCATGAAACCATAAGGACTAGTACTTTCGCTCATACACTAGAATGACTAGGGAAAATGAACAGAAATTGAATTATTTATATTTTATTTTACAGACATCATTTATATTCATCTATGGAGCCTTGACATGGGCTTCATAGATTCTCAGAAAATTGAGACCTCCTGGCAAAATTAATAATTACATTAGTAATAATAGAATTAGTGGGAGTGATTATTATGATGTGCATTTATTTGGTGCTTATTTTGTGAAGAACATTTTTTGTGTTACCTCCTTTAATTCTCATAACATTTACAGTTAGTAGTATTTCAATAATCTTTAAGAGGAAATGAAACGTAGAAAGGCTAGCTATACAAATGAATCAATACCCAGTGAGCAACAGATAAGAAAGAGAAGAGAGGTCCAAGTCATTGTATACCAAAGATGACACAAGTTAAGGTGTGATTCAGTTAGTCATTGCAACTTTAAGTCATTTCCCTTGGGTAGTGAGCTGTGTTTTACAAAGTTTGCAGAAAGAAATTATAAACTATCTAATGAGAGTCTTGATTTTAATCATTATAGCAATGCAGATTATTCTTTCGTGTATCTTTCTCTTGGGCTCTAGTTTCCTAATCATGTACATTAATACTAATGGAAATATAAGGGGTGCAGTTTTGATGAATATTAGGAAGTAGTAAAGTGTTTTACTATTCCACTCTCTTTGTATATTTTGAATTATATCACTATGCTATCGCAGTTTACCTTTCCAATATATATACAGCCATTTGCAGGAATATTTACAAACCTCAAGTGTTTGGGTAGTGGTATATTGGCAAAAGTTTGACAATTGGCTCTTCAGAAAAAAAAAGTATGCATAGGTATGCATACATAAGTTTATTATAAGTTTTATAATGTATAGGACCCAATTTACAAAAAAAAAAATATTGTAAATTCCACATGGCAAATTGATTCTTGAAAAAATTTTCCTTGATTTCTGCCAAACTCTTACATATCTAACTAATGGTTGTAATTAATTGATTAATGTAGTAGTTCTTTATTATTGGCTTTTAGGGATCCCTGGGTGGCGCAGCGGTTTGGCGCCTGCCTTTGGCCCAGGGCGCGATCCTGGAGACCTGGGATCGAATCCCACATCGGGCTCCCGGTGCATGGAGCCTGCTTCTCCCTCTGCCTGTGTCTCTGCCTCTCTCTCTCTCTCTCTGTGACTATCATAAATAAAAAAAAATAAATAAAAATATTTAATATTGGCTTTTATTCTTAGTTTAATGAGTAAAATAGAAAACACTTATTTTGGAATTTCACTCAGTCATCAATGATGTGGCAATTTCTTTGCAGAATTGAATATTAGTTTTCAAATACCAAGAGAATATTTCCTCAGGTTTTGTGCTATTAACAATGTAATAGCTACAGATGTAACACTCTGAAATTTGTCTGCATTATTAACATTTTATAATTACTTTCTTAAGTCTAGACTAGGGGTCAGCCAAACAATAACCAAAAGGGTAAACCTGGCCCACTTCCTATTTTTGTAAATAAAGTTTGATTGGAATACTACCAAACCTAGTTGTTTATGTACCACTTATATCTGCTTTTATAGTGTATCAGCAGAGTTAAGTAGTTGTTACAAAAGGGTATATTATACCCTTTTGTATTTACTGGCTAGCCCTATAGAGAAAACATTTACAGTCAGGAAATGGTAAATCAAGCCCTGATTTGTAGTGTTTGCCAATTTATTGTAATGTTTGCTATAGAATAAATATGTACACTTAAGCTCAATAACATAATAGTAAAATGTAGCAGTTAGGAACTTGTGGATTGAACTGTTTTCCTAAAGAAAGATAATGTTAAAGTTGTAAGATTCCTGGTACTTATGAATGTAACCTTATTTGGAAATAGGGTTTTTGCAATTTAAGATGAGGCCATACTGAGTTAGGGTGAGCCCTAAAAGCCAATGATCGATATTCTTATAAAGAAGGACAAATACGAAAACATAGAAGAGAAACAGGGAAGAAGGCCATGTGAAGACAGAGGCAAAGAATAGTTATGATGTCACAAACCAAGGAACACAAAAGGTTACCAATGACCACCAGAAGTTAGAAAAAGTGAGGAAGAATTCTTTCCCTGAACCTTCAGAATGAGCATGAAAAGAACTTGGCTTTCGACTTCTAGCCTCCAGAAATTGTGGTAATTTTGTGGTCATTTGTTATGACAAGCCTCAGAAATTAGTACAAAACTATTGAATTTTGAGTATTTATTACCTTTGTTTTACACAGAATCAATTTCATTTTAGGTTTATATAACTTAACTTTTAATGATGTCTTTGTTTAACAAAAATTTCACAAAATTTCTAAAAATTTCACAAAATCGAGAGCTAGCTTGGTCTTGTTTCAGTACATCACTCTTTTTTAAAAAAATTTTAACATATAATAGTGATAGGATTATATCCGTCTGTGAAGGAAAGAATAAATTCAGAGCCCAGGTTTGTATCCAGCATTCCATGTTTCCAGAATGCCAATTTTGTAAAAGTGGGACATAGCAGCAATAGGTTTTAGGATACAAAAGTGTTGAATCTTGCTGTTGAAACTTTAACTTTTGGATCTGATTTGCCTGAAAGGAACTTAAGAGAAAACTCATGTTCTGGGCCCGAGGCTTGAGGTTTGATTTTAAATTCCACCTGATAGTGTTGCCTCAACTTTTGATATCTGCCCTATTTCAGTCAAGACTGGCTTAGGTACTATATTGGACCGAACCACAGGTGTGAATATCAGTTGGCTCCGTCTTGCACTGCAAAATGGAGAAGCAAAAGAAATAAAAGTTTAGAAATTTAGAAATTCATCATATGAATTATTATTTGCCTAATTATCTTATGTATTTCCAAAGCACGTTTTCCCCAAATTTGGGCTTAGTAGCATCTGTCTTTGTGGCCAATATCTCATATATCTATAGGTAAACACTTAATTTTAGTAGTACTTTGTGTTGTAACTATTGCCTCCCCTGCCAAAGGAATTCACATTCTATGTCTCATTATAGTAAGCCTGAAGAGTGAACTGTTAAAATTTTGTAATGGGAAGATATGTTTACTAATAGAATCATGTTAACCATAAAAATGCATTAGACATGAAGGTCAGTTGAGTAAAAATAAAAGTTCTTTATTATTAATTAAACAAAGGACACAAGACCTTCCTCTCGCCTCTATATCCTTTTCCATGCAGTGGTGAGAGAAGTTGATATTTGCTGACACCTGCATTTGCCTGACAGATTTCTGGTTTCCTTCTTACTCCATAAGGTCAAGAGCACTATTTCAGATTCTGCCAGTAACCATGGGGGATTCTAATCTATAGGTTATCTCTTTACAGGAAAATCGTTTGGTATACTAAGTAATTGGACACTTGTCCTTGCTCTCCATTTCCCTGTTTAACCAACAATATTATGAGTTCACTATCATCATCTCCCAGGTTGTTCTCCCAGGTTAGTTTGGACATTTAATGAAACACCCTCGGTTGCATAATTATTGCCTATAACATAGAGTCTGCACGGTCTTCATAATGAGAGATGCCTGTCTTGTAGTGCATATTGGATGTTGCTCTTCTGGTTGCTCAGTGATAGCAATGTTATAGTCCTAGATACCAGGCCCAAGTTAGTCAGAAACATTTGATGTGAAATTATATCATCTGTAAAATTGTGATGCACAAAATGAAAATGCTCTATCTCATGGGGTGAATAAAAGTACATCACTAACACATAACATTTGACTTTTTTATGTTGACTTGAATTAATAAGAAATTAATAAGAAAAGTGCTAAATTACTCTGCCTCCAAGTTGTACAGCCAAAGCCCTGTTATGAAAAATGAAGCTGAGAGAGGCATCTTTTTCAGAACTGTTAACTGGTAATGTCACAGACTATTTCAAAAGTTGTTGAATAAACTGATTAGGGAAAAAGTCCGTTTGAGCATTTTTTTCTGTCTTTTCACCAAACTAGGAATAAAAGCAATAGTATTTTTATATCATGGGTATTTTGTGGTTATTTTGTTTTATACAAACTGAAATTTAATAATGGCATTTATGTGAGAGCATTAAATTAGTTTCCATAGTTTAATTTCCATTAATTTTAGGACCTGTAGGAATAAATAAATGGGAAATTATGTACAGACATAAACACATACATATAGGCCCATACCCATTTTCACCCTTGCTCTAAAGATATATTTAATCAACTCTGTCAAACCTATCTTCTTGCTTATTTTTGAAGTGCATTATCCATTTAATGTGCGGGTCATGACTTGTAGTCCGTTTCCCTTGTTTTCTCCATGTGGAAGGAGCTCGGAGGAAGGAAAGTGGCCACTTAATGAAGTTTATTCTCATGTTCTTTGACATGATATGTTCCCCTTTTGAAAAAGAAGCATTGCTTCAGTGTGGAATAAAGAGTTTTAGAAAATAATATTTAAATATCAGTACGTTGGATATTAAAATATTCAAGACTCTTCAGGTCTAGGTTCAAATTAGATTCTTGTAAAGTAGTATGGTACTCCTAGGAGCTTATCCAAGAGAAATGAAAACACATGTCACCAAAAGTCTTGTACAAAGATAGTCATAGCAGCAAAACTCGGAAACAATCTTTCTGTCTATTGTCTAACTATATTATTTTTATATAATGAACTACTTCTGGAAATAAAAAAGGAACAAACTATATTGATTAATTTTAGAAACATTATGTGAAAAAATTCATACCTAAAATACTATGTATTCTATGCTTACATAACTATAAAGTTATAAAGTAGGCAAAGCAAATCTATGATAATGGAAATCAGAAGAGTGGTTGTTTCCATCAAATTATTTGGTTTTAGCTATTGTAGGAGTTTCTTATATATTTTGCATATTAAAATTTCAAATACATCTCTTAGTAGATCTTTGGTTTGCAGATATTGTCTCCCATTCCATAGGTTGCCTTTTTGTTCTGTCGATTGTTCCCTCTCCTATGCAAGAGCTATTTATTTTGATGTAGCCCGACTTGTCTATGTTTGCTTTTGTTGCCTGTGCTTTTGGTGTCATATCCAAGCAATCATTATAAAGACTAATGCCAAGAAAAATTTCTCTTATTTTTACTTTGAAGAATTTGACAGTTTCAGGTCATACATTTAGATCTTTCATTCATTTTGAGTTGATTTTTGTGTATGGTATAAAGTAGGGGTGCAGTTTCATTTTTTTTGTATGTGGATATCCAGTTTTCCTATACATTTGTTGAAGAGACTACCATTTCTCCATTCTGTGTTCTTGGCACTTTTGTCACAAATCAGTTCATCATATATGTGTTGGATTGTCTGAGCTCTCTATTCTGTTCTTTTGGTCTATATGTTTATCTTTATCCAATTACCCATACTATTTTAATCATTGCAGCTTCATAATATATTTTGAATCAGGAGGTGTGATGCTTTACTCTTCTTTCTTGAGGTTACTTTGGTTATTCTGGATCTTTTGCGGTTACACATCAATTTTAGGATTTTTAAAATTTATGTACATTATGCCATTGAGATTTTGATGTGGTTAGCATTGAATCTGTAGGTTGCTTTGGATAGTATGGACATTTTGACAGTATTAATTCTTCCAATATCTGAACATGGGATGTCTTTACATTTATTTGTGTCTTCATTCTTTCAATGTCTTATAGTTTTCAGTGTACAAGTGTTTCACCTCAGTTGTTTATTAATAAGTATTTTATTCTTTTTTATGGTATCATAAAAGAGCTTATTTTCTTAATTTTCTCTTCAGATAATTCATTGTTAATGTTAGAAATGCAAGTGAATATTGATTTTGTATCCTGTACTTTTATTGAATTTGTTAATTTTAATAGTTTTCTTTTGTGAAAGTTTTAATTTTTCTATATATAAAATCATGTTATCTTAAAAGAAAAGTAATGTTACTACTTCCTTCTTTATTTGATTTCCTTTTATTTCTTTTCCTTTCTTTTTTCTTTTTTTTTTTTTTTTTTTGCCTAACTGCCCTAGATAGGCAAAGGATTTGACATTTCTCCAAAGAAGACATACAAGTGTCAACAGGTATATAAAAGATGCTCTGCATTATTAATAATCATGGAAATACAAATATAAATTATAATGATAGCCATATTAACAGTTGTGAAGTGGTATATCATTATAAAAATAGAGAAGTGTTGGCAAAAATGTGTAGACATGTACATTGTGTACACTTGCATAGTCTTGATGGGAATATAAATAAGTACAACACCTATGAAAAACAATGTAAAGATGCATTAAAAATTAAAAATAAAACTTTATCATATTATCTAAAATCTCACTTCTGGACATATATCCAAATAAATTGAAATCAGAATCTTGAAGAGATATCTGTACTATCATATACACTGCAACATTAGATATAAAAACAACTGAAATGTTCATCCATAGATGAATGGATAAAGAAAGTGTAGTACTACATAAAGTGCAATGTTAGTCAGCCTTAAAAAAGAAGGAAATCCTGCCATCTGTGACAATATGGATGAACCTGGATGACATTATGCCATGTAAAATAAGACTGTCACAGAAGGACAAATATTACATGTACCTAAAGTAACCAAACTCATTGAAGCAGAGAATATAGTGGTGGTTTCCAGGGGCTAGACAATGGGTGAAGAGGACAGTGTTCAATAGCTATAAAGTTTCAGTTATAAGTAAGATAACTTACTTATCTCTAGTAAGTTCTAGAGATCTGCTATACAGCATGGTGCCTGTAGCTAACAATATGGTATTTTGCACTTCAAAATTTGTTGAAAGAGTAGAACTTATGTCATATGTTTATTATTACAAAGCAAAACAAAGGGACACAAGGAAACTTTGGGAAGTGTTAGATATGTCTATTACTTGATAGTGGTGATGGTATCATGGGTGGTTGCATAAGTTCAAACTCATCAAATTGTGTACATTAAGTATGTACGGTTCTTTGTATCAGTTTTAAATCAGTAAAATATAAAAAAGAATTAAATAAAGAAAAAGAGTAGTTGCTTTGAGTAAGTGGAGGAGACTGGCTGGGAAGAGGCATAAGGGATCTTACTAGGATGATACGAATGCTGTATATCTTGAAGGTGGCATGTAGGTTATTGAGTGTACATATTTGTTAAAACTGATTGAGCTGTGTTCTTCAGATTTATGCACTTATACTGTGTAAATTATACCTCAATAAAAAATAACCAGGTGCTTTGGACAAAATATTGACTTATTAATAGCTACTTTCTATTCATCATGACTTGTCTTGTCTTCTAATTCTCTGAATTTTTCACAGCACAATCTCATCTACTATATCATTTTATTCCATGGTTAAGAAATCATGGATATTATATCTGTATTTATAAAAGAAACTATCTTTGAGGAGCCAGAGATGATTGCTCATATCATAAATTTCTAGCAGAACTAGAGATTAAATTATGATTCCTAGGTCTCTGATTTACACTTTAATCTAGACTGAATCTGCTAAAATGTATATACCTCAGGTATAAGTAAATTATAGGAATATAAGGAAGTGCTTTTTCTGTCTGACTCAACCCACAGCTCCTAGTTAAAACCTTGAAAACAAATGCAGCAGTGTCATAAAAGGTTGATTTAATTTATAGTCTGCTCAAGATGTGTACATTAATTTAATGACTGAAGAAGTTTTATTGAGTAAAAAGTATGCAAAATCTCTAAGCTAAGCTATTGAATGATCCCAGCAACAAAGTTAAGTGGATTAGTGGTGACTAACAATTAATTTCGTGCCTTTTGGGGGGAATATCATTCTTTTTCATTACTTGATTCAAAATCCCATATATGTATAATTTTTATGCTTTTTTAAAGTTTGGGTTTATATTTAAAATCTAAATGTAGAGTATTCCCTGAGTTGAGATGTAACTTAAGAAATATGTACAGGAGCTGTCCAAGATATCCTCAAATAAAAATCTTGAATATGTATTCTGATGCACAGAGAAAGTTTGTAAGTGGCTATTCCTGCAACATAATAAATATAATACTTCTCCACAAAGATGAAGATATATAAATGCTGTTGGCTTTCTTCATACAAGAAGTCAACTCTAGTAATGTTGATCAAAACTGTTAGGTCAAAAAATTTAAAGGAAAATATACACTTACATTTCACTAGCTATTTGTTCTGTATGTCATAGTTTAAATAGAATCTCAAAGAGCCACTTGATGGTTGAAATGTGTTGACTACAAACCATTTAACTCATTGTTTTGTGTCAATTTGACATTTTTTACTTTTAATGTGTTGAGTATTCCATGTGAATTAGGAAGTCTGCTAAGTACTTTACATGTACTGTACCACGAACTTCTTACAAATGCCCATAAGTTTAATATAAGTATCGTTCCAATGATTCACATAAGAATATTGAGTCTTTAAAAAGTTGCCAGTTAGTGCAAGTTAAACAGATGGTAAGCCGAAGGACCAGGTTTTATATCTAAGCAGTTTGATCTCAGAGCATTTATCCTGAAATATTATTTTATACTATTCCTGAGCAGAAATGTTATACATACATAGAAAAATAGGAGGTATTTCCTGGGAGAATCTCTTTCCATCACTCCTTTTTAAAAAGGAGAAGAAATCAAAAGTTATCATACTTCACTCTGACTCCTAAAATACCATGAGCCCTGTTTCTGGTTGGAATTTGTTTCAGCACATGTTTGTAATAAGAGACACAAACTTAAATGCTGGCCTGGTCTTGGTAAGTAGCTAATAGAAGTAAAGCAGGCCAGGGCTCATATATGAAGAGATACTGCTATGGATATGTAGCCATGCACATGCTGTGTTAATCCCCTTAGTCACTTTTGTTAATTCACAGACTGGCAGAAACCATTCAAAATGGATGATATTTTGGTATTGAGCATCTTTTCATGTTTGTTGACCATCTGTATATCTTCTTTGGAGAAAAATGTCTCTTCAGATTCTCTGTGATTGGATTGTTTATTTTTTGGTGTTGAGTTGCATAAATTCTTTATATATTTGGACATTAATCCCTCACCAGATATATCATTTGCAAATATCTTCTGCCTTGCAGTAGGTACCTTGTCATTTTGTCCATGGTTTCTTTCACTGTGCAAACACTTTTTATTTTGATGTAGCCCCAATACTTTATTTTTGCTTTTGTTTCCCTTGACTTAGGAAAAATATCTAGAAAAAAGTTTCTGTGGCCAGTGTCAGAGGGATTATTGCCTATGTTTTCTTCTAGGAGTCTCATGGTTTCAGATTTCACATTTAATCTGTAATCTATTTTGAGCTTATTTTTGTGGATAGTGTAAGAAAGTGGTTCAGTTTCACTCTTTCGCATGTAGCTGTCCAGGTTTCCAAGCACGATTTGTTGAAAAGACTTTTCCCCCATTGTATTGTTGAAGATTAATGACTTCCTCATTGTTGAAGAGTAATTGACTCTGTAAGTGTAGGCTTATTTCTGGGTTCTGTTTTCTGTTCCATTAATTTATGTGTCTATTTTTGTACCAGTACCAAACTGTTTTTATTAGAACCGTTTTGTAGTATATCTTGAAGTCTGGGGTGGTGATACTTCTAGCTCTGTTCTTTCTCAAGATTGCTTTGACTCTTCAGGGTCTTTCATGGTTCCATACAAATTTTAGTTTTATTTGTTCTAATCCTGTGAAAAATGCTGTTGCTATTTTGATATAAACTGCATTAAATCTGTAAATTGCTTTGGGTGGTATGAATATTTTAATAATATTTCTTACGATCCATGAGCATGAAATATCTTTCAGTTTGTCTATATTGTCTTTAATTTCTTGCATCAGTGTTTTACAGTTTTCAGAGTGCAGGTCTTTCACGTCCATGGTACAAATAATCTGAGGTATTTTATTATTTTGGTCTAATTGTAAATGGGATTATTTTCTTAATTTATATTTTTGCTACTTCATTATTAGTGTATAGAAATGAATATATTTCTATATTAATTTTGTGTCATGTGACTTTATTAAATTGATTTATCAGTTACAGTTTTTTTGTGGAATCTGTACCACAATAACACCTTATACTTGTCAGAATAGTGGGAATCAAAAAGACAAAACATAATAAGTGTTAACAAGGATGTGGAGGAAAGAGAACCCTTGTGAACTGTTGGTGGAAATTTAATTTGGTGCAGCCACTGCAGAAAGCAGTATCTAGATTCCTCAAACAGTTAAAAATAGAAATACTATATGATCCAATAATACTAATGTGTATTTACCCAAAGAAAACAAAAGAAAAAAAAAAAGAAAAAAAAGAAAACAAAAACAAAACAAAACAAAACACATATTCAAAAAGATATATACACACCTGCATTTATTGCAACATTATTTACAATCGTAAAAATATGGAAATAGCTTAAGGGTTCATTAATAGATGAATGGATAAAAATGTGTGAGATATATATATGTTATATATATACTACACATATATATGTATGAATATTATTGAGTTATAAAAGAAAAATGAGACTTTGCCATTTGCAACAACACAAATAGAGAGCATAATGCTAAGTGAAATAAGTCAGAGAAAGACAAATGCCATGTAATTTCACTCACATTTGGAATTTAAGAAACAAAACAGACAGACAAAGAGACACAAAGCAGACTCTTAAATACAGAGAAAAAAAACTGGTGGTTGCCAGAGGGGAGGTGGATAGAGATATGGGTGAAATAGATAAAGGGGATTAAGAGTTATGAACAAGTTATAAAATAAAAAGTTATGGAGATGAAAAGTACAATATAGGGAGTATAGTCAATAAGATTGTAACAATGTTGTTTGGTGAAATATGGGAACTGTATTTATCATGGTGAGCACTGAGTAATGTACAGAATTGTTGAATCATTATGTTGTACACCTTAAACTAATATAACAGAGCATCCTAATTATACTTCAGTTAAAAAAATGAAGTAAGCATCCTAATCATACTTCAGTTAAAAAAATGAAGTAAAGGAACTATTAATAGGCTTACATACAGAAAATTCCAAACTTCATAAGTCATGAATAAATGGTATCCAAAAAACAAAAACAGAAGAATGGTTTGGCAAGCTTCTCAGAAGATTAAGGAGGAATAAACTTTTCTAGAAGCCCCAGAAAATACCTCCTGAGATCTCATTAGCCCATATTTGGTCACATATCCTTGAAGAAACATATTTCTGGCAAAATTGTGAGGGAGTCACTTTTCCTGGAGTCAAAGCAGTTATGTGCGGTAGTATAACTGAACCAATAAAATTCAATCAGGAAAGAGAGAGGGGTATGTAGTTCCACTGTCTCCTACACCCTTGCTTAGGTCCAGCCAATTATTATTGGGACTCAGGGGTCAGGTCTTTTGGTTTTCTTTTTCAGGAAAAACTGGAAATTTTAATATCTATGAGAATGACTTCTGTATTTTAAAATAACGTACAAAGAAAGAAGCATCTTCAGATAAGGTACGCCCTAAAGGCTACAGTGAGATCTGCTCTAGGTTGTGTTCTAAAATTTGGTGGTATTAACCCTAGATTGCTGAGAACCAGAAAACTATGAAGAGGCATTGTTTGATAAAGCATATTTAATTCATGAGATTGCCAAGGGAGGGATTCTCAGGAAGCCAGAAATAGAACTGAACTAATACCTGGAGGAAATGACCAGACCAACTAGAATGAATGAGGTAACTTGGAGAAAACTGACAATATCAACTTTTTTTTTATATGATGCTTTTAAATAAGGTATTTTCTCCCTACTTGCTAGCATCATTCTGAATTTAACATAAATCCATAAAGTTCTGTAGAAACTGAAATCAATTCTTATGTCATTAGTCATTATCCCAAGTCAGTTTAACAATCCACAATTCCAATGACCCATATGATCACCACTGGTCTTATTACCTCCTTCTATCATTTACTGAGCTCTTACTATCTGCCAGGCACTGCCCTAAGTTTAACACATATTAACTCATAAATCTTGTGAGAAGATCATTTTTCTCATTTTACAGATGACAGCACATAAGTTCAGAGAAGTCAAATGACTTTCTAAGGTCAGAGGCCTGGGAAATAATAGAGCCAGAATTTAGTTCCAAATCTGTTGGACTTCAAAACATGGATATTTTATTACAAAGCTATTCTGCTTTTCCTGCCCTTATCCATACAGAAACCATCATGTAGTAAATGAGCATGATCCCACCATACTCTTTGAGATGAACTCATGGTATTAGCATAACATTAAACCCAACTTCTGGGGAAATAAATATTGATAGCTAGATAAACCACATTATTTAGTTTTTACTTAGATGTATACCATGCATGCCTACTTGCCTTATACTTTATCTGTCTTTTTTTTCCATACTCATCTTTGCCTTGATTAATCTGCTCTAGAGTTAGCAGGTTAACCAAGTGGTTTGACCAGACATTTGTTAAGGGTCTAGTTCTAAGAATTATGATTTTTTCAGTATGTTTCTAAATACCCCTCCTTCTTATTGCCCAGAAATCTAAGATATATTTAAACCCTTTTTTTTTTTGTCCTTCCTACCTTTAAATTAAGATAAATTGGAAACTAAAGGAAAAAAAGCATCAAGAGTTTAGAATATTTTCCTAGATTCTTGGGCTTTGAGACTAATGGTGAAATGTGGATAAAATACCTAGAGTTGGTGTGTGTGTATATGTTTGCTTTTATATTGACTTCCATTTGGTGTTAATGTCTGAAGCAGTCTACTTTCTTCTTCATTTTCTGTGTGGTGTATACATGGGGAAGCATCTCATTCTAGTTAGTCCCTGAAAATAGAGCATATTTCCCTCATCTCTCCATCTTTCCAGCACTCAGATTTTGTTCAGATTTTGAACAAACATTTGTGGGATAGTTGGATTTCTTGTACTTCAAAATATGTATTTATTATTCAAAATTAAAAATATCAACTGTGAGATATCATTCCTAACCACATGTTTTCTGAAACCTATTCCAAAAACATACAAATTCCTTTTTTCTTTAGTGATTTTTGGGGTGAAATAGTACAGTGGAAACTTAGAGTCATGTTTGATGTGGAAAAGAAAGCTTTACACTGCTAGGAGGCCATCCAGAGAATCTTTAATGAAAACACAATAAACCACCTCATTCTGGGCTCTCAGCATCATGACTCTTTGTGACTTAGGATTCCTTCACAATCAAGTACAAATATGTCTGTGTCTTTAAAAAATAAAGCTCATCTTTTATATGAGACAGTTTATAGTTTATCCAAAAAGCTACATTAAAGTGCTTAATAAATCATGCTACATACAACCCAGAGACAAGAAAGCACAACTGTATAAAATAAAATACATAAGGAATATATGAAAACCATATATTCTTATTATGATACTCAGTGTCCTTATGCATTAATCAGAAAATATTTATTAATTGCTTACCAATTTTAAAGTAGTAAAGGAATAATTTTTAAAAAGACATGCTCTTTTCTCAGTGAATGTGCAAGGTCTGGCTGCTAGGAAATTAATGGCAAATCGTAGTATTTAACCAGTTTTAATTTTTTTGTTATGACTTTGTAAGAAACACATCAACATTGCAAAACCAAATTTATTTGTCTTAAGGTAAGAGATAGTCCCTGTAGGGGCAATATTATAGAGTCAACAGAAATGAATCCTAACTTGTGTTCTTTTCAGCAGATGGTCACTGTCACTGTCCTACTCTCTACCATTCTGGTTGTACCATTTCCTGCCCCATCTTGATCAGACTTCCAGAAGGCAGATCTAAAAAGTATCTCAGAGGCTGGGACTCAGATGTTAAGGTGACCAAGGGAATCACATTCCTGACTTAATGACTCTAATGGATTTATTGATTAAGTCAGACAGTTTCTATGAATCTAAGAAGGTTGTCACTCAAATGATCCCTTGGCTCCTCATGTGGCCTAGAGGAATCCATCCAATCATGTTTAGCTATCTCTCCTCCAACTGCAAGGAGCAGAGGAAGAAGTCAGCAGTTTGGTAAAAGAAATATCTGGTAGTGACTGCTTCAATTAGAATACTGTTTGGTGTCACAGAGGCCAAGGGGACAAGGGAGCAAAGGTTACTAACTAGGGGAACTTAGCCGAGCAGTACTTTATCTTGAGAAGAGAAGGTCTCTTTAAGCTCTATAGACAGAGAAACAGACACAGACTACTTTCTTTTTATTCAGGAGGCATTTAGAATGTCAACCACCAGGTACTTGTGTTTGTGTGTGTGCATTAAGTATTTGGAGTGGGCCTTGTGGACTACTCCAGGGAACGAGCAGAAGATGGAAGAATTTGTTTTGGCTTTGCAGTTAAATAGTCAGACCCAGCTTATCCACTTATTAGTTCTGTGATTTGAGACGAGTCCCACTAAGAATATTAGTTTCCCAAGTATTTAAGATGGGAATAATAACCTCTATGTCTCAGTATTGTTGCCACAATACCTGGCATAGAAATGGAAGCTCAGTAAATAGTGATTCCCTTTTTTTCCCTTCAAAACCTTCTAATCATGCAGTGCCCTGCCTAGAATTCTACATCCCCTTAGCCCTGTAGAGATAGGAGTTACACCTATGGGTTAAGCTCTCTGGGACTCCATGACTCCACCTGTTTCAGAACAGATATAAGGAGCCCCAGGCAAGTATCTGTCAATTCACTATCAAATCAGCAATGCTACCAATTCTTTTCTATTATCAAAAACCAATACCTAAGTTTTTTTCTACTTCTTTATTTTTTGTTTTGTTTCCTTTAAAGATTTTATTTATTCACAAGAGACAGAGAGGGAAAGAGAGAGAGGCAGAGAGAGACACAGGCAGGCTCCATGCAGGGAGCCGGACGTGGGACTCAATCCCGGGGGGCTCTAGGATCACACCTTCGGCTGAAGGCAGGAGCTAAACTGCTGAGCCACCCAAGGATCCCCTTTTCTACTTCTTTGTGATCATGAAACTGCCAGGTACCCTACCTAGCTTCTTTCTCCATTACTGTCTTTGTCTTGATTCTCTTCTCCAAGGCTAATATTTTAACTAAGAAGTCGAACAGATATTTGTGGGAGTCTACTATTCCCTAAGACTAAAATACAATTCCCCAATCATCATTTATGTATTTTCCATATCTCTGCTTCTTATTGCTTTGAAGTCTTAGGCATCTTACTGGTTTCTTCTTGCCTACTATTAGGAACCAGTCCATAGTTCCGCTGTCACCTCCCTTTGTCAGTTATCTCTAGGTCCTACACATCTCCAGTTTGATTCACCCTGGATTTAAACAAGAAACGTTTTTGAAAATATAAACTATTTGAGAAGTCAGATCATCCACATGTTTTGTCTTTATAGACATTATAATACAAGACATTCCGTGACAAGAACACATAATCAAACCTCAGAATAATCTTCAACTCTTCCCTATCTCTCGCTGTGTACATTCTTTTCCTTACTGAGTCATGCTTTTTTTTTTTTTTTTTTTTACGTAGCATTTTTGTAAACTCACTGTCCATTTTCCATTTTATTTGCTACTTCATTTGTGGCTTTCCCCCCACCTTACTCCTAGCTATCACAAAACCTATTTCCTGGGCTGTCTTTTAAAAATCATTCCTCTTGATTTCCACTAGATTTACCTTTCTAAAATCCAGATTACTCCTCTGTCCATCTCTTGTAGAACAAAAGAACTCCTCAACATGGGATGAAGGCCCTTTAAAATCTACCCTAATCAACCTTTTGATTACAGCCCTGCCTTTCCCACTTTGTATTACTTATTTTTCCTTAAATACACCATGTGTGTTATTCTCTTGGGCCTTCTCCTTGGTCTGGTACTTAGAAAAAACCTACTTATTCTTTGCACTCCTGTCCTGTTTTTAAAATCACACATCTAGTTACTTTACTCTCCTGGATTAACTTTTCCATGCCTCCATTTACCTAATTGGATAAAATTTTATAGTCTCTAGTAGAAAAGAGAACTAAGGGTATTATGTTTTTGTCAAGACTATATTGATCATGCTCTGGCCTGACCAGACCCATGAGACTCTCTCCACTTCCACTATGGCCTCAAATTCAACATACCCATATATGCAATGATATTTTAAGCCTCCTTGCCTTTTTACATGCTGAGCCACAAATGAACTTCACTCTGGCCATCTGGCAATTCCTTCTTGTTCTTTAGGTCTCAGTAAGACTTGTCTTTTCCTTGTGAAGCCATTCCTCACGTACTCAAGCAGGTGCCTGGCTCCCTGTTGCCCACCTTCCATATGTCTATTGCTACCCTTATCTCACTATTAATCATTTTTAAGGCTATCTCCTCTACTAGACTGTGAACTTTTTAAGGGGAGACATTGTCTCTTGTTTGTATGTGTGCTTCTAGCATTTAGCATAATACCAATCTAACATTAGATATCTGATAAATATTCTAAAGTAAATAGAAAAAAATATTTCTATGAAATCTTTTTCCTCCTTATTCATAATTAATTTGTCTTTTGCCTCAGTTCCATAAGCATCTAAGTACTAAGAATTTATAATTATTTTGGGGGGCTCAAATTACTAATCTTTTATTTACTAATAAATAACTTTCTGGATTGTTAATTATCAGTTTCTTCCTCTCTAAATAATGATATTTGATTTAGGTTATTTGTTGAACAAAGTAATGCTACATAGTAATCAGCAGTTGTTAGATGTTGTTATAAATTTTGTTGTTGGTAATGGTGAAAGTAGTGACTATTGTATTATTAACTTATAATTAATTCCATGTGCCTTGTTAATTTCATGTACCTTGTCCTGCCAGGGCATGACTACTTGAGGGCTGCCACTATTTATATTTATCTTTCTATTCACAGAATCTAGAACACAGCCTGTTAACAGGCTCTCTCATTCTCACAAGAGAGAAAGAGAGAGAGAGAGAGAGAGAGAGAGAGAGAATATACATACATATATATATATTTGAAAGGAATTTTAATATGACATAAAATGAAAGAATGAAATAAATCTATGTATATTTAAAATACATACTACATATTAAAACTGCATACTGAAGACCATTTGAAGAACTAACTAGATCTAGAAAACAATATAATTTGAGTCATGGAAATATTGACATTTTCTATGAATATATGTATAACAGAGGTATAGTGAGGGACTTTGAAAAGTTTAAAGAGAAATTATTTGAAGTTCAGGTACTTAAAACTGTGCCAACCAGGGGAAAGATTTAACTGTGTCCAATTATGACCAGGTAGATTGTCATAAAAAATATGTTGTCTAGCTTTGGAGTTATGGAAAATGTCACTTACTCAAAACTGAGCTCTTGATCAAAATGCAAAATTCATTGATGTGTAGCTTTGACTGCAACAGTGAATCAAAAAGAGTCTGCGTAGCTCTGCCCCTTGGCTTAAAAGCACTCTTCTAAGCCCTTGGGATGAATTTGTACATCTTAGTCAAAAGACCTATATCATCTGCCAAAACAAGATTTCCTAGGTTTACTTCTAAATATAGCTTTAGTTTGGGTAATTTGCTATAATCAATTTTGAAGAACATTTAAACTCAATTTAATGTTTATTTTCTTTGCCAATTTTTGGTGCCTGCATATATGATGACTCTCATTCAAACTAGAAGATTACACACCTATTAAATATGTACATGCAAGTGAAATCACTGTACATCATAGAAGCACAAATTTAACTCTGGAAGATGTATTGCTTTCACTGATGCATTTATTCATTTGCTGAAGGTTTTTTTTTTCAAGTATGCATGTATTAAATATAACATTTAGAGAGCTTCACTTAGGAAATTCCTTAATTTCCTAACAAAGTAGCACAATTATGAAAATTTCACTAATCTTATATTACCATTGCCAGTACATTTTATACACAGCTTTGAGATCTGTGGTAACTTTATAAGGGCCATATTTATTTACGAAGTTGTTTACCAGTTTTGAGTTTACTGATATAGGACTGTAATTATTTTATGTTTGCCAATAGTCTTATAGTTAGCAAATTTGACAAAGGTAACTTTCTGCCAGAGAATAGAAATACCAGTTGTAAAGAGCGTCTTTCCTAAGCACCTGTCATTAATAATGAGATGTTAGGACCAAGTTGCAAAGGCAAGGCTGAGGTTGCCTCATTTGGAATGGCCAAAAGTAAGACTTGCCCTAAACAGGGTCCCAGAAGTGGATTGCCAAAGTGGAACTGAGAAATAGTGGAAGCATTTCAGACCCTAAAGATGGGATTTAAGATATGGAACGGATAGAAGTCATGTTCATATGTACCAGAGTCAAATTAGGGCATCAAAACAAACAAGGGACAAAGAGAACAAGGATACCTACTTGGAGAAAGAATAAGATATGATATGAAGCCATGTAGAAGTCTGCAGAGGCAAGATCTGGCTGACAGATCTGGCTGGATGGAGGTTTTTTTTTTTTGTTTTTTGTTTTTTTAATAAGACTTAAAAATTAAGTTATCATTCAGCGTTTAAAAATTAGGAGGTGTTCCACAAATGCCCATTTCTACTCTTCATGAATCATAAGTTCTTAAAGATTCTATGTGAGCATTGCTGAAATCTGAGCATTCATTACCATATGAATGGTAGAGATGACCATATATTCAAGTTTGTCCCCTTTTATACCTATTAATCTAGTGTAATTATTAATAGCACTCTTTCATTTTCATAGTGATCTATCTTGAAAGATAAATTTATCACTTTCCTATAAGGGAGGGGGTTACACACTATTGCATGCCCTGCAGTCTCTATCCTTTGCTAGCCTTTTATGTACAAAAAAAAAAAAAAAAAGGAATTATAATTGGAAATGCATTGAAAGACACAACTATTTTGATGACCAAAAAATTACAGGTCGAGAGGAGCGGGTTGAGCTTTAGAATCAAAAGAGCAGTGATAAGACAGATCTTATTCTACCATTGTGTGGTTCCCAGAGGTTGGATGGAGGAAACTAGGTTCCCATAAAACACAACTGGCCTGCACACTTTTGTTATTTGAGATATATAGGCTATTGCATTACTGATTTTTTTTAAATGTGGTATATTTCACATATAAAAGCTGATCTCTAGCTTTTCTTGAAATATTGGAAAACACAGTGATGCTGGCGGGGCCTACAATCTCAAAATGGCAATTGATGACAGGACTTGCTAGAATTTCTCCACCTTTATAAGGCACACACATTCTCCCAATTACCATAGCGTAAACAGTGATTCATTCATTTACTGTACCTGCCTCACTGAGTTTTTGTCTTCTGGGGGAAGACACACATTAATCCCTATATATCACACTTAGATCCAAAAGAATTCTTTAAAACCTGATTGAGATGGAGGAGTGGGGTCTAGATAAACAAGGAATTTCAGGCAGTCTCACCTTTGCATGCCACTATGGATGCCATCCTACTTTTAATCATAGAGATGACACAACCACATGGAGGGAGTCCCAATAACAAAATTAGTCTAAAGTAATTATTGCTTTTCTTTATTTGATCTGATAATGTGCTGCAACATGAACATGACCTTGTATCTTTCAGCAATAATTAGGTATAAATTCTATTAATATACAGATTAGGAGTTAAGTTGCCTGTGTGAGAGCCACTCCAAAACCCAGGCCCAAAACATCAGGCTGAGGAGTTTCTACCTTATGTAAAATACTGGAGGATCCACACAGCCTGGAATTTTTTTTCTTAAGAATTCTTTCTTTTTCTTAAGTTAGAACATAGGTACAATATTCTCTCCAATCCTCTGAGCAGTTTCATGGAACTGTAGCACTATATAGTAGTATAGATGGCCACAAGAATATTAAACCCGGGGTTTGTCTGCATTCTCATACCTTAATTTCTCTTGCAGAAGCCAAAGGCAGTGAAGTAAAATTCATTGCTCGTAAAATTACAGTAGTCACCTCTATGCAGTTTGTCATCAAGCTGCCTCTAACTTCGATCTCATCATTACTTCATTTAAATTAGCATCAAATTCTGTGCTACTATGTGGTAACTTAACTCTTTTCTGTGTTCCTCATACTTGCTTTTACAAAATTAGTGATGTTGTTAACTGCTCTATGGGTTATAAGACAAGTAGACTATGATCATGTATGTGCTCCCTAGGTAAATGTAATTTACTCCCCACTTGCCCTACCACTTTATGATACCCACAGTGAAATTAAATAGGTCAACTGAAACATCAAATTTATTTTTCCTAAGTTCATGATAACTCTTTTTTGATTCATACAATTTGAAGAAAAAATATACAAGAAAAAGAATGGACATCTCTTGGCAAAATTTAGAGTTGAGATTGTATTATACTTCAGGGAAATTATTTAAATATCTATCTCATACAACAGTCCTCAGTATTGAACATTGAGATTGTGTTCCTAGAATCTATTCTACTACTCTATTGTGTATAGCATTAGTTTTTAGTGTGCAAGACCACAACTCTGGCTGCAGATGGACCCTGATTGGTATAAATTGATTAGTATAGCCCCATCTCTCTCTCTTAGACATTGATTTTACAATGGGCATATCATCTACATTGGTTTGATAAAAGTGAAATACAGAAATTTTAGTCAATTTGGAAGATAAAAGTATGTCCTTTTCTGTGTGATAGTTTAAGAATATAACATGTGAAACTGGCACAGCTATTGCTGATGGAATTGAAAATCAATCTGAACATAAAGTTAGCACCTCGAGGAAAGCAGAGTTAAAAAATAATATAAACCTCTAGATTGAAGTATACCTGAAGCCAATATTATTACCACATTACTTCTCAAGCATATAAGCAAATAAACTATTTTTCTGAAACCATCACTGTTATACCTTCTAAAAGCTAAGATAATGGTCATAACTCTTAAAAGTTGTTGAGTGCCATTAAGAGACTAGAATAATCAGAAAATTAAATACAATCCTAACTATAGGCTTTTACTCATATATTTTCTGTCATCCTCTTTATTAATTCATTAATTTGTATATCAAGCTTAATATTTACATGAAACATCAGCCTTTTTAATATTGGGGGGGTTAAAAAAAACAAGAAATAAGGTAAAGATTTGCATTTTGGACCACTAATTCTAAAATTCTATTGTACATAAAGATTACTTAGAGGGCTTGTTGAAAGTATAGATGCTCTGGATTTGCCCCTGCGCTATCCTAATCAGAAATTCTGGATTAGAGGCCCAGGTATCTCTGTTTCTCAAAGACCACTAGGCAATTCTGAGATGTATAAAAGTGTGAGCAACTCTGACCTAATCTTACTATACAGCATCAGGATTTTATAGAAGGTATTGAATTGTGTTTCATTAGAAGTTTGGAATGTTGACTGCTATTACTAAAACCCATGAGGGAGGAATTATGCTTCTATTACTTTACAGTATAATGAATAGAATACAGTATTCATGTAGAGATCTAGCAAAGTAGGTGTTCAGTAAATACATGTTAAATTAACATTTGGTCAAGTGAGGATGTTACAATTTTCACACAGAAGATATATTTATATAGAATATATGGAATCCAATTGGCATGGAAGAGTTTGATGACATTGCATTATATCCAGTCTCAGGGACTATATTTTCTTTTTTTCTAGTTTTTTTATTTGAGAGAGAGAGAGAGAGTCAGAGGAGGGGCAGAAGGAGAGGGAAAGGATCTCAAGTGGATACTGTGCTGAGTGTAGAGTCCAATGTGGGGCTAGATCTCAAGACTTCGAGATCAGGACTTAAGCTGAAACCAAGAAATGGACACTTAAATGGAACCAAATAAGGGCCCCAACTATATTTTCTTTTTTGAAAACAAATATGAACCAGCCAGAACCTCCTGGCAAGGGAATGTATCAATTGAGCTCAGAGATAAAACCTAGAATGCATATGGTGAGTGCTTAATTCTTATCAAATTGACTTATGAATTGTTCCTTATAATCTTTCTTACATTTAACTGAAGGATAAACCAGCTAACAACAACAACAACAAAAAAATGAGTGAATTTCTCAACTAAAGAGTTTAAACTTAATAATTAAAATGATACGTAGAAAAAAACCTGATATATGATCCTGACCTCAAGAATGCATTGATATTGTCAAGGTATGAACCAAGTATAACATTGCCCACATTTCATCTATATTCAAAAATATTTGATAATATTTAAAATAGCTGACAGAATTTTCCTGTGCACATTTATTCAGTAGGGAAGAAATAAATAATTTAAGTATCATGCAAATATATATACTATTCTATAGGTAAATTCTCTTTTTAGATGTAAGGAAAGAATGAAGACTATTATTTTAGAGATGTCCCTCTCTTTAAAATTCAATTTTTGAACATATTTTTATACTCTGGGTATATTTTGAAACATTGGTAACTTTTCAGAAATGATGACATTAAAACCCTCAAAAATAATCCTTCCCAGTGAATTCGACAAATAATACATCAGTTAATTTAAATTTATATATATATATATATATATAGGTAAATGTAATTTATATATATATATATATATTTCCAGCTACAAGATACATTAATACATATAATGCTCTATGTGTATATGTGTGTGTGCATACATACATAAAATTTTATATAAAGCAAGAGAGTTGAATCTGCCCTGGTATCTAGGGAAATGTCTAAAAAGTGACTCCATAGCTCCTGAGACAGGTACAACCACAAAGCTAGAAACCTTTTATCTTTCTGTAAGAATTTGGCACTGGGAATCCAAGGGATTCCTTTGTAAACATCCTCCCAGATAAGTTAGTAATATCAGATGAGACTTGAATACTCCTAGCAGTACCACATGAGAGAAGGTGGCAATTTGTCTCCCCTCCTTTCTGCTGCAGAGATAAAGAACTTAAATCAATCCACTCAAGCATATGAGGAGGAGAAAATTTAGTTTCACAACTAAAGCAATCAGATTATTATGCTGTGTCTCGTGCCACTACACAACAAAAAGCAAATTGCTGCTTCTGTTTTTAAACTGAAATATGGCAAAAGTGAAATTCTCCCCACACCTACTCTGTTCCTACACAACACGAACATTTATAAAATGATTGCTAATGAAATTTCCCTCGCACTTACTGCACAAATTCACTTTCTAGCAGAATTTCTGAGAGAAAATAGACCCAGACGATTGTCCAAAGTTTAAATCTGAATCATAACCATGTTTCACATTCAAGGGACCCAAGAATCTAAGACTTCTCCCTTGCATTTATGGTGAACTTAAATTACAACGGAGTTGAAATAGTATTTTTCTAGGCATCTTATAATAAACATTCCAAGTGAGAAAGGTGGAATAGGTCATTATTCAGAACAATTTACTTCTAGATGATGAATCAAAGGAACTACTGCTGAATAGTCCCTTATTCTCAGCCAAGATGGGCAGCATTTGGGATAACAGGTTGACAAGTAAGTCTGAAGTGACATTTGTGCCATGCCAATGCCACGATCATCATGCGGGGCTCCTTTCTCATTTTCATATAGGAGTCATGGAGACTGAGCGCAAAAAATAAATGACTTGAGAGAGATGAGAAAAATATGTTGTCAGAGCACCAGAGCTGGAACGGGGTGCTTAAGACAAATATTAATGTATTCATTCTGTTGGAGCAATGAAAAAAGAGACTGATTCTAAAGACTTGGGATGTCGTCACAATATTAGGAGGTTAAAAACAAGATCCAAGCCAAAATTGCTGAGAAATGCACCAAGAAAAAGTAGATAATTTTGTAAAAGAAAAAGCCTCATCCAAGCTAAACTTTGGTTCCCATTCTTCATGAAGAACAACTTTTGGATCAGCAATCAGCTAGAACCAAGGGTTCAGATCCCAAATGGGTTGATGCTGCACTCTCTTTCTGCCAAGTTAGATAAATTGAGTTTGGCATGGAACACAGGCCTTTTGGGAAAGACCTTAAAACCCCATCTGTTCTATTTATTCTAAAGATCCCAGTGCAGTTTTTAAGAGTAGGCATTTATTCTGAGACAAAATTGGGGTACCATGTGAGAATTCAAGGCTGATAGCCATAGTGCTAGTGACACTTCATAACAATGATTGATACTATTCACCATTACTACCATCACCACCACTGTCTTAGCATGCTTAAAAATTAAAAACAAACTATCAAAAACAAGCAGTAGGGAAAAAGAGAACAAGCCCTTTTCGATATTATAAGTCATGACTAAAAATGAAATCAAACCTAATACTATTCATATAGCTTTGTACATCATTTTATTATCTTTAAAAAATTCAGCTTGTTAACCAGGTTGCACTTAAGGAGAGAAGAAAAGGAAACTTTAAAAGATTAAATGTGCCCACTACCTGTGTGGTTTCCATCATCCCCTTACTTCCTCTGCTAATACAGAGGTACATAGAGAATACATGCTTTAGCCCAAACGCAGCTTTGAGGTGCGGTGGCACTTAAAGGACACAGCTAATAATGGCTATGGCTTTTCATGACATCTCTTTGGTACGCTTCAGCATGACCTTGTCAAAGTTAAAAGCTCATAAAATTCCTATTTACTTTTTATGGCATTACGATTCTGCATAACAGTGCTTAAAACAAAAACACAGTATAATTATACTGTCAATCAAGCAGCTAAGAAAGGCATTTTCCACCAGCCTCATACCTAGCAAACTGTAAATAATTTATAAAACCAGAAGTCATGACTAAGTGGCAGTGTTCGGGGGCTAGTTAAGCACTTGTCATAATGCTGTGGTTTAAGAGAGCTGGGCACAAAACACTGCTTGTTTACTTTTATCCTGTGAGTGTAAAAAATTGTTGTTTGTGCTTGTCGCCTTTCCATGCGGGCTCTAATAAAAATATCAAATTGTCAATAGAAATTTGAACAGGTGTACAGTGAGAGTAATAATGATGTTTTATTCATATGTATTTCCAGCCCATTTAACTTCATCCAACAAACAACAAAAAATATTTTCTTCATTACCTCCAATTAATGTAAATGTCAAATGTGTTGAATATATTATCACACTGATAATTTGTTGTGTTGATTGATTTGTGGAATGTTTTGGATTAAAGTAACAATTTTTCTTACTTGACTCACAATTGCATGTTGTTATCCGTCACCTCTGGATTATGTAAATAACAAATTTGTTTTCATTAGATCTAGTGCTAATTCTGGTAAACAAGATTTTCAAAGTGTCAACGATTTCTGAGATTTCCAGCTCGTTCATTATTCTGTTATTTTATTTATTATTAACTAGAATTTATCAGCTCTAGAGAAGTTATGTATCTCCCTCATGCTAATGACAAAACAACCTTTTGCAAACCCTTTGTATTTATAAAGCAGAAGCAAAATCATATCAAAATAATTAAATTCTAGGTTCCATATCCCTCTTTGTGTTTTGAATTCTATTTGTCTCTTATAACACTCCTTCATAATGATCAAGATATATGTAGAAAAATATTTCTGTAATTGATTTTGTGCTATTTTTTTCTTTTTTTTAACTGCTTTGGCCATTATTTAATCTTCTTGTTAAATATGATTAGAATTAAAAATTTGTGGTCAATTTTCATAAGCAAGATTTAATGGTATGTTTAATAGGTTTCTTAATATGATAATGAGAAATATTTTTAAGTTTAGATATCAATATATTCTATGTTCATATATAAAGTTAAATGAGAAATTTAGATTTTTTTGCATGATTCAGGAAAAAAATCTAGTGGTGTTTTGTTTTGCTTTGTTTTGTTTTTACTGTCTTCCATTATCTAGTTATTTCAATTAACCTTTCTTTGTTAAGTGGGAAAGATAAAGAAGGCTTGAGTATATATGAACATAGCACTAAATTCTACCTTGGTCATTTTTTAATCACCCTGAGAAATGATTTGTCCTCCCTATGCCTTATTTTTCTATTCTGTGAAATGGGGATAATATTATTTATGATATGGGGCTTATGAAAACACTAAATATTTCTGAAACATCTAGCTCACACATGGCAAGTAGCCAACAATTTTTATGGGTCTTTCTTCCTTTATTTTATTTTTCATATGTAAATATCATCTAAATATGGACACTGCATTCTATAGAAATGTGATATTTAAAAAAATATTTTCTTGTATATATGTAGCTGATAAAGACTGAAGCCTAACTTAAGAGGTAACAAAAAGTATTATTTAATATTTGAAGAACTAGCTTAATTTCTAATATGAACTCTTATGCATTTTCAAAACGGAACTGACTCTTGATTTTCTTCTACCCTCCCCCTGCTCCATGGTCTGGATATAAATACTTCAAAGCTTATGTAAGTGTGTGGGTGAAAGGAGCTTTTTTTGATGGTGGAGGGATTTTTCCTTGCAATGGGCAAGTACTTCTCACTGTTAGCATTGCTGTGTGTCTGTCATTCATCCAGCTTACACATCAATTGTCCAGGCTGAGTCAGCTTTCAGTTCTGTCTTCACAGATTTTTCTGGTTAAGGTCCTTCATCGCCATGTTAATACTATTTTTCTACTACACTGGCACAGAGGAAGTCATTGAGACTCTTTCAGACCTTCTTTATCTCAACATTCTATCCTGCCTTATGATTTCTGGCATCTTCTAACTCTCCTAGGGTTCTACCCAGGAAGGAAAGCACAGTTTCCTCTGGTAGCAGATCCCACAGACTTCTCAGGGATTTTCCTCTCATCTCTTCTCAACTTGGAGCTTGATCTAGAGAGCAGAGAACAAGCTCTCTTTCTCAGGGACCCACATCCATTTACTCTTAGCATCCTCTGCTTCTTTCTTTTCCCCTCCTATCTTTGAGAAATATAGGTCACTGTTTCATGTCAGGTAGTGTCCTGAATGCATTGTTCATGCCCTGCATTTTATTCTAGGCTTCTAAGGCCTAGAACTGAAACCTAAAGACCAAGAATTGCCTCTTAGCTTTCTCCTCACTTGCTGAGGTGGAAGGTGGCCTTCCTGAGGCAGTTCTGTCAGTTAAAGAGATCATATAAAATACTGAGCTGATGACATGGGAAAATGGCCACATGGTATAGGGGAAAATATACATATCAAATATTATCTTGCTATATAAAGTTTTAAAAATAATCCTACCACTAGAAAGGTATGAAAAATAATTGCAAGGGTGAATAACAGAATAGCATTCATTCTTTGGGAGTCGTTTATTCTAGCATCCATTCTCATCCTACCTTACCTGAGCCTGAAAACCACAGAGTAGCAAACAGATTGGGGTCAAGATTGAGAGTAGGGAGATAAAGAGACTGAGAGGAGGAAGGAACTGGAATCATCTGGGCAAATAAAAGGTAAGATATTGAAAAAGGAATCTATCTCTGTACAGCAGAAAAAAGCACACTAAGGAAGTAGACACTGGTTTCTTGCCTAGGACATCCCGGACACATGGCATGGCATATTACAATATCACAGGGACAGATATGGCAAAAGTCACCACTTACTTGCTATAAACACACACAATTTTTTGAAGAGTGATTCTAAAATTGTAAGAATACTTCTCGTTTCCATTAAATAAAATTAAACATACTTAGAATTGTTTAAGTGCCTGCTTGCCTTCATATTTCATGTTAGCACACATATTCTGAGGTATATCTGTTGCAATCTCTTTACCCCAAGACACATTGCTCCTGTTAGGCTTACGTTTAAGAGAAGGGCAAAAAAAAAAAAAAAAAAAAGGAAAACCCAATAGCTAAGCTAACAGAAAACTCTGACAGTGGGCATAATGTCTTTCATGACTCGTAGCAGCATTAGGATTTCAGTGGAAATGCCTTTGGTAATCAGTGTAACTTATTGAAGTCTGGTCAAATTTTCTGTCACTGATGTAGTCAGTCAGGAAGGCATTCTAAACACTTAGAACCTCTATGAACAGTATTCTCAAAGCAATATTTCTTCAAAGAATTCTAGAAACAGAGGCCAGTTATAACCTCTAGTCAGTACTATAATACTTATAAGAGCATTGTGTAATGAGGATGTTTATCTCTGGTCCATATCCTGAGATAAGGGATGAACTGAGAAATTCAAATCTCATGTTAAGAAAAGAAAAATCTATGCACCTACACATGTGTGTATATGCACATGTATAAATACACTTAATAATAAGCACACAGCTAAGACAGTATTTTATGCTTCTTAAAATATCACCTTGGTAATACTTAGCATTACTTTGTATTTTTTCTACATTGCACATCATCATCTTTTGCTTGTTATTCTAGGTCAATGTATGGATGCATCTAAGTAAATGGATGGGCTGCCATATATCATGTCTGTCTTATGTATTGAGAAAATCTTTGTGTTCACGAGCACTTGCCTACCATAGGCAAAATAGTCTCAAAATAGAGATTATGATAAAACAAATAAGTAGTTCTTTGTCACACTGAAAGAGAAGTGGTATGAATAATCAGTATTGGTTCAAAATAACAACTAAAAGCAATTTGCCATTATCAATAAATAGAATAAAGACTATTTAATAAATTAATGAGAAACAAATCACTTTTATTTATTGCCTAGGTTGGGGAGAAACCCAAGGTTTATCTGGAAATTGATTATTATGGTAAGCTTTCTATTATAGCCAACCAAGTGGAAATATTCAAATGCTCAAGCTATGATATCAGTAAGCTGGCCTGCAGTTGAGACTGAGCATATGTAGTATTAGAGTTGAAGTACAGTTAGAAGACACTCTGTAGTAATAAATATTATGTTCCAAGCTATAGGCCAGTACTTCGATAGGCTATTGAGACTCGCTATAAGATTGACAGGCCCTGGTGGCTCCTTACTGTAGGGCCACACTGCAAACTCCAGAAGTGTTTAGAACAAGTCAGGAACTTGCCTTTAATTTACCTTTTATGTACAGGTTAAAAATAGTCTCAGAGGTTTGGAATAAGACAAAATGGCCTTTAGAGGCTGGAACTAAGTCACAACTTATTCATTAGGCCTGAGTCAAAATTTGCACTAAAGAGAATTTGATTAATTAGGAAATTTCCAGCATGACAACTAAAATAAACTGTATTTAAAGGTGACCAGAAATTGGATCCAGTAAGAAATACGATGATAATAACCAAAGCCAGCTCTCTAAAAATTACATTTACTCATGGAGAAATTTGGAAATTATTTTTCCTGACTTGCATACCATGTGGAATACTTGGAAATCACATACAAGTCTTAGAAGTCAACCATATACTAAACAGGTTCTGTAGTTTCTTAATAGCGTATCACTTTGCTTAATAAAGATGAAAACGTTTAAGTGAGCATTAGAATTTTTTCTGTTCCTCAGTATATTAATACAAAGTTATTAATCATCAGTGCTTAATACTCTGCTAGAGCTTGTGGTGGGGCCCACATAAGTAAAAGGGCCACTTCTTTTGAGTGAATTACAGTAAGGTTTAAAAGGCAGGAGGTCAATTCATGGGGAAAATCATTAATATGTGACATATGACAAAATGGTAAATTATATGCTATTTCAGATAAGAAAATAATCTAGAGAAGTAATGATTATAAGGAGCTAAACGTGATCAAGAAAATATTCAGGAAAATTCTATTAAAGGATATTAAGAAATTAAATTTTCAAATAAGTGGATGTGGACAGCTCAATAAAAGGACAACATGAACCAAAACATTTTTAAAAATCACACTATATGGCAAATATGATAACGAGAACCTTAGCACTCTTTAGGCTATAATGTATACTTAGTGTACAGGTATACTTCACAATTTCTGGCCATTAGAAGAAGGATGACCAATCTGGAGTGATGAAAAACTGTACGTTCATATAATTTCACATATAAGAAAAAAAACAAATGAAAATTAAACAGCTAAAGAAATATTTTGTGATAGAGCTTTCTTTTTTTTAAGATTTTTATTTATTTGACAGAGAGAGACTGAGAGAGCACAAGCAGAGAGAGCAGCAGGCATAGGGAGAGAGAGAAGCAGGCTCCCTGCTGAGCAAGGAGCCAGATGTGAGGCTCCATGCAGGGCTCTATCCCAGGACCACAAGATCATGACCTGAGCCAAAGGCAGATGTGTAACTGACTGAGCCACCCAGGCACCCCTGATAGAGCTTACAATAAGACTTGGTATTGGTTTGTAATAAAGAGGAAACAATGCACAGAATGTATGGTACCAAGTTTGTTGAATCAGGTGAAATGTGGCCCCATAGACAAAGATGGAATAATAATAAATTAATGTTAGATATGACTCATTGTAAGGGATATTTTTAAGAACCTGGTCTGGGTGGAGTTGAGTACTAGTAGAAGCCTTCCTGGGCAACAGGAGTATGATCAATATTATTATTATTTGAACATCTTGCATCTAAAATATGCTTTAATAATAAAAAATTAACAATTATTCAGTGCTTATTCTGTGCTTAACCACAAGGTAAACATTGTATCCAGAATATCCCATCTAATCTAATTATACAGTTCTGGGATTTATAGTGAAGGAGTAGTCAAAGTAATTTTCTGGTTAAGCCTGATCTTAGTTTTGTAATAGTCAGCAGTCTCCTAGACCTCAGTGTATATGGTCTGATTTGCATATGGTAGAGATTGAGAGGGCATAGGACAAGGAGCTTATGAGCAGATGTTTTAACTTCAAGGAGCTTAGAGTCTTAAATGAAAAAAGAAACGGAAGTAAAAAGAGTGGTATAAAGCTTGTTCCCCACCTTGGGCCCTCAGAATGCATTTGAACCCCTTTAAAGGAGGGGTTTTATGTGGAAACAGAATTGTTTAAACAATGATGTCCAAGAAACATGGGGCAATATAATTTCACTTAGGTGTTGTTAGGTATTGACCCAGAAATGGGACAAGATGAGCCTTCCACTCACTACAGCTGGGCACAGAGAGCTTTCTGGTACCACCACAATAGTTCTAGAACACCTCTGTCATTGCTGGATTATGGAAAAATCATAGCAGAGCACTGGTGGAAATGAGATGCCAGTATGAGATGACAGATGCTGGTAGTGGGAGGTAGGAAGGGAAAGTATCCATTTGGTGCCCGACAAAATATTGCAAATGCCTAGTGGGAATAGATGTTTTTGTTTATACATGAGAAATACCCTCTTAAGACTCCAAAAAGTGCCTGAGTGGAGATGAAGGAAAGAGGACATTGCAAGGGGATAGAAAGTCTGTGTTATTCAAGTGAGGGCAAGAACAGATAAAATTTCGTCAATTCATTTATTTGGTAATTAACTTCTGTATACCCGAAATGCTTCTGAAGTTATTTTGGAAATTAGAATAAGCACAGTGAGCAAGCAAGACAGTGTTAATGGTCAGTATAATGGAGATACACATATATTAATAAATAAATGGTGATATAAAAATTTTATACAACTCAAGAGCAAAATAAACAAATAAGCAATTCCATTAAAAAAAATAGTCAGAGGAACTGAACAGATTTTTTTTTTTTCCAAAGAAGACATACAATTAGCCAACAGGAACATGAAAAAGGTGCTCAACACCACTAATCAGGAAAATGCATATCAAAACCAAAATGAGATATTCTTCCCACCTGTTAGAATGGCTATGATCAAAAAGACAAGAGATAACATGAGGATATGGAGAAAAGGGAACCCTTGTGCACTTTTGATGGGAATATAAATTGGGGCAGCCACTATGGAAAACAATATGCAGGTTCCTCAAAAAATCAAAAATAGATAAAAATTCTACTCTTGAATATATATCCAAAGGAAATGAAAACAGCATCTGGAATAGATATCTGTAATACATGATTATTCCAGCATTTTTCAGAATAGCTAATATATGAAAACGTAAGTGACCATCAACAGATGAATGAATAAAGAAAATTACTATATGTATATATTGTGATATACATATTATGTATGTATACACAATGAAATATTATTCTGCCACAAGAAAAATGAAATTCTGCCATTTAGCAACGATATGGATAGACCCCGTGGGTACTACGCTAAGTGAAATAAGCCAGACAGAAAAAGACAAATACTCCCTGGTATCACTTGTGAATCAGCAACAACAAAACTAGCTAAACTCAAAAAAACAAAACAAAACAAAACAAAACAAAAACTAGCTAAACTCAGAAACAGAGTAAAGTGGTTGTCAGGGCATGGGTGTGGGGGAAATAAGGAAAGACATGTAAAAGAGTACAGACTTTGAGCTATAAGATAAATATAGTCTGAGGATGTAATTAATATAAAGCATGGTGACCACAGTTGATTTGTATTTCATAATTGAAATTTGCTTAGAGAATAAAACTTAAATGTGTTCATGAAAACAAAAAGATAAATATGTGGGGTGATAGATATGTTAATTAGCTAGATGAGGGGAATTCTTTAATAACGTATACATATATCAAGTCAGCATGATATATATTGTAAATATCTTATAATTTTAAATGTCAGTTATACCTCCGTTAAAAAAGAAAAGATGAAAGGAAGAAAGAGGGCAGCCCGGGGGGCTTAGCGGTTTAGTGCCCCTTCAGCCCAGGGCGTGATCCTGGAGTCCCGGGATGGAGTCCCACATCGGGCTCCCTGCATAGAGCCTGCTTCTCCCTCTGCCTGTGTCTCTGTCTCTCTCTCTCTTTCTCTCTCTCTCTCTCTTTTAAAGAATTGTCATTGCTGAAGTAAGAAGCCTAGAAGAGTGCCAAAAAACCCAAGTGAGGAATGCTACTGATGAATTTCTAAGAAAAATAATATTTAAACTGAGACCTAAAATATGAGTAGAAATAAGCCAAATAAAAAGCTAGGAAGAGGAACGTTCCATACATAAAGTCTTGATAATAGAGGTGACGTTTTGAAGGAATCAAAAGCTGGATTAAATGGCTGGAGTGTATGAGGTGAGTAAAGGGAGATATGAGGCTGGAGAGCATAAATTGTGAAGGACCTTGAGCTTAAACACGATCTTGAAGGCAATGGAAAATTATTGACTTCTAATTTATTACATGACATTTTAAAAAGATTAATATAATAGACACATTAAAAGATCCTCAAAATCACTCCTCACCAAGGAAATACAAATCAAAACTATAATGAAATATTACCTCATACCTGTTAGAATTGCTAAAATTAACAACACAGGAAACAACAGATGTTGGTGAGGATGCAGAGAAAGGGGAACCCTCTTACACTGTTGATGAGAATGCAAACTAATGCAGCCACTCTGGAAAACAGTATGGAAGTTCCTTAAAAAGTTAAAAATAGAACTATCTTATGATCCAGCAATTGAACTATTAGGTACTTACCCAAAGGTTACAAAAATACTGATTTTAAAGGATACATGCACCTTGATGTTTGTAGCAACATTAACAACAACAGCCAAATTATGGAAAGATCCCAAATGTCCATCAACTGATGAGTGGATACAGAAGTCATATGGAATATTACTCAACCAGAAAAAAGAATGAAATACTGCCATTTGCAATTATGTGGATGGAGCTAGATAGTATTATGCTAAACATATATAAGTCAGGGAGAGAAAGACAAATACCATATGATTTCACTCATTATATAATTTAAGAAACAAAACAGATGAACGAAGGGGGGTAAGAAAGGGAAAGGCAAACTATGAAACTGACTCGTAAATGTCTTAACTACAAAGAAAAAACAGAGATGCTAGAGGGAGTGGGGGATGGGCTAAATGGATGAAGAGTATTAAGGAGGGAACTTGTACTGATAAGTACTGGGTGTTGTATGTAAGTGATGAATAACTAAATTCTCCTCGTGAAATGACTATTTTACTGTATATTAACTAACTGGAATCAAATAAAAACTTAAAACTAGAAAAAAATAGATTTCTGTGATTATCATATGGAGGGTGGATCTAAGGGATGAAAGGCTATAGAGTTACAGGAACTGGTAAAACTGGGAAGTTCTTTTATTATCCTGGACCTGGATGATTATGGCCTGAACTAAGAAATAAAGAAAAGGAACAGATTTGAGAAACACTTAGGCAGTCAAACTGAAGGGACATGGTATTGATAAAAAGTAGGCAATTAAGAGTTCAAGAACAGTACTCATACTGTTGAATTGGGCAGCCAGGGCAAAGTGGTGCTGGTCCCTGGACTTAGCCCTAAGGGGGAATACGGGGCAGAAGAGGGTTGAAATCAAACCTACAAGGTTGTCTCCTTATGGATTCCAATTCACACACTTGCCTCGTTTTTATTTTAGCATTTCTCATAGTTCCTTCTCAGTTTCTTCATGGATTTCTTTTCATCTGTCTAACCTCCATATATTTTTTAAAGATTTTATTTATTCATTCATGAGAGACACAGAGAGAGAGAGAGAGGCAGGGACACAGGCAGATGGAGAAGCAGGCTCCATGCAGGGAGCCCGACGTGGGACTCAATCCCGGGACTCAAAGCTCACGCCCTGGGCGGAAGGCAGGCGCTAAACCGCTGAGCCACCCAGGGATACCCAGACCTCCACATTTTAAAGAGCTCAATCCCTAGACCTTTATTCTTTTCTGTCTATACTCACTACAAAGATAATCCATCCAGTCCCATGGCTTCAAATATCACCTATAAAATGATAATTCCCAACATCATATTTCCTAATTAAGACTTGAGCACTGAATTCCAGATACATATATCCAAATGCTGACTTGCATCTCTACCTAGATGTCTGATGGACATCTCAGATAGTTATCTGAGTTTTATTCAAAGCTGAATTTCTTCTCCCATATCCACTTGTTTTTGTCCTATCGAGTGGCTTCCCCTATGTTCTAGGTCCTTTCTGGTCTCCCTACTTCTATCCTTGCTCTTTGCTAGCAAAGGGACCTCAGCATTGAGTAAGTAAGGAGACCAGTTTTAGGGCCTTGCAATAAGCCAGGAGACAGGTTGGTGGCTGAACCATGGTGGTAGAAAAGTGGGTGGGGAGCTGTGGTTGGATTGTGGATATAGTTTGAATTTATGAAACCTATTTCAGAGCCTTTGCCTGGTCCCTTTGATTTAATCCATTTCCAGCAGAGACTCCCAGGGAAAACTCCCTTACCTTCTAAAGGCTTCTAAAGACCTCCTTATCTTATATTTCACCTTTTCCCACATTTAATATTCCTTTTTGCTAACATATTTCTTTCTGTTATCATGGTCACTAACATTCTATATATGTCATCTACCTACTATGTGTTGCTTATTGTACTCCTGGAACATAGTAAAAGTTTAATACATATTTGTAGAATGAATGGGTGAATTAATTCCAAAGCATCTGAGAAAGTATATCATTTGGAAATGATAGACTATCACTGGCAGTCATTCATTTCTCAGATCTTAAGGGACCATTTTGAGAGATATACTAAGACATTTTCATACCAAGAAACTCTAGAGTGGCTCAACAAAGTCTAAGCACCATTTACGACATTGGCATGTTAAGAATTTTGGAATAAAAATCTATCCAAAATTAAGAAGAAGCTTCCTAAACAATGTAATTATATATTTTTCCAAAATACAAGAGAATGGTTATATCTTTAGAAACAAAATGTCAAAACTCTTGATCCCAAAGAAAAATAACTGCTAAGAAAAGTAAAATGTTTCGGCAATAATGTTTTATTTTCCTTCTGTGAGATACCATTTCTCTCTCTAGCAATTCAGTAGATTAGAACAACAAAAGCACTGCCCTTGACCTATTGTATAGAGATATTTTGTATTCTAAGGGCTTTGTTTAATGAAGCAAATGTTTAACTGCTTACAAATGTTAAGAATTTAGACTTTGTCCAGAGACAATAAAACCATTGACGTGATACATCATTGAATGACATGTCAAGGAAGAATCAAGATTTTCATATTTGTTTCTTTTTACTGGGATTTCCTTTGCTTTTAAATAAATGTAAAAAGAGAAGAAAGTGTAGAAAATATTTTTTGCAATTGTAAAATCATAAAATCTATGAATACAAAAAACTAATTACAAATTAAGTATATGCGGCTTAAGAGAAAAATATTTCTGGGTGCTACTCAGTTTCTCTTTTCTATGTAGAGTACAGATAATGAGTCTCAGTTGTTTTCTGTTATACTCTATCATTTTCCAGGGATTCATAAATTATACAATACTCTGCTTAATCTTCTACACCTTCTTTTGCTTCTCTGTTCTCTGTTTACACATTCTGAGTATATGTCAGCCAATATCAGCATTTTGATTATAAACAGACTGAAACTTCTTCTAAAGCCTGTTAGCATATAGAACAACATATTTTGTAATGTTTTCTGTCTTTTTTTTTTTTTTTGCTCTCCACAAATCCATAAGTGGTATAACATTTCTTTTGCCATTGCATGAACTTGGCATTTTTAACTAGCCTGGGATTAGCTTTTCTGTGTGTTCATGAAGCATTAAAGCTTTGCTGAACAAAACAGTTCCTTCTGACCTCTGCTAGAAAAATGGAATATCTTTAAGTATGCTCTTTTTATTAATGGATTTTTTCATTTGTAATTCTTTTACCAAACCTCTTCCTCATGGCTCATGCAACAGCAAGCCCTGCTTGTGTGACAGTGTCTAGAAAAATCATTACTTATGTCCAGGAAAAATTTTCACATCAGTAAAATCTGGGGTCACAATTCAATTAAATTATACTATATTTGGCTAATAAGCAAATTGTTTCATTAGATAGTTTATTAATGCAAAATCATCAGGGTCTGGCCAACTTTAGAGTTAAAATAAGATCCAGATACATGTTTCACATTCTTCTCCAAGAACAGGGAAATACTAAGATTGTCATTAAGATATGAACCATTTTAAATGGAACCAACGAAATATTGTGAATTAAATGAAAAAAAGGATAAATGCTCAGCCTGGTGGGTAAGTAAACAAAATATGTATATCTATATGGTAAAAAAGAATAAAATACTAAGATAGATACAAAATGAATGGACCTCAAAAACATTATGCTGAGTGAAAGAAAACACAAAAGATCACATATGAGTCCTTCTGTATGAAATCTCAAGAAAAGGCAATTGTATGATACAGAAAGTAAATTAGTGGTTGCCTGAGCTGGGCATGACTACGGGAATTAAGTATAAAGAAGTTCAAGAATCTAATTGGGTGATGAAAATGTTCTAAAATTAGATCATGGTGATAGTTGCAAGACACCTAAGTTTGCCAAACATCTTTGAATTGTACAGTTAAAATGCATAATTTTATGCTATATAAATTGTGTCTCAGTAAAATTGTAAAAAATATACATACATGCATACGTATGTACATACTTAAGTCTATGTACTATTAAACTATATGCTATTTTATAAGGTCATCATGCTTTACCATGACAATAGCATCCCAAATGGCAGTAGCATCCCAAAATGGCAACCAAAAACTACCACCAAAATGTATAATGCCTTTAAAATATATGAAAACAATAGGAAGTAGTAGACAATTTGTCTACTTTTAATGAGAGCAAAAAACAAATGAAAAAAGAATAGTGAGTTCTCCTTGACCATTGAGTTTCAGAAAAGTGTTACTTTGCTGACTAAATGCATAAATATTATCCTCGTTTATTCTATCCCAACAAATACTAGAAGCAGTCCCATTAATACTTTTTCCATATTATTTTTTCTCCAAAACCTGAGTTGAATAAACATGTATTATTCCTTCAGAAATCACACTAGCAGTTGAATCTCTTCTAAAATACAAAATGAATAAATAAATGGATTTTCTACATTCAAATAAATAACACCAATAAAATTGTCCATCTGGTTTCAAATATCTTAGTGTAATTTGATGATTTCATAAAAATGAACTACTTTGGGGAATTTTATTTAAGATTATGAATAAAGTTAGATAAATAATTAAAAGACTTTTTCCCCCCTTTCTGAAAATATTTTTCAGCACTTAGTATATGGAACTATCTTTTGACAAAGCTATCTTTGTCATATCTGTACCCATTTGTACCATCTGTAAAAAGGGTACCCATCTGTACCCTTTTTATAATTATTCTTACATATGAGTTTTACTCGGGGATTATCTATATGTTTTCCACTTACTTTCTTAGTATTTATATAGAAATTTGAATATTAATATAGATAATTACCAATTGACTTACCTGAATATTTTATTTTGAAATTTATGTATTTCTTAAAATTTTAAATGATAGTTTAATGGTAATGATAATCATAGATCAAGTAAATTGACTTGTATTCAAGGAGATAGAACTTGTGACTTTGACCTTTTAGGTAATAGTCAATAATCAGGAGAAGTCCTCACATCAAAATACATCTTGTTGGAATCAATGACTGACTTGCTCAGAAAAAGAAGTATTTAGAAAATAGGTCACTTTGGTACATCATCCACTGGCCAAGAATTTCAGGTTCTAAGCAGCTCAGTGCTGTTCAAAGTTAAAAGTAGAAAAGATATAATATATAAGCTGCCTTGGTCATAGATTTCAAAGGCCTAAAGGATTCATGTATACATCAATAAGAATTTGAGTCTGAGAAACAGATAAACCATTAAAAAGGGACACCCATCACCTAGTTCTAATTAAGCTTTTCTACATGGAGGAGCATATCTAGAATGTTAAGTTTTTTCTGAATTTAAAAAGGAAACTGAAAAATAGTATGTTCATGTGAAAATTCCCAAATGTTAGATGTTGACAACTAACTCACAAATTGTAGAACATCATAGATGGCAATATTTACAGAGGACTGGACTGGGTCTCCTAATGGTGAACTCAATCCTTCTGCTTCACAATGCAATCTCATCTATTTCGATCCTTCATAATTGAGTACGGTATATATATATATATATATATATATATATATATATATATATATATATATCAAACTCCTGCCACCATTGCAACCTGTCTTTTACCTTTGCTCATGTTGATCCTTCAGCTTAAAATATTTTCCTTTCTCATACTTACTTAGCAAACTCTGGATTTTTATTTAAATTTTAATGAAAGTTTCCATTTACATTTCTGATACTCCTTCTTTATAGCCACTACTCCTTTATTAAAGCAATTTTTATGTATACTTTTTAAAATGCCCTTCTAGTGGAAAACAGTTCTTCAATGTTCCTTGAAAACAAGGTGTCATATGTTCTCATTTTGTGTTCACAGAATACTAACTACAATGTTTTAATGAATGAATGGGTGAATTAATGAGTTAGTTGTATGAAAAAGAGATAAAATTCCTACCTCAGCTCACTACTGATTTGTTATGCAATCCTGAACAAGTCATTTCCACTGCTGGGCTTCAGTTTCCTCACTTATGTAGTAGATACACTAGTCTGGATTTTCCCTGTGGTCTTCAATATTCTATTTTGATGATAGTAATAATAGTATTTACTAGTAAATAAGTAATGTCCATTATTAAATTCTTATTGTGTGCAAGGTGCTGTGATAAGTGCCTTCAACACAGTATCTCACATAATCTTTACATGCTGTAAGGTAGGTATTTTTGGTACCATTATACAGATTATAAAAAATAGGTTTGGAGAAATTTATTTGTTGTCATTCATCAAACAAGAAATACAGTGTATTGTCCAGTTCTCTATCGCTTCTTTCTTCTCGAAAGTTTGTGAATTATCATAATTGAAGTTCCTATGGCTTAAGACTTTAATTACAGTAGCTGGCAAGGCTAGTGATAATTGGCCAAGCTCTGTATAACATGCATTTTTCCTACTGCAGATCACACAGAACCATGCTACTCTAAGTGTGGTCCATGGACAAGTAGTATCAGCATCATCTGGGAACGTATAGCAATGTAGAATCATTATCTCCACCCCCAACCTGCTGAATCAGAATCTACATTTTAACAAAATTTTTATGGAATTCCCATGCACGTTAAAGTTTCTGAAGCACTGACATAAAGAAAAATTATTCCTGGTTTATCATTAATCCTATCAATATAGAGGTAGATAAATAGGTAGTGTCTTCAGAAAGGAGATCTTCAAAAGTAGAGAATAAGGAAGTGTAAAGAAACAAAACAAAAACAAAAACAAAACAAACAAACAAAAAGCATCTGCCTCCGGCTCAGGGCTTGATCCCAGGGTCCCAGGATTGTGCTCCGCATCAGTCTCCCCAAGAGGGGCCTGTTTCTCCCTCTGCCTATGTCTCTGCTTCTTTCTCTGTGTCTCTCATGAATAAATAAATTAAAAATCTTTAAAAAAAAAAGATTTATAAAAAAATGTAGAAAGAAATGTCAGCGATGTGATCCTGAAGTCATGAGACTATATCTAAATGGCAGTTAAAGTCATATTTTAGAGAATACATAATACCCATTTGTGTCCATTTGTACTTTCCATAATAATATCTCTTGATAAAACAATTCACCTCCCAAATTTAGCATCCAATTGTTGGTGACTTATTTTCTTTGAGAGTTGGTTCTCCTATTTTACTGAAGGTTTTACTTATTGTGATTTCATCCTATGGATTGTTAGGACTCACTGTAATTGAAGTTGTATTCTCTTCAGAGACTTTAATTATAGATATTACAAAGAATCAGGCTGTTTTGAAGCTGAGCCTTCCGGAAGTTGTTTTTTGTTCTTTTTTCTGTAGACACTTGTATATCCTACATCAGTTTTAAACCAAGATAACAAAAGGTCTTCAGTTGAAATCATTACTAATAATTGCTATTGTGAAGCCTGAACAAATACTTTCTTGAGTGGTAACAGGACAAGAAAAGGTTAGGTGCTTCACTGTATTCAGTAAGTTAGAGCAACAGGTATAATGTGAACTTGAAAAAATGATCGTCCTTTTCAGTGAGCAGAATTTACTCTGTTTCTTTTTCATTTGAAAAAAATCGTGTTTAGGTAGCTGAGATAGAACAATAGGGATATGCATCACCTCAGTATCATGTATTTTCTAAAAGAAATGATTCTTCCTTTATTCTTTGTCTCTTCTGGACTAATTGAGTATATGGGAAGAAACTTCTCTTGTATAATTCTACAGTCTTTAAAAATGTTCTCAGTGTTATTTTAAGAACCTCTTTCTTTTGAGGATCATACCTCATGCTTATCAATGAATTATTCCTGGAAGCAATGGAAGGAAAGAGATTTATTCAAGGGGGGTCACAATCTTACCTTAGAGTAAGGTTGTGCCGTTTATAAATATATGGAGGTTTGCATTTCTTCTTTCTGCTTTATCCATAAGGAATAATTATATGTACTTGTAGAGGATAAATCAAAACCATATTATACTGAAATTGACAAATGGTGTCAAGGTCACCGGGACAAAATCTAAAATAACAGTAGTTAAAATTTTTTGTATACTCTAATCCTAGAGCTGATCATTGGAAGAACATTAGTTATTCCCTAAGTATTGTTATTAGTGTGTAGTCACAGGGTAGGGGGAAGTTTTTAATAATACATGTTACAAATGGGCAGGCGGAGTCTCGGACAGGATATCCAGCTGAAACACCAGCAAAGATTCAAGGCTGAGCTTATCCATCTCAAACATTTTCATTATCATTTAATTTGCCTATTTCTGAGAGTATTTGTGTGGTATAAGCTAGGAGAGTAAGTTTTCCATTCTGACTTTTTTTTCTTCAATGGTTCCTTGTTCTTACAATCCAATAATACTTTTTATCGCTGAGCATTGAGACTCTAATAACTTATTTGTCTGCTTTATAGCTAAGTTTCTATTTTTCTTCCTTGGCAATGTAGCTATTTAAGATCCATGATTTTTCAAAAATGATATTTTAAAATAAGCAGTTGTTATATGCAAATGCTTTCCTAGTCAGCAAGTTCAGCTGACTTTTCTGAAACATTCTTCAGCAAATCTTGATATTTGCATATTTGCTCTGTCTTATGGTGATTATATCCAGCTGATTCTTCCTGAAGAATAACATTCTTGTTTGAGTCAAAAACAGCAACAATAACAAACAAAACAGTTCTTACTCTTGATACACTAGCTCTTAAGTTTTTGAAAAGCTGATGCCTTTACCAATACCTTCCCTTGGCTCAGAAGCATATACATAGGTGTGTAGAATCTAAGAGTCTATCATGCAATCAAAAGTTTCCTTTCCTCACTATTCATGCCATTATATATATATACATACATATCTATGCCCATGCATATAGATATAACTGCATACATTTGTAAACATATATCATCACTGCTGATTGTATTCATCTGGCACTCTCCACTTTCTCCATATATTTTACCTTGCTCTTTAAAGTTCTGTTTATAATGGAAACCAACTATATAAACTTGTAGTATCTCATCCCAAACATTTTGCCTTAAAATAGGATGTTTGCTTCCTAAATTTTCTACTTTCATGACACTCTGTTGACATTTTTGCATTAAAATTTATTTTAAAAATACACAGTATAAAGCAAAAATGGAATTCCAAATTTTAAGAAAATTTACAAGAATCTGGTGGTTGTTTTAAGAGTAGCTGCATCTAATCAAATGAGTCAACTTAGCTATCCACAGATTTGTCAATAAGAGCCAATAATTCAGGAATTTATAGTCCTAAGTGTGCTTGGAATGTTGATATTTTCTTACTTTTTAAAGATTTATTTATTTATTCGTAAGAGACAGACCAGAGAGATAGAGAGGCAAAGACATAGGCAGAGGGAGAAGCAGACTTCTCACAGGAGCCTGATGCAGGACTCGATCCCGGATCCTGGGATCACACCCTGAATCAAAGGCAGACACTCAACTGCTGAGCCACCCAGGTGTCCCTGGAATATTGATATTGATGTCTTATTTCAAATAATAAAGATTTTAAAGTCAGAATAGAACACAGTCACAACTCTTAATCATAAGTCAGGGGACGCCTGGGTGGCTCAGTGGTTGAGCATCTGCCTTCAGCTCAGGTCGTGATCCCGGGATCCGAGGACTGAGTCCCTCAATGGACTTCCTGCAGGGGGCCTGCTTCTCCCTCTGCCTGTGTCTCTGCCTCTCTCTCTGTGCCTCTCATGAATAAATAAAATCTTTTAAAAAATCATAAGTCAGATATTTCCTGTGACAATCATATTACTGTTTTTTCTCAAAAATGATGCACCTATACATGTATGCATACCTGTGGTGGAGGTCAAGGCAAGGCATTTTTCATCTCTTTCTGCTTTACTTCTCACAAGAATAAGAGTTACTCATTCATATATTCATTAATATTTTTGCTTCCTGCTGTGTATGATCCATTGTGCTAGCTTAAAACAAACCAACAACCAAACCCTGGAAACTAAACTTGAAGATAACCTGAAATTAGTTTCAGTTCAGTACATCAAGCTGAAGGTATACTTAATGGCTTCCAAACTCTGTGCTAGCCTTAAAGTAAGAGGAATAAAATATAACATCTTTGTCAGAGAAACCATAACATCTTGGGAAAAACAATACAAGAATCAAATGCCAACTGCCAACTGTAGTGCTCTGTTGGTGATAAAAATTAAGTGCACACACTAAAAGGAGTCATTAGCTCTTTTTAGAAGTGAAAGATATGCAAGGAACAAAGTGAGTGGGGATTCTCTGGAGATGATGACAATACCTCAGACTTGAAGAAGATAAAAGATCTAAAAATTTTGGTGCAGTGACATTTGCCATGTGGGAGTTTGTGAAAAAGTATATAGCCATGGAAATGCAAGGCATGCTCAGATTATTTCCAATTGTCCATTAAGGCTACAAAAAAGAGAGGTAGAGATAAGTGGCAAGTTTGAAAAAAGAAATGTTAGCACAAACATCTCAAACACTTTATTAAAGAATCTGTCAACTGTTCTGTAGAAACCAGTAATGATTTCAGATCATGTTGCTTTGTGATCTAACATTGATATACAACTTAAAGCAGCAGTGGGAAGTTGTGCTTCAGATAGCTCTAGGAAATAATTAGAAAAAACTCTAAGCGTCTTTAAGTGTAGAAGAGGCCAAAGAGAAATTGTTGGTATTTATAGTAACATTGGCAGAAATGAGTATTGAAAATCAGATCTGTATAGCCAGATCTATCATCAAATCCATAATCACATCACTATTGAAATGTACATTAAAAATTTAAGTTTACCTTGGAAATCATGAATTTTTATCTTAAAGGACAAAATATATTGCCCTTTTGATATGTCTCTAGACATGTTTATTTTTCCTTATGGTATTAGAAATTAGATTTAAGTGTGAAGATCATAAATATAATTGTTAATTATAACAATTTTTATAATATTTTCAATAAATATTTACTTTGTGCAACCAGCTAATGCTGTATTGGTACATTTTATTACAAGTGGTGAATTATAGAAAAGTCTCTGTGATATAGGTATATAACTTATGTTTCACAAAGGGGATTTCAAAAGTTTTTACCTTATTGTTCACAAGTAACTATCAATGGCAGTTCATCAACATACTGATATAATTCTCAGTTTTATTTACCACTGTGATAGATATGATATAATTTTCTCTTTCTTTTCCCTATTTTGGGAGTGGTAGCAGGTAATAATAATGTTAATGATAATAAAAATTCCCATTAATTATATAGCTGATAATATTGAGCTTTTATTTATGATGGGCCCTGTACTACTGCATATAATGGTACTGACCATTATGTGCAGAAACCCACTTAGCCTTCAAATCAAGAACAAGTCCTGCTATTTCCTTCATTTCACATATAGTGGCTTAAGGATGTTTGGTAACTGTTTGAAACCATAAAGTGAATAAATGGCAGAACAAGGATAAAAACGCCAGTCAGCCTGTTTGAGTCCAGTACAGACTTAATTTTCATGTTAAGAGAAGTATCTCCTCTATCCTAGATAGCTGGTTTTATCATTTAATTCATCCTTCATCTTCCATAAAATATATCTGAGAATTATAGCCCATTTCCTCATTTCTGGTATATTTTTCAAAAGGATCTTGTCTTACATTTTTGTTGTTTGTTTTTAACCAACATCTTTTGTTATGGCTATTTGACCCTTTCTTCAACTCGATTTAAACAATTTATAAAACTACAGATTATTTTATTAGTAACAGAGGCCATTGCCACAAATGGAATAAAAGAATCTCTATGTACAATGTCATATTTTACAAAAATTTTAGATTACATATGTTTTCATTTTAAGACCACTACTTAATTCTTAGATTCACAAATCTGTAGCTCAAACTTATGCTACTTTACATATCAAAATTTAACATTTGGTGATTTGTTAAACTATTCAGCCTTTTAAATGATAATAGGAAATTTTATGGATATCCGTGTCTATATTCTAATCATCAATACTATTCTGTGAGAACCCTAAAGATGGAGAAGACATGAAATATTTTATAAATACTGGAAGCTTTTCTCTTTAATTTGTTTCTTGCATATATTTAAGATGACTTCACTATCTATTATGTAAAGTCAGCCCCCATAAATCTTATACAGATACAAAATCATTTAAAGAAAAATTTGAAATAGATATTTGAGTGAAGTTCATAACATATCTATGACTTATCTATTATATTCTATTTTTCATAGTCATTTTCATAGCCTAAATATCCTACCAATAATAACAATTATAAATAATAATTATTTTTTTAAAAAAAACTGAACTCTTATGGGTTATATATACTCCATAAGTTAGGGAGTCTGTTAATAACTTATTTAGCAAGTGTTTATTGAGTTCTTACTAAATATAAGACACTGTGGTAGATACTATGGAAAAGAGGATAGGACCTCCCCTTAATTTTCAATTTTACTGTGAAAACTATAGAAAACTATATACTACTTTGTAATTAAATAAGAAATCCAACAAATTTTTAAATAGAGAATAAAGGGTAAAGGATAATATACTTTACTTGGAATGATAAAGCCTCTTTGAGGAGGTGACTTTGAAACTGAGAAGTGAAGAAAAGGAGAAAACAAAGACCAAGAGAAGAGTAGCTTAGGTGGCATATTAGTTATCCATTGCTGCATAACAAAATACTTCAAAAATAATTGGCTTAAAACAATATACATTTATTAGTCCTGGTTTCTGCAGGTCATGAATCTAGGTACAGCTATTCTGAGAACCTCTGATTTGTGTGGTTTCTGAAGATTCTACTGGAGCAGGATTTGCTTCTAAGCTCACTCACGTGGATATAGTCAGAATTAGTTCCTCACCAGCTATTGGACTGAAGACTTCAGTTCTTTGATGACTTTTGGTCAAAGACCTCCTTCAGTGCTCTGCCTCATGGCCCTCTCCTTAGGGCAGCTCACTACCTGCAGCTGGCTTCTCTTAGAGGAAATAAGAAATAGTATTCAGTCTTTTATACCTAATCACTGAAGTGGCATTCCATTATATTGCTGTAGTCTATTCATTAGAAGCTGATTACTGGATCCAGTCCATACTCAGGAGAAAGAACTAAACAAGGATGTGAATTTCAGGAATTAGAGATCACTGGAGGCCATCTTAGAATCTGCCCACCATAAGTGGAAAAAAACAATGTGATATCCACAGTCCTGAGTGAGGAAATAGCTTGGAATACTCTAGGAATTGTCAAGAGACCAGTGTAACTGAAAAGTCAGGAGGGAGACAAGAATGTGTAATGAAATTGGGACAACACAAACCAGATAATTTAGGGCTGTGTGGGTCATGGTAGGAAGTTGTGAGTGTAAAAGTGAGAATACCTTCCCAGAAAAATCTTCCTTTTAATAAAAGATATGGGATTTTAAAAATGAGTAAAAGAATGTTGAATATATTCAAATTTATACTTTCAATGAACTAGGGTAGCAGTGTAACCCTGAATCCTCACACGCATACATCCAGTGATGAGGGAACTATGAATTATGCATGTAACATTTCTCAGCTTCTCACAGTTTTCACTGGAGCCTGCATTTCAACACTGATTGCAAACGGTCCATGAATCCACCCAAAGCCAGATATGCTGAACAAAAGCTGCTGTTGCCTGGGACAACCCTAGCCTTTAAGCATGTTAGGACATAAATTGTGTTTCTAGGAATTTTACACAGGATTTTTTTCTAAGCCTGTCCTTGCAAACCAAATGTTTCACATAATTTGAAGTTTCTTATGAATTTTTCCAAGTATGTTGTTTGTAACACCACTACAGAGATGAATTTTAATGTACAATTGGAGAACATATTCGCTGAGATATTTGATCTTGTAATTTACGGTATTGTTCTTTGTATAGTTGACTTTTTCTGCCATGGAGGCAGTGTTTCTTGGAAATGTTTCTACTTCCATAAAGTGGATAATGGAACCTAAGTACTTGCTATACATATATAATAGAGTCTAGAGATTTATTAGATATAACCTGGAGAGAGAGAAAATGTCAAAAAATTGAAAAAATATTCATCTGTAGGGAAATGAAATGGAAAAGAGCAATAACTTCCCATAATAAGTATTTTTAAAAACATCCTACCTAAAATCATTCTATTGGAGAAGCCATTCTCTTTTATCTATCATCTACGTTACAATAATATTTTATTAAGTAAATCAACTTATACGATTTTTCTTAGCTATTTGACTATATATCCATGCATGTATCCAGGAAGATGGAGATCATATTTTAATTTTATCATGTGCACAAAATAAAGTTATACCATAGTTATAAATGGAAATATCATTTCATTTTAGGTCATGGCTCTTTATTTTGTTCAACATTAGTGTTCCAGCTATTAATTATTTTATGTCTTAGCAACACATTAACAAAGAGCTAATTGAAGAACACAAAATAAGTATCAAGTAATTCCCCTAAACCCCCTTTCTCAGTAATTGTTTCTCCTTTTAAGAGAACATTATCTTTCTCACAGATGGTTGAAGTGATGTATTGTGGGAAATTAAACACATTTGGCTTTTTTCCTGAATTTTCTACTTCACATCTAAGGCCGGTAACCCCAGAAGTATTATTTAACTCTTCCCCAGATACCTTCTTAATCAACAGCAGTAGGATTCACAGTTGGAAAACTTTTTTCTTTTATGGTCCCCAAACACTGTTTAACTTTCTTTTTATTCCTCTTTTAAGGATTTGTAACATTTTAGGATAGCATGTGATAAAGAATATTTATTTTTAATCCAAAGGTAGGATTTAAAACAGACTTACTTGTAATCATCTAAAAATTTAATACTGTTAAGAATGTAGAGAAATGTCCCTAGAGATGGGTACGTGAACTGATGCAACCTTTCAGGAGAACCATCTTGCAATATCTCAACATTTTAAATGTGCAGACCTTTTTTTATCTATTAATTCAATTTCTGTTAATTAAATAAAGGGGAAAATATTTTTACACAATAATAAATATAAGAATATCTATTTTAGGTGTTTATGTGATGAAAAATGAATCTGTATGCTCATGTATAATTGATAAAATAATAATGATAATTAATAGCAGATCACGTTTACCAGGTTCTTACTATGCATCAGCAATATACTAAGTACATTTGTTAAATCATTTAATTTTCTCTATATCCTAATAATAATGTAATTGTCCCAATTCTTTGGATGAAGAAGATGAGCTGTAGAGATACTAAATACTAGCTCAAAGTTAGATAGCGAGTAAGTAGCAGATTTAAACATATTATGAATTCATATTATGAAATAATTAAGCGAAAGATAGGCTTGACATTTATGTACTGGTGTGAATGATAGTTAAGGGTTAAAAGCATAAAGTAGAATAATATGTTTAATATCACATTTATAAATAAATGTATTTGCATATGGACTATAAATAAAGGGCATCCAATCAATTTCCTGTAAGTTGTGGAGTATATATCTGTTTGTTTACTCTAGTTCATATCTCTAGTGATGGCCCCTAATCCCACTCTCCTGTTGGCTCCCATGTTTTATAAAGATGAGACTGAATTTGACATCCAGAAAGCAGCAGAGAGAGCCAGAGTGAGGGGGGCAGAATAAGAGAGTAAGAGGCATTATTGGCAATACTGGATTTCTAGTGTAGAGAGGAGAAATAATTTTTCCTCCAGCCTTCCAGATTCCTGGCTGAGAACTCCTCCCCACTCCTCTCCTAATAAAAATATTAACAGGAGAGGAACAAACACAAGTTTAATAACATAAATACCTCTTGTATAATGGGAAATATCCAAGAAAATGAAGTAACTCTCCAAAATGACCTAAGTCATCACCTTAAATACTATTTCCAACTAAAGACAGAAGAAAAATATTGGGAGTTGATGGAAGGCCAGTAATGCAAGGTTACCAGAAAAGCAGAGTAAAAAAGGGTATTGTTGTTACACAAATTTAAATCTGCATTCTTAATTTTTTTTAAGATTTTTATACTTGAAAGACAGAGAGGGGGCAGAGACATAGGCAAAGGGAGAAGTAGGCTCCCTGCAGGGAGCCCGATGTGGGACTCAATCCCAGGACCCCGGGATCAAAACCTGAGCCAAAGGCAGATACTCAATCACTGATCTACCCAGGTGGATGATGACACTATTTTTGAATTCAAATGTGCCGTTAATGAGTTTTTAAAAGAAAATACAGACAATGACAAACTTATTGGTGTTCATTGTACCTATGGTTTAAACAGGACTGGCTATCTCATCTGCAGATATTTGATTGATGTACAAGGCATGAGGCCAGATGATGCAATTGAAATATTCAAAAGGTGCCGCGGACATTGCTTAGAAAGACAAAACTACACTGAAGACCTTCAGAAAGATCTCATCAGAAGGAATAGGGATTCCAGTGTATCCAGATCAAGTGGTTTTAAAGATACAACACATATGATGGAACCAGTCCACACCACTATTAAATCTGTTAATCAAGGACATTGGTATAACCTACATCAGACCCAAGGTTACCCAGTACCTTCTCAGCATTTCCACAGTCAGACCCAAGATTTGCAGCAATCAGTAAGAAAATTTTCACAGAATCAGAACATTTACCAGCGAGGCCATATCCCTCCTCCTGGTGCCACTGGAGAGGACTATTCACAAAGGAGGTACTCTTGGAACGTAAAGCCAAATGCCAGTCAAGGAGCCCAGAATGCAATGTGGTATCCTGGCAGTTATTACAGACTATCCTGTCCAACCTATTGTGGGTGGACTGAATGACACAAACCTGTCCTGGAAATCTTCCTATAGGCAGAGCAGGACTGAAGAGAGCTGGAGTGACTTCTTATAAGATCAGGCCAAATGAGGTTTATAATCTATTTTATTGCTCCCTTATGTGTTCATGCTTTAAAAAAAAATGACTCGATACTTACCTCTTTGCTGATAAATTTACATTATTTGCAACAGTAAAGGAAATAATGTGTCATCCAGTTTTAAATCCTTTTTAAGGAAGATGATATTGTAGAACTGATAATATAATAAAGAATTTCCCGTGTAAATTTTTTTAAAGTACCCAAATCTGCATTCTTCATTAATAAGAGTTTCTAGAGATGGTGTAGAGAAGGACTCCCCCTTACAAGAGATTTCCCTCCTAAGAGTAAATGTCTCTTTTAAGAGGAAAAGTTCTACTCTGTTTTCAGAGCTTTTCAAAGATGGTTAGCCCCAAATAACTTTTATGGCACAGAGTCATATTGTGGGGTGACAAATTCTGCTCCCCAGTTCCAACTCCTCCTCTGTATTTACCAACTATTTCAATCTGTGAAGGCTGACTTTTTCTTAAGCTACTTTGACCTGGAACTTTATCATTTGAAATAGTGCTTTTTAGCTGTTGAAGGGTCATGTGTTTGATCCTGGGACATTGTAGGTTATTCCATTCTGGGTTTGTTTTTATTGTATGTGGGTTTTTTTTTTTTTTTTGGTTTCATCTTTTTGCGTAGTTTTTATTCTGTGCTTTCATTTCACATACAGATTTCCTCCATTACCTGAAAGTAGAGGGCTCCTATGAAAACTTTTGTAAGTTGAAATGGCATGAAGTAAAGAAGCAATTACCATTAATTTATATGGAAACATTTTTGAGAGTTCCCAAACCCCAAAACTAACCTCTCTTAGGCTTTTCTGATATCTTAAGATATATCTTGCTAATGGATTCACAACATAACCAAAATAAAACATAGATGTTCATAGACAATTCAAAGCTACAGCAGCTTGATGCTGAGATGCCGAGTATGGTTCCTCAGGAAGAAGCCATGTGGGCCCCTCAGGATGCTGCTACCTGTAGAGTGGCTCTTTGTAAAACAAATGTTGAACACTATATTTACTATATTTGCTTTTTGCTCTTCTTTTTTTTTTTTGTAGAAGTAAAAATCTACTTTGGATTTATTTCAGTTAGGAAATACAGGTACTAATGTAGGTCTTTCATAAAAGTTAGTGGCATGACATGAACTTTAGAAAAGCAAGGGATACCTGTATGTGTATTTTAAACATTTTTATTGCAAATATACTAACAAAGCCACACAAAGTATAATTCTTGGTTAATTTTCATTTCTGGTTCACTTGTTACAATTAGCTGGCAAAAAAGGTAAAAAAATGGGTCTAGAAAGGAGCATAGTGATGCTTATGCATGGTCTATGATGTTTACTTGTTACATTATTAATTTCTTGATTAGTGATGGCAAATCATAGCTAAGACCAATGGTTTCAACATTATTTCAATTGTGATCTCTACTAGCCAAGAATATTTTTGTTAGATTCTATTTATGTGATTTGTAATGAGAAAATAAGAGATGTTAAAAAATATTGTGATATAAAATTTCTCATAATATCAAAACACTTTCTCAGAGTACATATACATATACACAGACATATATACCACATATGTATGGGTGCCTATGCATACACACATTCTTTTGCCTCAGATATCACAAGTCATTTTCCTGCTAGGCAAAACATTGATTGGAAGCTATACCAGACAGTTTATGGGTTCACCAGCACTACCTAGAGACCATTAGATCTTATTTAAATACATCAGAGCTTCAATTCTTAGTAAGTGACTCAAGTAGTCCTTACTAATCAGATTCCCAGAATACTTCTGGGAGCTTGGAACTCCATTATTTCTACTTCATAGGATAACTATTTTGGAGGAAATATCTAAATTGTGAAATATTGACTTGTTTACTAAGACAAAAATGAAAGCAGCAGCAATAGTTAGAAAAAGAATACTGCTCCAAACATTCTAAAATCAATATCCAACAGAGCCTCAGTGGACAAACAGAAGATAGCTATGTTCCAGTCTTCTGGGGCATTTTTCTCTACCATTTTGGGTATAAATTGCCTTGTTATCAAGAAAAAGAAAACCCAAACAGCAATGTCTAGGAGAGAAAGAAAGACGCATCATACTCCCCAGTAAATTATTAACAAAGAAGATAAATCAACATGCTTTGCAGGCCCTACTACAACATTTATGAATTGCTCTCAGTCCTGAAGAGGAATATAATAATTTAGTTCTTGGATTTCGAGAGTTGTATTTAAATATATTTTAAAGATTTCAAGACAGATTTGTTTTTGCCTTTCAGGTGTTACATAACAATCATTGCCAACATTCTACTTGCTTTGGTTATTTCCTTCGAACAATTTACCATATTATGTACTTATGCTCTAAACACCTGTGTTTTTAATTTGCTTAAAAACATTTCTATTAAATGTTCTTTCTTAAAATTTTGTTGAAAAAAAGTACCTTTTGATATTTACTAATTTTGTATTTTAAGTGAAGATGGCCTCTCATATGGCTCATTTGTATACTCACTGATATTTCTAAGTATTTTTTTAGATTCCAATCTTTGCTACAAGTTATGTTATGCTCTGCCAAGATGAACAATGAGAAGTAAAGCTGAGGGGAAGCTTTTCATATCAGGTTAAATTTATAACTTGTTGAAGAAAATTAATACCTAAAACAATAATTTTACTAGAAGTCGATAAGGGTTATAATGCTATGACAATAATGCTTTGAGGGAACACATAGGAAATCAAATCTATTTGCCTGAACAACTTGAGGAAAAGCACTTGGTAGATGAGCAGGAACTTGCTTTCTCTTTTTAAAGATGTATTCATTTATTTATTTGAGAGAGAGAATACAGGGAAAGATCAGAGGGAGAGAATCCCAAGCAGACTCCCTACTGAGTACGGAGCCCAACATGGGGTTCCATCCTACAACCCCCAGATCATGACCTGAGCTGAAACCAAGAGTTAGATGCCTGACTGACTGAGCCACCCAGGTGCCCCATGAGCAGGAACTTTCTATGGAGCTGTTATGCCACTAACATTTCCACCACAGGGACTATGCACATGCTTTTTTTTTTTTTTTTTTTTTTATCTGCCTGGAAAGCTGTTCCCTTCCATTCTACCTTCCTCCTTCCTTTACCTTATAAGATACTCTCCATCCTTTATGTATTAGCAAGCACTACCCTTATCCTCTCAGGGAGACTTCTGTGGTCCTGCAATTTGAATGTTTTCTTCATCTGCACTTTAGTCAGATGAGTGACTGAATGCAGTTTACTAAGGTTTACCATCCTCATTCATCAAATAGACTAATATCTACCCTATCCCCAATAAATCATAAAACAGGAGGTGTTTAAAAATGATTGCATTTTATCATCATGCACACTGTTATAGTTAACCATTTCATTTTAACTCGATATTCAATCCAGTTTTGCCCATCTTTTAAAAATCTTTATGTTGGCAGGCTGAACTTCAATAAAAAATATATATAAAAAAAAAGAAAAAAGAAAATTCATTAGTGTTAAGAATCTTTATTTTATAGTCGTGTCTCTTAGGATTAGTAAACTAAGATCACTTGCCCTTTTACTTGTAGTTTATATCCTTAGGATTTCTTTATGATATTTTTTATAATCCATCTTCTTTATTATCATCAGAATTAACAGAGGCACATTACACCTCAGGATTTCCTACTTATATATAAATCTACAGTGTAATCAGTACTTTGTTTCCATTTTTCTCTCAAATACCAAAAAATATCATCTAACTTATTCTCAATTATTGAAAATAAGTCATTATTATCTTTTATCATTCTTGGTCATTTTTCACATTTGGTTTAATGTCCCTATATTTCTTAATAAATCGTAATTGTCTAGCACATGCAAAATAATGTTCAATGCATGTTGTAGGTTATGTTGTACTTTGTATCATCACAGGATAAAACATCGTAAAACTCAGGTAGGGATTGCTATCCTTTTGACAAAACACAGGTAGAGAATCCTTTTCCTTGTGAACACTAATTAACCTAGTCTGTGCCATTGCTAATACTTTCTCTCCTTCCAGTATTACCACCAATTAAGAACCCAGATATATTTACCTACTTTTCTCTCCTTTAAGTCTTTTTTCCCACCTCCTCACAATAAGGAAACCAGCTTTCAGTTCACATTTCTAACTCTCCTCATTTACATTTCAGAGCTAGAATGTTCTGCCTTCACACATGTAGAGATTTTTCAGCAGTCTGACAGTTTTTAATTTGATCTTGTTTTGCAGGTCATGAATTCAATTTCTAAATGCTTTACCATTTTTCGTTTTCTCAAATAGAATAATGTTCCATCCATCAATTGTTATCTCCTTATCTTCAGGGTTTTGGTTTTGTTTTTTGTTTTTTTTCGATTTCCCCTGAACCAAGGTCAATGTTTGTAAAATCTGCTTTTTACTAATTAAATCTGACATCATTTGATAATATCAATGATACCTAAATAGCATATGAAATTATCTTCAAGGGAATCCACCCTGGTGAATTGGAAGGTATTAGAGATTACATTTACAATAATAAACAAGGCATGTACATTATTTTCAATAATTTTTGAATTATTCAGACTCTATAACTGGTCTGTGAACTGGTCAGACATGTTCTCTCTAGCATTCACCAGAGAGAAAAGGTCTGATCACCTTTTAAAATGGTGTGTGCAAATTTTATTAATTATGTGTCTCCTTAGACTAAAATGTGCTGAATACTGCTTCTTTGAGACAATTTCTGCTTTGTTACTCAGAAATCTGAATTTTAAAGGGGAATAAAAAGTATCTTAAAAGCATGTAGATTAAACTAGCATAAATTTTATTGGAGAACTTCACCTCACTTTATAAAAAATAATCAATTGGTATTGATGAAAATACGTATAATTAGTAAACAGTATCATATAGTGAGAAAAAACTAGATGTCCTCCCCAAGGTATCTGGGGAGGCTCATCGGGGATTAAGGCCCATTTTCTGCTGGGCTTTTATGTGCTGATAAAATAAAAATGCAGACAGCAAGGAGATGTCCTTGACTATATGAAAGTTCCATCAAACATGAATTTGAAGTTACTAAAGAACAATTATGTTATTAATAATAAAGGGACATGTCTCTGTGTTTTATATTTACAGGGTAGAATCTGATACTAGTTAGCAGAACTGATAACCAAATGTGGTAGGTATTAAATAGAGCTTAATATACCTTATGCCTTCTTTCTTTTAGACCAATCCCAATTTTACATTCAAAGAGCCATGTAATCAGACTACAATACCATTGCTCTTTGGAAGTTCATAATTTACTTAGAATTAAAGCCACAATCATGCTCTATGCCTCAGCGTATTCAGCAATAAGCCCAATCACTCCCCATTTTCGGAAGCAAAGCTTGGCTAGAGGGCTAGGGCTAGTCATTTGGCTCCAAAACAGAACTGTGGCTATGACTCAACATCCACTCTCCATGTTTGTAGATCTCATATATTCTGTGTGCCTGTATAAACTCTAGAGCTATCTTGTAGTTTCTGTCTGTGGACAATAGATGAGTATGCATAACCAGGTTGAATACAAGGGAGCAAGATTTAAATAGCGCATCTTATCCTTAGCATGATGCTCTTCTCTCCAGTGCCTAAGTGTGGCAACAAGGAAAAGGAGATTTAAACTTCAATTGAGAACAAAACAGGCATCTGGGTGCCTCAGTTGGTTATAGGTCTGCCTTCAGCTCAGGTTATGATCCCAGGGTTCTGAGATCAAGCCCCACATTGGGCTCCCTGGTCAATAGGGAGCCTGCTTCTCCCTCTCCTGCACACTTGTGCTATCTTGGTCGCAGTCTCTGTCTGTCTCTCTAAAATAAATAAAATCTTAAAAAAAAATTAAAAAGTTGAAAACAAAAGTTAGTCATGGGTAACAATCCAGTAGGATATGGTTGAGAAAAGCATTGATTTAGAAATCAAAAGACCCAGTCTTCTCTTCTGGCTCTGATGCTTACTGGCTCTTTGGCGTTAAGCAAGATACTAAACATTTCAAAATTCTCATTCCTCATCTCAAGTGAAAGGTCATGAATTTCCTCCTGTTATTCACACATAAATTTCTTTTTTTTTCTTTTTAACGATTCATTCATTTATTTGAGAGAGAGAGAGACAGAGAGACAGAGAGAGGCAGAGCAGCAGGGAGGGGCAGAGGGAGAGGGAGAAAGTCCAAGCAGGCTTCCCAATCAGCACAGAGTCCAACACTGGGCTCAATTTCAAGGCTCTGGAATCATGACCTGAGCCAAAACCAAGAGTCTGTTGCCCAACTGATTGTACCACCCAGGTGCCCCCATACGTGGATTTATATAAGAATCGAATGGAAATCCACATCTGAAGCATCTTATTTAGAATTGTGTTAATTACAATGGAACCACTGAGGCAAAAGGATTACGAAAGGGGGCTGGGAGGAATTGGATTGCAGCCATGCCAGGGCCCCTGAGGCATGGAATCTATCTACACCTCTGACTATTTTTCTAACTGTAACTTTTGGAAAGCTTCAGATGCCTCACCCATAAAGTGAGGCTTTAATAATATCTATTTCTGAAGAATATTGGGCAGGTTAAATGACAGAAGTGATGGAAGCCATTTAGCAAATGGTGGGGCACATAGTGCATGAGAAACACTTGCTGCCTCCTTTGTTACTGTTGTCATTAAACTTAATAAAAGCCTTCACCTTGTTCCCTCCCAGGCACATTTCTCTCATCTGTCATATACTTGACACTGAACATTGCAATTTTACCACCAGCAGAAGCCAGTATGAGAGACTGGGACATCTGGTGCTCAGGAGAGGCTAGGCTTTGACAGAATATGTCTCTCAAATCTTTCAAAGAAAAGAGAGTAAAATTGAAAAAAAAAAACAGTACTATTAACAGGGCTCTGCAAACTACAGCCTGTGAGCCAAATCCTGCCCACCATCGGCCACCTGTTTTGTAAATACATTTTTATCAAAGCACAGCACATCTATTCATTTCCATCCTGTCTCTGGCTACCTTAATGCTGCAGAGTTGAATTGAATGGTTGCAAATCAAGACCCTGTGGCCCATAAACATGAAAGCATTTCCAATCTGAACTGTCACGGAAAATGTTTGTTGACCCTGGTATAGTTCAGGGGGCTGTGTGGGAAGACACAGCACAAGAAGTCAAGGAACTACTTTTAACTAAAATACCAAATACTGAAGTAATTCATCAGAAAACCAAAATTCATGCAAGCAACATTAAGATTCTGAAATGGATTTTTAAGTAAAAAGTCTCACCAAATCCTGCTATCAGAAGACTGACCCTCAACACAAGTCTATCTTAGAACATATTGCTGGACAGAGGTGCCTTAAGCAGCCAAAGGGAAGGGAAGCATAGACATAAGGAAGAACACTGTGGGCTAGTGGTTATATGCCAGCCATAAACATCCATGATGCCTCTCTGAAAATGGGTCCAAAACTCAGTGTGTAAAGGTCTAACAATAGATTCATAGAATATAAAGGAGAGTTCTATAGCCTGAGAGCTAAAGAAAGTAAATGCTTAATTGCACCTTACCTTTTAGAGTGAGTCCATGATGATACATATTCAATATTTTATAAGCAAGTTTTATTTTTATTTTGTTCTTTCCCATCACAAATGTGTGTGGTTGACCAGCTAAATATACTCTTAGAAGAAGCTAATGATTACTATATTCCTCTTAAATGTACTTCATATATAAGACCTAACATATAATCACTTAGGGGCCAAATTGAATAAAGTATTTAAATGATTATGCAGATATTTTTGTACAAACACAAATTATGGTAATGTTGAGACTGAACCAGTGGTTTGTGTATGGGAGCCTCTGATATTGCTCAAAATGTTAATTGCTGATTGACTTGTGAGAGAACAAATCCATTGTACATACATATCAAGGAGTGTTAATTGTGATAAACCAAAGAAAGGGCTTATTTTTCAGAATTGAAATAGGTTTTTAAAGTTGAGGGGCATCTCTGAAATCATTCCACTTGTCTGTTTGCAGGTATTTAAAATAATCTCAAATGCAAGCTAGTAAGATATAATGGACAATCACTCTTAACAATGTAATTGTTATACTCAAGTTATATGCCAAGGAAGGTCTTACTAGTTGTGATAACAGACACAGGTAGATACTGGCAAAATGAATCTTTGAAGCCATCTTACCTAATTTTCATGGTCCTTTAGAAACATTCTGACTTAAGCTTTTTTTTTCCTTTGACAAGAGTTAGCCTTTAAAAACAGTAAGCTTAAATTTCTATCTTTGCCTTTCTGAAATTAATTTATTTTATTTAACTATATATTTCAGTTATCTCCTTTGTGTTCTTAGAGCCACATTTAATTGTTCCCATCTCCAATAACATATTTTAGAAATACCTCTTATTTCTGAAGCTTTCTATCATTGTGATGTTGGTCAGGATTGGAGGGACATACCATATTGTCTTTTAAATCTATTTTACTTAAGTTCATTAGTAAAACCCCAATTATGACATTTTTATCAAGCATTATCAGAGTATATGGACTGAATTTGCACAATCTGCTTACTAGATTGATGGTTTATATTAGTAATTGACAGAAATGCTGGTTTCTAGATTTCCCTGTAAATCAAAGCATACAGGGAGGATAAAATTATTTTATAAAAGCCTCATCCATCCATTATCACTAGACAATATGCAATGGGAAGACAGGAGAGGAATGCCAAGAATCAGACCTGCAGGAACAATTGTGGAATGACTTTCTTCCCACCTCCAGAATCAAAGGGCACCTTGGGATCATCTCCGAACAGCAGTCTGGGCTGGTGTCCAATACTGTCAACTCCCAATTAGATACAGCTGCAGAATCTCCTAAAAACTCTACTGTCAATATATATTTTTAAGAAAATAAAACAGATACAATTATATCCATTAAAGGATATGCTTATTTTCTGAACCAATTCCATGAGAAATACTTCCTGTGAAGGCCTCAGGCAGGTTCTCTGCACTAAGACACATGAGTGGACTGAGCCCCATGCAAAATGCAGAAACAAATCTGACTGTTAAAATGTTCATTACACCCATGGTCACGATGACTCATCATCTAGCCTGAGACTGTATAGAGGAGGAAGAGAGAGGACTAATTATAAATGGAGTTTAATTAAATCTCTAGAGCCAAACTGAGTAAGAAAGAGAAAAAAGATTCTTTCACAGAGGTTAACTTAAATTTGACCTCCATCCTAGACCTGTAGTTGCAGGCATGATTGCCCCATTTTGTCAGATAGAAAAAACCTCAAAGCAGAGAGGCCAAGGGGTTGGTCCCACATTAAACAGCCAGAAAGAGGCAATGTTAGATTCTGAGCCCTGAGTTGTCTGCTTCTACCCATAGCCTCTCCACTAGACCATCCCTGTGCTGTGAAGGAGGATGAGGTAGGAGAGCAAAATGGGGAGCATAGCGACCTGTGTTTGAATCCCACTTTTTAGCCTTTTTGTGCTGCAGCTTCCTTATCTGTACAATGGGGAAAATAATAATAGTGTTAAAATTAGTGTATATAGATAACCTGTTATTTACTACTAAAGGGTGTGCTATTATCATTATATGCTATTTACTCCCCAATTCTAAGCATTTTTTTTCCAGAAAAATAAATTTTAAAGGAAAATTGCATAAATTTCCTGAATAATCAAAATGTTCAGACTTTACTTGGCTTGTAGAGATAGAACACGCACACATACACATTTATACATACATGTGTGTTTATATCAATTTAAAAAGTCAAGAATTAATTTTAGAAATAGTAACTCCACTTAGACTATGCTGCATTTTCTTTCCCCAAATTAATGCAAAATCTACATTAGAATGGCTTTCAGTGTTTGAAGAAATGAAACTATTCAGGAGTTTACATAGGGAAGCAATTTGCTTGGATTGAATAAGGTAATACATAAGTATGTAAAACCCTTTCTCTGTAAATGCTGCTTTTAATTAGGAATGGAGCTCTGAAAGAAATCCTAGTTATTATACCCACGAATTGAACTCAGGCAACTATTTTAATTGGAACAGAAAGAACCAAAATGCAGAAGATTTATCAAGGAGGTTTAAAAAAAAAAAAACTAGTTCATAGAAAACAACATTTTGTGTTCTTTTTCTTCACTCCAGCACAGAGATTGGAATAATCCCCTTGTCAGAGGAGATGGATGGCATACATTCAGGATTCTGCAGGGCATTAAGTAGTTGTTGCCATGTCAAACAACTCTCTCCCGTTATTAATACTGAATAAAATCAACATTCTTCTCCTTATTTCCTTGGCTGGAGCATATATGCATATACGTGCTTATATATTCCCCTCCATTCTCAATCCTCCTTCCTATATTTTCATTCTTAGCATTTGTTGTAGTACTTACTCTATCGGGGGTTTTCTTTTCAGCAACTTCTCTCCCTTTTTAGATGTTAGCTGAAGAAACCCTGACTTCATTTCATTTTTTCCCCTTCCTTTGGCCATTTTGTAAGGGAAAGAACATGTTTCTGTCATTCTCCCTCAAGTGGACTTACTTGCTAGAAGCAGTCTGTTCCTGTGATAGCCATGTCTGGATGAAAGGGAAAAGGAGCACTCAGTATGGGCAGATATAAGTCTGGAGAGGGCTGTAGTGAGGATGACTTCAGCTGCTACTCAATTGAGCCTCCCCTGCACAACACTTGAGAAGACAGCAGAGCTGATCTTGTGGACTTTCCTCTTGATCAGCCTCCTCCAGTTCCAGGAGGGGGACTGGGACAGGGCTAATTAGCATGCTGCAGGAAGTGTGTAATGACTCAGTGAGCTAAGTGTCCAACTCTTGATTTCCACTCAGGTTGTGGTCTCAAGGCAATGAGATCCAGCCCCACATTGGGTTCTGTGCTCAGCAGGAAGTCTACTTAAGATTCTCTCTCTCCCTCTGCTCCCCCTGCAAAATAAATAAATAAGTCTTAACAACAACAACAACAAAAAAGAATTGTGTAATAGTCTAACAATGATTAAGCCAGTAGTTCTATGTCACTTGGTAATATCTGGGGCAGGTAGAGCACACCCTCCTCAATGAGTTCATGAAGAATGAAGTGGGGGCACCTGGGTGGCTCAGTCAGTTAAGCATCTGCCTTTGGCTCAGGTCATGATCTCAGGGCCCTGGGATTGGGATCATGCTCAATCAGAGATCCCTGCTCAGCAAGGAGTCTGCTTGTCCTTCTGCTCCTCCCCCGGCTGGTACTCTCACTCTCTCAACTAAATAAAATCTTAAAAAAAAAAAAAAAGAATGAAGTGAAAGTTTCTGAAAATACTGGAAATGATATTGAGGTAAATGAGGTCTAGAATAGTAGCAGCAGCAACAGTGGTAAGACTAAAAGCGAAATAATTGGTAGTAGTAATAGTGGTAGTAGAAGTGCTGGTGATTGTAACAGTGGTAGCAAGATTGAATTTCTATTGAATATTTATTATATGGAAGGCACTATTCTAAGTGCCTTATGTGAATTCCCTTGTTGAATCTCTGTAGCTATTAGGAGACTACTACTGTACTTCACAGAGAAGGAACTGAGGTAAAGAGAAATAATTTGCTTTGTTAAGGTCACATAAAGTAATATGTATTTGAGGAGGGATTCAAACAGAAGTCTTTCCTACAGTTTTCCAAAAGTGAAGCTCTTTTCCCTGATTCATACTGTCTTGTATTGTGTTATGTAAATTTGTGCAGAGTTTTGTGAAAATCCTGAGGAATTGAGATTCCTCCTCGCTAGGAGAGTCTGTTTTAGAGTTCAGGTTTTGAACCACCATAAATGTAATCTTTCTTAAAACTAACATTTTGTAGTATTGTATGAAGGATACTGGAGAGGAGTATGGCAGGGTCTGTGTCCATTCAGTGTGACACATTTGCATGCCATGTGCCTCCATGATTACTTAAAAGGAGGACACGGAGTTAAGATAGCCTTACTGTTGTTAGCCTATGTCGATTTAGTTCTTGCCTTATTATCATTTTACATATTCACTGAGCAAATTTCTGATCTTTATTTAAGAAGGCCTTTCTCCTGGGAAAGAACATGCTGACCAGCTATTTTAATATTGGGCTCCACAGCCATTATACATTCTATTACTCATTATTTAATTGACTTGCTTATACCAATTAATTTTGGGTTTGAGATACCTCGAGATGATTGTCTTCCCCCTCCAAGGAATTAATCACATCTGGATATATTGATGATCAAAAACAAAGGTCTATAGAAGCAACACAGACATTGGAAAGGTTTTTATACATATTAGTGGCATTAGAATTATCACCTTATAGTCTATTAAATGTTCTTACATATATTACACTTATTTAGATGGTCTTTGTTGATATCTATATGAAACTAGGCTATTAAAGCACAAGAGCATGGACCATGTCTTTATTCATCAGTAAGTCCCCCAAAACTGGCATCGAAGCTGACATATTATAGGTTTTTGATAACATCTGTAAAATGATCAAAGGCTCTTGTCTGATCCTCACCAAGTCTTTAATATAGGTAGAGAAGGTTATGTTATCTCTATTTTACAAATGAGCTAAATAGGGCAGAGGAAAGTTGAGCAATTTGATCATGGTTCAATATAAGTGATCAATTACTAAATCCACAATATTTTCATTTTTATTATTTTGCACTGTAGTAAACAATGGTGAGTATTATGAGTCCCCAGACTTATAGTTTCCAGGGCTCACTTTCCAAAACAAACAAACAAAACAAAACGACGCTGCCACGTACAAAATCAGGTAGAGGGATCCCTGGGTGGCGCAGCGGTTTGGCGCCTGCCTTTGGCCCAGGGCGCGATCCTGGAGACCCGGGATCGAATCCCACGTTGGGCTCCTGGTGCATGGAGCCTGCTTCTCCCTCTGCCTGTGTCTCTGCCTCTCTCTCTATCTCTCTGTGACTATCATAAATAAATAAAAATTTAAAAAAATCAGGTAGAATTTAAGAGACTTGTGCAAGTACTTAAGCTTGAAACTTAAGCTTTATTTGGTTCATGTTTTATCTGTCTTGGATATGCTAGTTTTTCATTGTTGTTCTAATAATCAGTTGTTAAAGGCTCTGCCAGACCCCAAGAGAAATGTGATTTTTTTTTCTTATAGAATTTTTACAAAAATTTCCTTCTTGGAGAATTGGCAGTTCTTTTATCCTGACACACTTCCTTAAGTCAGGGTATCAGATGCAGAATAATCATAAAACCAAGATTCCCTATGGTTGGGGTGTTTCATGTAACATCTTTAGTGATGTGTTTGATTTAGATATGTAGGAGTTGAGGGATTTAGGGGAGTAGAATCATGTCATTGAAGGTCCATGAATAGTAAAGTATAAAGAATATAGAGAGAACCCAGAATCAGAGAGATTAATGTGGGCCATGGAGAAGAAAAATCCAGGATGAGGTGTGAGGGTAGGTTTGGTCTCCAGTCCTTAAAGACTGATGAAAATGTCTGGACCTTAGATAATAGGCCCTGGGAAGTAATAGATTTTTGAGCTAGGTGATGATACGATAAAAATTATATGTCAAGAAGAAAAACCCTAAAGCATTGTTAAGATGCAATATGTTAGCACTACATTTCAGTCACAGAGTAAATGAAAGAGGAAATCTTGGAAAATCAAAAACATTATTACTCCACCAGGAATAATCACACTGAAATTATCAGCCAAAAATCTTGTCCCTTGGCACCACTGTTTATGTGGCCTTTCTCATACCACACCTGGAACTCTTTCTCAGACTCTTTTTGGCTTTTCCTCTCTGAGTTCCCTAAATCTCTATGCTGAGTCATTGCCTTTTCTCTGGCTACATAGTTTCATCACTTTCAATATTATCCATGTGTTGATGACTCCCCAAATCCATATCTCCAGCCTCCACCTTTTATTTAAGATCTAGACTCATTTAACCTAGAACTCCATCTACATGTCAGACTAGATTGATTGATTGATTGATTAAGATTTTATTCATTTGTCGTGTTTGACAGTATTTTTAAAATCAGTATATCTAAATAAAATCTCTAAAAAAATAAATAAATAAATAAATAAATAAATAAATAAATAAATAAATAAAATCTCTGAATTTGTTTCCATGTATTGTCTCTGCCCCCAACCTATAACTCTCCTAGCTTTCCCTGTCAGAGAAAATACTTCTGCATTAACTCAGCTACCCATATCAGAAATCTAATAGTTAAACTGAATTAATTGCTTTCCTTCATACCCCACATTCAATTCATTAATAATTTGCTATTGGTAAAATATATTTTGATTAAAAAAAAGCCATCCTCTAAGGATTCTGGATATACATTAGCAGCAGAAATAGCAGAGGTGTAAAATCTCATGAAACACCACATTAAAAACAGACAAAGCACCTAGAGAGCAAACCCAAAATCCATGGATAATATTCACTATAGATTTAAGCAACAGAGTGTCCCCTGATCTCCAAAATATAGTGAGAAGATTATAATCTGTAGGCAGCATTTCCCACTAAATTAAACCTCCTACAGAGCTCATTTTAGGTCTGGGGCAGGAAATACACAAGCTAGGCCTGGGTTATTTTGTGATTCCAGATACCAAGGAATCTATCAAAGCCTACTTTGGGGTCATGTTGAAATAATGCTATAACCATTCTGAATAGTCATTGGCTAAAGATGGGTCTTTGAACTTCTTTGAAATAATAATTGCAGAGGCACTTCGGTGGCTTGATCAGTTAAGCATCTGCTTTCGGCTTGGGTCATGATCCCAGGGTCCTGGCATCCAGCCCTGCATCAAGCTCTCTGCTCAATGGGGAGCCTGCTTCTCTGCCTATTTGTGCTTTCTCTCTCTCATCAGATAAATTTTAAAAAAATTTAAAAAATATTAATTGAAATATATCAAAATCTAACAAATATTGTTTAAATCCATGAGTTGAAAATGATATTTTTTCAATTAGTCCCACCCCTTTCTCTTGCAAAATGAGTAGAATAAAGAGCAGTCTCTCTCTATACCCACTGCCTTTCTTACACAGACATGTATAACCATACTTCCCTGAACATGCCTGATCTCTATATACATTGCCCTTCTCAAAGATAATTATTGACCAACCAATTATTTCTTTTTTTTTTCATTTATTTATTTATTTATTTATTTATTTATTTATTTATTTTGAATCTATATATTTTAAAAAAACACCTTTTTTGATATATAGTATTGGCAAATGTATAGACCTGGGCCAGCACTTTCATCATCAAAATACAGAATAGGTCCATCAACTCAAAATATTTGCTTGTTGATGCTCCTCCTTGTCATCAACCCTTGGAAATCACTTACTTGTTTTCAATCCCTATTGTTTTGACTTTTCTAGAACATAATGTAAATGGAATGATACAGTCTGTAGTCACTTGAGTCTGGATTCCTTCATATACCATAATTCATTTGAGATTGATCTACATTGTGTGTATGAGGAATATGTCTTTTATCATTGCTAAGTAAGATTATATGGATATAACATAGCCTGTTTATTTGTTCACCAGTTATAGAACATTTGGATTATTTTCAGTTTGACTTATTATGAAGAGAGCCACTATAAGTATCCATTTACAAGTTTTAGTGTGAACAAAAGTTTTCATTGTCTTATGTAAATACCTAGCAGTAAGATTGCTAGGTTACATTGTTGTAAGTGTATGCTTAACTTTATAAGAAATTCCCAAACCTGCTTTCTAAAGTGGCTAAACCATTGTAATGTTTAAAAAGAAAGAAAGAAGAAAGAGAAAGAAAGAAGAAAGAAAGAAAGAAAGAAAGAAAGAAAGAAAGAAAGAAAGAAAGAAAACAAAGAAAGAACAAAAGAAAGAAGGAGGAAGGAAGGAAGGAAGGACAAACAAACAAATGTGTCATGTTTGGAAAATAATGGGGAAGCAATTTGTTATCTTCAAAACTATCATATTAGTGGTAACGCATGTATCCTAGTATTCCTATCTGAACTATACCATTGGGTAACCAAAGAGCAGATGAGAAGTGTCTCTTACTAAAGTATTTCTGCTAAGAAATGAATTATCAGATTAAAATATATCACCATTTTTCAATTTCTAATTGAGTATTAAGCATAGATTAAGTATTGAGCATTAAGTATAAATAATTATTGGCATCACTAAAAGAAACATATCAGACATAATGTGCCTCCTAATGAAAGAACACAAAACTACTACCAATCTTGATAAAGGATCAAATCCAAGTCTGATGAAGCCTCTAGATCCAGCTGCCAATTTTCAGGAAGAACAGAGGACAGAGGATCACAAACTGCACCATGTTTATGCAATCAACAAACTCCAGATCAAGAAAACCTTCATTTTAAATATCTCAGGACTTTTAACAAATATTTTTAGAAAGGATGAGGAAAGGTATAATTTCAAAGAGGCTTGTAAGATGCATCAACTTTAAGAAAAAAATTGACCTAGTCCCAACTATGCTGGCTAGGGATGCACACTAGGTGATAAAACTATAAAATTGGGAGGAAGAGATAAGGGTAAAAGTGAGAGTAGTGCTAATTTTAAGAGAGGAAAAGGATTTTGAGAATGGGAACATGAGATTAGCCAAAGAAAAATGATCTGAAACAGACCCTTGCACAATATCACTCTTTATAAGGTAGGAGAACAAATAATAAAAAAGAAGGAATATTTAGGGGAACCCTGGGTGGCTCCATGGTTTAGAGCCTGCCTTTGGCCCAGGGCGCGATCCTGGAGTCCCGGGATCGAGTCCCACGTCGGGCTCCCGGCATGGAGCCTGCTTCTGCCTCTCTCTCTCTCTCTCTCTCTCTCTCTCTCTCTCTCTATGTCTATCATATAAATAAATCTTAAAAAAAAAAAAAAAAAAAGAAGGAATATTGAGAAGTGTTGGGGGCAGCCCCGGTGGTGCAGCAGTTTAGCGCAACCTGCAGCCCGGAGTGTGATCCTGGGGACCCAGAATCGAGTCCCACATCCGGCTCCCTGCATGGAGCCTGCTTCTCCCTCTGCCTGTGTCTCTGCCTCTCTCTCTCTCTCTCTCTCTCTCTCTCTCTGTCTCTGTCTCTCTCTTTTTCTCTCTCTCTGAATAAATAAATAAAATCTTAAAAAAAAAAAAAAAAAGAAGTGTTGGGCAAGAATCCCACGGGTTTAGTGTTTCAGTCGTTTCAGCCAGACAGTATTCTCAAGAAAGTACTCTTCAAGCTATAAACTTCTTCATAAATCTCTAGTAGGATCAACCTGAAAAGGAAATTTGGGGTTTGGACTTTGGAGAGACCTGGGTGACCAAGAAGCTCTTTTCCAGAAGTGGTAGGGGAGGCAAATTGAGAATAAAGATAAAGCAACCAAGTATCTTTTGTTTAAGATGTGTTCCAAATTGTCCTTCAACACTCCATTAAAAAAAACAACAACAACAACATGAGATATATTAGATATTGGACCAGATATACTAGGATCTTAGTTATTTATTGAATAAATGAATGAAAAAGATCAAAGACGTTTTGGAAGAACTTGAGATAAAGGTTGTAGGAATGATAACACTGGATAGAGTGTGAATCGGTACCTGCTTAACAGGATTTTGTGAGCCATGTAAGACTTCCTCCCAAAAGTCAAAAATTAAACTTGTGAAAGCAATCAATATAAATTTGAGGGAAGGCAGAAGCATCAGCTGATGCTCACATTAAAACAAATAGTTTCTCAAAATTAGTTCAGAATCTACTTTGTGCATATATTTCTAGCTCCAGCAATTAGTTGTTTTATTTGCAAATAAAGCACTTTCTACAAAGCACATTTCCATCCACATAACAAAGCTCAATAAAGTGTTTTTATTCCCTGCTGGCCACTATTACAGTTCTATTTTTTAATCAGCAGATGTTCACTTATTTCTAACTAGGTATAAACATGGCATTGAATGATATCACTGTGGTTCATAGATGTGTGCCTTGCTTATCTGAGGTTTAGCACCCTTTTCTCTTCTCTTCTGAGAAGTAAACAGCCTGCAAAGTACTGAAGTACAGAACATTTGGTTTAAGGTGGATACATTAGTTTGCATAATGGATTAAAACTTAGAAAAGTAAAAGTGAAACTCATAACCCTGCCATGAGAAATCTACTCATTGCTGTTGATGCCTACAAGGGACTTGCCATTCCCGTAACTTTTTGCTTCTTTGAAAATATGGATATGGTCTAGTGAATTGAAAAGAAAAAAAAAATCTATAATGTCGATAGAAAGAAAGAAAGAAAGAAAGAAAGAAAGAAAGAAAGAAAGAAAGAAAGAAAGAAAGAAAGAAAGAAAGAAAGAAAGAAAGAAAGAAAGAAAGAAAGAAAGAAAGAAAGAAAGAAAGAAAGAAAGAAAGAAAGAAAGAAAGAAAGAAAGAAAGAAAGAAAGAAAGAAAGAAAGAAAGAAAGAAAGAAAGAAAGAAAGAAAGAAAGAAAGAAAGAAAGAAAGAAAGAAAGAAAGAAAGAAAGAAAGAAAGAAAGAAAGAAAGAAAGAAAGAAAGAAAGAAAGAAAGAAAGAAAGAAAGAAAGAAAGAAAGAAAGAAAGAAAGAAAGAAAGAAAGAAAGAAAGAAAGAAAGAAAGAAAGAAAGAAAGAAAGAAAGAAAGAAAGAAAGAAAGAAAGAAAGAAAGAAAGAAAGAAAGAAAGAAAGAAAGAAAGAAAGAAAGAAAGAAAGAAAGAAAGAAAGAAAGAAAGAAAGAAAGAAAGAAAGAAAGAAAGAAAGAAAGAAAGAAAGAAAGAAAGAAAGAAAGAAAGAAAGAAAGAAAGAAAGAAAGAAAGAAAGAAAGAAAGAAAGAAAGAAAGAAAGAAAGAAAGAAAGAAAGAAAGAAAGAAAGAAAGAAAGAAAGAAAGAAAGAAAGAAAGAAAGAAAGAAAGAAAGAAAGAAAGAAAGAAAGAAAGAAAGAAAGAAAGAAAGAAAGAAAGAAAGAAAGAAAGAAAGAAAGAAAGAAAGAAAGAAAGAAAGAAAGAAAGAAAGAAAGAAAGAAAGAAAGAAAGAAAGAAAGAAAGAAAGAAAGAAAGAAAGAAAGAAAGAAAGAAAGAAAGAAAGAAAGAAAGAAAGAAAGAAAGAAAGAAAGAAAGAAAGAAAGAAAGAAAGAAAGAAAGAAAGAAAGAAAGAAAGAAAGAAAGAAAGAAAGAAAGAAAGAAAGAAAGAAAGAAAGAAAGAAAGAAAGAAAGAAAGAAAGAAAGAAAGAAAGAAAGAAAGAAAAATGATCTGAAACAGACCCTTGCACAATATCACTCTTTATAAGGTAGGAGAACAAATAATAAAAAGAAGGAATATTTAGGGGAACCCTGGGTGGCTCCATGGTTTAGAGCCTGCCTTTGGCCCAGGCGCGATCCTGGAGTCCCGGGATCGAGTCCCACGTCGGGCTCCCGGCATGGAGCCTGCTTCTGCCTCTCTCTCTCTCTCTCTCTCTCTCTCTCTCTCTCTATGTCTATCATATAAATAAATCTTAAAAAAAAAAAAAAAAAAGAAGGAATATTGAGAAGTGTTGGGGGCAGCCCCGGTGGTGCAGCAGTTTAGCGCAACCTGCAGCCGGGAGTGTGATCCTGGGGACCCAGAATCGAGTCCCACATCGGCTCCCTGCATGGAGCCTGCTTCTCCTCTGCTGAGGCTCTGCTCTCTTCTCTGCCTCTCTCTCTCTCTCTCTCTCTCTCTCTGTCTCTGTCTCTCTCTTTTTCTCTCTCTCTGAATAATAAATAAATCTTAAAAAAAAAAAAAAGAAGTGTTGGGCAAGAATCCCACGGGTTTAGTGTTCAGTCGTTTCAGCCAGACAGTATTCTCAAGAAAGTACTCTTCAAGCTATAAACTTCTTCATAAATCTCTAGTAGGATCAACCTGAAAAGGAAATTGGGGTTTGGACTTTGGAGAGACCTGGCGTGACCAAGAAGCTCTTTTCCAGAAGTGGTAGGGGAGCAATTGAGAATAAAGATAAAGCAAACCAAGTATCTTTTGTTTAAGATGTGTTCCAAATTGTCCTTCAACACTCCATTAAAAAAACAACAACAACAACATGAGATATATTAGATATTGGACCAGATATACTAGGATCTTAGTTATTTATTGAATAAATGAATGAAAAAGATCAAGACGTTTTGGAAGAACTTGAGATAAAGGTTGTAGGAATGATAACACTGGATTAAGAACATTTGGTTTAAGGTGGATACATTAGTTTGCATAATGGATTAAAACTTAGAAAAGTAAAAGTGAAACTCATAACCCTGCCATGAGAAATCTACTCATTGCTGTTGATGCCTACAAGGGACTTGCCATTCCCGTAACTTTTTGCTTCTTTGAAAATATGGATATGGTCTAGTGAATTGAAAAGAAAAAAAAATCTATAATGTCGATAGAAAAATCAAACACAAAATTTAGGATAAAAACATCAAAGGAAATAGATGTCTGCTTTTATCTCTTGTTATAAGAAAACACTTCAAAGAAAATCAAACTACTCTCTTTTCACTTCATTGCATAAGGTTTCCATGGATAATTCTTACATAGATCATGCCAGCCATGTTTGGACATGATATGACACATTTGGTGGACATTTCATTCATAAAACTTCTCTCTCAGTATACACTACACAGGTGGTTTCTTTGGATATTGGGGTATTCATTTCATCCCACTGGCTTATTCATGCTTTCATTAATGTTTCAAACTACCTGAATTACATTTTTTTTTTTGCAAATATTTCTCCCAACTTGATATATTTCTGGATAAATTGATTCCTAGACAAAGAAGCTGCAACAAAACCAGAATCACATCTCTATCTTAAGTCTCTATTCTTCCTCCTTCCTTTTAATGCAATCTATAGATGTAGTAGCTTCTACTTAGCCACATGTAATGCAATATTTATTACAAGTAAAGCTTTGATTCCATTAATCTGGTGTGCTCATCAGCATCAGTTCAGAAAACTTTATCTTTTAGACTATCTGAAATTGTGACAAAGATTTTAAAGTCATTAGCATTTAGGTCTGTGTTTCTTAAATTTAAACATATTTCATTATTATTCGGCAAACTCCTGTAGAGCGGCAGGACTTGTAACTCAGGTTCTCAGTGTATTACAATTGTTAACTCATTTAATGTGCATAACAGTCGTATGAGGTAGATTCCATTAATATCCCCATTTTGCAGATGAGGAAGCTGAAGCACAGATCTAAGTAATTTGTGTATGGTAAATTGTTGAGCTGAGTACAGGAACCCAGCCAGATTGACTCCAGAATCTATTCCCATTATGCTAGTCATAAGAATATCTGGCCATGCTTGTTTACATACAGATTCTAGGGTCTCATCACTAGGAATTCAATCCCATGTGCTCGAGGCCCAAGAGTTTATATGATTTCCTGCATTTGTTCGCTTAATGAGCAAGCACCTTCAATGTAGCTAACCTGATACAGTTATTTCATATATTTCATTTTTAAAAGGGAAACACTGGTTTCCATAAGTCCTCTAGTCCTGCTTCCCTGCATTTTAAATGTCACTGTACACCTGCATTTATTTTACCCGTGGGCAGAAGAAAGGACTTACTACACCGTGTGAGTTTTATAGGTGCCAAGATCCCATATGCTTCCCAAGCCCTTTGGTTTCAAATGTAATTCCAATATTTTTCTTCACCTAGACTGGTTTCTTATGAAAATGCAACATCTCTTCTTAAGTGTAATAACACTTAGAGTGTTAATCTATCATTTGTGCGCTTAGTGTAAATGAAAAATTAGAAAACAAGCACTGAGAACAGGGTTTAAAGTGGGGAGTGTGAATGTAAGGGTTGCCTAATAAGGGAATGGGAGAGAAGGGCCTGGCAGATGCCACCAAAAATATGGAATGAACAGCCCAGGAGGATGCTAAGGATAGCTATGGATCCTTGGTTTGGCCAAGGGTTTCTATGTTGCTAATACAGAATTGTGGTTTTAAAACCTTATCAGTCAGCTTCAGGTAATACCTGTCCTTAGAATCTGCCTCTCTGGGTGACATACCTCTTTGTCAGTAACTCATTTATAGATTTTGCTGCTGGTGAATTTCATTATCTAAACTCTTTAGGCAAATAGGTTGTAAAGTAGCCCAGTTTGGAGATGCATTTCAGTATTGATCATGCTGAGGCTATGTACAGTAAGGAAGCTAAAAATCTTCATGTCAGATCAAATGCTTTTGAATCAGTTGGGAAAAGGGATGGAAAACAAAGATCCTGACTACAGTTTCTTTCCATTTAGCACCTCTATGAAATGGTAAGAGGGAGAAACAGAACCTAACTACTCAACCATTCCTATTTTAGCTGGTTTAAAGCCAGGGTTGATTGTGAAATTTGACAGCTATAGTGTTTCTCACATGATTAGTAGTAACAGTCCCTAAAAGCTAAATCTCTTTAAAAAGTAGCCACTACGCTGCTGTTATATGGATACGTTTAGCCAGTTATAAACTAGTCCCATTTCAGCTCAGGTTAAATTTTCAGTATACTGCTATAGGATAAGAAGTGTAATTGTTCCAGTCACTGTAATTTGAAATAATTGATTTCAGCATTACATCATAGTTTTTGCAAACCAGCAAGTAAGAATATTAAAATACTTGTAGTATTACAGTAACTATAGTTTTTCACCACCAACTTGTAAGCATTTCCCCCACTCCTGGGAGTACTAATGTCTGGCTATGACTTTGAAAGTAAATGCTACCTTTGCTCCAGCATGTTCCAAGTCTTTTTCACTGTAGTGAATAAAGGGAAGGAATTAAAGAGCATTTAGTCATCCCAAAGGTCAAAAAGAATATTGTAATTCCAGAAAACTTCACTTTGCAGCTAAAACCCTTCATTGTTTTGGCTTGGCAGCTTTACTGGAGGGGACAATTTTTGAGACTGAATTATAGCACTGAACATGCATTAAACACAACAGGCTTGCTATTGTCAAATTATTTATGCCATTTATGAATTTTAGCAGTTTGACCATAAAGAACAAATACTCAAGACCTTTATGAAAAGGAAAATTCAGAAATACTGAAACTATTCATTGGCTTCTTGTAACTCAAGCCCAAATTTTTTATTGAGTTAGAGAAAGAATATTAATGATGGAGAATTAGAAAGACACATCATACCTTGAACATTTGTATAGGGTTCTATTTAAGTTTCTATGGCATAATGCAGAACTGCATGGCATAGTGTGAAGACCATTATATTTTTTAATAACACGGGCCTAGGCCTGAAACCAGTATATCCTTACTGTAGGACTATTATCAACTTCTAAGATTTTGTGGCTCATCTTTGAAATAGAAATAAAAATATTACCTATCTCATGTTTCATTGTATAAACCACAGTAGAAACAGCCCATAAAGAGGGCAGCATAGTATCAGATACTGATTTAGAACACAATAAATGTCATCTATTATTGTCACTATCATCATCATCATCATCATCATCATCATTGCCACAGTTTTATGGTAACTCAATGAATTTAATTTTTCTGGATAAATTTGATAAATTGAACACTGTGGCAAAGAATGAAATAGAGGTGACATATCTGTTTCAAAGTCAAAGCCAGGGTGTGTTCAAATTGATGAGATATTACCTAATTTACTGTAATGCTACTATGATGTAACCCCTTAGCCAATTATGTCGAATTTCGGAGACTGGAACAATTAGACTTTTCTACAATAGCAATGTTCCAGCTACAGAAGTTTCTGTTTATGACTGTGCACACTAGACTATAATTGTAATCTTCTTTTGATATTAGTTATAGCCATTTGACTGGGTTCTAGCAAATGAAACGTGGTTGAAAGTGGCATATGCCACTTATGGTTAACACATAAATACCTTTCACCATACTATGATCTGTCTCTTTCCCCATCTGCTAGCTGGGAATTAGCACCCATCCATATATTAAAGATAGATCCTAGTACCTATTTCCTGAATAATACTTGAGCAGAGCTTCCCTACAGGAGCAAACATAAGATACCATCAGCTGTAATTTATGTTAGAGAGAAACAAATTTATGTAACTTATGCTACTAAGCTTTCAGAGTTAATTAACTAGGGCAACAATTAGTGGCTTGACTGATACAAGCATACTTGTTTACCTTTCTTCCTTCTGAAACATACACTTAAAAATCACAATACAGGAGGGGACCTGGATGGCTCTGTCATTTATGATTTTGGCTCAAGTCATTATCTCAGGATGTTGGGAAGCAGTTCAGTGGGGAGTCTGCTTGGGATCCTCTTTCTCCCTCTCCCACTGTTCCACATCGCCTACTTTCTCTCTCTCTCTCTCTCTCTCTCTCTCTCTCTCTCAAATAAATAAATCTAAAAAATCATAATACAGGTATTTTTAATTGTAATATTGAAAAGCAGGAAGTGCAAGCTGATTGATTTAGTAGATTAGGAAAAATATCAAACCAAGGGAAAATTGTTTGTAATCTAGAATTCTTCTCTTATTCAAACTATCAAGTAAGAGTGAAAAGCATAACATGCACATTTTCAGATTTGTGGTCTTAATGTAATATCCCCCAAAATGTTGAAGAATATTCTCTATCAACATAAGGAAACAATTAAAAACAATATCCATGAAATAGAATGTTCAATGTAGGAGAGAGGCAATGGGAATTCCCAGGATGACATTAATGAGAGGTACCAAAAAGATAACTGTACAGCAGTCCTAGAAATCAGCAAGACCACAGTGAGGAAAAAAACAAATGTAATTATTAGTCACCTTAGTCTCTGTATGTGAAAAAGTACTAGGCACATAGGAAACTGGTCACATGGGACGCCTGAGCGGCCCAGCGGTTGAGCGTTTGCCTTTGGCTCAGAGCATCATCCCGGTCCCAGGATGAAGTCCCACATCTGGCTCCCTGCATGGGGCCCAGTTCTCCCTCTGCCTCTGTCTCTGCCTCTCCCTTTCTGTGACTCTCAAGAATAAATAAATGAAATTTAAAAAAGGAAACTGGACACATGAAAAATGAGACAATAAGGCAAAATACTGCATGAAAAAATAAATGCATTCACATCATATAAACATGATTCTACTGTGGTTGATATTTGCATAATAAATGTGACATAGTTTTAAATAATCTAATAAAAAATTATGACGCAGTTACATTAAAAGTCTGGGAAGGTGTGTGTGTGTGTGTCTGTTAAGAGAGTATTTAGATAAGGTGCATCCTGGGCACCTAGGTGGCTCAGTCAGTTGAGCACCCAATTCTTGGTTTCAGCTCAGGTCATGATTTCAGAGTCAAGAGATCAAGCCCCACCTTGGGCTCCCCATTCATAGGAAAATCTGCTTGACATTCCCTCCCTCCTCTCACTCTCCTCCAACTCACTCGTGCTCTCTCTCTAAAATAAATACATGTTTTTAAAAGGCACATCTTTATTTTCCAAAGTAGGGAATACTTAGAAAATATTTAAAACTGAAAAATTATACCTAAAACCATAGCATGACAATGTTCTCTAGAAAAGGGAAAGTAAATGTCACCTGAATGTAAGGTAAGATAACAGAAGGTAAGGCAAGGTAAATGTAACTTGAGAAATAGATTAAAGCATGGAAAACTATTCTTTGGAAACAGGAATCAAGGTTGGGATGGGGGAAATGGGGAAGACTTGCAGAACTAGTGAATTTGTAACATTATATACATGTAAATTTGACTTGAGAAATTAAATATGTTTGTCGATGTCACATACCTTTTCTTGTGCAAAGATCTTGTTTTCCTTTGCCTTCTTTAGTCCAACTCTCCAGCTCTCCCTGCACTCTGCTGATGATATACAGGAATCACCTACAGGCCTTTTAAAATACAGCTTCTCTGGCCCACCTAGAACTGGATTTTTTGATGGCAGACCAAAGTGTTAGTGTTTTTTAAATCACTACTTAGGCCATTCCAACACTTACTGGGTTGGGAATTGTTCCATTAAATTGTGAAGAGGGTTATTAACATGACTTATACTAGACAATGTTTATTGAGCATTTATCATGTATCAGGAACTGTTCCAAGAACTTTACATGTGTCTGTCTATTCCTTAAAGTACCATGAAGTGGAAAAAAAAATTACCATGAAGTGTATATGATTTTTCTTTTATTTACAGAAGAGGTTCAGAGAGGTTAAGTATATTGCCTAAAGTCACATAGGTCAATAGTGGTAAAAGCCTGATGCAAACCCACAACTGATTATGGATTTGAGCAATGTTTAATCACTACTCTATACTATTATGTTCTGCTGGTCTTACAACATTCCCTTCATACCTGTGATTACTCTATGGTCTAGAAGGGCCTGGTTCAATTAGATCTTGAAAAATGTTGTCAGTGATCATCATGAATTATGTCAATTAATGTCTCCTAATACTGTTTGCATTCTTAACTATAGAATGAAAGGTTATAATTTTCTGTTAATGGAATTCCATATTTAGTGAGTCGGTTGACAAAGCTATGTCAGACAGAAAAAGACCTTCAGGAGTCCTGTATGTGTAAGTCATCACATGTACGAGGCATTCCTAAACCTGGCTGATTGGAATTCCCTTGGGGTGCTTCATAAAAACTACTAAACTCCCTGGGAGTATTAAAAAAAAAAAAAAAAACAACTACCAAATTAAAATCACTGAGAGTGTAACTTGGCAACTGTAGTTTCAGAATGCATCCCTGGCTATTCCATAATCAGCCAGATTTGAAATCATACCACCTATGTAGATAGTCATACCAGTCTTTCATGTTTCTTTGTCATGTTTTTCATCATTAGTAGGAATAACATTCTTGTGCTTAGAACAAGGAATTCTAATTACAAACCATCATCATACTCTACATGAGGGCCTGGTACCAAATATGGCATTAACTAAAGTAGAAAGGCCATATTCATGCATTGAAACAAACTATTAGAATAAAAATTTGTGGGATTTCTCAATGTGTTCAGAAGATTTTTCAAAGCATTTAAAGTGATCTTAAAAATGGTCTAAGTTTTGGGGCTACTTAACAATGAGAGTACATGGTGAAATTTATTTCTATTTTTGTCTCACCACATATTGGCTGTCAAGTTGAGACCCACAACCCGGAAATTCATTTAGAATGTCATTCTACCTTGTTTTGTTCTTTTTGAATATGACCTTTACTTTATCCAAATATCATTTTGTCTGTAAATATTAAAATGAGTTTCTGGCCATTCAGTGTTGCAAAATACGTGAAACACTTTAAAGGATTTTCTGGCTGGCACAGAAGCTCTTATTGTGCAAAGTTAATCTCTTGAAAATGTTTTACTATTGACAGCATTGCTTGCCATAATTAGGCAAGTAAGAGAGTCACTCATGAAGCTGTAACAATTGAGTATTATGCTTTCATCTCAAATAATTTCAAATATTAAATGTTCATAGAATCGGATTTAAAAAAGGTTTCTGCATCTTAAAGGCCACTTAGGCTATAGTGGAATTGCCTAGGCCCAGCATGTGCCAAAATGTTTTTGCATCCTTAGGTAATAAAATTGTGAACTCCTGTGGCTACAAGGGAATTTGAGACATTATCCTGTCCCAAGCTCCCCAGTCCAGCTTTTGGTAAGGAGGTCATTTACCCCATCCCAGACATTTAGGCATTATTACCTGCCTACTGTGGTGTTTAATAACCTCTTCATCAGGAAATGCTTCTACATATCTGAAATTTACTGATTTTTTTTGTTGTTGTTTTGTTTTTCCAGAATTCTGGTGAGGAAAAATTAAAGGCTGCTTTAAGGTTGAGGGCTCAGGCTGCATAGTGAGTCTTAGGATTTGTTCTCCCCTTTGGCTTGTAGTCAGTCTACATTTTGGTTCTTGGCTGCATATCCAGAGCCATCACACAGTTATGCAATTTATGCACTGCACAAAAGCACCAAGGAGAGTGGTAATGGTGGGGCTGAATTCATAGGCACTGATGTCTAAACTCAACACCTACCAGTGTGTTAGGTCTACCCCTCCACTACCACCACTCCTCCCAAGAGGCATCTTTCCTAATCTTCTGCACCAGGGAGAAGTCCCACAGGGAATGTTTCTATTTTTGTATTTGCTTTACCCAGCTTGTTCAAAGGTGCCCTAATAAGAACATTGAAGACAGTGAGTCTCAGTCCTAGAGGGCCTAGATTTACCTAGGATACTGTGTTGTAGTTGTTGTTGTTGTTGTTGTTTTGTATCACAAAAACAATTCTGATTCAGTAAGTCTGGAACAGGATGTTCTTGTTTTGTTTCATTTTGTTTTGTCCAACAAACACTCCATGTTACTCTGATGCAGGGGGTGCAAAATCATGTTTTCAGAAAAAGTAATTGGGTAGTTTAGCTTTATTAGGTTGGCGCCTGGTTGTCTAATCATGCTACTTCCATTGGGATCATAGAGACTTTGGCTATCTAGTTGGATCTCATTTGATTTGTAGTCAGAAACCAGTAGGAGTATTTCCAGCTATCAGTGAAGTTAACCAGTATCCTTCAATATCCATATAATTCTTGTCATTACAGATTTTACTTTACATATGTATTATTTACACTTTAGGTATTTCCTGCATACAATCTTTCTTTATTCAAAAAGCATTTATTAAGCACAGTACAATGCACTGTACTGCTCAGTACAATGCATGGTATTTGAAAGACCCTGATGATCCAGTTACAGTTTAGTAGGCTGCTTCAAATATGCATGAAAATACCCCAAATTAAGGTGTAAAGTAATACATTTCATAAAAATTTCAGTGCTTTAGAATATAGAGAAAATGAATCCTATAGAAAAAACGATATAATACCATTCACGTTATTGTTACGTGATACATGATTTTATACTAACTACAGAAGCAAAGACAGGATTCAGAGATATTAATAATTAGATTTTTTAAAAAACTATATTCTTCAGTTCATATATTTGATCACTATTTTGCTTTTGGGTGTTATAATAGCACTGATAAGTCCATTGGCCATCACATTTCATGTGTGCTATATAATTATAAATTTGAAAGTTTTCAGTTGAGATTTTTATCAGATAGATATAAATGCATAGCACAGATTAAAATGATAATTCCTCACAGAGTATGTCTACTCAGGAGCCACTAACTTTCAATTTAGATATTTGATGTAAATTTGACTATCATTTGACTATCATAAATAAAATAAAAAAATTTAGAGTTGACAGCTTAATGCTTTAAAGATGTTAAATTATTTTGGCTCCAGCAGTTTGTTTCTTAGTTGTTTTAGTGTGTAACAACATGGCCTAGGTTATAATCTTTTTAGATAACCAGTATTTATTTATTTATTTTTAAAGATTTTATTTATTCATGAGAGACACAGAGAGAGAGAGGCAGAGACACAGGCAGAGGGAGAAGCAGACTCCATACAGGGAGCCCAATGTGGGACTCGATCCCAGGACTCCAGGATCATGCCATGAGCCAAAAGCAGATGCTTAACTGCTGAGCCACCCACGTGTCCCAAGACTACCAGTATTTAAGTAGGGAAAGAAAGGCAGGTTGATTGTTGACCCCTGGGCACCAAAGTAAGAAATCTCATCATCAGACTGTTTTGTAGTTTGTAACCATGTAAGACGACATCTGTATCTCTCACCTACACAATTGCTCCTATATTACACATGAGATAAAATGAGTCAGTGAACAATCCTTTAGAAGTTGTATGTAATAAATTTGGACATTTTCTTAACTGATCACAGAATTAGACAAATAGATAAAATTGGTGAGGGTAGGAAAGGTGAATTTGAAAGTTCTTAAAAGCTTTCCTTTCAAAGTACCTGAATTTCTCCTTCATTAAATGGGGATAATAATAGAGGTTTCCTGATGGATTTTTATGAGATTGAGATGATATGTTGGTCAGTACAGGGCTTGCTAGACACAGGATACATGCTTCAACTTAACCCAAGAGATGTATACTGAATATGTGCTATGTGGCAAGCACATGTGTTCTAAGTGCTGGAGGATCAGAGATAAACAAAACAAAGTTCTTGACCTCATGGGCCTTAAAGCAGGGGACACATAATGCCAAGGTAACTCCAAATACAGAAAGTGGTCTGAAAAGACAACTGTGAGAGGCTTATTTATTTCAATTGGTACCTTTCAAATATGCTTCTTTCTTCTTAGTCACACCAGATTTAGTAGCTCCATTTATGACATACCCAATAGTATTCATTACCTGTCAAACAACAATTTAAAGATAGAATCCCATTTGTTCAACTCACACTTGTTTTTCTTTCTACAGCTTTAGATAAACTCTATTAAGGAGATGATGTAATAGGAAAATTACCCACAAGAGTATAATAATTATCTCCATTCTCATTTCAGCTTGGATCAATTTTGAATGACAACTGGAAAAAACACTTAGCTTTTCTCGGTTTCAGTTTCCTCAGTTGTTTCCATGAGAGGTTACACTTATTAAAATAAGGAGGCAAGGCATCTGGGTTGAGACGTCAGTGGTTGAACATTTGCCTTTGGCTCAAGGCGTGATCCCCGGGGTCCTGGGATTGAGTCCCACATCAGGCTCCCTGCAGGGGAGAAGGGAAGAAGCAAGGAAGTAATGGTTGTGAAGGGGGCTGTGTTTTTGCATATGGGTTGTCAGGAATAGCTTCCTTGGAAAGATGGTGTAGGAACAGAAAACAGAGAACAAAGGAAGCCAGGGGATAAGAAAATGGAAGAACTTTCCAGGCTGACGGAACAAGAAGTATAAAGGTCCTAAGGCCAGAGGAATGGGGGACAGGGAGTGATCTTAAAAGCCACAATAACAGCTTTTTGTTTTTCTCTGGGTGAAATGAGAAGTCATCTGGAGAGTTTTCAGCAGAGAGATGACTGTTTGTTGATGTCAGGAGGAACACGGTGGAAAGGAGACTACAGAATTAGATTGGGTGTATTTTTCTTGATCATTTAACCTACAGCAGGGAACTGACAATCTGAATAATGGTATAGGTTTTCCTTTGGAGAAAAAGAAATCACATTATTTCTATATGCAGAATAGTTGTGTCGGGGCATAGTGTTTTAAGTTTTCTGTATACTTTGATCCATTCTGGATGTTTCTATTTTTTTTTTTTATCCATTCCTTGTGATTTTCTTTTAGCTGTAGAAAAATACTTGATTGAGACCATATATCAGACTTAATGCTTCAGACCAATTGGAAAACTGAAAAAAAAATTAAACCAAGTCATAATCATTTTAAAGATAAGAGTCAACCTGGCATTGCAATATAAATAGAGACCAATTTAGACAAGAGACATAAGGAGAAATCTGGAAATCTCTTTCAAGATATGATAATATATCCATGTGTGAATATCATTGCATGCAAAAAAGCTTCATTGGTTAGAAAACTTAATGCAGTTTTCCCAGGGTTAGAAAACTATGGAATTACAGTAGATGGAGGTCCTAATAGAGACACAGAAATCCTAAGAAAAATATTATTGGTAGGGGTTTTATGTATTTAGACTTTTAACTTTTGATTATAGACAATCTCATGTATTCACTTTGCTTTAGGATTTCAAAATGTTTAGTAATACTATTATTATTCTTACTGGGAGATGAAGTGTAGCCAGCAGTCATATTGTCCTGAAAATTGCACTGTCTCTTTAAGAAGATTGACATGCTTTGTGAATTGTGAATCTCTGCTTTGTTTTCAAAAACAAATGGACACATTTCCCATTTAAATAGTGGTCTTCACTGTCTGCCCTTTGAATAAATGCTGGGAAAGTGTCTGATGTGCATGTATTTATCTTACAGCTTGACAAATGGAATTAATGCCAAAGTGTTAAGCCATTACTGTGTAGGGGAATAGAGGTCTTACAAATACATTTGCTATTTCACTTTCTCTGCATGTTCTGTGTATTGAAGCCTGGGTTAATGATATCCTCAGAAATTGTATGGTCTGTTAAATGGTAGTGGTGATGAAATATGGTTGGTCATTGCTTCCAAAAAGAAAAGTTTTATTTGGTAATAAATCCACAATGTTGGAAGGGTGAGGATAGGAGTCAGGGATGGATATGAGGCAAAGACTCAAAAGGTAGAACCAATTAATATCCTCCAACTTCTGGAAGCATACACTGTGGTCCTAGAGTTTCTCCCTTTCAGACTAAGAACCAGACACTACCAGCACCAGTTATGTTCTCTTGAGGGTTTTTTATCATGAATGCAAAGACATGGCCACCTTGTAGACCACATCTCCCAAGAAGATAACACCTGAAGCTGAGACTTGGTTTCATCCTCAGCAAACATTAGAACCAACACAAAGACATGACAGAAGTATACAATGCCCTCACGAGATTTCAAACTCCACATTTTGGAGAAAAATATAAGAGAAAAAGAGATAAATTCCCTTCACCCCTCCTTTCCTCACATCATAGCCCCCCTCCTCCTCCTTGCCCCCATCTCTTCATTTCATCTCCCTTCTCCTTTCCATTTCAAAGTAGACCCAAACCTCCACCATCCTTAGGGATAGGAAAGCCTCAGGGCAAAATGAAACCAAATTATTGTCTTTAATTCTTTGCTTTTGAGCTTCCTGGAGCCCAAGTCCTCCAAATATAAAGAAGTTTCAAGGATAATTTTGACAATCAGTAATGTTTACCTTAATTTGCATTGTTGAATTGAGAACCTAGCTCTTGTATTTGAAGAAACAATTTCATTGCATATGCAGTCTGCTTCCAAATTAGCTGTTTGTTTGTTTTTTAAATAAAAATATCCTATTTTCTTAGAGTAGGGACTTTCTGTTTTCATCTATAAAAACTCACAATGTCTAGATCAGTGCTTTGGACAAAATAGACTCATATTAAATGTTTCAGTTGAATTATGTAAAAATCTCCTGCCATCTTTTAAAGAAATTTTAGTCAGCAATGTATCCCATACACTGCCTATCCAATCTAAGAGTATAGATGAAAGGTTTTCCATATGCTTTTTATTTAAAATTACTATTTTTCCTTGGCTAACAGAATAGAGTTATCTCTGAACTTGTTTTTTTAAATTGGGACACTAGAATGATTAAAGTTTGGTATTATTTATCAATCAAAGTTATTCTCTAGTGAATATGCTTCCTTAAAAGTATTTAAATTTTCTAAAGCCACTGTGCCAGATAATCTAAATCCATAGGACACAAAGTAGCAATTTTATTTGATGCTGACATCTTCTCTTTAGGTTTTCCTTTAAAAAAAAAAAGTCTATGCGAAATCCACTGAGCATAAAAAAAGAACCTCTATTTCTACTACCTACTGATGCCTTTTTTGAGCTTCCCTTGGTTGGGAATTTAGCATTAACAAAGGAATTTGTGATGTCTTATATACTCTGTACTGTAATCTAATATTCGTCTGTGATATCATTCATAATTACTATATATTTAAATCTCAGTTTGGAATTCAGGTGTCAAAGGAGAAATAGAACTGGGAAAGTCTTCATTATCAGTTATGAGCTGCTGTAAAACTTACAGTGTTAAAACATCCCTTGAAATAGACATTAGAGACCTGAAAAAGGGATAATATAAAATTGATCAAAACCTAAATTTCAAAGCAGCTTTCCCCACCGTCCAAAAAAAAAAAAAAAAAAAAAAAAAAAGGCTGTAGATAGAAGTGGTTTAGGGTTATTTCATACATGAACACTTAAAATCAGGCAGAGTTTTCTGTCCTTTATTGGAAAACTTAGAAAGATAGAGAGATAGATGATAGATAGATAGATAGATAGATAGATAGATAGATGATAGATAGATAGATGGACATATGAATAGATGGACACACTAGATCAAGAATAAACTCCAGAAATAAACAAACTCAACATAAAACTCATCTCTCTAGAGAGAAAAAAATCAGAGGCTCATTGAATGCAAAGGTTAATCAAGATTCTGGGGGGACATCTCCTGTGCAGCAACTGACAAGCATTTCATTAGGGAAGAAGTCTGAAGCTTCAATGAGATTCTGGAGAACAAACCCACCAGGAACCAGATTGCTGGGAGGAGGAGAGATCAGAGCTGGTTGGGGTGAATGGACTTGAATATTGACAGAGCTCTGAGTCTCTTCCTGAAACGGAACGTACTTTACTCCCCCAAGAAATCTTCCTGCTTGGTACCACACAGCACTTAGCAGCAGCATTACCTATCAGTGTGATTGTGGATTCCTGCACTTAATAACTTAATACATCATTACTTTTCCCATCAGAAAATCCACACTAAAAATCTTACTCCTGTGCATATGTTTTATGTCCATACGCAAATTGTGAATAATATATTTTGGTTATTATTTTTGTTTCAGGTATCACATATTTCCTCTAGCAATATTTTATCATTCCCAATTTCCATCTATTCCTCTTGTTTGGGATAGAAAAAATATATGTATGTATTTGGATATATATATATATATATATATTCAAATTTACCTTTAAGGGGATTTTTTGTTGTTGTTATTTGGCTTTATTGTTGTGTACATTGACTTATCAGATCCAATCTCTGTTGAAACAGGTATGTTTTTTCATTAGTACTATTGAAAATTAGGGGCCACTCTTAATTGTTCAAACAAAGAGATTGAAAATATCGTGACTATTTTAGAGGCCATAAAGATGTAAAATCAACATTTGAACCACAGCAGAGTGAAATCACAGCTCAGTAACAAGTTCTTATGGCAAGAATTATTTATAATAATTAAGGCCAGTTTATTAACTGGAGAGAAAAATAGAGGTAAAAAAGAGGACCTTTCAAGACACATATTATGGGGAGTGAGCCAGAGTTATTTTTAGATTTATTTTTGTACCATCTGTGTGTAATGTTGTTTATCTGTGAAACCCAGGAACAATAGAGTTTGGAGATTTCTAAGTTGTTACTGGTGTCTTGGGTAGGCCTATTATGGTTATGTTGTTAAGTAGAGGAGTGTTACAATAGTTTCCAGTTCTTTTCCTTCCCATTGCCTTGTTTTCCTGCACTTCTTTCTGAAGGTAAATGCCCAACACATGACATGCTCTCATAGAAAACGTCTTATGATCTGCAAAGCCAGTCTCTAAAGTAAATAAAACACCAGTCAAATCCACTTTGTCAGCAACTTATCAGGAAGCATTTTTTTTTTTTTTACCCTGTGTTTGAAGGAAACTTTTATATTTGAAAGACTAAATGAACACTTGGATGGCAATTGATGGTCCCCATCACATTCCTGCTGGATATGCATCCAGCTCATTTTCCAACAGCGCAGCAAGGGCTCTGAGTTTTTAGTATTAGCACAGCTCCCCAAGGATTGGGTATGGCGAAAAAGCTGACAAACCTTTGTTACCCAGAGTTCTGGCCATCAGAAGCAGATGGGGACAGAATCTGCTTCCCTTGCTCTTTCCCTGATCCTCCGGATAAATTCATTACCTTGATCCTTAAAGCAGTAAATCTGACACTTCTCAGCAATACTAAATTCACTTCCTCCCCATTTTGAATAGCAAGACGTTGATAGCAGTCGTGGGTCAGCTCCTCAGAATCACAAATCCAGGACTGACAGTGGGACTGGCACCCCTGACTGTCCTGCCAGTATCTGTGGCCCAGTATGGAGACACATGCATATGGAACAGAAGGCCTTTTAGTGGTGAAAGCAGCACGTCACAGCCGAATACATTTATTATAACATCAAATGGCTAAAACTGTTTATTCTGTGAACATAATGGTTTTCTGTGTCTTTGGTTCATCTTAATCTGTTTTAGTGCCCAGCTTCTCTCAAAAACCTCTTTTGAATGCAGAGTTATTCATTTCAGAGAACAGCTATAAGAGGAAGAAGAATAAAACAAAATTAGCAGTTGATCAAGAGTACTTTAGGCTGCCACCCTTTCCATTAACGATTTGATTTGATGTGAGTGCAATGCTTTCCCTGATACATTATGATAGAATAACACTGACAGAGGGTAAAACCAGAGAAAACTAAAACTTGATCGGAGCTACAGCAGCCTGCCACCCTCTCTATTAGCATTTTAATTTGTCGGAACTTCATCTCAGTTCCCACAAAAGGCTTTCTCATTGAACAGTGCCTTATCCCTATCAAGTCATCCTGAGCTTTTTAAAAAATTTGTTTGTTTATTAAGGATCACCTCTGCTTTCCCATTAACAATGGAAGTTGTTTATCAGACACTGCTTTACAGTCGAAATCTAAGGCTGCCTCTTGATGACAGATTGTAAGTCTTCATCAGGACTAAAGTATGCACTTAAAGAAAAAAATATTCTGCCGATAATACCTTTGTTGAAGTGGCTTCCTACAAGAGAACCATGTTAATAGTCAAATTTTCATTCTTTTTGCTTGAAATTATCTGCTGCCTTAAAAAGGAAGTGAATAGAAAAAAATTATTCTTAGTGAGATCAATCCATTCATCATTAATTGAAGTCACTGCATTATTCCTACAGTATTTGGTTAAGGGGGGGTGGAGCTTAAATTTCTAAACAGACATTTGTTCCACACACAAGGGAATGAAGATGAAATATTTATTTGTTAATCCCAGCTCCGCCAAGTCCAATGCTTTCCTTCCCCTTGAGACCTCCCAGAACTGGGCTTGGTGACCTGGCTTCCCATGGAAGATGTGGAGTTTGAGAACCAGTGACTTCGATCCATCGAAAAGGAATGTTTTTCTTGTTCTGAAGTCTTAACTCAGAACATTTTATTCTTTTGCCTGCTTCATCAGTTATCAACCAGAAACAAACTATGTAAGAATCCAGTTTGACCCCCGTCAGGGTGATAGAGTGCTTTTTTAAAAAAATTTAAATATATATATATAACTTATATAATTATATATATAATAATTTATATAATATATATTAATTTATATATATAATTTATATATATAATTCCCACCCCTCTCAGCATCCACAGAGACTCAAAACATTTTCTATACCTTGACATTTGGAAACTGCAGATCTGAAAACCTGAAAACAAAAAAATGAGTATATATAATAGTATTTTATCACTATCATTTTATCCAAAGGGAAAACTCCTGTTTCTTTGAATTTCTTAAGTTGCCACCCAGTACAGATAGGGTTCTGGTTCACTGTATTTTTTATTTTTCTGAGACTTTGTGTTAAGGCTTCCCTTTCAAAGTCATTTCTCATATGCATATTCCCTAACTAAGAGTCATCCACATCAAAGTTACACTTTGAAGCTTTCTAGCAAAGTAGCAGCTCGGCAATCTATGACAACAGCAATAATTTAGCTGCGTAGTTTTATTGAAGAAGAAGTTTCATCCTTATTTAAATAGTGGTTTTAAAGCCTAATTAACTAAATTGATAGCTTTATGTGTGTAAATTGCCATGACAGAAAAAGGGAATATGCAAGATGGGGTGGGGGAAAGTGAGTGCAGTCTACCCTTGTCCTATAATGCTGTTTTATTAAACAGATCTGTATGCTCCCTGGGTATTCAGAGGCCTGTCTGTGGTGTTGTAATCTTTAACAGAGGGATTGTATGGAGACAAGTTCTTTAAACGTTCAGAAGCTAATCTAGCCACAATCTTAGGAGGATGAGATGTGCTCATTATTTGGAGATTTATTGCTTTGGTACACTAATGCCCTTTAAAAATCAGATTCTTGAAAATAAAATATTCTCACCCAGTCAGCCCAGAGACCAATGGTAGGATACACAATGTCACCAAAGTTTTTCCATTACCCTGTAAACACCTGTGTGTCTGACATATGTATCATAAAGCTCTAATAACAGCTTATATCTGAATAAAAACACAGCCATGTACAAACACATTTACCATATATTTATCAATTACTATTTAAGTATTACACTATTAAACATACTATTTGCGTTATATTAAAATGTTATTTTAACTCATATAAAATGTGTTTATCTTTGTAAGCTTATAATATTTATTAGATTAAACCAACTGAAATTCATGGTACTCAGCTGTGTTTGACCTATATAAAATGGTCATTCTATGTGATTTGATGTACTGTATACAAAAATAAATATAATTTCAGCTGATATATATTCATTAAATGACAATTTGGGATCGTTTTTCTTTGATCACAAATCTGATAAAAGCCATGGATTTCTCCTTAGAAAAATTTAGATTGATATAAAAATTTTGCATATAAACTTAGGGTGTTCACTGCTTTCGGATGAGCATCGCATATTTTATCCTCTGTCTCTTAACAACCTTCACACATTGTCTGAGATTGTAGAGAAAGGCAGACAGCAGAGAACCAAATGGTGCCTGGCTGATTCGCGGCCTAAGGGAGGGTTAATATGAAAACAAACTACAGGCCTAGGACCCACAAGGATTTCTAAATGACCACTTTGGGGAGAAAAACTGCAGTCTAAGGATATTAGAGTTTATTCTCTGGATAAATGATGGCCCCCCTTTGGCCTCTTCTGGCTTCTTTCTTTGAGGCTTGGGTTTTCTTTTGGCAAGGAAAGCAAGAACAATTGCTCTTTCAGACCTCCAAACTGTAGACCGTAGACTGAATTTCATCTCTGTCTTAATCTGCCAATTTTTCCTAGTGTGTTATTTCATCCCTGAGACCATTTCCTTGGCAATCAGAGTAAACCATGGGCATGAACCTAAATGAAGTACTCTAGGAAAACGTTAGGAGAGAGCCATGTGCGCCCAAGATAAAAATCTTTTAGAGTTAGTTTACCCTTGAAGAGTAAATAATGTAATGGGCTCTTTCAGTTTCAACAGCTCTTACAGACCGCCCATCTCCATTCACCTCTTTGAAATGCATGGTGACAACACATTGATATTGCCTAGGTTAATGACTGACTGATTAACAACAGAGAGCACATTTGCAGGCAAATGAGCTGTAATAATTGTTGTAGGAACTCCTTTGAAGAAAATGTCTTAAATAGGCTTATAAAGGCTCTTGAAATGGCTTCTTCGCTCCATCCAGACAAGCTGCTCCCTATTCCTTTTTTGCCGTCTGTGCTCTTCCCAGGAGATTGGAAGGGAAAACTCCATCAAGCTTATCCCGAAATATCTAAAAAGTGGTACTTGTTCATCCAGTCTGAGGGATTTCAGGTAGCAGCCACCCTAAATGGGTAGAATTGACACTTTAAGCAGCCTTGATCTTTAGCTTAGGTTTGCTGATTTAGAAACCATAAGTTAGAAGTTAAAATCCACGAAGACTCAATGTGCCTGTTTTCCTGTGCCTTCAAAAAAGGAGTTGGGCATTTATTTGAAACAGTGAAAATGAAAATATTATGTAATTTTTCCTGCAGGTATCACATACATGGAGTTACAAAAAGGAACTCTCAACTTCTTTTAAACTCATCTACTGTTTTGTTAGGAGAAGTTCTTAATCTTCATGGTTCCCAAATTCTATCAGGTTTAGGATGATTCTCACTGTCTCCTTAGGATTCACACCTTTGGCCTTGTGTAATTGCCAATGTGGCAGCAGCCTTCAAAATTCAGCATGCATCAAAATCACCTAGAGGGCTTTTTAAAAAGGGGGGGAAAGAAAAGAAAAAGACTTTGATGTCCTCTTTCCAGAATGTCTACTTCAGTAGGTCTAACAATTTGCATTTCCAACACATAAAAGTTAATACACACGGTGCTTGTCCAAGGGCCTTCCTTTGAGATCATTGTTCTTGAGCTACCCCTTCAGGTAGAGATGCCTACAGCTGGTCCTAACCCTTCCCATTCTCTTATCCACCGTCCTAATCTTTCCATACACAGAGGCAGGTCAACTGGTTGGAGTAGACAATCAATCACTCTGCCTTTCTTATTATGCTCTATGGTTTTCTTTTTATCCTTGTTTTTAGTCATTCACTTAGTCAACAAGCATTTGACAACTTACTGGCCTGGGCATTAATCTAAAAGATCTTGGAGTTACAAAAGTAACTGCTGACAGACTGCAGTCCAATTAAGGACCTTACTGAAAGCACTGCCATCCTAGGAAAGAAGGCAATAAATTCAGGTGCCTCAAACAAATGGAATCATTATGGCATCAAGGGGATGGGGATACAGTGATCAAACTTCACTAATCCACACACTATTTCTGTAGTATTTTTCTTTTAATTCTTTCTCTTTAAAAATATATTAAGTGTATTTTTCAAATGATCATAATATTATTACCACAAAAAATTAAAACAATACAACTTCCCATGAATAGAAGGCAACCAAAAATAAATAAAGATGCCCTACAACAAGACAAGTTCATTAAATTCTGGCTAGACACTATTACCTACAGAAAGTTCTGTGGCTGGGGTTTTCTTAAAAACCCAGTGTGTATCCCAGTGAAAAAAGGGAGATGAACAAATGCTAGGAGGATATTAAAGATATTTTAGCAAGACAGAGAAGTCCACTTGTATGTTGGAAGAAAATGGGGAAAGGGAGACTTTCCAACCACCAATCTGTTCTCCGTTTTTGTTTTGTTTTAGATGGTAGATTCTCTATATAAGTGAGATCATCCAATATTTGTCTTTGTCTGCCTTCTTTCACATCACATAAGGCCCTCTAGGTCTATCCACATTATTACAAATGGCAAGATTCCATTATTTGTTATGGCTGAGTGATATTCCATAATATGAATACCACATTTTCTTTATCCATTTATCCATTGTTTCTGTGCCCTGTCTATTGTAAATAAATTGTAAATAAATCCAATAGATCAAATTATAACTTCAAATCTAATGTTCTTGATGCAAAACAATGGCCAACATTTAATGGGAAACTTTAGCAAGCAAATATTTCAAAAGGTGTTCCATTGCCTGGAGTATCTATCTTACTACTAATGCAGGAAACTGCACCTAGAAGAGCAATATTGGGGATCACATTTTATTATAGTGACTGTTTATGTGATCCATGCTTCTGATGTAGGAATTGGACAATATTGTAACATGTCAGAAAATGCCTATGAATGAAGTTATCACCTTAGGTAGGCAGAAAAATAAAGAAATCAACTTCTTTTCTTGGCCACTGATGCAGATTGTGAGTTGAACATAGAATGGGAAAAGCAGTTTGACATCAAAATGGTAAGAGTAGCTACTAACAAATAACCATATCACTCTACCTCTACCACCATTGCATATAATTTAAATCCATATTTACTGGATGAAAATAAGAAGAAGAAAAAGAAATAAAACTTACTTTATACTATTTTTTCTAACTTTCACATACATTATCTCAATTTATCTTTAAACTCGTTTAGCAAATAATGAAATTTGATCCCAGAGAGTAACTTAATTTACAAGGACACCTTTTGAATTGATGGCAGAGCCACTATTTGAAGCCAATTCTGATTCTCAGTAGCCATTCAATTGTAACTAGTTGTAATAACTATAGTATTTGTAATAATAATAGTAATAATAATAATAACAGCATCTGTTGAGTGCTTATGAAGTCTTACATGAATTATATAATTTAATCTGGACAACAACCTATGAATCAAATATTATTATTTGTCTCCTAATATGATAGCTGAGGAAAAGTTGTTCAAAGAACTTAAGTAATTTTCCTGAGGTTATATAACTAATAAATGGCAGAGCTGGGGCCATACACAGACTCATTTTTACTTTGTGAACTTTGGAGTTCTTATGTATCTGTTCTCAAACCATCTGGAATGTATTTTGAAAGTATATCTAATTCTTGGAGATAGACATTGTTACAGAATAAATATCAGCTGCTAATATTCACGTGGACCCCCAAGAACCAGAGCTCTAAAGTTCTCTTTGAATCACCTGGGGCATTATCCTGTCTCTAACTTCCCCTGCCACATACTCAAGGAGGTATTAACTCCTTTCATTAAATGAATTCCTGCTAGAGGGTTAATAAGATACCATTATGGCTTTGTAACATCATTTGCAGACAATATTTTCATGTAGGACTTTTTTTTTTTTCCTGATCCCAAGGCAAACAACCTCAGGTACTCATAACTTGATGGTGGGGAATAGGATCTTCTATCCCATATTGCTTTCTGTGAGGTCAGTCCCTAAATGTAGGCTCTTAACTTGTCTACCATACCATAACCAAAATACTTAAAAGCCCTGCAAAATAGGACTTCTTAGTTTTAACAATATCTATCTCCAAGGTAGCAATTATATTGCTTTCTAAAAATATCTGATTTTTAAATAATCAAGTACTAAATGAGAATATCATCCGGTACAAAAAAACAAAACAAAACAAAAAAACCCCTTAAAGGTAAGGTTGACATCCTCATAACTTCATTCTTTGAAAGGTAATTACGTTTTTATGGTGGGATGTGTGTGTGTGTGTGTGTGTGTGTGTGTGAGTGTGTATGTTTTATTTTCCCTAGGCCATTTTCTACCTATTTATATGAATCTATGTATCCATAAAAAATATACAGTATCGCTTTTGTTATTTTCACATCAATTGTGTTATAGAACATACATCTTTACATCTGCATATTTTTTCCTATTCTAAGTGATTTAAGAAACTTTGTATACATATAGTTTTTACTTCATTCTTTTTACAGCTCTCTGGCCTTCTGTAATTTGGATATGCTATAAGCTTGCCATTGTCTTACTGATGAATGTTTAGGCTGATCAGTCTTTTACTATTATAAACAAAGTTGCAGTGAGTATCCTTGCCTAGCACATGGTTGTCCATCAGATCCTTATCCCTTTATGAGAAGTTTTTTCTATGAATGAGGAGTGAAATTCTGGATCATAAGACATGCAGGTTTCAAATTTCAATAGCTAGTATCCAATTGCTTTTGGCTGTTTCAATATTTACTCATACTAGCCAAATAAAAGAGGGCCTCTTTTCCCCACTCTCAGAACCACATAGTACTTTAATGCAGGATCTACTTTCTTGTGAATATTCTAAAGAAAGGGAGGGAGGGAGGGAGTGAAAGAGGAATCATAGAAGATTAAATATACTAGTGTTGCCCTAATTGCCTGTATTAGGGCTGTGATTCAGAAAGGGTGAGGCTCAGTTGGTCTGAAATATAACCCTTTTAACTTCATCATTTAGCATATTCCAGGCTTTTCACCTCAGTTGCCACTTCAGAGCCTGTCTCATTTATCTCTGCTCTCTCTAACATTAGCACCCATGGAAAAAAGACTCCACGAGGTGGGAGACCTGACAGTACAGTGCAGTTGAAATGTTAGAGACAGAATTCTGTATTGCCAAGGGAGATGTACTGTGCCTCTGAATATTTAAAAGTTAACTTTTTACTTTTCCTGGAAATGCAATTAAAATGAGTTGTACACCACCACCACCACCCCAACACCCCCTCCCCCGTTACCACCCCCAGGCAGCTCCTAAGGAATTAATGACCAGCTGAGGCTAATGAGTCCCCACTCGGCTCTGGGCCATCAACTCTCCCAGCTGGCCATTAATCCCTTAGAAATGCCCCACGCCTTGGTAGTTACTCCTTAATTATGGAAGGCATTAAGGATCAGGAGAGGATCCTGAGCCAAATGAAAAGGCCATTTTTCACTGGTGCTCAGCATGGGACACTTCAAGTCCAGGTGGCACCAGGAGACACAACCAAACTGCGATTAAACCAACTGCTTCCGAAGAAGTGTCATCAATCTCTATTTTGTCCTTTGATCATCCAAATTCAAGGAGGCGATTCAAGGCTACCCTAGATCTGAGACCAAGCAAATAACTTGTTTCTAATGAATTCTTGATTAAACTGTCTGAGGACCAATACTTTGGACTCATTCAAGCCAGAGATAACTTTATCTTCATGTCTGGGAGGAGTAAGTGGTTGTCTATATGGTTTGAAATTTTTAAAGGAGTCTAGGAGTTCTCCTATGCATCCATCTATTTATCTCTACTTACTTGTGTCTTAAACTAATCTGTTAATTATTCCCTTGAGTCTGAATAGTAAATTTTAAAATGGATTACTCAGAAAACTAGAATTATTTTCCCATGGCCTTAGTAAGTTTTTTTCCCAGCTGATTAGGTTGAAGGCACTAGCCATTACCATTTTATTAAGCAAAGCAGGGCATATTTTAATCTGTGTTTAATGTGAGGGTCCCAGTGCCTGCAAATGTTGAAACTTGTTAGATGAACGTATTAAGTTTAACATTAAAATGAGAGTTTGGGGGAAAGGCTGATTAATAAGCATTAACACTTTAGTCTGAATTAAATTAGTGCACAACTCAGTCCAAAGTGCTTGCGGGAGCCCTCAGAGTGAGCCAGAGGCAATACTGAGTGAGAGTTGAGGGAGCTGTACAAATTAAGCCTAAAATAAACTTTACCTGCTTAACCATTTTGTTCCAGTTGAAACACGCCCCATTATTATTTTTTTCTAGCATGAAGATAATATTAGATTAATTTGAAGTTAATACTGTATCACACAGTAAGCCTACCTTTAAAACAGGACATGCCAAGTAAGACAGCTCTGTCGAGGGCTTCTGAGACAGAGAAACTGGGCACGAATCCTGATTCTGCCCCTTATTTAATGATATGACTCTGGGCAAATGCCTTACCTCCCTAGGGAAAAATAATGCCTCCTCTGTTGTGAGGCCAAAAGAAAATAATGCTTATAAGTAACTGTACTGTTCTTCACAGTTAATTCTTAATAAATGGCATTTTTAGAGATGTTTAATCCAATGTTTTTCATGAAAAATAACAATCACTTTCATTTGCCCTCTAAATCTAATCTGTCATAAAATCCACTCTGTGTGTTGTGCACATGTGTCTTTGCTGCCCCCACTTCTGCCAATGAAACTTCCCAAACTAATGACTCCTCTAGCTTCTCCATTTGGACCACTTAACAACCTGGTCCTAGTTTATATCTGTTGCTTCTTCTGATCCTACTATTACCCATCTTCAACTGATCCTCTGGCAATTCTAATGTCTCTTTTCAAAGCTTTCTTCCAAATGATAGTGTTAAGTTTTGTGACACACTAGGAAGAATCCAGAATTATTTTTTCTTTACTACTTATTCAAATCCATCATATCTTATAAGACTCAATTCTAACCCCATCTCATTCTTGCCCTTGGTCCACAGCACACTGCCCTCTTCGAAACTGCATTAGCCTGTAGTATTCCTTCACCACCCATCTCACATTCACTCAGATTGTTATTTTGCTTGTCTTTCTTTCTTTCTCTCTCTCTCTCTTTCTTTTTCTTTCTTTCTCTCTCTCTTTCTTTCTTTCTTTCTTTCTTCTTTCTTTCTTTTTTTCTTTCTTTCTTTCTTTCTTTCTTTCTTTCTTTCTTTCTTTCTTTCTTTCTTCTTTCTTTCTTTCTTCTTTCTTTTCTTTCTTCTTTTCTTTGTATGTGTGTACAAGCCTTGACTCCCAAGTCGTGTTGTACATTCAAGCAATTGCTTACATTTTTCATTCATTGATTATTCTCTGAGTATTCTTTTTGGCATGTCCTTCATTTTCTAGACAATACAAGTGGCCCCAGGGATAAAGTCATTACAAAAGAAAGGCATGATTGAACTCCAAATTAAAAAAAAAAAAAAAAAAAGGCATGGTTCTTCCTTCATGAAGCTTATGGGTTGAGAGGGAAATATAAAAAGTAGATGTCAATGAAATGATCACTAATGTTTATATATATATATTACCTTTATTTGCAGAAGGAACATATAACAAAAGAGTCTGAGCTTTGAGGATCAAAGAGCTTACTTGAAGAAAATATGGAAAAGGAGTTATCTGATTAGGAGTTACGTATTTGAGGAGGGTAGTAAGAATGACCGCACCAAAGAGAACAGAGATATCAAGGGTCAATAGACAGAAGGAACTGGAGAGTGGATTGGAGGAAATGGGAAGCCCATGGGGTTTCAGCCAGGGAATAATGGAGAAAAAGTGTGAAATAAGGCTGAAGAAAGAGATAGTCTATTATGGTGTCTGCCACTTCTCCTAAGAGAAATGGTATATATTTATAGTTTGTAAAGGCCCCATGCCTTCCAGGTCCCTGGTGAATATCTGTGGAATGAATGCCTGAATGAAATGGTGATGTTTATATAAATGCTATTTGTTCCTTATGTATAACTGGAGAATGAGTAGGAAATCTGTAATGATTTATTGGCAGGATTTTCAAGGGCTTAGATTTCTGACCCAGCTTCTAGACTGATAAAAATACTATGAATTATGTGGAAAAACAATTAAATAAAAAGGACAAAGCAAAGGGAATGTATTCTACTTAGAACTATTGAATGTTTAGTTCCGGAAATGAATGATTTAAAATAGAATATTTCCTTTGCTCTTATTTTTTTAAGCTATGCCAAGTGAAACATCTCAAAATCTAAATAAATTCCTACTCCAGCTTCTATAATGATCTTATACAGTGTCTCTATAATCGTAAAGCATAAATGTTTGTGACTTTGCTGTATTTTGTATCAGGAGCTTAGCTTCTTTAGTAATGAAAGCAAAGTTTAACATGACTTGACAAGAGGTCCTACTTTACTATAGACGAGTATTGCTGGTGATGACCATAAACATACTGAAGTATATAAGTAGATCATCTCCCTATAGGATGGATAAAAAGAAAAGCTTAAGAATGATTTATCCATGTTACCTGAAAGTATAACACACTTTTTGGTTAAGTCAAGGCAGAATCTTGACTTAGAATCTGCATGCTTCACTCCTTGTCTCCCATTCCAGGATGCTTTATTACACAGAGTGGTATTTCCCCCTTTTCCTCCTGCTAAGACATCATCTGGTCTCTATCAAAGATTAAACTCAGTTCTTTAGTCAGTCCAGGGCAACACATCTATTTAAAGCATTAATGGATAATCAGAGTCCTCAGGGAAATTTAATGTGGTTAAATAGTAATAAAGGAACTTTCCAATAGAACATAAACAATACCATAATGAAGAATATTAAATCATATGTTTTGTCACTGAGCCCATTATAGAGCCAATTTAAAATTATAATAAATTTGCATTTGGCACTTGCTAGAGATTGGCAAATTTATTCATGTGAAAAATAGAGAATATAGATTAAATGTCTTTGGATATCCCCCTTAGGGAGAACTAAAAAATAATCACTCCTGTATAAAGATATCTCTATCTATCTATCATCTATCTATCTATCTATCTATCTATCTATCTCCATTTATCTTTGTTAATATATGCAAACATGAAACACGCATACCTTCTTAATCTATTAAATGTCCTTTACTGACTCAAAAGATATATTTTAATTGAAACATTTTTAACACTTGAAAATTAATGACAAGCAACAGAAAAATTAGTGATTTGATTTTAAATGCCTCTTTCCTCCCAGAAACTGGCTAGCATTTTGTTCCAACACATGATGTATGATGTATGAAGGGGACTGGACAAAGAGAGAAGCAGCGTGAGCCAGGAAGAGTGATTCAGATTTGGCTGGTGCAAAAGCCAAAATGCACCCAGACTGTCTCCTCAGCAGCAAACAGAAGACAATCTGGTCACCTTTAAATGACTGGCAACTGTACCCTGCAACCAGTTGCTGGCATTAGTGCAGCTGGTTTTTATATCATTCCCTCATTTCCTAAAAGGTCTCCTGACTTTTTTTCCAAGACAAACAGCAATAATCCTGGACACCCTGTCCCCTTTGTGACCTATAGTTTCTTTTGCCTTCTAAGAAGGCAGTACCAAAAGTTACTAGCTTGTTTTAATGCCAATTAGTGATGACATGCTAATGGCTCCAGATGAATAGTACAATTTGGTATTTTTCAACAGTATTTTTACCCAGAAATTCCACTCCCAAGTACTTGTTTTGATGCATACTGGGATGCTTTTTTTTACTGTCACCTATTATATAAAGGATTAGAAGCATCCTAAATGTCCAACAGTAGGAAATTGGTATATAACAAATGAAAGTGATACATGTTTATTGAACTGAAGGATACTTGAAATATATCATTAACAATGAAGGTAGCGTATAAGACAGTAGAAGTGTGCACACACATAAATATACATATATGTATAAATAGTAGTTATATTTGATGTGATGGGGAGCTTTTAGACTTTTCTAGGTTTTGTGTGTTTTGTTTTGATAGTAAACATGTATTACTTGTATAACACTGGATAAGAGTGGCAATAGTTATTTTTTCTCTACTAAATATGTCTAATAGTTATAGAATTTCCAGTGATCAAAGGAGACACATTTTTCTTACACAATGTGCGATTGATTAGGGTCTTCCAGAGAAACAGAAGACAGACAAAGTGATAGAACTGGAGAGGACAGAAAGAGAGGGAAGGAGAGAAGGAGAGAAAGAGGAAGACAGAGAAGGAGGAAAAGTGGGAGAGGTTTATTATAAGGAATTGACTTACATAAGAATAATGGAGGGTGATAAATTCCGAGATCGGCAGCCAGCAAACTGGAGAGCCAGAGGAGCTGATGGTGAACTACCAGTAAGTTTAAAGGCCTCAGAATCAGGAAAGCCAGCACTTTGAGTTCTTGTCTAAAGGCTGACAGGCTTGAGAGTCAAAAAAAGATGATGTTTCAGTTTAAGTCCAAAAGCAGGAGCAGCCCGGGTGGCTCAGTGGTTTAAGCAACACCTTCAGCCCAGGGCCTGACCCTGGAGACCCAGGATCGAGTCCGACATCAGGCTCCCTGCATGGAGCCTGCTTCTCCCTCTGCCTGTGTCTCTGCCTCTCTCTCTCTCTCTGTCTCTCATGAATAAATAAATAAGTAAATAAATAAATAAATAAATAAATCTTAAAAAAAAAAGAAAAGCATTAAAAAAAAAAAAAGTCCAAAGGCAGGATAAAACTGATATTCCAGATTGAAGACAGGCAAGAGAAATTCCTCCTTACTCCTGGGAAGGTTTATTTGCTCTATTCAGACCTTCAACTGACTGAATGAGGCCCACCCACATTAGGGAGGACAATCTGTTTTACTCAGTCTACTGACTTAAATGTTAAACTTATTCAAAAACTTCTAACAGGAACATCCAAAATAATGTTTGACCGAATATATGAGCACCCTGTGGCCCAGTCAAGTTATCATATTAAAGTAGCCATCACACAGAGAATTTCCCCTAGGCTTTATCAATCTTCCATGCTCTGGGACCAGAGAAATTCTGTGGATTACAGAATTGTTTCATTCAACAACAGAAAATGAAGAAAGAATTTTCAGTACAAGGCAACCTTTATGTCACCTATGCTCACTCTGTGTTAAGTAAAATTTTGAATGGTTTGGTTCAGAGAAAATCTATAGAATTGAGGGATTTTGTGAAATAATTTAGACAATATCTTTCTACTCAGTCATTTTCTTTGGGATAATGGGTTATTCTCTACTACCATGATGGACTTTTTTTACATTAATTCTAGGCAGTGGTACATTTCTTATGTCACCTTTATGGCTTCTGAATAGAACAATAGTGGAAACATAAAAAGCATAATATAAAATCAGAAATTTTATTTTTATTTTATTTTGGTGGAATAAGTGCCATATATATGTACATACATATATACATATATATGGAGAGAGATATTTTGATTTTGATTTTGATATTATAACCATCAAACATTTATTATAATTTTAATGACCTTTTTTTTCCTGCTAGGTAATTATATTCATCCGCTATTGCTGCTTTAGTAAATTATGGCTTATGCAGTTCAGATATATTCTCTTTCAGTTCTGGAGGTCAGAAGTCCAAATAGTCTCAATGAGTTAAAATCGAGGGGTGGGCCAGGCTGCATTCCTTTCTGGAGGCTTTCGAGGGACAGTCTGTCTCTTGGCCCTGTTGAGAGCATCTGGGAGCCACCCCTATTCCAAGGTCCCTGTCCCTTTCTCCCATCTTCAAAGACAGCGATGTTTCATTTCTCTTTTTCTTTCATAGGCACATCTTCCTCTAACTAACTCTCTCCTCTGCCTCCTTCTTCCAGTGTTAAGTATCCTTCTGATTACATTGAGCCCATGGAGATAATTCAGGATAATCTCCCCTTTTTAAGGTCAACAATAAGCAAACTTAATTCCATCTGCAATCTTAATTGCTCTTTGCCATGTAACCTCACACACTCAGGGTTTCCGGGATTAGGGCATGGGACTCTTTGGAGGACCATTATTCTACCTAACACAATAATTACATCTTTTCCACTGAATACAGCCTCATGGGGACTTTAATCAAGATGTCCTGTCCTCCCTAGTCTAAGAGCTGTCATGTAACTGAGGCAAAGCCAATTGTGCTTTACTCTACAAATTCATACTAAGAAAAATGATCAAAGACTGATAAAGTTGGAGCATATTAATTTCAATGGTAGAACCTGAGACTATCATGGAGTTCCTCTTACAAAGATTCTCTGGAGCTACTGCCCCTTGTTGTTTATTAGTTTCATTGCTTTATTCTTTATTCTTCATTTATTTCTAAGAGTTCTGATATATTTCCAGTTAAATCTGTTTTTCCTTAATGTAGCTAGGGTGAATTTCCTTGGCTTACAACAAAATAATCCTAATGTTACAAAAAAAGACAAAAAACAAGGGAGATCGAGGATAATTAGAACCACCTCCAAGTGAAAAAATATGATTTATTTTATGCCATTGTGCTTAAATATTATAAGTACTTTAGATGGTAAGTGGAATTTCATACTTTTCTAACAGCACGCATGTAGAATTACAAAACTGCATTATTGTTCCATAGGACTAATCATAGAGATGAATTAGGGTACAACGTGGTTATTTATGTATTATTTTTATTTGTTTAAATGAACTCATTGCCCCAAGGCCTATGGGCATGTGTACAAAAATTAATAAACACAAAACTAACTTCTCACAGCAGTTTCTGGAAAACTCCCTGGCTTTTGAAATTCTCCACTGAGTATAAAGAAGAAAACAGCTACAGAATTCTAGGGTGCCTAGAGGGCTTGAAATCTATGCAAAACAGATTTTATTAAAAAATAAAACTAAAAGTCGTGTTTTTTCTTTTACACGTGGTTTTTACTGAAGTAAACTGTAATGGAATTTCTTTAAATGCTACACAAAGAATTCAAATAAGATAAATGGCTGCCTTAGTAAGAGGGTGTCAAGAAAGAACCAATCATAAGTATCTCCCCCTTTTTAAAGTTTGTGTTATGCTACTTTATAAAAGACTTATACCAGTACCTGTTTTTTTACCCAAATGAAATCCCAAGAGGATTTTCACTTTTACAGAAAAACGTGAAAAGTGTAAAAGAACATTTGGTGTTTGTTTTGCAGTGAGCTTTTAGAGAGGTAGCTCACACCCTGAGCATTGAGAGTGGCCCTGTCAAGTTCCTTCCCCAGAAGCTACACTTCACTTCTCAGCACCAAGCCACCATGGCTTTGAATTGTGTCTGTGAGCCTCTGTGGTTTACCTTGATTTATTTTGTGCATCTGTCGGCAAGATGTGTCCTAAGGTATCAGGAAAGCCTAAGAGAGGTTATTTATTTATTTATTTATTTGTATCTAGGAACATTCAGAATTTATTTCCATATAAATTAATGGTAATTGCTTCTTCACTTCATGCCATTTTGCCTTACCAAAGTTTTCAGAAGAATGTTCTACTTTTGGGTAGTGGGGGAAACCTGTGTAGGATTTGAGTCTTTGTTGGATGATTTAAGGAGAGTCTAAAGAAGTAGGGATTTTCTCTAGAGTAGATAGTGTCAGAAAGTGGGGGCAGTTCTAAGATTGGGTATTTCAGTAAATCTTATCTAGAGGAGGGCAGATTAGCAGACGGATAAATCTGCAATAGGTAAAGAAGTAGCAGTCATTTTGAACTAGAGGGGCATTTGTTATTTTGTGAATGGTACAGTGACCTTGTTTTTGTCTGTGCTTAGCCAAATTATGAAATGGCTTGCTTTGTCTCACTTTCTCATGATTTTTTAAAAAGATTTTATTTATTTATTCACGAGAATACACAGAGAGGCAAAGACGTAGGCAGAGGGAGAAGCAGGCTCGCTGTGGGGAGCCGGGTGTGGGACTTGATCCCAGGACCCTGGGATGATGACCTGAGCCAAAGGCAGGTGCTCAACCACTGAGCCACCCAGGTGCCCCTCAGTTTATCATGGTTTCAGAGTCACCTGTTTTGAGATTGGTATTCTGTGAGAATTGTTTGTCTAGGAAGAGAATAACACGGTCTAGCTCAAGTGTCAAGCCAGGTTCTAAATGTTAGCAGCTACCTCTTTTCTTTCTTTTTTTTCTTTCCTTTCTCCTTCCTTCCTTCCTTTCTTCCTTCCTTCCTCCTTCCTTCCTTTATTTCATTCTTCATCATTTCTTAACCCCCCACCAAAAAGTATTCAACACAGAATGTCAATAGGACTGAGGTTGAAAAATATTCTGCTAACTGAAAGTAAAAAATAAATAAATAAATAAATAAATAAATAAATAAATAAATAAATAAAAGTAAATTTGGGGATTATATTTTGTGAGGTGATTTTTCTGAAGCTTCAAGGAAAAAAAAAGGTGGAAGGAAACATCAAATTTCCTAAACTATTCCTTCTACCAGTTACTTCTTGCTATAAGTGGAGGTGAATAAGCACTTCTCACTGGGTACCACAAAAAAATTTCCAAATGGATTTGCTTGAGAGCTGGGGCACCCAGAAGAGAGGATAGTCCAGACGTAGAGGGAATCCAATAAGGGTATTCTGAAATGGATGTCGGGATGAAGTGTGTTTCATTTTTAAAATGGCAAAGTGATCCTTGAGTTACACTCTGAATCCAAGTCCCTCACTATCTGTCCGTGTTATCCTCAAGGCTTGGACCTGCTGGTTTTTGTTGCTTAAGACACTAATATACCATCTTCAAAGAGCTAGCTCCCTCTTATCATTTGATCATGCACACCCTACCTCCACTCACTCCTATTACAATGTCTTAATTATTTCATAAGGATTATACTAAGTGTAATTATATTATTTATTACTGCATTTACCTATATTTTCTGGTAGAAAGTAAACTCCATGAGACTGGAAGCCTTGTCTCTTTCACATCCATATCCCCCATACCAATAGCTGTGTCTGGCACGTGCCAGTAAGTGCTCTGTGATGCTTGCAGAATAAATGAAATGAGTGAATGAATCAACCTTGGCTTCATCTCTGCTTCTGTGAAGCTATATGTTCAGAATGACAACCAAAGCTACCCTGGGAGAAAGAGGAGCATTTTGAGACTATTAGCTCTTTAGTAATGGGAAGTAAAATTCTCCACACAAAGAGTAAATTAAAAAAAAAAATAGTAGAACAGATACTGGAGAAGGATTTTTTCAATTCTATAAAAGCAAAACCAAATCAAGCAAAACATCAGGTACTGATAGGAAAAGAGATACGTTTGATAACAGACAAATGAGGGGGGAAAAAACTCTGAAATGAAAACCCCAGAGATTTCATTGTTTTTGTTTTGGATTTTTATGTCTGTCTTTAAGAAATTTTTTTTTCTTGAGAGAGAAAATCAGAGAAGTGCTGCCAATAAAGTCAAAATGAAAGAAAAAGGAAGAAGCCAAAGGATAAGAAGATAGAAAACATTTGAAGATACTTGACAAATCATTGTATATTTAAAATCAGTAGGGTCAGATGGCATGAGTTCTGCATGTTCAGAGATTGATACATATTTTTGCAGAATATCCTACTATTAATTGCTAGAACTTTTAAAAGACAAAGGAAGGTTTCAAAAGAAAATAGTGCATTTAGACCTTGCCTTAAAGAATAGGTGTTTGGAAAGGCAAGCACCCAGCTAATTACAGACCGGTCAGCTTAGTGGTAACAATCAAGAAGATACTAAAGGAAATTACCTTCCCCACAAAAATCATATTTCAAGCCCCTAGAGAGGAGCACAGTTCTGAGAAGCAAACAAGATTTTGTGAAGAGTGAATCATGCCAGACCAACTTAATTTTCTTCTATGATAGAGTGGCAGGCCGAGAGATAAAGGGGAAGTAATAGATGTAATCTACCTCGAATTCATTGAGGCTTCTGATTCTGTCCTACACAGCATTCTCATCAGTGGGCTAGGAAGACTGCTCTGTGCTGTACCACTATTAGGAAGGGGCATAAATGCCAAAAGACAGCCTCAGAAGGATGGTTATCTGTGTGTCAGGATAGAAGCATGTTTCAAGGAATGTAGGGCATTATAGCCCACGGTATGTTAGGAAAAAGCAATGGTTAGTTTAGCAAGGGGGGACACAAGAAGTCTTGTGCCTACCTTTATCATTAATCATTGTATCTTTGAGCCTTTTGTTTCCTTTCTCTGGAGCTCAGTTTCATAATCTGTAAAATGGGTGGATTTAGAGTAGATATTTCTAAGGTCCCTTTGAGCTTTAAACTTGTATGATCCTTTGGATAATAATATTTTAGGGACTTCCTCATGACTTGGGTAATAAAGTTGAAGGTTCTCATAGATATGTTGGCTATTTCAACATTATCTACAACTTCCAATTAACAACAACAACAAAAAATTACACAGGGGAAGTTGCCCTTTTTCTCTAACTCTCATATCTATATAGTTTATTCATTTGCATAGTAGTTATTTTGCATGTTTTTTTTGAGTGCCTAATACGTGTTCAATGACAGGAAATTAAGGAAATCAATTTGACAAAAGCAGCAACTCTCACCTTTTATGTATCATACATAATATCTATATCAAAGTTTCCTGAAAAGCAATAATTACAGAAGAATGTTAAAATGAAGTATTTGCTAACAGATTAAAAACAAGAACTAATATAAACCATAAGTTAAAAAAATTGTGTTTGGAGTCATACAAATTAATTATGTTTGCTACTTAAATTATAGCAAAACGGTTTATTGCAATAAATGAAAACTCAAATGCATAAAATCTAGACCTCGCTTTCATTGACTTAAAAGCTACTTGCTTATTAAAAGCCTATGTGATTTTCTTTTTCATTAAATAGTTTATTCAGAAAACTAACCAACCTTGGTCAAATCCAAACTATTCTTATTCCTGAGAGCTGATTGATTTCTTATAACGTTAGCTAGTTTATATGGAAAGCATATCTTTAAATTTCTTGTAAAAAGCGCCCAGATGGAATAGCATCCTAAGGTGGTAATATGCTTATTGTTCATTACTTCACTTTTTAAGTTGGCATTTCAGATTAGTTAAGCATTTGATAAAGCTCATGTTTATGTAAGTGTTTACAAATTAGGAAAGCTGTTAACGGCATTTAATTTGTTTGAATATATATATTTAATTTACTGTTTCTAATGGAAAGAAGCTTAAGGGAATTTAAGAGTCATAGGCTTATTGATAGACATTAAGCATATGCAAAATGTGGTTTTTATTGCTAATATTTTACATTTGCTGCATCCCACCAGTTAGGTGCAGTAAAGAAGCCCTTGTAATTCCAAAGGCAGGAAGGAACGTGTGCTGAACATGCAGAGTGTTTATATCACTATATGTATTTATCTTTTGTGGGCTTTTTCACTGCCCTCTAAATGAAATGTGTTTTCCTCCCACTAATTTCCTCACACCAGTGTTATAATGAGAATGGAATGCTCCTCTGATCCTTTGGCATAAGATTTGTCTAATCACACAGAAATTCTGGACACAGCTCAGATCCCATCATGACAAATATCATTTCAAGCTTTTGCCAATGGCCAGTTTATCTCCAGGAATATGTGATTAAAATGAATCATTTAGAACAAGATATCACCCAGCTATCTTTCTGAAACCCATGCAAGGGGTTGACGTTGATCAGGATTCCTGCTGATCCATCTATAGACATGCTGTTTCTGGTTATGGATCTATGAGTAATGATGACTTGATCTTTATTATTTTTGGAAATCATTTGATTTCAAGCTGACCAAAATCATTTATTCAGACATGATTTAAGCACCTACTTTGTGTCAGATTCTGAGTGGAGTGCTAGAAGTGCAAAGGTGAATAAGAAAAGGCTCTTCTCATCATCATTTCCAAACTAGGTTAGTAGAGGCAGCCTTCTAATTTCCTCAATCCTGATTTTACTGGTCCCTTCCAATTTATCCTCCCCCCAGCCACTAAAAGCAACCCATCTCAAAAATAAATCAGAGCATGTTGGACCGTACATTTAAGGCCTCCAATGACTGCCCTATCTACCACCAGATAAAATCTGGGCTTTCAAACATAGCATCAAAGGTCTTTCATAATTTGGCCTCTTGCAGTGCTATTTGTCACCCTCTTCACTTACACTTTTTGCTTCAATAACACTGAACTGCCTTTCGTTCCTCTATACACTGTTTCTTGCCTTGCTTATTCTACCTCTGGCAAAAAATTCTATCTGCTATCTTCTATTCTTCCTCCAAGACTCAGTTCAACTACATCTAATTTTCTGATCTCCTTTCCAGGCAAGGGTCAGGCAAATTAGGGCCAACTGTGTTAAGGCATTTGTCACACCACCTACATATCTTCATAACTGCATTTACCACCTAGTTGTGTAATTACCTGTTTATTGTTTCAACCCTACTACTAGATTGATGTTTTTGTCTTTGTTTGAAATAAATGACTGTGCTTTTTCATTCCAATAATACTAGCTGGTTCTTTTTAAAATTCCCACCTGCTTTTATTTCCTTTGTACATGAATTTTTTTTTTGAAAAACGCTGTTCCATGTTTTGAGTGTCATTTCTTCATTTTTCTTGAAAGAGCCTAAACATATTCAGTTTCAAGTCACTTTTTTCTAGACTCTTAAGTCATTTCCATTTATATTAGAGTGAATTAATCACCTGATTGTCAATTTTGTGATCCTACATTTTGCTACTTTCTCAATCAGTTTCAGAATTGTGGCTTCAAGTTTCATCATCAATGGAAAGCTCCCTACAACATTCAGCCCTTAAATAGGCCCACCTGAGCCCCATGGTCCAAACCAAGTCCTTATAGTCTCACAGCTCAGGATTTCTGTCCTATGGGGTTCAAATCCAGTCATAAAACTCATGAGCAGCCTGCCCAGGTTTGATGGAGAGAGACAGAGACAGAGACAGAGAAAGAGACTGTGCCTGTTCTTATCCTTTTAATTTAGTGTCATATAAGCTTTAACTGCAGGCATCACTCAATCATATTTTGTTTCCCAGTCAGAGAAGTGGTGTGTCACTCTGTCATTTTTAAAAATAAACCTTGGTCCAGTCTGTATGAGGTATGAAGCAATTCTAACCCCTGCTATCTCACCATATACATACGCTACTTCTTCTATTCTGAGACTCAATGCCCAAGAGACTTTGGGAGAGGCCAGTCTTAGTTAAACACTGAGTTTCTGTTCCATTTCTCATCTTCAAATTGTTCTTCTTTGGGTCATGATTATGTCTTTTTAATTTTTCGTTTCTTGTATTTTATTTAATAATCTTATATTTGTCATGAAAGGAGGAGGAGGAGTCAAGGAATGAACTAATATGTTCACCTGCCATCTTCACTTCCCTTTGAGAAAATAAGTAAAAATGGGACATGGGCACATTAGGAGGCTAAAGGAATACAATAAGTCAGTTCAATACATTAAATGAAAATATTCTATGATAAGAAACAGTGTTAAAACCCGAGACAATGGAAATACTAATAAGATAGAGGCCTTGATCTTCAAGGGTTAGGATGATATATATTTATTCTTATCCATTCATAAAACAAACACTTATTGACTACCTAGTCTATGGCAGACATTGGTTAGATGCTATGAATTCACTGGGAACAAAATAGACAAGATCCCTGAGCCCAACAACTGTTGGAGAAGATTGCCATATAATTTTTTTTAATAATATAGAAATGTGGGCCATTTTAAGGAATCTAAGCCATCCAGAACACCAACCTTATGATTAAGCTGACAGTGGAGGAGGATTGAAATTAACCATTCATCAAGTTAGGGTGTTCTCAAAAGGGGTAACAGCATTCAGGAGGCCCTAGAAGTTGGAGAGAGTATGGTGTTATGGAAGTACAAAACTAGTTCACCAAAACTGGAGCAGAGATGGCAAAACTCAGGTCATCCAACCCCATCGCTGTACTCAGTTCCCTCTACAAGAAATTACTTTCAGTAATGGATAATGCGTCTTAGACACTGCAAGTCTATCTTTGGCAATGAATGTGTTCCCTAGGTATTCACAATGATACCTGGGCACCTCCTCCTTTTCATTTTCCATTAGCTCATTTGAATCTACACAGCCCAAACTGAAGTTTTAAGAGCTGATATAAATTTCCTTCCAAAGGTCTCATGTCAAGTATCTCCAAATTGTTTGAAATCCAATTGAATAAATTATAATATGCGCGACTATCTTTTTTCTCCCAGCCTATCATGAACTCTGAAATGATGTGATGTCTCACTCCCAAATTACTTAGCACTGTTGAAATGCCAACTAATTCCTCCTGGTTGGTCAAAAATGAGTACAGGATGGCAGTTCCCGCAGGAAATTTTCTCCTCTGGGAAATGAAGCTGTTAACAAAGCAAGTCAAGGACCTGTTAGACATTCTGCTGTTAACCAAATGAGACTTCCAGCAGATGTCTGGAGAGTTGAAATCCCCATCACTACTCTGTCTTTTCTCTGCACTGATTTTGCAATCTGTGTCTAGTAATACACCATACATTTCTTCCATGTGTCCCAGTGTACTCTCATAAAGATAGCACTTCTGTATTCTTCATTTGTCCTAATCCATATGCTCCTGCCCTCAGGTCTGGGGATTTCCATATGAATGTATATCTTCATGACATTTACCCCTGTTCTGCCTCCTGTCTAAGCAGTATGTTTATTTAGGAGTGGGTATATCCTTCTATTACAAAATTGTAACACCCTTCCACTGAATAATTATAATATAGAACCCACAAAATCCTAATAATTACAAAATCACTCTACTCTTTCTGGCCTATCTCCAATGCACTCTATAAAATTTTTTCCCCCTCAACTGCTTTCCAATCAAAATCACCAGGAATTCAGTGTTGAAACTTTCTGTGTTCCTTGCTACTCTGGACCAGCAGCCGGGACCTCTTCTCAGAGCCTATTAGAATGCAAAATCTCAGCCATCATCCCAGACCTATTAAATCAAAATCTGCATATTTACAAGATCCCCAGGAGATTTACATTAAATGCATTTTAAACTTGCAGAGCACTATTCTCTAGTACCAGATTTCCCCTATATATCTAACCTTATTCTCACTTCCTCATGCCATAAAGCCTTCTGGATCAACTTCATTTGGCCTTTCTGCAAGCTCACAAAAAATAATCAATCTCCGTCCAATTCATCCTTATGATATAGAGAAGACCACTGATCCATTCGGTATTTAAATATGTGACACTGTTTGCACCATGTTTTCTCCAAATAGCATACATGAATGTACCACTTTCTTGACTTTAACATATCTGGGTTCCACTGCATGTAACCTCTGGAAAGATGCCATCTCACATAACCTACTACCTTTTTTGTAATGTTTACAATATATTCTTAACTATTCTTAAGTGTTTTTATTTTTTAATTTAGCATATTAAAAAACTTAATTTTATCCTAAAATATATCAGCTGTTATGAATAGAAAATAACTTCATCTCCCCTGAGCCTAAGGCCTTTTCTTTGTTAAACAGAGATTGTGAAATATTAAAGGTATGCTAAAGAAATAGAGCTCCATAGTTTTTTTTCTCTCTGTTGTAATGTGAAGCCCTGAAATACTAGAAAAGGAAACTTTTTGGATGCAATGTGTTTAAATGTTATTACAAACTACAATTAATCTTACCATTGAGTCTTTGGAAAACACCATGCTATTCAACAAAGACTACCTGTCACTTAAGCCCTATTTTAATTAATTGTATCAGAGGGAAATTTTTAGCCACTTCTCATGATGCTTCCTTGACATATGTATGATATTCATAAGTAACCAGTGGTCATGAGTCATAAGTGACTTGTATTGGTCTATTTGCTACCATAAAATAGGGAGCCTCCTTATTCAAAATGAGACTTACAGTTTCAAATTCAGTGTGAAATCTTTCTTTGTGCCAGGCACACATTTGGAAACAACCTCTCTATTCTGCTAAGATCTCAGTGTTTATACTGATACATTTTCCACAGTGACAAGTAATGTACAAGGGCAGAACAAAACATCACCACAGCCTTGCAAAAGCTTTATAATAACATTGTATTGCTTTGAACCATTCAATCAATTGTAGACATGGTTTAAATGTACAGAAAAACTAAATGCAGTACCATGGGAAAAAATGAAAAGTATTTTGCAGCCTAACCTCAGCATAAAGAGTTTGGGAGCATATTTTTTTAAGAGAAGAAAGTTACACCTAGGTTCCCTGGATTATTATATTTCTAGTATGGCCATAATAATTTCTCTTTAAAGATTCAGAAACCCAGTATTTCACTCAACAAAGCATGTTTTATGCTAATTAAAAGTGCCCAAGAAGTCATGAATTCCCTATGATCTTTATGGAGAGAAATCAATACCTGTATCTATTTCTATAAAACTCCAGGGTTTTACTGGTAGATATTAGAATCCAGAAAGGTAGGCTTTTATGTTGTGTTTCTTGTAATAATGAGCAATCTAGGGTCAAATAGAAGTCTCATGCAGAGTACAGAATAAAAGAGTAACTATGAACCATTGAAAAATAAATGCAGAATCAGATATTTGTAATGCTGCTTAAAGTGAGGCTAATCTTTATTCAACATTTTTACTCACATATAAGACTCCCATTGTGTGCTGTCTTAGCAATGGTTATATTACTGAGGTTCTAAAAACTCAGTATTAATGCAAAGAATTATGGTTTTATAACTCAGTGGGGGAATGCATGTATGCACACAGACACACATACACATAGACCCCAATCATTGCTATCTCTAGCAGCATTTATTACAATAGGAATACTTGAGGAGTCTTGGTTTTGCAGCAATTCAAAACTACTGAAATGTGTTGAGGAGGTGGACTGGCTGATATCTACGTGTTCACCCAAGAGTAAATGACATGGATAGTTTTAAACAGTGCTAAGATATCTCACTGCAAGACTCTAGTGGATATCATTAAAATTGGCCACAATCATAATCCTAATCACTGTTACGAAAAACTTATAAGTCTATTTAATCATATTTTATTTTGTGGCCAATAAAATTACAACATAATAGTCTATCTGCAGCATTGACTGATATCACAATAGAATGAGTTTTATTGCTGCAGATTCCTAATGTGTTTTCAGCAGATTTTTCAGTGGAAAGGGGCAAGATTTAGTGAAGGAATGTGTTTCAAGAGAGCTTCCCATTGCATATTTATTTAAAAATTAAGTTCAGTATTATGACCACTGTTCTTCCTCAAATGATGTTGTTTTTTTCCTGAAGTGCAAGGGTTTCAATATAACAATGGAATTATTTCAGAATTCCAACTGTAACAACTCATGTATTACCAACTGACTGATAAAACTGGTGACTCCATAGGAAAACATGGGCATATGAAACATGCACATCCAAGCAACATCAAAAATAGAGTGAAACAACAAAATGTCATACTGATTTTGGAAAACTAAAAGCAATTCTGCGAGAGTTGTATAATTGACAGTTATATCCTCTCACAGGTAGTGATCTTTATTTGACATTGCCAATAAGCTGGCAGTAACTCATATTAATCATAGATGAAGGTAGTATTCAGGATTTTTTTTTTTTTTCTGATTGCTGTCCTAAGTTTACCCAACAGAGGCTATTGTTAGTACCTTAGTGCCTTAGAATTTATTCACAGCGCTGGGCTGTGTTCTGAAGTCCTCCAGGAAAAAGGGCTTCAAAATATACCTCTCCCTGTCCCTCTTGTTGAGAGCTCTTTTCTTGTGAGCCGGTAGGAAGTAGCATCGACAAATCTGTGCTCTTTGATAATTGGCACATACAGGATCCCTGTGCATTCTGGTCCCTGCTGACTCAGGAGAAAGAAGATGACAGGGGGCGGTGTCTTGGGCGGGCCGTTTGTGCTCAGGCTGCATGCTGAACACAGCTCCTGGGCAGCCATCATTTGTAGACTACCTTTTTATTGGAAAGTAGGCCTTCACCTTTGGCAGGTGGCTCTATTATACTAAGCAGCTCACAAATCTGGTGGGGAAGCGCCTCAAACTTTCTTTGAATGGTTGTGTTCCACATTCATAGGTGGTGTTCAGAAAACCTGCATGAGAGCAATAATTGTGCTCTATTTAGAGGCAGTGGTATGTCCTGAAAAAGCTCGCATGGATGAGCCATGTGTGGCCCCTAAAGCCATCCACCACAGTTGTAACAGAACACACCAGAAGCCATAATAATGAAATGCTTGGTGGATTTTTCTCTCAGCTGCCTAATTATGAAGCTTATATTTTACGACCATTTGAAGTTTTTTTGTTGTTTCTTATGGTGGTATGTGTGTGTGTGTGTGGGGGGGGGGTTGTTATTTGTCTCAGCATGAAGGCATCCCACGTGGGTAGTTTACATAGCCATGAGATATAAGGTTTTAGTTTTATCTTATTTTTAAGTTAGATATCATTCAGGGATAACTTTACCAGCAGGCTTTGGTCCAAGAGATATTGAAAGGAATGCACCAAAATCTCCTGCCTCAAAAATGTCTCTCCTTATCAATGTTTGAAATCCACAGTTAGGGGATCCCGGGGTGGCTCAGCGGTTGGTGCCTGCCTTCGGCCCAGGGCATGATCCTGGAGTCCGGGGATCGAGTTCCGCATCGGGCTCCCTGCATGGAGCCTGTTTCTCCCTCTGCCTGTGTCTCTGCCTCTCCCTCTCTGTGTCTCTCATGAATAAATAAATAAAATCTTAAAAAAAAAAAGAAATCCATAATTGGAGATTGTCTTTCAAAATGTACAGAGGTCTACAACCTAAAGATTTATTTATTAAAATAAAGAGGCACCAGAAATGAGTAAGCCATAAAAATGTTCCTTAGCTCAGTTCAAAAGCATGTACTGAGCATCTCTTAGGTATCTGAAACCCTGCTGGGCAGCAGAAATCCAAGGAGTGGATATATATTTACTTCTCTTTCAAGCAGCTGACATGAAGTTTATGCTGGGTTGGAAATTAGGCTCATGTTTGGGAAAAAAAAAAGTGAAGAGAAAGAAATTTAACTTACTTCACAATCTTCACAAGAAATAGACTCAGTTACATTTAGTTAAATTGTGTGCTTGACAGCTGCTTGTCATATGTCATTCGGTTCCTAATATGCTTTATTTACATTCAGCAATAAGCTTAGGCATAAAAAGATAAAAGGGGTGAGGAAAAACACACTCAGAATTATAGAGCAGTTATTTAACGTTTAGAGGGCTGATGGGAATATATGAAATACCTAATGTTTAGGGATGACCCCACTATCAAGCCATATTGCCAGATACCATAAACAGATATAAATTGTCAGAGCAGCAAAAGTACACAGTGACCCTGTGTTCAACTAAGCACAGCATTCACGATAGTAGTTAACCTTTGACTGTAGTAGTAAATTAATGCAGATCTCCAAAAAACACTCCTGTGCAAAAATCACTCTGGAAACACTGATGCATAATAATAAAAGTCTAACAGTGACTTGACCTCCAAAGCTTACGGCTAGGGGAGGTATCATATGGCGTGGAACTAGGGAGGAGCATATGTTCATTAAGAAGGTTGTTGAACACTAGACGTCTTATATTTCATGGTTAAATTCTGCCACCGCCAAAGAACAGCAACTTGTGTTATAAAGACAACAATGTCAGGTGTTCCAAGCTATTTTAGTAACACCCCTTTATTACTGAAAGTGCCTCCGGTAAATGCCCAAATTGCCTATTTGCACTAAATAAAATGTCACTTTGTGAATAAATTAGGCATTTTATGCTACCTTCTGTATGTCTAATGACATCCGTTGTAATATAATGTTTGCTTGTCTCTAGAGGCTGTCTCTAGAAATCAGCTTGCACCTGTGGCTTTTGGGAGATATTAAGCAGAGCTCTTTTGTGCTCACTTCCCCTGGCAGAATGTCAGCAATATTCAAGGAAAGACTTGAAAAATATTACCAGAGTATTTCTCGATACACCCCTAGGGCTTAAAGTTTTGAATTTACATGGACCTTTTGACATGTCGCGGTCCCTGTCCAATGGGAGTTACTAGCAGCTTGTAGTTCATACTCTTCACCTTGATTCTGCCTGTGAACAACTGGAGTCAGATTAATGCTGTGTGCTTGGCATAAGTGTGACTAACTCCACCAGGTTTTGTTTTTTTTAATGGTCGGGTTTTGCTTTTATCTGCTGTTGCCTCTATCCTTGAAACAACTCAATTTCTCCTTTCTTTTTTTATGCACCTTGATTTCAACAAAATCTATAAATTTAGCATGACCACCAGAAGGGAAGGATGCATCTGTAGTGTATAGTGATCCAAATAAATCTTCAAAGTTGCAAAAGTCATTCAAATTTTGTGTCATTATGTCAACACTTAAAAAGGTTTCCTCTGGTGGCTTTCTTTACCCTAGATAAACCAAAACACTGAAGTTGTGAGCTGAGTTATCGAAAGACATTCCCTTAAAAGAATGGTCCAGATAGAAGTTTCACCCAAAAGTGTAAGGTATAAAGCATTTGTATTCAGCATTTCTTATCTTCCTCTTTTTCAATTTGACAAGAAGTAGTAAAAGTGAAGACCCAGGTAAAAAGAACACTTGACTCTATAGGAATTTCAAATAATAGCAATTGTTAACATAAATTGAGTATTTACCATGTGCCAATAATTATCTAAGGCATTTTATATACATTATCTCTTTGAGTAGTTATGACAACCCACTGAGATAGGCAATGTTATTATCTTTGTTTTGTTTTTTTTTTTAATTTTTTATTTATTTATGATAGTCACAGAGAGAGAGAGAGAGAGAGGCAGAGACACAGGCAGAGGAAGAAGCAGGCTCCATGCACCGGGAGCCTGATGTGGGATTCGATCCTGGGTCTCCAGGATCGCGCCCTGGGCCAAAGGCAGGCGCCAAACCGCTGCGCCACCCAGGGATCCCATTATCTTTGTTTTTTAACAGAAGAAATTGATACTGTAACAAGCTAAGTGAAAATTAGGACAAGTCCCTTAAATAAGTCATATTCTTTGTATTAAAAGTTCTCCTTTAAGTTGAAGAGTTGTACAGTATATTATTTAAAGGAAGTGAAGGAGTCAGAGAATCTTAGTTTGAATACCTTTTTTGCCACTAACTCTTTAGTTGAGTTTAGGTATTAGTCAGGATATCTTCTGTTGCTAGTTACAGAATAACCCTTGCTCACACACAGAGAAATATTGGGAGAAGAAAAATTTATTCTTCATAGAACTGAATTGTCAAATAGTGCCATTTCAGGCATGGCAAGTCTCAATATTTCAACAATGTCACCGAGACCCAGTCTGTATACATATTCTAACTTTCTTCTCTTTCCTATTGACTTCATTCTTAGACTTCACTTGGTGATATGATGGAGGCTGGTGGTTCCAGTCCTAAATGTTCCCAGGTTCAAGCTCAGTGGGGGAAAAAAAAATAAAAACAAAACAAAAAGCAAAAGAACAAAATTATCTTAGCCCATCAGTTTGAACAAAAGTCTTAAGCCTCACAGATGCATCTCTGAGCCAGTAACTAAAGCCAGGGGGATGGAATGCATTGATTTGACAGCATTAATCACATGCTCTTTCCTGGAGCTCCAACTTAAGCACCTATAAAAAGAGTGGATGCAAGTGGCTCACCAATAGAAAATTGGGCTATTCTTATTGGGGAAAAAAGGTGGAATGGAAATGGCGGAATTGATTCTGAGCATCAGAAACAAATGTCCAGTACAACTTGGGAGATTCTCTTCCTCTCTCTAAACATCATTTTTTCATAATAACTACCTCGTAAATTTGTGAGAATCCAAAGATTATGATTTGTGAGTAGATTTGTGGGTCTCCAAGAGTACAAGGTATGCATCTAGCAATTTAATTGGCTTCTCCAACTCTTGTTTCTCTTCTTTTTCCCCTTTTCCTCCTATCCTTCCTTCCTTCCTTCCTTCCTTCCTTCCTTCCTTCCTTCCTTCCTTCCTTCCTTCCTTCTACTTTGTCATCATCACCATCATCATCATCATCATATTCATTACTCAATTACTACTGATCTGGCCCAAGATCAAGAACTACTGACCTGGCCCATGGCAAGACTTACAGATGGAATTGAATAGAGAAAATTCGATAGTAGGTCAGCATGTGATACCTGGAAGTCAAACTCCTCAAAAGAGGTATCCTGGGCTTCAGTTTAATGTCACATCTAAGTATATTTACAATTGTCTAAACAGTACTGCATACATCATTACTGGCTTAGAAATCATCTAGACCTCTATAAAATCCAGCTTCTGGTGTTAAAAGGTTATTTCATTCCTTGTGTTGGAGCAGCAACCGGATAAAAATGTTCCATCACACCTTATAAGTTTCTCCCAGAAAAAGGAGTGAACCCTAACCTAGCACACACATCTCTCTTAAGCTTGCACTGCACATCTGCATGAAAATTATACATTTTGTGATTTATAACAAAATTATAGAAGACAATCATGTTCCCTGTCTTTATCTCTGATTGGATCCATCACATAAGCCATGCTTTATTACCAATCCCCAAATGATGTGATTGGATTATAAATGCTAAAATTCACAACTTCTTCATCATTGCAAAATAGCAAGCTGATTAGTAAAAATATACTTAGTGTTTAAACCGAGTCACCACCTTTTCTGAACATTAAAGCTCAGCATACATTTCAGTTCAAATTAACAAGTGTACAGTGAGTACCTGCTTGACTTCGTTAATTTCCAAAATAAAATTCTAGGGTAGGGATTTACTGCTCCAGGATAGATCAGTTGCATATCTCAGGACAAATGAAGATAGTCCCAGGAAAGTGACATCATATCATCATATCATATCATATCATCATATCTCCCGATGGTATCACGGGGGATGGGTTGAAAGGCACAATTCCAACAAAGGAAAAATAAAAGGGTTCTGGAAAGAGTGTTCTATCTGTATCTACCCCCAATAAAAACCGCTCAGAGCAGCTAGAAATAATATATATATATATACATATATATATATATATATATATATATTAATTGAGGTATGAGCTTAATTGAGGTATGACTGACAAAATTATGATACTTTTTAAAATTATAAGATAAAGTGTACATCTTGATGATTCGACATGTGTACATTATGAAAGGACTCCTGGTCTAATATACATATGTATTATATATACATATAATATATACATACAATATATATAATACAACATATTATCACCAATATTATATATAAATGAATGTTTTAAATTCTACCCTCTTAGCAAATATGAATTATACAATATGTTATCAACTCCAGTTATGACGTTATATGTAGATCATCAGATTTCATTAATCTTATAGCTGAAAGTTTGTACCCTTTTATTAACCTCTCATTTCCCCTAACTTCAGCCCCTGGCAATCATGTTCTTACTTTCTCTATGAACTACACTCTGTTTTATATTCTATCTATAAGTAATACCATGAAGTATTTGTCTTTCTCTGTCTAGTTTATGTCTTTTAACATAATTCCCTTAAGATCCATTCATGTTGTCAGGATTTCCTTCTTTCTCATGGTTGAATAATATTTTATCATATACACACAGATATAGACACATATACACACAGGTACACATATCATGTTTTCTCTATCCATTCATTCTTTCACAGATACTTAGGTTGTTTCTATGTCTTACCTGTTGTGAGTAATGCTGCAGTGAACATTGGAGTGCAGATATCTCTATAATATTCTGATTTCATTTTCATATACCCAGTAGTGGGATTGTTAGACCATATGGTAGTTCTATTTTTACTTTTTTTAGTTACCTCCATATTGATTTCCATAGTGGCTGCAATAATTTACATTCCCACCAACAGTGTACAAGGATTCCTTTTTCTTCACATCCTCATCAACACTATTTCTTTTTGATAATAGCCATTCTGACAGGTGTGAGGTGATATCTCATTGTGGTTTTGATTTGCATTTTTCTGATGATTAATCATGTTGAGCACCTTTGCACGTATCTGTTGACCAAGTATTTTTTTTTCTGGATGTTTGTCTTCTTTGAAAAGATATCTATTCAGTTCCTCTGCCCATTTAAATCAGACTGTTAGGGTTTTTTTTCTTATTGAATTGAGAGTTCTTTATATATTTTGGATATTAACCTGATATCAGGTATATGACTTGCAAACATTTCTCCCATTCCATAGGTCGCCTTTTCAGTTTGTTGATGACTGCCTTTGTGGTGCAGGAGTTTTTCAGTTTGATGTAGATTTTTGTAAGTTATAAATAGCTGTGAGTTTCTTTAGGGGAAGACAGTCATGAATAAAACTTACCACGTTCCTTTCCAGATGCCCATTCCTTCCTTCACCAATCAGTCCAACTTTCATTTGCTCTTGGTGTCAAAAAAAAAAAAAAAAATTACTGCCATGATCAATGTCAAAGAGCCTACTCCCTATGTTTTCTTTCTTTTTTTTTTTTTCTCCCTATGTTTTCTTTTAGAGTTTTCATGGTTTCAGACCTTGAATTTAAATCTTTATTTTAAGTAGATTTTTGTGTATGGTATATTATAGGAGTTCATTTTCATACTTTTGTATTCGACTTTCCAATTTTCCCATTACCATTTATTGAAAAGACTATCCCTACTGTACATTCTTGGCTCCTTTGTCATGAATTAGCTGATCACATATGCATGATTTTATTTCTGGGCTCTCTATTCTGTTTCATTGATCTGTGTGTCTGTTTTCATGCCAGTATCATACATTTTGATTACTGTAACTTATCAATGTATTTTGAAATCAGGAAGTATGATGCTAAACTTTATTTTTATTGTCTAGTCAAAATACCATTTACATCTTCATTTAGAGTTATTCATTCAGAGTTTAATGATAATCTAGAATTACCTCAAAAAATAATTTATTTTTGGGATCCCTGGGTGGTGCAGTGGTTTAGCACCTGCCTTTGGCCCAGGGTGTGATCTTGGAGACCCAGGATCGAATCCCACGTCGGGCTCCTGGTGCATGGAGCCTGCTTCTCCCTCTGCCTATGTCTCTGCCTCTCTCTCTCTCTCTCTGTGTGACTATCATAAATTAAAAATAATAATAATAATAATTTATTTTTTATTTTTGCATGAAAGATGTAATTCTAAGATTTATGTATTTTAAATAGTTGTGGGTTTTCTTTGCCTTGAGACAATCTTGAACAAAACTTACCACCTTCCTATGTGTCTAAAACATGATCCTTTCTTTAAGATTCAGCTTGACATTTCCTTTTTCAAGCATCTGTAGCTAGGAATGTAGAACACAAATACTGTGTTGCCTTTTTAATTATTTTTTTGAATGTATTTGTCTTAGCCTCTGAACTGGATTATAAATCAAGGGAAAACAGTGAGTTCCATTGTTCATTGTAACCTTGGTATTGAGACCCAAATCTTGTGTAAAGACTTTTCTTTAGTTGCAGCGCTTGTTGGAAATAATAATAGTGACTGCATAATGAGTTTCAAGAATGTGTTGTGCACTGAGGTGAGCATTTGGTAGTCACTGATCTATAATTCTTGAGAAATGCTGATCAGGCAATTGTTATCATCTCTGTTTTAAGTATACAGAAACGGAAACTAAATAAAGATACCTATCCAAGATAGCATATGGAACTCCATGCTCGGTTTCTTTTTTAATATCCAGAGAGTATTATTAATTACCTATTAATCTAAAAGCCTTCGAATATGTTTCTTCACAATGCGAAACAGTGCATTTGTCAATATTAATACACTGAGGGGTATAAGATGCTTATATCACAACATGTTTTCAGGCCTACATTGAACCCCTAATATCTAATTCCTTCTATGAACTTTTCTAATAACCTTTACACGCCAGTATTATTGCATTGTTGGGAATCTGCTAAACTGTGAACAAATGATGAATGAATACTATGTTGTATTTAACTTTTTTTCCTGAAAACTTGGTATAGTACCTGACATATTATAGAAGGTATTAAATAGATAATGCTTTCATATATAACTTAAAGAATTAATCAATCCATCCATCCTTCTATCCATAAATGCAACAATGAATAAAGAGGTTAGTGCTACAGAGATTTGTCTACAAAATATCATGCAATTTGGTACATAATTAGCAATATGTGACTTTCCTAGACTCTTACCATGTTGGACCTTGGTGGAGCACTGCATAGAGCAATCTCTAGGACTGATAGCCAAAACACTGCTGCCAACACAGCGCCAAATTCCCTTGACTTGCATTTGTTAGTACCTTATTCTCACTTATTCAATCTAAAATATTTTAATATTAATTTATGTACTCGAATCTTGAGTTTTGCTATCAGCAGTGAACATTTTCACGTGACATAAACAAATGTGAACATTTAAACAAGCAACAGATTACCCAGCAGTGAAATTTATTCACCACTGCTAAAGCAGGGATCAAATCAATGTCTGCTGTGCACTGAGTTAGCAGATTAAACTCAGCTAGAGTTGTCAGAGTTTGCACATGCACCCTTCCTCATAAGCATATGGGGGACCTCCTATGTTGCCACCAGCCCTGGACCTGGTAAAAGGAAGATGATATGACTGAGAGAGGTCATTTAATACTGCTAATAGACTCAACTCTTGAAAGTGGTTTCCTCCAAATATTCGTAAGTTCCATTTTATTTACTCTATCCTTAAAAATCTGTAATGCAACTCAAAATATCATTATCCCTTTAGTGACTTTTTTAGTTTCCACTTTAACAACATGTTTCTTTGTAACACCATTGTAATGTATCTGAAAAAGCACAGGATAAGTCACATTACCTGATCTTAATAGATGGAAGATCCATTTACTTTTGTGTTTTTGTTTTCTTTTTGCTGAATGTGGAGTTACCATATCCAAATCCAAAGCCTGAAATGTTTCAGATTATTCAAAAGATTTTGAATAATTACATGAGCTAATAAATGTGGCTCAGTATTCTCATTCATAAAATGATGTATTTTTACCATTTTATACGTGTATATAAGTATAAAAATTTATATATATTTATAAAATAACTATTTCCTGATTACACATAATGCAAAATTTGCATCATGCTTTAATTCATCTAAACATATCTGACCTCTAGCTAGATAAAAGAAAATTATATTGAGCAACACTGCACTATAAATGAACAATATATAGCACGAATGTATTATCATTACTAGATAATAAAGCAATATTTGCCAACATCACCTAGTGTAGATTGATATACAGACATCAAAAAATAAATATGATACAATCCTGATGTTTCTTCCTCCTCTGGCCTCCCCTTCCTTCTCCATCTCTGTTTCTGTCTATCTCTGTCTCTTTCTCTTATGCATGTACATACACATGCAGAGCTTATTTATACCTAGTTGATTGACAGCTGGATTCAACTGAAAGAAAATTTTTTATAAATCAGTATCTTCATAAAATTAAAAATGTTTGAACACACAACCACAAAAGCACATGAAAAAAAATATTGGTTATACTTGTATGGCTTTGTTGCTATCATCTTACAGTTGCAGCCAAAACTTCATTAGGGATGTAGCTAAATGTTCATTTGGCAATGACTTCCTATTTGAATAGTATAGAGTAAGACTTTCAGGATGTTGTGATTTCTATGCTTTTGCTGATAGATATACTTGCTGTCCTCATAATTGGTTTATCCCAATAGATAGCCTCCTCAGAGACCATGCAGTCACGGAAAATATCACCCAATTTCCTTCCAAGAATTGTTGGAAGGTTTAATCAAGAAATGTTTGTGAGGTGCATTGGGGAGGGAAGTACTCTCCAGAGGCAGAGAGAAATGATTATTACTGGAATTAGTCTTTACAAAAATCTCTAATCATCACCCAAACAAGATGAAGAGATGATGAAAAAATCCGACACAAATTAGGAACGAAAATTTCCAAATACATTTTTTTCTTTAATTGGAGCACAGTTTTTTTTTTTCCTTTTAATGTTAGTTGCCACTGGGGGTCTAATATTTTAAATGAGTTTTTAGAACTAAAAGAACATTAAAATTAAGGATTTGGACTTCATTCATTCTATGCTTCTACAATTCTAAATTGCCTATAATTTCCTTCTTTACACATGCAGTGTAGGAATGGTTGTTTTTCACACACCCTGCTTTTCTACTAATTAGTTGCCAAAATTAAGTTTGCAATTACCCAATTGAAATATTTTAAGAAAATGTGTCATGTATCAGAAAAATAATTAAAATGCATAATTTGAGGAGGAATTTGGAACTCATGTTGTATATTGTAATAATTTGAGTATTCATTGCGAGTGAGAGGGATCTGATTCGAACTGAAAAAAAAAGAGTATGGATTTATTATAAGGATCCTTAAGTCACTCATGAAACCCAAGAAACAGAATATAGCTGGGTCTGAACACTTATTGAAACAACAAATTCCAGCGTATCTGGGATTTGCTTTTCATACCTTGTTTCTTCTTTCTACTGTTTCTCTCTATAACAGGATTTTCTGTTACTTAGTCCTTGTGGAAGAAAACCTAGTTGCTAAGAATTGCATCTCACATTCTAGGCTCTTCGAAATAAACCAGCACACTTTTTCCTGTTTCAGTCCCAGAATTCCAGAATTCCTATGACTGGGAGTCATAGTTTCAGTGCCTACTTTTAACTAATCAACTGTAGTTAGATGGGGGTCTCCCTGGAACTAGCCTATTAGTTCCTAAAATAATCATGTGGATGGAGTGAAGATTGAAGAGCAATCGCCAGAAACAAGTCTTTGGGAGACAGTTCTCTAAGGACCTCCTACATACATTTAAAAGATAACATTTCTAAAACAATCCACAGGTTGCTTTTTTAAGTGTAGAATAGGTTAAAAAAATCATACAATTAATTAATATTGTATTTAACCTTATAAAAATAACCTGATCTAACTTTACTCCCAAAAGGGTAAGAGTGAAATTTTTCAACTGGATAAGACATCATCACTACACAAGGGTGATAAACTTAAAAGAGTAAAAAACTCAAAACTATTCATGGATGATACTCTCCTTAGTTCAAGCATATAGTGAATAATGAATCTATGGAAACCTTTGCGCTAGGAAGTGGGAATACAACAATGAGCAAGACAAGCTAGTGAAGCAATTGACACATTAACAGATAACGTACAGTAATGCAGAAAATGCAATGATGGAAACATCTTCAGATTATTATGGGAGTACTGAGGAGGAACAAAGCCTTGTTAGGAGTGAAGGGCAAGTATAAGTGTCTTCCCATATGAGTCAACTCCTGAATCACATCTACAGTGACAAATAAAAGTTATTCAGATAAAGAAATGGAAGATGAACTGGGAGAGGAAAGCAGGGTAGATGATATAGGAGCTTGAAAACCTAGCTACAGAGCTTGGGTTTTCTGAAAGTTCCTAAGAAGAGAACATGGGAGTGGTGGCACTATCAAATTTGCTCAGAACTAGGTCTGAGTTACATTTCCCACAGTCCTAGACAGTTGGTTTCTAAGTGACTTCTCAAGTGATTAAGTAAACCAGGCTAATTTTGAAAAAAAAAAAAAAAAAAGATAATCCAGCACATTCTGTCATGCCCTAACTATACAACACCCCTGTCCTACACCCACACACTTCCACAAGTGGAAGAAATCTACTAGTTTCAAGAAATGATTGTGTTCAATCAAACAAACAAAAAAAATCAACATAATTAACTATTTGGATACCTTTTTCTTCTTTGTTCCAGGAATGAGGAACACATATTCCCTTGCTTTGTATCACTCACCCTCACCAGACCCAGGCTTTCAATTATAGTCAGACTAAATTGCCTGCCTTCCTCTACCTTTACTCTCATCATAAAGTCATTTGAATTTGCTCTTGGGAATTTTCATGCCCAGGAGTGACTCTTTCTCCCTATCTTCCAGAATCTATGGTTCTCATTATTAAAAACTCAGTTTGAGGCCATTCCTCCTGGGGCTGCTCATTACATTAGATAGGGGTTATGTGGGACTCTCCTTCTGTCAGTCCCGACCGTCTCTTCTCCAGCATTCATGATATGTGAGTACATACATTTTTGTTCCTAACATTTTTGTGTGTGCATTCTTCTTAAAATACCCAGAGCTAAAGCCTCAAAGCATAATGATATGCCCTCTCAAAAATGTTTATTAAGTTGAATGATACTAACTTTAATCACAGAAACAGCAAACAAGACATGGTTTGCTTTCCTATGTGCACGTGTGGTATGAGTTTCAGAAACATTTCACACAACAAAAATATTATTTCTATTGCCACCTTGTAAAATGAGATTGTGTCCCGAAACAATATTAAAATCACAATTCCAGGAAACTCATCATTTCCCAATAATAAAATGTATTGGCTTTAAGCTGTAGCAAGTCCTGAGAAATTGGTCCATGAAATCAAGGCATAATAATTTAATGAAAACCTGTCTAAAAAGAAAAAAAAAAAAGAAAGAAAATCTATCTAAGAGTTTTAAAATATATATGAGAACTAATTATCTGTTACTTGTCCTCTATGGTTGATTTGTTACAGCAAGCACCTGGGCCTTTTATTTGGCAAATAAAGAAAATGCCAAATAAAAAAATATTTTATCATTCTATTTTCTCAAATACAATCTTTCCATACTCTAGAACAGGCTCCTGTTCATATATGCTATCTTTGTGCAAGAACTTTCTCAATAAAATGAGAAGCATCTATTTACTAAAAAAAAAAAAGCTATTATCTGTCATTTAGCAGGACATGCTTGTTAAATTATAAGTCTACCACCATTTAATTTTTTTACAACGTTGGTCCCAAGCAATTACTATTTATTTGTTGACACTAAGAATGTTTTCAGGACGCCTGCCTTGGATTATGTGTGTTCATGTGCACCTTCCGTTTCTTTAGAATCTCCCAGTGCTTCCAAACTTCTGAACTCTTTCTTGAACCTGTTCCACACTCTCTAGACTTAGCTGTTCTAACTACTACACTCCCAAACCTCCTTTAGGCTTTGTTCTCTTCTCCCATTTCCAACTCTACCGATGCTTATTTTACCACACAATTAATGTTTTATTCCAATCATGCAGATACTTGCAATTTAAAAAGCATATCCTGGAACTTCATTTTCAACCTTAAGGCTTGGTTGTAAAACTGGCAATGAGGTGCAATGGAAAGAAATACTAGAGGAGAAGGGAGGAGACTCATTCCCTGTGTGCATGTTTTATTGAGGTTTAGAAACATTTCATACAATGAAAAGATGATTGCTTTTGCCATCTTGTAGAACATGATTGTGTTTTGAAAAAATATTAAATCACAATCTCAAAAAACAAAATCACAGTCTCAGGAAACTCATCAGTTAGGACACTTAGGAGCTGGGTGACCTAAGGCAAGAAATTCATACTCTCTAGGATTGTCTCTTTCTTTACACTAAATCAATGGTTTTACTAATGCATGTTTTCTTTCTTTCTTTCTTTCTTTCTTTCTTTCTTTCTTTCTTTCTTTCTTTCTTCTTTCTTTCTTTCTTCTTCTTTTTCTTTCTTTTAAGCAGACTTTATTTCTTAGAGCAGTTTTAGGTTCACAGCAAAGTTAAGAAGATACAGAGATTTTTTTTTCTACACACTCTGCTCCTATATATGCATAGCTTTCCCCATTATCAGCATCCTTCACTAGGGTGGTGCATTTGTCACAATCAATAAACCTATATATCATTATCAACCAGAGTTCTTAGTTTACACTAGGATTCATTCTTGGTTTTGTACATTCTATGAATTTGGACAAATGTATAATGACATCTATCCACAATTCTAGGATCATACAGAGTAGTTTCACTGCTCTAAAAATCCTCCATTGCAGATGTGTTTCTTGTTTCTGTTTCTCTTTACCTTGTTATTTTTATTTTTTATTTCTGTGAGTGACACTATCTCTTCATTTTAGTTTTAACCAAATCTTCTGTTGAGTCTAAATGTTTAAATCAAAAAAGGAGAATTACTCTGTTTAATGAAGAAATAGAATACCTGAAAACCTGTCTCCTAGGATCCATCTTACCACATCACCCCAGACTCCTTGTTTATGCTGGTCACAGATACCACAGCAACATAGCCTGAAAACCACTGCTAACTCACTCTTTACATGGCTTTCATTCATGAGATATACCTGGGACGGAGCTGAGAAAGTGAACCCTTGTCCAAAACAGTGCCTCTTTAACACATTCTCATGGCAGTTGTTGAGATGATATTAAAAAGCCACTAGTGTTAACAATTTAAAAGGCTAAAGCCAAGCTGCCCAACAGACTATCAGATCCATTCAGAAGATACTCAAATGTTGACACTATTTTGTGTGCTGGCTAATTCTCCCAACCATCAAAGAATAAGTATCACAACACTCTCAACCCAGTGGGTCCTGGCTTGTCTCTTTTCCCACGCTGCAGAGCTGGCATTTGTTTTCTATCATCTGTCCTGCATCAGCCCTTCTCAGTTTCCAAAGTTGGGGATTTCAAGGGATATGTATATGCTACTTAGAGACCTGGCTCTGCCTATATGATCTGGACTTACACGTAACAGAAAAATTGTCTTTCCTGTTACAAAAAAGAAAACAAGACAAGAATGTCAAAAGAAAGTCATTTCACAGAGTTACTAAGAACTCCAATTCAACTATGAACTACAATTTCATATAGATTTTACTTTCCTTGTTTAGTAACTATAACCTGTGATTCATTCTTAAAAGCATTTGCTTAGACCCCATAGCTGTTGAAAGTCAAACTTGATGACAGATGCTGCGTACTTATAAATTCCATTCAGATTTGCTAAGAAACTTGTCCTTATGATATTGTACATTTTGATATAGTAATTAACCACACAAAAAGCCACAGAGAATGTATGAAGAGTTAATATAGACATGTGGGATGGACAATGGCAAATGCTTTATTGTGACATGTTCAGTAATTCTCATTTAAAGTAAACTAACTAAATGTCATTTTATTTATTTTTTTTTTTTAATTTTTTTAATTTTTTTAAAAATGTCATTTTATATAACATTTGAGGTTTGGATGTTTATGGCAGATATACATAATTTTATTTGATGTAAAGCCACAGACAAGTGTCAAAATTAGGAGATCCAGAGGGAAAAGCTTTATTTTCAAGGCTCAGTGCAAGTTTTAACAGTACATCAGTCTTCAGTGTCATAAATCTCCAGTGTCCCCTAGTCCTTACACTGATATCTAGACTCGGTCTGGCTTTGAGGCAATGAACAGCTGTACCACAAACACCTCCGTATTTCCTTTGCTTTGGTTATCTAATTGCACTTCTTGTCTTCCAAAACCCTACAACAATTAATGGTTGATATTATGCAATTTAACAATCGATGTCAGAGTATCTTTTGCAGCTCGCTAGTTATTTAACATCTTATTTTCCTTCTTCCATAGCCTATGAACAACTAAACATATTTACATATTTTTTTTTTCTTTTCCTTGTTCCACTCTTAGAAGGGTTCTAGAAAGGGTCATTGGGCACAGTCACTGAAGGAGTCCTTCACAATTTAGTGAGGATAATTGATTGGAAAAAAGTAGAAATAGAAATGAGGATGAGGTCCAAGACAATAAAATAGGAAACATTGAAAAAATTGGGGGGAACCACTATCTCAAGTTTAGAGCATGTGCTTCAGTTCTTTGCTGTGGGATCTCACAGAGTTAACTATAAGACTTGAACATCACGATTAGCATTTCATAAAACTTATGTTAAGGGAAGTCACTATCATTGCTGTTGCTGCTATTAGTGTCATATTTGTTATGGGATTGGCAACTTTATTATTATTTTTTTAATTATTGACTACAGGCCACAAATCCAGAATGATTAAAGTTTTTACCTTCCATCCAGTGTTTTGTTTTGCTAGAAGGTGGAGTGAACCTTACAATATTGATCAATGCAGTGTCTAAACAGTGAACTCTTCCCTCTCAGCAGCCCTGAGTAATGTATTTGTGAAATTTGACTCAATTAAATAGTCTTTTAAAGACTAAAATTATAAGAATTATAAGAATTTAAATTATAAGAATTAAATTATTTATAATAATTTAAAAATTATAAGAATTTTGAGAATCATAAAATTATAAGAATTAAATCATTAAAATAAAATTACATATATATAAATTATATCTTCCTGAGATAAACTATTTTAAGGTTAACTCTACCTATAAGTCTTTGCATACCTGTGTATGTTTTAATACATTATTTTTTTGTTTAAAGAAATAGAGGCTACTGTGAATTTATGTGATAAGCTTGGATTGTGATCCAAAAAAGCATACTTCTGCCTTATAAGTGAAATGATCGGTCTTGCATTTGTGCTGTCTCCCCCCATTGAAATGAACAGCAACTGTGATAATTACCGAATGTCTATGTTTATATAAAACATAGCAAATATAGACATTTGCTAACTATCAACATATATGCCGGCTTTTATAAATGCATTTGGCATGTTTAGCAATTATCACTGAAAGTATTTCCATGAACTTGAATGTAGATGTTGAAAATTCTACTTAACTAACAAAATAAAAAAATACCATCTTGACATTATTAATGTCTCAGAAATGTGTTTGTAATTCAATGAATTCAAAGTAAAGGTAGTTTTTGCCTTGAATGCTTTATTCATTTATCTTTAATTTTTATCTTATTTAAATTCTGCCTTAGCCTATTTTGATCACAAAATATCCCCCGTTTAATTTCATTTTGTCAACTTCTTAACTATTAAGCTCAAAATACCACTGTGTCTGTCACACGATCAGCAAAAACTTACTCTTTAGGATGAACAAGATGTTTTTATTTTTATTTTTTATGCTGACTGACAAGCAAAAGCGTAGGCCTCAAAAGACTTACTTGCCACTTCACTCCACTTTTTCTCCACTTATTCTCCACTCTTCTTTCCTCAATAAAAGTAGATCTGACATTTATGATCACTTTCGTAATGAGTGGAGGAGATGATTATTACTGTTTGGTTGTCTGTCTTATCACATACAGGTTCCTTTAGGGCAGACTGTGTATATTTTCTTCACTATGGCCCCTTGGTGTTTGCCACAAAGCCAAGTCTTAACAAATATATTAGTTGAATGAACCAGTATTTTATTTTATTCACTTGTGTTGGGCTAAAACTGACTTCCTAATGGAGTAAAAATCATACTATGCTTCACATAATGACTTTCTTTTTTTAAATCGTGCCACATGTTTATTTTATGCTCATCGGTATCTGATTTTCCAATACAGTAGCCAAGTTTCATTTCTCCACTTACCAGAGCTGCCCTCTGAGGTCCTCATCATTAATTGATATTTATTGAGCATTTGCTAGCATGCGGTTTTACACTGGCCCCTCTGTTTAAAATATTCCTTCCGAAGTGTAAGAGTCTATCGTTCACATTTGACACAGTCCACCATGAGATGCATAGGAGTTTCAAAACCAGCATTAGCTGGCCCCTAATTAATCAATACCCAACACTGCTGCTCCTCCTTTTGGGCTGGGTGCCTTCTCAGCCCTGACGGGAAGGCCCGGAGGAGCGTTGATTATAAGATGTTCTGACTACAATTTATGCCGCTTAATAGCCATCATGCGGGAAATTTACAATCCTATATCACACTTTAGGGAAGCTTCTGCAACTTGCCAGCGCACTTTGTTTGCAGTAGTCAAAGCCCCGGAGGCATCAGCATTTAACTGTGATTTGAAATTGCTGAAGTGGGCCGTTCCACCAGGCTGGGTGGCCTACACAGCAAGTCTAATAACAGAAAGCGTCTGTTTGGGGGGAAATGGCCAGACATGCTGTATTGAGATTATCCTCAGTGAGAAGGCCTTAAATGCCTGAAGGAACTGCTTTTCTCCTTTACCCCCATGCCACCTCTTTTTCTGTTTTAGGATGGAGCACATATGTAACCTGAGCTGACCTTGGGCTCAATGTATTTATTCATGGTTTGTTGAACCCTTGGTCAAGTTTCTGCCACTGTTATTAATCACTCAGATTCCAATTGTCAAACAGACAATTGGAACCCTTCTACACAAAAGCTGAATAAACAGGGTGCAGTAGGGGGGAAAGAGAAAGAGAATGAAAGCAGAGATTAAGGCAAATAAAATGGATTAATCCTTGACATGATCATTTATACCAGGACTAGGAGTCCAACAGAAGAGCTGTTGTAGATTATGTGTGTGATTAATTGCTGCTTTAGTTTCATCAGTGACAAAATGATTAATAAAGTTTAGGACAAAACCAAATCCTTTTGGATCTGCACCTAAAGTGTGTGAAATCTAGCAAGGGCTTCTCATTCAGATCTTGGGTCCCTTGCAAGACAGACAAACTTCTCATTCACATATCTGAGCCCTCATTAGAAGACAGCTCCACCTTTACAATAGATCCACCCTTTATTTGCTTGCAAAATATTAAGGGGTTAGGAACAAGAACCCATTTCTGAAAAGACTTCCCAGGGAGAGGTTTATTTGTGTTCAACTACCACGAAGCATAAATAGTGCTAGCCAGCATATTAAGCATTATTCCCTCTAGCCCTTCTTTGCCCAAGTAAGCAATTGTGCATTTCAATACAAAATCAGAGAGCAACCTCAGAGATTGCACAGGAGAATGGATGGATGCAAGAAAGGATTTAAGACAGTATTTTATTTATGATTTTTTTTAAATCATACTCTTCAATAGGGTACATGTCAGCTTATCACATTCTTTCATATACTTCATACCCTTCAACTCCTTAAGACTCGGGATAACAAAATTTACTGTGGATAAAAATCAGTGGCACATACAGGTATATATATATGCAGATTCCTAAGTCCCTCCCCCCACTACCCCCCACTCCCTTTGATTCAATGTCAGCAGAGGAGGAGGGGAGAGGGGGACTATGGGTAACTTGCATCTTAATAAATCTCTGCAGATCAGTCTGATGCAGGCAGATCTAAAAAGGCTTCAAGGAATGCTGCTTGAAGGCAAAGTATGTTATTATTATTATTTTTAATTGCTGAAGAAACTAAGGATCAGAGAAACTAACTTAAAATCAGAAAGCTAGACAGCAACTTTGATGTTTTGACCACTGTCCTTTCTTTCTGCACTGAGCATTTTGTATGCAAAGAGTTCTAACACAGTCACAATAGATAGCCACAGAGAAACATGGTGTAAACAATACAAAACAGGGCTTTCCAACCTTGACTACACATTGAAATCACCAGGGGAGTTTCAAAAATTTGGGTGTGTCCATATGTGTCCTACTCTTATATACTTGATTTTATTGGTCTTGTGAGTGACTTGGGAAATGGGGATTTTTTAAAGATCACCAAGTGATTGAAAGTGCATATAAGTTTTGGGATTACTGGTGTGAACCGATGAATTAAGACACTATTCCTACATTGACTCATGCATGTCATATGATATATGGGATGGCTTTCTGTAGTAGAGGAACATTTTAGTTTTAACAGTTATGTATTTGTTTTATTGCATTTTTGAAAAATGTATTAATAAACCAGACCCTTTATTTGATACATATTCCTTAAGACAAAGCTAAATTAGGCATTTAATTTTTTAAAGTGAATTAATTAAAAATCTATTAAGCAATTAATAGGATAACTGTATATGGAAGTAGCAAAAATACCGAAGTGGTATATAAATAACTGAAATTTAGAGAAAACTGGGTTAAATTATTTTGTCTCTAAAAGGGATCCATTCAATAAATGCAAGGAAGTTATGAGACAATGTCTAAGCCCTTAATTATTTGATTAGTGTATTAATATATGATAAGTGAACATGTTGTCAGCAACACACAGAGGTCAGATTCAGGTAGGCAAGACTGTGAAGCATCTGGAATGACAGGATGGCAGAGGCTTGACAGGGAATGACTAGAAAGTTTTACCTTCTTTACAAAAAAATGAGCCACATAGACATGAATTAGCTATAGAGATGAAGTAGAGATGCAGAAGGAGATAAGATATTCCTCCAAGTAACTCAGGACTCAGGACTATTCTTATAGAACTGAAATGATATTACTGAAAATAATACTGGAAATTATCTGATTTCTAAATATAAGATAGCAAAGAAAATCTTATAAGGCCAAATGGATGAGAAATTGCCCAGCTGAATATTATAACATAAAATCACAATCATCACCACAATAATAATAATAGTGATAATAATATGATATAGTACTGGCAAAGAAATATCTGAAAAAGATCAATAATATAAGCATAGTATCTAACAGTCTGTCCCAATATATTAATATTAAATATGAGGTAAAGATAATGAATGTCCAATACCTTGGCAAATGGCATTGGGATAGTTAGCAAATAAAATAATGTTATATCTCTAATTTGTCACTTACACCAAAATAATTTCCAAATTAAATAAAGATATGCATGAAAAGAAAAAAAGGTAAAAGCTTTGGAAAAACATAGTAAAATCTAAATATGTATAATATATTTGAATAGGGAAAATTTGCTTTGATGAAAGAGAGACAAAAACCATCAAGGAACATGTTGGTACATATAAGTAATTCAATTCTCATAAAACAAAATTAGTCAAATCAAAAATGGATAAAAATATTTGCAATCTATATTATAAAATGTTACTATCTTTGGTATATAAGTAGGTCAGTAAGCAAAGACAAATACGTCAATAAAGAAATGGTCAATAAACACTAATATGCAATTCTCAAAGAAAAAATATATTTATTAAACATAAAAAACACAAGTAATGAAATGTAAATTAAGATAATGATAAAATACATTTTAATCAGCTTAGCAAAAATATTAAATTATAAATAGGTTATAAACAGTCAAAACAACTTTGGAGGGCTATTGGACAATAAATAGCAAAAGCATAATTTTATAATGACCTAACAGTTCTACTCCTAATACCATCATACCACAAGGTGAGGGTGGGGGTGGGTTAGGACTATATATAAATTGAGGAAGGGCAATACATTCAATCCATAGTAAAGTGATAAAAATATATAAGTATGGGAGACTCAGTGAACCAAAAATGGCAAAACATTGCTAAACTTGGACCTGAGACACATTTGGGATCATTATACTATTTTCTCTCCTTCTTTTTATGCCTAATATTTTTCATATATAAGGATATATATGAAATATATATATGAATTATGTATATGAATATGTTTCTTTTTTTTTTCCTTTTTTTTTTTAATTAACTTTTATTGGTGTTCAATTTACCAACATACAGAAAAACACCCAGTGCTCATCCCGTCAAGTGTCCACCTCAGTGCCCGTCACCCATTCCCCTCCAACACCCGCCCTCCTCCCCTTCCACCACCCCTAGTTCGTTTCCCCGAGTTAGGAGTCTTTATGTTCTGTCTCCCTTCCTGATATTTCCCAACATTTCTATATGTTTCATTTTTAAATGTATGTGGTAGGATAATATGTAATGACATGGAAAAGATTTTAGTTAAATGTATTTAAAGAAGCAAGCTAGAGAAACTTACACTGATCATATCTGAAATTTTGGAATAAAAAATGGCAAATATCTTTGTGATCTGTATGGGGGGAGAAAATCTCATAGCATAAAATACCAGGAGGTTTACAAATTAAAGCAACGGTATTAGGGCTACATATAATTTTCTTTAAATAATCCATATCTCCATCAAAAAACATGTTACATTTTTAACAAGAAAACGTGTTATAAAAACAGTGCAAGCATTTCATCTTGATATTTAAAAATATAAATATAAATTTATAAATTTTCTTTAGGTAGTCAATTATTTTTTGACATTTATTAAGCACCTAATATGTGTCAGGCTTTGTGCCTAGAACTGTAAATAAAAATGTAAATAGGATATAGTCTCCTGTCCTCATCATATTCACATGGAAGTTAGGTATACAAATCAAATAATTATACCATTATAATAACTATCACACCAGGGTACATAGACAACTATGAGAACTCACAGAGAAAAAGGACATTATTTTGTTTTTACTTTAGGTCTCCTAAAAAGCAAACAAGAGAAAGTTATCAACTACTACCAGTGAACTACAAGATTTCCTGTCATGAAGAGGTTTGAGTTTTAAGTAGACCTTCCTATAGCCATTCCTTGTGAACTGACACTTTGCCCAGACCATTCTACCTCTGAGCCGCTCCATATTTTCTTGATTCCTTGGCAGGTTCCATCAAGCCGGGAGACCAACCAATGATCTTGGGCAAGTGGAGGAATTAGTATAGGCCTTGATTAAGCCTTCATATTATTAGAATATCTATAGTAACCCTACATTCCTTATAGTTATTATCAGAAGGAAGTGAAACGAATCCAGTTTTAATAAACCTTATCTATGTGCAGAGTATTCACTCAAGACTGAGAGTTATCTATTACAAGACTACTAGGCCATAGAACATATAAAGTAAGTGCAAACTGCACTGCACTGTAACCATTAAATATGCTCCAAATTTTGAAAATCTTTTTAAATGGGGGCTACCAGGAAATTTAAAATTACATGTGTGGCTTACATTTGTAACTTCACATTACAGTTCTATTGCACTACAGCACTGTATTAAAACCTTCAAGCAGATGAGCATCAGGGTACTTCAGATGCTGACATCTTATAAGTATTTTATTACATCTTCATAACAATTCTGTCTGGTGAGGATGGTATTTTACAGACAAGAAAACCATTAATGCATGGCCCATCGGCTCAATTCCCAAGTTCACTGAAAAGCATTAGATAACTTATTTCTTTTGTTTGTTCATTTAAGCACTTAAGTACCTAAATATTGTGTGAAAATGGGAAATATACACCATTAGATCGCTTGGCATGTTGCTTTCTTCTGGGTATTTTCTATGTGATAAGGAACATGCACATAAACAAGGTAACTCATCAGTTCAAATAATCTCTCTCCAAATCTCTCTTACATACACACAAATGCATGTTATTTACACACACACACACACACACACACACAACCTATTTGCCATTTCAAACAGTCTTTGTAAAATGTATGATTTTTGTAAGTAAAGGGAAATTTGAAGACTTCTAGTCCAGAAACTGCCTCTCCTTTGCCCCACCCACTGAATTCCCCCAGCTATGGAGTCTTTTCTTCAAACTAGCTTTCATATAGAGTGCCCCTTCCAAATGCAGATAATAATCTGCAGTTCTGGTGGACACAAGGAAGGAGATCTCCTGGAATCCTACTTCCTCCACTTCCCTCTTCATCTCCTGAGGCAATTCCAGATTTCTAGCTTAAAAAGGAAAGTGAGGCCCAGAGAAGTCAATTTCAGAAATAGTACTTGCTATTATAGCACTGAAGAGGATACTTTCCATATCATCAGGTGCATTTCCAGAGCTCATCCAAAACTTGATTGAGAACAGCAAGGATACACTTTCATTCTAAGAAAAGAATTAAATAAGGATCTTTCTTGGTTGTGTAGCTTCAGGAGACTGGGTAGATAAGATTCCTTAAGAGAGAAACCAACTGAAACAAGTCAAATTCACAGTACTTTATCCACTTCAAAATTTCACAATAATACCCTTCCAGAATAAACTTTTACATTCTGGAAAGGCTAAATGCATTTTTATCTCAAGTTTGAGACATAGTTTTCTTTTGGAGCTAAGTGAACACTGGGCCTCCTTTTTTCCCCCTTTTTTCTCCGTCTTTACTACAATTCTTAAAAACACTGCATGGCCATGGCCAGCCTGCTCTCACTTCACCCTCATGCTCTTCAAGTTTAGGATGGTCACATCTGGAATCACAGATGGCTATCACTGAAGGCAGACAGAAGGTGGAGACCTCCTTAGGTTTTCAGCTACCCCATGTGTTTGTTGTTTTAACCCTAATAACTCTTTCTTTGAGTACCAGTACAGCTCAGCCACCTAACCTTTTCAGGGAACTTACTCTCATTCCTCAGAAATCAATGATCAGGAAGACATCAGGATTTGGTTCTGAATGAATACATGTCACTCTACTCGGAAGAAAAACCAATGTTTACATTTTTATCCGTTGATATTTTAATTAACAATATAAGTGCAATGTTTGCCCTGTGAGTTCAATGGGAAAAACTCTGCAAATAAACAGCAGTTCCCTCTTGGACAATCACTCTGTAAATTAGCTTACTTTGTCAATAAAGTGCATGCCTATCAGGCTCTTCAAAGCAGCAGGGGTAAGGATGTTCATTTACTTAAGCAGTAGGTTCTACCATTAGCGTTTGTGATTGGTGTTAATTAGAACTGTGTGTGCATGTCTCTCCGCCACAGAGCCCACATTTTCAAAATCCTAGTAACAATCAAGCTATTAATAAATTAAGTACCCATATTTGTTTGTGTTCTTTTTTAATCTAATTGAACCTTTCTGAGCAATACCATCTTGATAAGCATTTGAGAACCAGTTCCTCAGTGCTATGATGGCTTGAATCACACTTGATTTCTGTTTTTTAAAAGATGATACAGATATTTAATATTTACGTTGGATTTTTTTACAATGGGTACAGTTGGAATCCTACATATTTTGACTATTTGAGGCAAAAACTTACTGATTTATTTTTAAACTTTTTTTTGCATTAAATGGGCTTTGATAAAGTAAGTGTTTTATTTTCTCAAAACCAAGCATTAAAAGCATGTAAGTTAGCTTTACCGGCATCCAAAAGAATTTAGAGGGTTTTATGAAGAATCTAAGTAAATATTGTTATGTCAACAAAGTTAAATAGTTAGAGCCACTATGTAGGTAACTGAGATGATGTAGATAGAGACATAGGTAGGGAGCTCCGTCATCCAGTGGGGAAGAGAATATTTCCCTTGGGCCTAAAGTATTCAGACTGGCTAGATTATTTGCGGCTCTCTATCTCACTTTGCCTCAGGAGATATAACCTTAATGTTTCTCACTTACCCTGAAACTGGACATCAAGTGAGCCAGTGCAACTCAAAGCCATTTACAATAGTGCTAGCATTACAATGAAGAAAAGAAAAAAAATGGTTTATCTATTACTCTGATGGAATTTTTTTCAGTTTTTCTTTGATCAGCCAGCACATATTTCTCTGGAGAAGTTCAGCCACATCTCAATCCAACTTTTTGCTTTGTATTTGCATCTTAAAGAGAAACATTTTTAAAAATATTTATTTATGTATCTTAGAGATGGAACATGCACGACTGTTGGGGAAGGGCAGAGGGAGAGGAAGAGAGAGAGAATCCTCAAGCAGACTCCCCACTGAGCGTGGAGCCCAATGTGAGACCACATCCCATGACCCTGAGATCAGGACCTGAGGTGAAACCAAAAGTACGACACTTAACCGACTGAGCCATCCAGGGGCTCCCTTCTTAATGAACATTTTAAAACTTATGCTCCTTGAAAAATCCCCAATGGATCAAGTAGGAAAATCACAATTGCTATTTTGCAGTAGTTTACGTCTGGTTTGAATATCACCAATCACCCAGTGAACTGTTTCTTGACTTACTATCTTAATGCCAGTGGTTTGATTCTTGGCTATCTGAGGATCAATTGTGCCCAAGCTTGTGAGTTCTTCCATCTTTATGGGTATATTTTGTGAAGATTAGAAAAGCCAAAATAAATCTTACAAAAAAAGGAACTTGGGAACAATTATACTTTAATATCTAATTTTCTTAAAAATAATTATGGCATTTAGCTTGAGACAATGGAATTTGTTATGTTAATAAATTTTAGCCCATTAGCTCCTGATTCTTATGTGTGCTCTTGAATTCATGCTTGTCAATTGGTAGCATCCCTGTAATTCTATGGTAAACTATGCAGCATGCTACAAAAGGATGATTACAGTTGGCAGAAGAGTAGTCACAAGTCACATATTACTTGCAGTAATATGAAAAGGAAACCAGAAATGTCCAACATGCATGGACATCGAATTTGTTTCTAGATTATGTGCTCTGGCACAAAAGGAGAAGAATTTTCTACATGTTAACACACTCTTTGTATTTATGTATTCCTTCTAGGTGGCATTTCTGTATTTAAGATTGTTTTATTTTTCCTTTAATTGTATCAAAGTCTATGTGTAGACACTTAGGAAAAGCAGAATGTTGCCTACCCCACATTACATTTTGCTTATTTCCTAGATTCTGAATAGTATCTTATACAAGGGAGACATTTCTCATAGAGATACAACATAAACTCTTCTTAACTGGTAATCAAGATATTCAGTAAATTAAATTTCTAATGAAAATGTTTTATGAAGAGACAACCAGATTATTGTTCCTATTGCTAGATACTTAGAATTTGCAAGCAATATTTATATTTTTCTTTAAAAAAAATTAAAGGCGGAATTTTAAAAGAAAACCTGCCAGTTATTTTCAAATATATGATTTCCTTTTCATAAAAAGGCCAATTCTTTTTTAAACAATAAGCAATTTCATGGGTGGTATACTTCTGATAATAATAAAAGATAATGTTAAACGTATATATATCTTAAACATTTCATGAAAAGAGAGAAAAAAAGAAAGAGAAAGAGAGAAGCTGCTTAGGTCTACTGAGAATAAGTGTACTTCTATATAATATCAGAGATTTGCAGGTTTTTCCTGGCCTGAGGCATGGGAAAGATAAAGCATTGATTTAGTTTTAAAGGATTTTGTAAGCAAATGTATACAAAGTGTTTATAAAGGCCCTTGGAGTATGTTAGGAAAACATACTGCAAAGATACTGCTGAATTTATAAAAATAGCCACTAATAGTAGCCAAGATCACAAGTGTTCCTATTTATTGCATAAAGGTAAATTCTATTTTTTATATTGTAAAAAAAATATATGTTTAGCCTCAATGACATCGTGTGGATCTAAGAGTTGCTAATATTTGCAAGTTAATGCATGTTCCTTCACATTGTAAAGGTACATCTGACTCATACAACCTTTGGAATAAGAGAAAATCTGACTTCACTTTTAATTTGGCATTCAGTAGTATGCAAATATTTATTTTCTTAATTTTTAAAGAATATGAGTTCTCTAAATTGAAGCAGACAGTCTCAGTGTCTTGCTTATTTCCTCCCACCTCGCAGGTCATTTGGAGCCTGCAAACTGGACTTAAGAACTGTCAGGACAGGAGAATCGGCCTGAAAGAACTCTGTACTCTAAAGCCCAACTCTACCTGTGGATAAGTCAGGCTGCAAATGCCAGCGTACTAATGCTTTTGAGAAGCAGTGCTCCATGAATGACTGAAGGGGATTGATTGACAGGGAGCTCTCCTCAGTTGTCCCTTAAGAGAAAGAACTCTGAGGCATGTGTTCTACACTGTTTCCTAGAGTCTCCCATGGGATTATGCTCACAGTGGCCGTCTGTTATTGTAGACTTGTTGGCTTCCTGCCCTTTCCTGTCTCCCTTTCCTACTTCTCTACCACTGAATCTTGCAATAGTGTCTCAATAGACTGTGTAAAAAATAATTCTTGTTTTAGGATCTACTTCTAGGAAAGCCCAATATGAGTCATACATATTTTTAAATTTAGTTACATATCCATGCAGTTAAAAAATTTATAGAATAGACTACATAACATATAGTAGTGCTGTATACTACTACCCTTATCCCCCAACAGTAAGCTACTTAACAGGTATGGGCAAGAGGAGTCTTTGTCTTGTTTCACATGTTTTAGAGAGTCATGTGTGTCTCAAATACAAAAAGAAAGAAGTTTATTAAAAAGACAATGTTTTTACTCTCAGGTTCTGGCATTTAATGCTGGCACAGGGTCCGTCTACCCTTAATATCATAGTTCAGACCCCATGAAAGTACTTGTTCATATCTCTTGCCTGAAGTCTTGAAATAAAAGGCAATTGTGTTCAAATGCTCTGCAAGTTGTGGATTTTGTTACAGTTGATGTTGAAAATGGACACTGCTTCAGATGACAGGGAGGTTGAAGATGAACACTTAAACAAAAGACAAATTAATTAACTTATCAAGTCCTTTCACTGAGTATAAATGTAATAGATTCCTGAATGATGAAATATTATTTCCCAGTAGTGCTAAATATCCATTTCTTGTTCTCTCCCTGTTCCAATTTGTGGTCCTAAGGTATTCATGAATTAACATGGTGTTCACCACACTTACACATAGAAACTGAAGAAGTTTTGGGCAGCCCGGGTGGCTCAGTGGTTTAGCACTGCCTTCAGCCCAGGGCATGCTCCTGGAGACCCAAGATCAAATCCCACATTGGGCTCCCTGCCTGGAGCCTGCTTCTCCCTCTGCTTGCGTCTCTGCCTCTCTCTCTCTCTCTTTCTCTGTCTCTCATGAACGAATAAATGAAATCTTAAAAAAAAAAAGAAAAGAAAGAAAGAAACTGAAGAAATTTTTAATTTTTTAACAATTTAGATTCTTATTAAGTTTGTATATATTATGCAAATCTATACAAATATATTTGAAGTATATTTGCAAGTTAATGCATGTTCCTTCTGATACAATTGTTTTTACATTATCTACTAGAGAGACAATGCTGAAAGTATTTTTTTATAAAATTGTCTTTAAAACATTAAGTTTCAAAAAAGTAAATAAGCATTGCAATTTTATTTGACTGATTTGGTTAAACTTATATTTATTAATTCTAAATTATTTTTGCTTTTCAATTTTTTATAAATAGTTGAGTTTTTAGAATAAGGTAATTTTGAAAGCATGAAAAATGCATCCATTTTGGTATACATATCCCTTAGCTTACATTTTTAATAAAATTATATTCAAATTTTGCAAAAAATGTAATTGAATTACTTTTTATATAATTAAAATTGTAAGTCAAGATTGGGACAGAAATAAAAATATTACATTGGCATTCAGGGACATGATTGTAGAAAGTTAAAAAAAAATAGACACATTTTCAATGAGGTGATCTAATTAAATTGTGAAATTAAATAGACTTCTGTCAAATAAGACCCAAGAATTCATGAAAAGGGCTTTCCACATTCTTTACTTAATAAATATTTAATTACCGTTCAAAACAAGGAAGGTGAACAAGAAAACTATTTTTATCCATTCAGCAAGGTGAACAGGTTTGAATTTTCACATGCTTTACTAAATAAAATTTTAAGAACTTATAAATACAATGAGAGTGAAAAAAGGAGTATTTACATCAAATTCACAATTCAGAAGCAACAATTATATCTCCTTCCTGCACATTAGAAGCTAAGGAAATTGTATCCACAAAATTGTCAATTAGACAAGAAATATAAAATAAACTGGAGCTATATCATGCTTATAAATGATGGTTTTAGAGCACAGTCATCACAGTTCTCTGATAGTGCAGGAAAGGTTTTCTAATCAAACCAAATCCAATTCAAATTAAGAATTACAATTTTCCATTGATTTAAGATGGCAGAAGAGTATTTAATTTTACACAAAATTATTTCAAACTGATAAAGACTTTAGATTCTAATCTAAATGTAATCTAGAATGTAACCTTTTACATTCTAATTTCAAAGTAGATATTACAAAATATTTGGCCAAAGATTATCTTTTGCAAGAAATCATATTTATAATTAGAAACATTTAGGCTCTTACTTAAAGGAATACAAAATATCACTTGCACACACATACACATGGATGTACCATATGAATCCTTAGAGCTAAAGAAAAGATGTGATAAAGAGCAAACAAATATTATTTGCGTGATTGGTTAAAAGAATATTATATGCCCAATATTTATTTATTTATTTTTAAAGATTTTATTTATTCATTCATGAGAGACACACAGAGAGAGAGAGAGAGAGGCAGAGACACAGAGGGAGAAGCAGGCTCCATTCAGGGAGCCTGGCGTGGGACTTGACCCTGGGACTCCAGGATCAGGCCTTGGGCCGAAGGAAGGCGCCAAACCCCTGAGCCATCCAGGGATCCCTATATGCCCAATATTTAGCCAAGCATGAAATTTTACACAAAATAGACAAGAACATAATGCTGAAAATTATGTTTACATAATAGAAATATTTTGAAAAGCGATACTATCATGGCCAAACATGTAAAATGACTAACAAAATTGTTATGATCTACAGTAGTATGTTGAAAATGTGAAGATTAACTTAATGGGTAATAAAGTGAGAAATTAAATCATACAATAAATTTTTAATCAAAAATAAACATTATTTTTTAAAAATAAACCTTATTCATGGAGATTTCATCATTGAAAAGAGTCATGTTGAACATTTGATATTCCTCAAGAATAGATATTATTGAGGTTTCCAAATTATAAAATAGAATAATAGAAATTATTTCATTGGGTTTACCCTTGTTCTTTTTAAGAAGCACTTGTTTTGACTTAGATGAAGATCTGAAAAGACACCTAAGTATTGGCATTGATTTAAAACATTGTCTAATGCTTTTGATAAAAAAACTAACATGGCCAGTAAAGAAAGAGGCACAAAAGCCAGAATTTTGACTTAAAGTTCAGAGCCATTCTTTGTGTAAGGCATGGCACATAGTCTAAATTGGTTACTAAGAAACATGGTCTTAACTGTGAATAATCTTTGAAGCAATTCAAGTAGTAAATATGGCATTTTCTGGATCTGCTATAAGGTGGAAGATCTTGATGAGACATTTTTCAAATTCAGCTTTACACTAAAACTCTTGGCCAATTGAGGAAACTAAATTATGTTAAATCATTAACAATTAATTTAGACAAATCTTGAAATGTTTTAAAATGTAAGAGTTGTGAACCAACAGCATATCTTTAAATAAAGAATGTATCAGGATCTTTAGTAGAAAATGGAATCATTACTCTCCACACTTTTTGATGATTATGAATTGTGCTAGCAAAAGATTTGCAAGAAAGCCTAAATAGATCTAAGTTTGGCAATATCACTTGTTAGTACAGTTTTATTTCTTTAACTGAAAAAAACTCATAAATCAAAAGAAACTGTGAAATATGCAACATAACTGGCTCTGCCCATACATTCAGATAGATAATGTCTATGGATGCTTTTGCACTACAAAGGCAGAGTTGAGTGGTTGCTGCAGAGACCAAATGTCCCTCCAAGCTTAAAGTATTTACAATTCGTGTTTTTACAGAAAATCTGCTTCAACCTCTGATGTAGAGAGTGCTTAAAGACAGTCATCTTTGATATTTTGTCCATTTGTAGTCATAAAACCATAGCTTCCCACCTATTTTTAAACTTTATTATTATAGAGTTAGATTTGTCAAAGGAGAATATAAACTATTTAGTAATTTTGTTACCTTGATTTATAACTTTTAAACATTTTTTAAAAGATTTTATTTATTTATTCATGAGAAACACAGAGAGAGGGAGAGAAGCAGAGACACAGGCAGAGGGAGAAGCAGGCTCCGTGCAAGGAGCCCGATGTGGGATTAAATCCCCGTCTCCAGGATACACCCTGAGCCAAAGGCAGGCGCTAAACCGCTGAGCCACACAGGGATCCCCTAAATATTTAAACAAATAGTATGTGGCTTTCATTTGTAGTCCTCACCCTGGGCCTGCAAATATAAGGACTGGACTTGTCCCTCTGTTTCCCAGGTATCTTCTCCCAGCCTACATTTTCTGGGACATCCTTGCAAACATACATATATGTGCACATACACAGGAATATGAAGTTTCATTTATTCTCCTAGCTTGCCATTAATATTGCCCAAAAGGAATCACAGCATCTCTTTCACCTTCTTCCCTACTGAGGATGACAGAACCATGAGGATGACAGAACCATCAGAAATGATGGCGCCAGTGGGAGCTACAGATGCTCGTGATACAGATTTCTAAGCTGTGTTCAAATGTACCCCAAGTAAATTATATTCCCTCTCTGGCCTTTATATAGTTTTATCTGTACCTATATTGTAAACTATCTGTGTCTTTATTTATTTTTGTCAGATATCTTTCTGTATTTTTTTAGACAGCTGATATAGCCTTCAGGGGTGATAGATATTTCTTCACTCTTAGGAGTAAGATAATGAGCATAGAGGCATAAGTCTGAAGGTAGAGGCCACAGGAGGGTTGAATTGGTTTGCACAATTAGTGAGGAAAGAGGGAAAATCAAGGGAAGTACAGAGATTAGAGGAAATCAGAACCAGAGAGCCCTATATCCAGAAGAATGGCAGAGAAAAACATGACTGCCTCTCATTTCTAGTACCCTTGCCCCACCCAGTGGGAAAGAGGATGTCAAAAGTACATGATACCTGATGGAGTCTTTAAATTTTGGGGAGTCAGATGTGGGGTTAAACCCCTCCTCCATTTCTGCCACCTAATTTTAAGCAAAAGATTACAGACTTCACTTATATTTCTGGCAAGGGAAACCCTTTCTGGAAAATACCAAGAGATGTTTTAGTACTACATGGAATTTGAAACAGAATAAAATTGGACACAGCATGTGGGGACAGCTGACATCTGGATTACTTTTTTTATATGTCTGTTTTTCTTTCCCAGGTCTGTAGTTTCAGATCGCAAGAGAATATGTCTTATTCTTTCCTATTTCTCCAATTCTAAGAAGGTACTTTGGTTGTAGTTATGCAACCATTAATTATTTGGAAATCTTCATAGATGAATTAGTTTCTAAGTTCCAGAAGGTATGGCTATTAAAGTTGACTTTCTATACATCCCAAAGATATAGTGAAGAATCTGAAGTTTTAAGTTGGATGATACCCAAGCTCTATCTCCCCTTAGTTAAAATAGAAGCACAAGTGTTAGCTGTTCTCTAATTTAGTGTGATGCTGAGGTTAAAAACCCCATTGTGATAAAGGGGTATCCCTAAGCATCTAATTCCCAGGAACCAGCTTACATAACTGAAAAGACACTCATTTATTTTGTAATTTCTGTTCCTTTACAATATACTAATAAGAACCACTTTGGAAGAATCATACACGATTCATTTTAGTCTTTGCAATGAATTGAAACTGAAGCATTATGAAATCCTTGCAAGGATTCCTCATGTTTGAATTTGATGCTCTCAGTGTTTAAATGACACCCCTTGAAAAGATTCATACAGTTTTTGAAAAAAAAAAAGACCAATTTCAGCTCTGTGAAGAGAATATGGAGAAATTAATTCCTCTGCAAGACATCTTGAAATGCAAGATTGGTTTATAGAAACAGATCGTGTAGCGCGATCTTATTTCTATTCCATAACCTTTTTTTCTGTAACTTGGATTGTTTTTGATAGAACACTCTGTTGATGGAAATGCAAACATCCAAGGAAAAATAGATTTTTTTAATGATCAGAAGGAACAGCTTTCCCATAAAATATGGGGTTCTCTGAATTCCCAGGCAAACAGAATTTTTTTATTATCTGTGAATTTTTTATGAACCAACATTCAGAAAAGAGGTTCCATGGGCCTAAAGGGAATAAAATGTGTCAGATTATATTGATTGAGTGAGCAGTAATAATGATAATAATAATAGCTAAAATTTATTTTGTACTTTTCTTCTAAAAAGCTCAAAATAATTCACATATATGCAGCTTTCTTTTCACCCTGTAGAAAGCGTATTTTCAGGAGAATGCTGACCCATCAGGAGGCCATAGGGAAATAGTTTCATTACCCTTTAGTGCCAGCCTCTGTAAGAAGAATATTTATCTTTCTGAGGCCTGAGATAAGGTAAAACATACGTAGTCATTCTCATCATATAGCTTTGAAGTCCCTGGGGTCCCATTCCATGATCTGCAAGTAATTTAAGTAAAAACACTGAAAGTATATAAATATGGAAATTCTGCTAAAACATTTCCTCCTTTTGTAGAATTCTCAAGGTTCACTTTTCTTAGTCTTAATGATCTATCTTTGTGAGTTTTGTTTTGAGCGGGGGTGTGTAGGTCATACTGAACTAAGGACATATGTGCTAGCCATGTTCTAAGATTGGCTGCAACCTGGGCAGCATGAAGAAGACAGATTTATAGCCAAAAAATTACAGTATTTAAAGTGGACAGTACAGTATTTCTCAAATAATCCACTACTGAGATGAGAAAACAAACTAAATAAAGGGAAATGACTTGCTTAACATCAATCAAATCTCTAGTGTTCAAGTGAGAAAGAATTCAAATCTCCTTTCTCTCTCCTTGACAGTTCAAAAGGGCAAGGCTTTCAAAGAAAATCACGAGCCCTATTAGCTCTTATTACATTTGAGCGGAGCCACTGATAAGGGATATATTAACGTCCTTTCCATTTTTTCAGAGTAAAGTAGGAAAAGGCTGTGAAATTCGTCCTCATTCCTTCAGTTCTTTCCAAGTTCTGCCTGCCACATTCTTACTGACACACCATTCCAAAAGGGCTACCCCTTTTCTTCCCTAGAGGGAGAATTATTAATCACATTAATTTATTTGCCATTGTCACTTTCAATTCTAAATGAGTAAATAAAGAACTTTTCCATAATAAAGAAGTAATTTTGTACAACCTTAGTACAAGAATCTTTTCTAGAATATTCCTGACATCTATCCTCCTTGTCTCTGAATGAAGACCTCCAGGGTTTAGCATTCTCTCCACTACAAGGAAGTTATATTAATTACTAGACCATTCTTAATGTTCATGTTTAAACATTCTTCATTATAATAAACTACTGCCTGCCTTCCTCTCTATTATAGCCACTAGCCCTAGTTTTGCCCCCAGAGCAACACAGATTAAAATGAGTCCTTCCTGTGACAATCATTTTCATATCTGAGGAGAGCAACTTCATCATTCGTCAAATTCATCTCTTTTTCAATATAATATATCTTCAAAGAACAAAAATAAGGTGCTTCCCTTTAATTTTGAATTAAAATTTGGAAAAGGTAACTAAGATATATATATATATATATATATATATATATATATATATATATATATATGTCAAAAGTCTTTAGAAGTGGAAAGTGATCTAAAAGTCTTTCAGCAGGAGGCAGGGAGAAGACATCCAATATCCAGCCATTTCTTTGTTGCCATGAACAAGTTTCTTTCCCTTATGAATTACTTTTTGAGTAATATTTATAAACTGAGAAGATTGGATTAGATAATGATCCTGTCTCCCACTTCTAAATGTCCTATTCTCACCATATATTTTGGAAAGAAAAACCAATATTAAGGCCTACTACTCCCTTGAAATTCTATTGGTGGTTGGTAATTTTAATCTACACGTCAGGTAAATTCTAAACCATGTAGTGAGCTGAAGATGAATGTCTTGGACAAACTATACTAGAATCTTAAGAACCCCTAGTGGTCCAAAAAACAAATAACAGAAAAAACCTTAGTTTTGTAAATTTCCTGGAATTTTAAGCAAATCTGTGACAAAGCCAATTAAACAGGTTTTCAGACTTGTGAACGCTGTAAAATCCTAGTCTGGCTTGTTTAAGATAACATACCTTCTTATGTTAAGTGAATAGTCTATGTTGTTTATTGTTTTGTAAGGAGGAGGGCAAATTAGATTTTTAATTCTATCTTATATAAGGACTGGATCTAGGTTATTTGTAGACTAAAGGTTCAGTGTAGTCTCTAGGAGTGCCATGGTTTGAGTAAGGCTAGGTCTGGGAACAGTAGCTAGCTCTCCTTATATAGAAAAAAATATTGCTTAAGATACAGAAGGCACAGACTTATTAAATTTAATAAAATTCAATAAAACCAATAAAAAATAAATATCTAATTTTAAAGCAGCCATTAATAGTTGTAAATCCAGATACAGAACTCACAAGTCTTCTCATGGAAATGCAGTTGTTCCTATTACAGTAAAAGGCAACCACCTGGAATCTATACATAATTCATTATTATTCATTATACAATTATTTATATCATTTGAGATCATACGTTGACATTTCAAAAATTATAATTCATTTGGACCAATCAGCTGAAGTTACAGTTGTGAATATTTTTGATTCAGAAAAACAAATTGATGGGCAAGATATGTCTTCTTCCTCTTCTGAAGAAATGCTGTTGCAAGGTGGAGGGAGAAAAAAGTAGCTCTGTGGTCTCCAACTGGACACTCCAGTATCTCTCACTAAGACTTATTTGCAGATTTGGAGGGGAGGGGGGATGTGCATGAATGTATGTGTTATTTCTTCTGACTACTTTCCTACGGCACTACTAATAATCTCATGAACACTGCACAGATGTTTTCTCCATTCTGTGGCATACTTATTTTTCAAGTGGCTTCTGAGAGCAGATGTTCCCATGTGTCTTTGTAACTTCTTTTCAGTTGATGCTTTTACAACAGTAAAAAAAAGGGGGGTGGAGAGTGTAGGGGTAGAGAAGAGGAATACTAAGCACCAATTATAGAAGGAAATAAAAACCATGTATGTTTAACCTTTTTTTATTGTGAAAGAACCTCCATTCAATTTAGTTGAATTTAATAAGTATTTATTGGAAATCTACGTGTAAGGCCCTTGGCTCAGTTTTGGGAGGGTTCAAAGTAGACAGATGTCACATAGGTTGGAGGAAGGATATTTGTAAAACAAGAACACATTCACAAGGCATATATGAGAGCTGGTATCTCAGGCAGAAGGCAAAAATAAAGTACAAATGCTTAGAACATATGCAAAGAAAAGTAAAATTATCAGCAGGATCTGGGTATTGCCTCATGTGGTGGAATAATTGGGAATTTAGATTCAGGAGGTAGTTTAAGGCCAGAGTATAAAGAACCATGAACAATAGACTGAGGAGTTTGTGATTAAGTGGATTTGTACTGGTGAATGTTTTTGAGTAAAGGAATAACACAATCAGAGCCATGTATTTTAGAAGATTATTTTGGCAGCCATGTATAAAAAAGGATTGGGGAAAACAAAGACAACAGAGATAAGAAAACACAGCTATTCATTCTATTAGTGATGAAATAATAAGGTAGGATGTAATCTATAAAAATAAGAGAGTTATAGATGTGAAGATATTGAGGTAAGAGAGTCATTGTTTATAGAGTGTTACTTTTGTTTCTTTCTCTTCCAAAAGGTTTGAGTTAGGAAGATAAAGAAAATAGTGCCATTAATAGAAATGGGGATGTAAAAAATGATAATGTAAGGGTAGAGATTATGAGTTTGATTTGATTGTAATATATTCAGTTAATGTCCAATAGGTATGCATATCTGGTGTCAGGAAGAAAGCTTCAAGGAAGCGATAGATACATAATGTGGCTGCATAGAACTAAACAGTTATTAAGAAAGAGGCTGAGGAAAGCTGGGAAAAGGGACCTGAACACATTGTTGGCAATTAGTGTGCTACTGATAAGAGAATCAAGGAAGAAGAGGCTGTTTAGTTGACTGAGGCTGTAAGTTCAATGAAATAGCAAGAAAAGCCCTAATAATTAATTTGAACAAGAGATCCCAAAAGAAAGGAGAATCTAGCTAATTCCATGTGGTAGGTAGTTTAAGGAATAAGTAAAGATTAAAGGATTTGCCTGTGGAAAGGTTTTGATGACAAAACTGGGTTAAATATTGGTTGGTGGTTGGATTTAGGAATGAGAACCTCAATATGTGGTTTAATTAGCTGATGTTTAATGGATAGAGAAGGTTTTTTTTTTTTTTTAAATAAAGAAACTTGGTAAAGAAGATTTGTTTTACATAAGAGACTGGGTGCTACTGTCTCGCTGGCTGGAAATCCGTTACATCAATCAGATAGACCTGAACTCCCAAGCTTGGTCCCAGAAATTGCATAATCTCCCATTGTCCTCCCTGCAAGATACTCTTCATTGCAAATCTCAACCAGTCTTCTCTGTTAATCTATTTGTCACTCATCCATATCAGGAAATGACTTATTTTTCCTACTCTCCTAATTTGCCTAATTATAATATTATAACCTGACAAAGGCATTGCCTCCCAGAATCCATAATTTGACTTTCTAGGGTAATCTTCTTATGAGGGAGTTTTTGCTTCTCCACTTCTGTTCTGGACTTTTTGCTTTAGAAGCTTTTGAGGGCGTAGCTTTTCCTCTCAGCAGGAAAAGTGCTTTAAGATCTCAATTCTAATTGGTTTTAATTGTTGAAGATCATCTTTTCCAACAGAATTTGAAAGTGTATGATGGTTAAGCACGTTGTTGTACTCTTTCTAATTTTAGGAATCCGTTCTTTATATTCAACCTGAGTCTTCTTCCCCCCAAATTCAAACTATTAGTCTTTTTCTCCCTTTCAGAGAAAAAGAGAATAAGAGACATCAAGCAAGTCACTTAATGTATGTTATTGTTACTTTTTCTTCTAAGATTGATATGATTATATGTGAAATTGGTTATGGAAGTGTTACATAAAATTGTAAAGCATGAACAGGTTTTTAATTGTTAGTGATATTAATTATAAGTAGGAAAACAAGCAGTTAGAATAAACAACCATGGGGTGTGACAGCTGGCTGTAAAAAAGACAAAAGTTATATTAATTATGAGAATATAAAAGCAAATGTGTGTGGAACCATATAGTGAAGGGACAGCTATGCTAAATACACAGTGATCCATGTTAACATTAATAAGTAATTTACAGTACCTCAATCAGACATGAATTAATTAGTATTTGGCATACTAATATAATAAAATACGAATTGTAATAAAAATATAATATTTGTAATATTGATCCAAATTTATCAATAAAATGTTAGCAAGTTCCATAAGAAAATTATATTCAGCATATTCTGTATAGAAAGAGGGAAGAATGGAATGCATTCAGAAACATTTTCAACTCAAATATTTGATATCTTTACAAAAAAAGTCCTATACTACAAATTTAAGCCTCAGTTATTTGTAAAACTATTTTTCATGATCCTGATTTTCCTAGAAATGCTGGGTAAACCCAATCATTCAGCACATTCATTGGACCTAGTCATGCACAAGCCCTTCTCCTGCAAGATGAAAAGTAGAGGTAGCACAATCCTTATAAACACAGAGCATCTCTTTCAGTACTCTTCACTTTTCTTTTGATCTTTTTCATCTTCTCATTTCTATTGCTACAGTTGCAGAAAGTTTTATACACACACACACACACACACACACACACATACACACACACACACACCATTTCTCCTTCCTGGTGTAAAGATGCACATTATGGCAGCAAAAAACTACTTAATCCTTGCCCGAACCATTACATGTTTGAAATAGCTAAGGAGAATAAAACATACCTGGAATTCTCCTTCATTGATTAAATGAATGCATAAAAATGATGACTTCAGGGAAGTCTTCTCAGTGGAAGAGGAAATATGTGATAAAGAAAAACAAATACTTATTTGTTTCTGTAATAGTGCCTACTACATAGTTATGTTCCAGCAGGTACCTGATAAATAACATGCAGTTATCTTTTAATGAGTTTCTACCCAACGTTGTTCTCCAATGAGGAAGTTGAATGCATTCCTTGCAAATGTTTAGCTCTGAGTTCTTTCTAAACAAGAAGTTATATCAGGAGAGAATTATGTCTTATTTTTAGCTTTTGTCTTCTTTAAAGATGAGATGTTGTATACTTAAAGCCAAAGATTTATATTTGTAAATTGTCTGGAAGGACACTTTCATTCTTTCCAAGGGAAGTAGCAAAAACTACTTTGTGCCCAGGAAAAGGTAGTCAGATTACGAACAATCTCTGGTTAGAAGTATTAGAAGGAAGACCCACCCACCATCTAATAGTCTACTAAATGAACAAGCAAAATCTAGCCCTGCATAAAATAACTTATACAAAGAATATATGTCAGTCATGAAAAATCCCTTTGGACTGAAGGAAATATCGTTCAAAATAGATGAGAATTGACCTTCAATTATTCAACTTTCTTTTGATTTAGATTATATGTTTACAATATTCCTTCTCCTCTTATTATTTCTTTAATGAGCAAAGTTTTGATATTTGATAACCTGAATAGACTTCTCAGTAGGGTATTATTGTTATAAAAACCAGCTTATAATGTTACAAGGATCCTCTTGCCCTACATTAACTTATGAAACATAATCAACTCTGTCGATTCTATCTATGACAGAATTTTTTAAAGATTTATTTATTTATTCATGAGAGACACACACACACACAGAGGCAGAGACATAGGCAGAAGGAGAAGCAGGCTCCTCACAGGAGCCTGATGCGGGACTCGATCCTGGATCTTGGAATCACGACCTGAGCTGAAGGCAGACACGCTCAACCACTGAGCCACCCAGGTGTCCCTATGACATACTTTTAATCTGCCTTAACACCCTCTGCCACTTTACCACTTTATTATGTAGGCTATGCTGAGGAGATGAAGACTGCATCAGAACCAGTAAAACACTTAAACAGAAAGGAAAACCCATCACATTTAAAAGATATAGAAGACCAAATAGAAAGCCAAATGAAAAGCAATTGGTTATAATTTGTTTGTTAGACCTATTCATGATTCTTAAGCCTATCCACTGATGCATACATCAGACACTTGGCTATATTATTCCTGCTTATTCTTATTCTAAAACATTAAGAAAACTCCTTACTTAGAAATTGTAACTGAGGAGATGATTTGCTTTTACCCCGGCAAAGCAGTGATACCTATCTGTCCAACCATAAATCTACCCAGTCATCCTTCATTCAAGGCTTCCTCTATGCAAGCCATGATGTTCTCTAGTTCCCACCAAGCAAAATATTCTATACGTATTTCTAAACATTTTACAATTAATATATATGGTTTTCATTAAAAATGGATAGGTGTTTAAAATAATAAATAAATGACTTTGTAGTACATTGCCCATTCTTCCCCCAACACTGCTGATTCGTATAGTCAAATTGCGTCATCTCTCTCTCCACTCCTTTAGATCCATAGAACAAGTTGCAAGATGAGAAATTTGGCCACTCAGACTGGTTGTTGATATTATCATTCTTATAACTACTATTATTATCATAATATACACTCCCATCTCTCATCTCTAGATACTCATGATCTATCTTGCCCTGTTCTATGCCATGTCATTTAGGCTTTTTAATTATGTTTATTATAAGTCTTACCAATGTTAGAACATAAGTTCAACAAGGGCAAGAATGTTCCTTGTTTTATTCTCTGATGTGTTCCAAACTTTTAGAAGTGTGCTGTGCAAAACATGGGCACTTAATATTTGTTTAATGAACCATTTATGTCCTATTAAGAACTACTACTATATGCTTGCTTTGAAGCTCTGTGAGTGCTTCTTATGCACAAGGGCAAGCCCACCACTATAGGCTTCTGGATGTACAAAAGGAAGATTCTGGAAGATTTCAGTTTGCAAAGTGGAATGAGGACAATCATTGCTGACAGTATCTGTATATGAAGAGCATAGTTGCCCCATGTGCTAGACACTATGCTAAATGCTTTGCAAATAGTATCATCTCATTTATCTAATCTCAAAAAGCATGTTATATTTTATGATGTTTTATCATTCTCCTCTCTTATTGAGGAAAGAAGGTCCTTACCCAAAGTCACAGAGCCAGTATGCTTAATTGAAACTGAATAATACACTGCATAATCCATACTCTCACTCCATTTTGATATATTATCTACATGTACTATGTTAATAAGTGTTTCTCAACTCTTTGAAACAAAAGGAATGTGCAATTTTAGAGCATTACCCATTTTTAAGAGACAAGTATTGTGTTTCCCTTTTTTAGAGGAAAAAAGAGAAAGAGAGAAAGAGAAAGCTGTCCTCAGCCATCCCTGGTAAAGCCTTTGTAATACCCATGTAAGTCAGTAATTCCTTCACTTAACTGTGGCAGTTAACAACCACAAAAATAAAACCAGTCAGGGCTCTCAACAACCCTTTCCCTTTATTCAAGTGAGGTTTTTGCCATAAACTGTCTTTTAAAAATAATCTCTGAGGTTCAGGTGACACTGTCCCTTTGGATTGTTTGTGTCCTGGACTGTGGAGAAGCTGCTGACTGCAACCCCATCATTACCTGCCATAAATGGAATCCAGATGAAAGCAAGGCTCCAAATGAGTGAGGAAGTGGCTTCTTTTATAGTCCAGTCATTTTCCCTACGAGATCATCTGAGTATCAAAGAGAAAATTCACTACTTCTCTCAAACACCAAATAAAAGAAATGTCATTGTATCTGGGAGGTGGTGCTGCTTTAAACATATTGATGAAACTTAAGAACTGATTGTAACATAGGTAGAGCTTGTTTACATGACTCGCAACTAAAAGTGATTGAGATCACCTGAACAATGACAAATGCAGGGTCAGAGAAGGACAACAAGAGATTTATTATGGACAAGTACAAAGTAATATATGCATGTGGCAAAAAGGCATCAGACTTTTACTTCATAGAGGGAAGCTGGCCAATTTGTGTTTCCAGTGGGGCAGAGAACAGCCTGGGTCTGGTTTAAGGAGACATTAAGCCATAGAAATTGCAGGATCAGACCTGGAGTCCTGGGAAAACATGGTCTGTGACAGAAAGTTGTGGGCATGTGAGATCAGACTTAGGTTCTAACTTCAGTGTACCTCCAACTGGCTGGGTGACTTTAGACAAATTGCTTCATCTCTCTCCACTCCTTTAGTTCTAACATGAATGAGGGGAGAAGCATGCTCTCCCTACTTACTTTGCATAAGTTTCATTGATATTAAATAAGAACAAAAGGACTTAAAAGGAGGTATGTTGTTAAAATTGTTTAAAATTAGGACACAACAGTAAAAAATACCATAATCCCACAAAACACACACACAGACACACACACACACACACACTGATCATAAGCATATATAAAAATAGCAATTTTATATTTTTCCTTTTTCTCTGATTTCTCTTTGTGATAAACATCTTTTCGTTCCCAATCATTTATATTTTTATAAGAGAGAGAAAAGAGAATAGAGAGAAAAAGAAACCTTTGCAAAAAAAAAAAATGAAAATTGTAAATGCTGTAAAAAGGGAGAAAGAAAAGAGATTCCAAGAATAGCTTTTTAAATTTGTACTTACTTATTTTTAAGTTTTTATTTAAATTCTAATTAGTTAACATATAGTGTAATACTGATTTCAGGAGTAGAATTTAATGATTCATCACTTACACACAACACTAAGTAAGATTAGCTTTTCTTTCTTTCTCTCTTTTTTTTTAAAGCATAATTCTTCACATTAGAATCTTGAGAAAGATTAGAAGTAAGAATTTGCCACTTTGTTAGGAGGGCATATGTGGTAAGTTTGGGGCAAATATTGATTAAGTGAGTGTATCATATAGCTTTAAGCCCTGACTTTTGTATTAATGGAATAAGGGAAAAACTGCTTTAGACTCAGAGGCTACAGACTTGACTTGAGTGAAGGTAGCTTTGACAAAATATCCAAGCTCATTTGAGGATAGAAGAGAGGAGTAGGAACTTTTAGTTTTCATTATATACCCTTGCTCTGACACTTAGCGTTTTCAAAGATGCCAAACAGTATCTTGGAGCAGTAAATAATGTAACACATCTCTCCTCAGACCCAGGTGTACTTTCTCCTTATACTTACCTTATGATCAAAAAGAACACACCACTCGACCCAGCATGCTAGTCAGACCTAAATCTCTTAATACAAATCTTGCTCCTTCTTGGAGAATAAGGGGAGGTCTATGAACTCAAAGAGGAATTTCAAAGTTTTTACTAAACTTTGGTATAAACAGAATCTTGTAGTTGACATAAGTAGGAAGTGGTTGCCTCTCACTTCTTTGTCAAAAGCTAAGTAAACATAAGCTTTTGTGATTCTCTTAGTTTTACAGAAAGTTTAAATAGTAGGAATTATTCTAATTATTCAAGACCGAAGTTTTGAAAATAAAAGGTATGCTGCTTTTCCACTTTTTTGAAGTAGCTAGCTCCCCTGGTGACTTTAAATCGTTAATACTGACCCTTCACTACTTTCCAGGAAGGCAGGAAGGGAAGAGACACAGGATCTGGAGGTAAAAGAGAGGTCCTCTTGGCAGTTGTTGTTCAAGCATAAGTGAAGATAAATCATCTTAGAGATATTAATGTGAGTCAACAGTCAGATGGGGCTCTATTTGCCAAAACAATAATCAAAAACAACCAAAAGAAAGTGTCTCTACAACTTTTCTGGAAACCAATGACAGTTTGATGGGATATGCTGGTGTCTGTGTCTCCTTAGATAAAGAATTGGAGACAACTGAAGATGAATAGCAGTCATTTCTGCAAAAAAGAAAATCATGTGGAAAACAAAATAATTACTGGATATTTCAGATCAAGAGGTGTTACTGGGAGAAAACATGTATGTACAGGCACATACAAACAAACCCAGAAATGTTAGGAGAAGGGATTTATGCTGCTACCCTATTTGTTCCCTTTTATTTTACTCTTTATTGATCTAGTTCTAGCCTGTTGTCTTCCTTCCTATAAGAGAGAAAAGGGTAAGCCAAATAACAAAACACAACCATGGCTAGTAATTAATGTCTTTTATGGCTGCTTCATTAGAGCAACTAAAAAATTGGAGAGGGAGAAGTGTTAGATATGTACCTGGCATGGTGGAAAAAAATTTTGACATACGTACACTGGAATTCCCCTTAGAGAGCAAATTGGGTTTAAGGAAATACCTTAAGAAGCCTCTTACACTGGGATGCCTGGGTGGGTGAGCAGTTTGGTGCCTGCCTTCGGCCCAGGCATCCTGGAGACCTGGGATCCAGTCCCTCATCAGGCTCCCTGCAAGGAACCCACTTCTCTCTCTCTGCCTGTGTCTCTGCCTCTCTCTCTGTATCTCTCATTAATAAATAAGATCTTAAAAAAAAAAGAAAAAAAAAAGAAGCCTCTTAAACTAGTAGGTGAGACTCTTCCAACAATTGGATAGAAGACAAGATAACAAAGTGATAGCTAAATTGCTCTGTTTTATATGACCTAGGAGAGGCAAGGAGGCATATGGGGTATGGCTAAGTAATATATCCAAAGACATTTTTAAAAGGTAATGTTCTATGATTTCTAGTCAGTTTTCTTGCTACAATATAATGCCTCCACCATCCTTCTTAAACCCTCAGAAAAGCTGCTATATTGAAAAAATCTTGTGTAAAGATCACTGTTTTGATAGTAGTTCAGAAGACAACTGTGTTCCATACCTGGGTCAGTGTCATAGAATAAAGGCAACGTGTGTGTGGCATTTGGGTGATCCACAAATTGAACTTCGGGGAAGGTGCTGATATCAGCCCTGAGGGAACTGAGGAAATCGGATTTTCCCCTCCAGAAGTTTATCTATACAAGTGATTGGGAAAATAAGCCCAGATGACATCTGTGTTACAGAGAAGTCTAGGTTTTTGCAGAAACAGCATTTCTTTTGATGTGCATACAAAAATATGCCCATTTATGCAAAAACAGAGGATTGCATGCCTCTGAATCATAGAACTCCAGCACTCAATCTTTGAGAATATCTCACCCAAGTGACTCATTTTACAGATGAGGACAAAAGCCATGCAGAACCAAAAGTATTCAACTGGCCTGTCTAATGCCAAGCATTGTTCACTCTACTAATTTATTTCAATTTGAAATGATACTGACTTTTTTCTTTTTTCTTAAGTACTTATTAATCGCTATTGTAAGTTTTATGTGTTTGAGCACTTAAAATATGCTAATTTATTTTATTTGGATCCTGAGAACCTATTAAATATCATGGAGAGAAAAAACAGAGAAAACCAAAACTGAACTTGAGTAAGAGAAATTGTGGAGTGAGGAGACTATTCCGGAATTAAGAAAATAAGGCATGTATGAGATCCCCCTCTCTCAAGAGCAACAAGTTGATCACCAAACAGGATCTGTATTTGAATGTCTGAAGACAGTCACAAACTTTTCAAGCTCTGCAGGGATGTGTATTTTGAGATGTAAACATAAGAAATGGAAACAGACTCTGACTCAGCAGTGAAGTTAGTGGCTTGAGTTCAGGAACGTTTCACAAGATGTCTTTTCATTGCTCTAGAACAGAAGTGATAGGAAAAAAGCATCTTTCTTAAACACAAATACAATTTAGAAGTAGCAACAATAACTGAAACTACTATTTTTGGCCTTCTGGAAAATCTATGCCAAAACCTTCAAATATAGGGAAAGTCAAGAAGCATAAACTATCTTAATTGCAAAGAAAAGTAGCTATATTCTGCTAAGTCAATAATTACTAGATGTTAAGGATTTTACATATACTCTCTCATTTAATAATTATGCATCTTAGAAAGGACAAAAAGTTCACTCAAAGCCAAGAAGATGACATAATAGTAAAATAAGCCACGTGTCAGAATTGGACTCACTAGTCAGCTTCTCCATTTTTATATACATGTCTTTCTTGAAAAATCATGAAGAGCACCAAGAGAAAACAGGCTTTTGGCAGAAAAGGCTTTTATGGCCTTGATTCACTCTCACATCATCTGGATTAGAGGACATTCAAAGATTATAGGGCACTATGACAAGAATGTTTTGGTACTAGAGTTTGACATATGTCTGAGTATTCTATCATGGCAATGTTATAACTTTAATAACTGGCAGTAATAATGGTCAGATATTTGGGGAAACTCAGAATTGTAAAATCAAATCAGTACTAAGCTGCTGATGATACTTAGAACATCATAAAATAAGGAGCAGAAGCTCTGTTTTGGGGTTTTAATCCTATATATTTTATAAATCCTATATATTTTTATCTTGTATATTTTATAAATTTAAAAATCCTGAATGTTTTTAATATATTTTAATACATTCCTTGAAGGCTCCAAGCTTTGATCTTTGGCTTTCTCTTCACTCTGTAGAATTGTGTACAAAGCAAGTTCTAAGAGTAGTATTTGGCACCATTTGTTGCTAGTCTTAGGGAAACCAAGTCCAAAGCCAGAGATAAACATTTTTCTACTATAAAATTTTGAAAGCAACAGTGCTTATCTCACTCTGTTTGATAAGCAATGCAAATTCAAGTGGCTCTCATTTTATCCACGTTTGCTTCAATTTAGAAGATTCTCAATAGCATATGTGTGGAAACTATATTGTATATTTAAGAGAACATGATATTTAAATTGACTTGAATACATTTTTAAAACCCATTATCAGCACTACACTTTCTACACTTTCTACCTTGGAGTATTAAAAAATTATTCTTATTTCCCTTTCTTTCACAATGAGTTTTTCCTAGTGATAGTCCATCTTTACAATACTGATGTAACCCTGTAGATCCATGGCTGCACATGGCCCATCTTCTTTCTGGACTGGGCAGTGAAAACACGTACTGAGATAAGTTGACAAAACATTATCTTTGGATATAACTGCATGGAAGCTGACCTCAGTGCGTATTTGTCAGTCGGATATGAAATTTTTAAGGAAATCTTGATGGAAAGATGGATTAATACAAAGCAAATTCTAAAGTATTGCAAACATTAGAATTCTGTTTGGTAATATCAGCAAAAGTCCTCCCTCTGCTATGATCCATCCTAACCAGATGAGCATGTGTCTGTCCTATGTTTCCAGCAAGTGTGATGATCCCACTTAATTTGCCTGGATTTCTCTGGTACTTACTCTAAATAATTGAGATGGGGCCTGACCCAAGATCCTTTTCCACCTGTGGATTTGGCCTTTTCACTCAACTTTAAGGAAAGTTTAAGTACTTATTGGGATGACTCCATGGAGGGCATTACTCATTGAGGTACTTTTATATTATAACTACGTATATAATTCTTTCTGGCTTCTCTCACTAGGAAAAAAAAAAGAAACAGAGAGTGTTGGCATTTTTAAAGCCTGTGTCTCTGCATTTTATTCTATAAATCAGTTTTCTTTCTGGAGTCAAAGGTCACTCCTCATGCTGCATAACAATACTTTTCAGCCTAATACTAAAAGCTGGCTTCATTTTACTTTGTAATATGACAAAGCTTCACTTTAGCATTAATATCATTCAAAAGTCAGCTGCTCACATAATAGGTTCCTTTTAAGCAAAATGGGAAAACACACATTTATCAAACAATTTTCAGTTTGGAGGATACAGTTTCAATTACATCAAAAAACCTCAGCCAATCAGGCTATTACTTCTGAAAGATGTCAGATCCATGCATCTGACAGGCTATCGAATAGTCAATGAGTTTATTGTTGCATAACATATTTATAAAATCTTTTATAATGTGGAGAGGAGGGAAGAAACATGGCTTAAAAATATTTTCTAAGTCAATTTTAAAGAGCCCATGTCAAAAATGATATGTACTTTCTGTAAAAAAAAAAAAAAATAGTGTACTTTTCTGGGTACTATATAACTTCATGAATGGTAAAAGCAAAACTGAATTTATCTCAGTATTAGTGCCACTTACTTGCGTGGATTTTTATGTTAGTGATGACACTAGAAATGGAAGCATTCTGTTTTGCTTTTTGTAAGTTATTGTAGTCAAATCCATGTCACTTGAGCACAGCTGAACCTAGATCCAGCCTGGACATGAACTATCCTACCAGAACTGATATGGATTTTAACCATTGGGAGACAAATTTTTCCTGTGTATTGCATGTCAACAATATACAATGTTAGAATATAGTTTGGTTTACAAAGTTATGTAAAGCTTCTTTTCATTATCTATACATATATTTTTCTTTTCCTTTTCTGATATATTCCAAGGCATGCAGTATTCTCCCTTAGCCTATGATTCCTGAGAGCATCATTTTCAAATAATTAATGAAAGTAGAAAAATAATATGGTGATCAATCCGTCTAACATGCCCACTTGCAATTTATTTTTTCTATTGCATTTGACATTTAATTGCAAATACTGAGATGGAATTGACCCAGAGAAGTCTTGCCAAACCAACCCACAAACAAAAGCCATAGTCAATTCTATCTGTCACTATGATTGATAAGGAAACCAGTGCATTAATTTCTCAGGTGATTTTCCTCTCATCCTGATGAATCTGCCAATCAAACTCAAGAGATAGGCAAGAAAAGATATATGTTTCAAAAGACCGTGTAGTGTTGCGCGCTGCAGCAACACGACCAGGGTCCTGAGGATAAGGGGATGAGGAAAATAAAAGAGATGGGACAGGAGGGACACAGTGGATGATGTCCAAGCAGTGTCAGCTTTATTCAAGGTTCTACAGCATTATATAGCATAAGCAAAACAAAGATAAGGAAGTGTCCTTTCTTAGCATATTTGTGAATCCCTCCAAGTTTTCCCTTTATCAGCATACAAGACAGACCTACAGGCGCCAGAAGATTTAGGGTCCTGGTTAATAGATAAGCTTGTTGCTCCAGGTGTATGTACCTCGAAGGAACATTATATATGGTTAACAGACCAGCCAGGACAGCACAGACCCCTATTTAAGTTTATGACCAGGCCAGAATAAATTGTATCTATTGTGTTATGTGGGCGATCATGTAAAAGCGAGCTCTGAAAACCATTGCTCAAGCCCTTTCTAGAGCGTCTACCAACTATTCACCCTTTAGGCTCCCGAGCCTTTTGAGTGAACGAGGGACGCAAGTCCGGGCCTGGTTTGGTTTAGTAACTCTAGCTAGTCCGCGGCCGCCCACAGTGTAGCAGCTGGTGAAGGCCTTCATTGCTACCACTTCTACTTTCACTTTTTTCCTATTTCTTCTTCTTATTATTCTTCTTCTCCTCCTTTCCTTCTTATATCTTTTCTAAGATATTCACCTCTTAAAAATATCCAACCTATTGCAAAATACTTGCATATGTCACTTAAATGCCACAACTGGCTATGCCAGGCTATGAGTCTCCAAGCTCTTATATCTTTAGGTTTTGGTGCGAGTTTTTTTTTTTTTTTATATATATAACTTTTTAACATCAGCCCCTCTGACATACAAGTCTCATGATCCTCTTTCATATCACAAAATGATATTCCAGAACCATCTGTGTTTAGATTGCTGTGTGTGGTAGAAGCTAAAAACATGACATGCATTTCCAGGCGCCGTAGCACTCCTCTCTGGCATTTTCCCCTTAAACAGTAAACACATATACACGTGCATGTGCATGCATACACAATTCTAAATGGAATTCAGAAGACATAGCACTGGGAACAGCTCACTTCTTAGGAATTCTGGAGAGCTAGATTTACGTCCTCCCCCACCATCAGAGACTCAATCAGTCTCCACTGAGGGGAAAAAAAAAAAAAAAGACAGAATAGAAAGTGGCTGCAGTTGTAAGAGACAGCCTGATCTAATTGATCCCAGCCCCTTAGGGAGGATGTTCTTCACTTAATTAAGAGCACAGCCACCTGCTTGGTGTATCGGTGTCTAGCAATTCAGTTGAGCAGGTCCATCCGCAGATTAGGACACTAGCTTTTACTGATGCATGCTACAGAAACATTAGCATATTAAGCTCTAAAGCTGGTTCTTAAACTGTCATAATGCTGGCTGAATTATAGCTGATTGGAATACCGAACATGAGAAAGCTGATTGGCTGAGAGCAAATCAAATCTGAGTGAAACCATACTGCACTAATAAAATAATAAGTCAGAATGCTTGAGAGAAATTATTTATACCATTGCTTCGCAAAAGTCCTGATCATTCATTTAGTTTATGTTCTCCAGGAACTATTCTAAGATGTTTAATCAAAACCAGTGTTATCTGTTCTTCCGAGTGGTATTGGTACACTTTTGCCCAACACCATATTTTACAAAAGAACGTCAGCTCCTTTAGGCTTGTACTATGCGTGTGTTAGCTCACACACTTAAAGCTGTTTAAGGGAACAGGTAAAAATTGGCAGTTGCAGATTTTAAAAAACCTAAAATAAGAACAATTTCTAAACAAATTTCAAGGATTCCTTGAGTTTTGGGGTAGCAAACAAAAGCCCTAAGTGAATATAGTTTATTTTTTAAGGAAAAATACGGGTTCTACCTTTTGACATTGTGGTGGAATTATAAATTCACTAAAGCACTAATTAGAACTAATTATCATATGAAGTTAAAGGGCATAAGCAAGCCAGCTTAAACCAAACTTGCATTTATTTTACATGATTTAACTGTTCCCCATTTTTCTTTCTACTTTTTATTACTGCTTTGGCTCTATGTAGCAATGCCAATAGTTAGTAATATCAACAGTTAATAGTATAGTAGACCTAAAATAAAAATGTATAGCAAAAAAAAATGTATAGCATTCTTTAAATATTAAAAAAAAACAAAACTATTTTTGATCAAGTGTGTAAAGCTACTTTCCTCTACATTCTAAAATACACTCTTTAAATTCTAAACTGTATTCTCTTTATGTAGTTGTTCATTACCTTTAAAAGTTCCAAAACCTTTTACGTTACAGGTACTATGGGTATACAGAATGATGTTTGGATTTTTTTATATATTTTGTTTAACCACTCATGTTGGTAAGAATAATCATATGATAAAATTATTTAACATACTTACAGATTATTCAAGAATATTTTTGTCTTAAGAAGTCCAGCACTAAAAACGACACCAGTTACATATTTTTAGAAAGGACCTTTTGGTTTTGATTATTTTTCATGAAAGTTAATACATGGATTTTTATAGTAGTATATTTAAAGTTTCAGAATACCAACAAAAAGCAGTAGTTTTCTCTGTGCTCTTAACTCATCAACAGAGATGAGATGATTACTATTGTAATTTTTATAAATATCCAGTAATTTTTAAGTTTTATATATACATATATATAATGTGTGCTAGTTGTGTTTTCATAAATTTTTAGCATGAATAAAGTCAAGTTCTAATTTTTTTTTTCTGGGACCCCTGGGTGGCTCAGCAGTTGAGCATCTGCCTTTAGCTGGGGGCGTGATTCCGGGATCTGGGATCGAGTCCCCCATCAGGCTCCCTGAGAGGAGCCTGCTTCTCCTTCTGCCTGTGTCTCTGCCTCTCACTCTGTGTCTCTCATGAATAAATAAGTAAATCTTTAAAAAATAATAATAAATTTTTTTTTGCAATTAAGTTTTCAAAAAGCAGTATTTTTGGAGATGTTTTCATATCAGTTCATATAGATTAACCTATTTTTTCAAGTGCTACTGAGTTTTTTATTGTGTAGATAAGTCATAATATATTGAAACAACCTGATGTTGCTAGAGCTTTAGGTTTTTAACATTAACATTCACTCTTTTAATGTTGCAATGAAAATAGACATAGATACAAGAATGTTGACCATATTTGATACCTAGAAGTGGAATAGCTGTGTTCAGGAAAATGCATTTTGTATGTGATGGGGATGTGGGCCCTTAAGTGAGGTGAAAAAGCACATCAGTTTTTCACTATTCCCTCTGCCTAAAGAACTTTGCCCTCTAAATAGTCTGTGGCTTTCTTTCTCACTCAAGATTTCTGAATCTTCCTACGCTCTGTCTGTAATAAGACTACTACTCTTTCTCCCTCCACTACCTAACCTTTAGTGTTTTTTTTTAATTTTACTTACAACTATCTGATCTATAATGCATTTATTTGTTTCATTATTTATTGTATAGATTTATCAGTTTTACTCTCTGCTATAATCTCTGTTACCCAGATCAGTGCCTAGTGCTTAATAATACTTGTTGAATGAGTGGGAGAAATAAAATAAATTAATGATAGCTTTGCCTCTACCAGCTACTATCTTGGTATTTGGCTTTCCACCCTGAAAGCATAGGCCCATGGAAAAATCAGGATGTGAAAATTACATACTTTTTAAAAATCATATTTAAAGCTTTTTGTAAAGTTACTGTTAAAAATGCATGCCAGTTCCTCTGCTAAGGGAAACATAGCTTTGGTCTCTGCAAGAAAAAGCACATAATCATTTACAAACTCCACCAAATGAGAAAAAAAAATAGTCACAGAGGTTTTAGTGATCATCTGAAATGTAATCCACTTAAGGTATTAGATATTTTAACACAAGGCAATTTATCTACTTTTTGATATAAGTACAGAATGGAGTAATCTCCCAGGGCCTCTTATATCATGTTTGGTACTTGAACAACAGGAATCTTATTGACTGGAATTAATGTTATGACATCAAAGTCTATTCCTTGGTGTCCCCCGAAGCTCTGCCCTGAGATACTTCTTTCCAATTACCACATGTTTCTCCTTTGTCTTTTCTTTTGTGTTACTGAGACTTCAAGTGGGATGCTTATGCAGACTATGATATTACTTACGTCTGATAACCAAATAGAAAATAAGAATTTAGAACATTGTTGTCGATCTATCTTCACTGTCTTTGGGCGCCTGGGTGGCTCAGTCGGTTAAGTCTACCTTTGGCTGAGGTCATGATCTCAGGGTCCTGGGATGGAGCCCTGCCTCGGGCTTCCTGCTTGGTGAGGAGTCTGCTTCTCCCTCTCCCTCTACCTTCTCTCCATTGCTCATGCTCTCTCTCTCTCTCTCTCTCTCAAATACATAAAATCTTTAAAAAAGTTTGCCTTCACTCTCTTAATTGAATTTTATCTGGTACTTCAGAATAGAAAGTTTGGAGGATTTAATTTGTAAAAGCTAATATTCTTTTTCTGATCATTTTAATACCTTAACTCCCTAAGTAGAATTTCATGGATTGAACAATTTATCAACCCAGAGATATTTCGATGAAAGTAATTCAGGAATTTCAACACATTAAAGGTCAAAGTACATAAAATTATAGAATAAAACTAGTTTAAGAGAAGAAAAGGCAAATCCAGTGTTGATTTCTGAGGTAGGATTTATTGCCTTCTAGAACAATGTAAATTTTCAAAAAATATTTTTGGAAAAAATCCTTCTATTAAATGTACACTCTTCATGCACTTAGAATTGAAAAGAAGCCAGATAAAACCTAATGGAGGGATCCCTGGGTGGCTCAGAGGTTTAGCATCTGCCTTCGACCCAGGGCATGATCCTGGGGACCCGGGATCGAGTCCCACATCAGGCTCCCTGCATGGAGCCTGCTTCTCCCACTGCCTGTGTCTCTGCCTCTCTCTCCGTCTCTCTCTCTCTCTGTGTGTGTGTGTGTGTGTGTGTGTGTGTGCCTCACACATAAATAAGTAAAATCTTTAAAAAAAAACTAATGGAAACTGGGGTGCCTGGGTGGCTCAGTTGGTTAACCGTCTGCCTTTGGCTTAGTTTATGATCTCAGGGTTCTGGAATCGAGCTGCACATCCAGCTTCCTGCTCAGTGGGGAGCCTGCTTCTCCCTGAGTGAATGTTCTCTTTCAAATAAATGAATAAATAAAATCTTTAAAAAAGTTTTGGAAGCTAAAGCAACTGATGAGAGTTTCAATATTTTGGTCTCTCCTTTTTTTTATATTAAAAGCTTTCTTTTAAGACTTTATTTATTTATTCATGAGATACACACACAGAGAGAAGAAAAGGAAGAGACACAGGCAGAGGGAGAAGCAGGCTCCATGCAGGGAGCCCACTGTGGGACTCCATCCCGGAACTCCAGGATCACACCCTGGGTGGAAGGCAGGTGCTTAACCGCTGAGCCACCCAGGCATCTTTTGGTCTCTTCTTTTTAAATCTCTTGTATGTGGGATGCCTGGGTGGCTCTGTGGTTGAACATCTTCCTTCAGCTCAGGGTGTGATTCTGGAGTCCCAGGATCAAGTCCCACATTGGACTCCCCACAGGGAACCTACTTCTCCCTCTGCCTATGTCTCTGTCTCTCTCTGTGTATCTCTCATGAATAAATAAATAATATCTTTAAAAAAATAAATAAATCTCTAGTATGTTGTGGTTTTCATTGACATCACTGCTTATGAGAAATTATAAATGACAAACTTCAGGCAATGATTGAGATGGCTTGTGGTATATTAGGGTTATGTACATTCAACCTCTACAATTAGAAAATATTCTAAAATATTAAATGAGTAATAAATTGTTATACCTCAGAATATAGAAAAATGCTGTGCATTCCAAATGCTTAGGTTGTCACTAGCTAGTAGGAAAAAACATTTGTGCCAACTTCATGCATATTAAACAGATACTTGCCATGTGGCCAAAAAAAAAAAAAAAAAAGAAAGAAAATTGGTTGGAATGTAAAAGTAACTTTTTTAAAGGCTACTCATGTATGTCTGCACTCCCTTTTAATCTCTTTGGCATTTTATAGTTGGCACTTTTCTTTCAGTTTTAAAAAGAAATTAAATGCTTTCCTCTGAATAAGAATGAATCACCAACTTATTTCCATGTTTACCAAGAGCAGCTCAAAAGTTAGTGCTGTTTTTTTTTTTTTGTTGGCAATAGCTTCAAAGGACTTTGTCTCTGGTGAAAGTCATTACAAGATTTCAATTTTTTTTAAGTTAGGTTTATAGTCAAAGAAGTTAATTGATTGCTCAGTCCACTCCAAAAAAGCTCTTATCTATTTTATGACACCTCGATTTTGTGTTTTTGAATTACAGAAAAAGAAACTTTATGCTTGAATCAGGGGAAAAAAGAAGACTCAAGTCAATAAAAAATATTCCAAGACTTTTTGGAGTTGAGTCATTTTTCTGGACTTAAAAGTCCAATGTATTTTGCAGATTATGTTCAAATTTGATCCCGAGGAAAAATTTTTTTGTCATTATTCCAAGGACCATGCTAATGTGATAAATTGCAGATCAGAAATCAAACTGTTTTTAGTATTTCTTGAGGTTTTATTAAAATTCCAGGTAGTTGACATACACTGTAATATTAGTTTCATGTGTGCAATATAGTGATTCAAGAGTTCCATATATCACCCAGTGTTCATCCTTGGATGTTGATTAAAAAACAAAACAAAACAAAACAAAAAAACAACTAATGATTGTGTGAACACATTTTATTTAACTCATTTATTCAAATTTACTCATTCACATATTCAGCAGATATTACTGAGTACCTGCAATATGATCAGACTCATGCCAAATTGTAACATCATGGTGATTCAATGATGAATGATAACAGATAAAGTTTCTTCTCCTGTACCTTCAGAATCCTATACAATAGTTTTCAGGAGGGAAATCATTCCACAAGAAAAATATCTTTTCGCCTGCCAACCCTCCAGAAGTTTCTAATCAGTCTATGGAGATACTAAAAATTTAGTTACAAGAAAAATTTCTTGACTCCATCCAGGCAAATCTTAAAAAGTAGAGAATTTGGTTGTACCCATGGTTACAAGGTTATTGTTGATTACAGATGGAAACAAAAGTTCCAGGTAAATCTTGTGACACTTTCCAGTTTAGGATTAACAAGCTTTTGCCCCACAAGAAGTGGCTGAGGCTTACAGACAACAATTCTTTCTGATAGAACTTCACTTTGGCTGCTAGAAGATTTTGGCCACAAAGACTAACAATTAATTCAAGAATGGAAAACAATTAGAAAATTAAGAAAAATTCACAAGGTATATTCAAGGTTGTATTGACACTCAGGTTGACCACCAGGTGAAATAAAGTAATTATTTTAACTGTAGGAGAATGAGAATGTTGGTAAGATGGCAGAAAGAGAGACTTCAGACTAAAATAAAAGTCCAACTGCAATGAGGAAGAAAAATATTGCCTTTCAAAAGAGAGAGATTTGGGAATTTGGGATGGTAACTTGTAATAAAGTGATTTTATGATATTGCAAGGTAACATAAGATGAAAAATGGGAGATCCATATTTTTCTGTTTCTCTTTGTGTTCATCTTCATGTTTAAAGGTTTAAGTCACTTGAGGATCAAAACACCCAAGTTAATCTCTGAATACTTTATGCTCCTCCAAGGTTGCAGTGCTCCCCTTTGAGGAAGACAGAACAGTCTTGCCAGAAGAGGTGGAAAAAGCAGGGTTTATAAAAAGGTTGAAGAGGAATCATTTAATTCGCACCATACTTGGCTTTCCCAGGAACGATTATGCATTTCTTATGAATGTGACATTGAAAATCTGTACTTTTTATAGTACGCAGTGGGAAAAAATGTAAGCTGTAAAACGTTGCTTTAAAAACGTGTTTAAAAACAGTGTTCTGACACTTTATTGCACAATGAGCTCTTACATTAAGCATTTATGGCAGCTACAAATTCACAGCATGGTTTTGATGCAGTAATAAAAAGCACCAAAATGGGTCCAACTGACATTTTACAGCCAGAACAAAGGGTTGAAAGTTTAAAGCTTATCTATAGCTACTACATGTTACGTATTAGCTACATTATCTATAGCAAGATTACAGGTTACTCACCCTAAAAATATTTCTAACAGTCGGTTATTAGTAAATTTGGTATTTCAACTCCTCTAAAAGACAAAGAATATAAATTTATATGGTCAAACAAACTTAAGATAATTAGAAGGGACTGGGTTTGTATTTGTGACCACCAAGTGCAAACATAGCTTATCCAAAATCCATCCTTTCCCAAAGAATGAACCAATCTCATGACTATACTATTCTGTAATTTCAGAGGGTTCTTTTTCTGTATTAGTGAATACTAAGGGTAATTGAGTCAAGAATTCTTTAGATATTATGAAATTTGGCAAAATATTGAGAATGTGTTTTTTTACTTTCAATTAGCCAACAAAATCACAAACATGTAGTGGGATCCAAGCTTCCTCCCACTCAAATTCCCCCACCTACCATTACCAAAGATATGGCTCTTTATCAATATCAGATTAGTATTTTGGCTGAGTGATGGTTTGCCTAGACTTTATCCAAAATACATGACAATCTTAAAGTTGCAGTTTTGAAACCTTAAGAGACTTGATATTTGAAAACAGTTGTCCTATATAACTCTGGCAGCTCATGAACAGGGTTTCCCAAGTGCATTTAGTCTTAAAAGATACACAATTAACTAGGTAGCTACCTATCTACCTATCTATATAGATACCATTTTCAACGGGAGTGAGCAAGCCGACATACTTAATTCATGAATTTGTCTGTGAAAAAAGAACTAGAATTATTTTCCCATGCCAACATCTGTGTGTGTGTGTGTGTGTGTGTGTGTGTGTGTGTGTGTGTGTGAAATTTCCACTGCCAAAAGGCTCATGACTTGGACACAGCACAGTCCAGTTTCTTACTATTGCAACAGAAGCCAAGATGTGCTCTTCCCCAATGACTGGTTGCATTTGCCTGAATGCCATGTTCATCAATTTTAATGTTGGACAGACATTTTGGGATTGACTTATATAAATATATTTACCAGCCAATCTATTCTTAATATTCTGGACAAATAAAAAAAAATATTCTGGACAAATCAAGTATATGCCATCAGTAATCAAACTTTTTAAGATTTTTTGCAGTTGTTTTATGGATCCAAAATATATAAATCCATAAATATTTTATCACATTTTATCATTTTTAGAACACTTTAACAAACTGTGCTTCATTTGATTTATGCCCATGCTCTTTGATAGCACAAGTATCATTTAGATATACGACAATGTATACCTAAAATCAGAAAACTTGGGGCAGCCCGGGTGGCTCAGTGGTTTAGCGCCACCTTCAGTCCAGGGCCCGATCCTGGAGACCCAGGATCCTGTCCCACGTCAGGCTCCCTGCATGGAGCTTGCTTCTCCCTCTGCCTGTGTCTCTGCCTCTCTCTCTCTCTCTCTCTCTCTCTGTGTGTGTGTGTGTGTGTGTGTGTGTCTCGTGAATAAATAATAAATAGGAGATGAAGTGCAGAAATGTCTGAGAGCTCAATAAAGTTACCAAATTGCATTAAAAAAAACTATCCAAAATATATATTCTGTCAACACAAGAAGCATCTAATTCCATTAATGTTTTAAAAAGTCAGTGTACTAAAAAGAGAGAGAGGGTATCAAGAAGAGTGTATATAGGGCTAGGAAAGAGAGAAGGGAAGAGAAACAGTTAAAAATATAGTCTACTTTGGGGTGTCTGAGTGGCTCAGTTGGTTAAGCATCTGCCTCTGGTTCAGGTATGATCCCCAGGTCCTGGGATCAAGCTCCACATCAGGCTCCCTGCTAATCAGGGAGTCTGCTTCTCCCTCTTCTGCTGTAGCTCCCCCTGCTTGTGCTCTCTCTCTCTGTCAAATTAATTAAAATCTTTTTTTTTTTAATTTTTATTTATTTATGATAGTCACAGAGAGATAGAGAGAGGCAGAGACACAGGCAGAGGGAGAAGCAGGCTCCATGCACCGGGAGCCCGACGTGGGATTCGATCCCGGGTCTCCAGGATCGCGCCCTGGGCCAAAGGCAGGCGCCAAACCGCTGCGCCACCCAGGGATCCCAATTAAAATCTTTAAAAATACATATAATCCCTTTTAATGCACAATTGTATTTCCAGATTCTTTTTAAAAACCAACAGTGAAAATATTTTCCAGGTGTATAGTTATAGATAAGAATGGAAAATAATGTTTGAGTCATTGAAATGTTAAATCAACTAATTCAAGTCTCGAAATTTGGATATTTACTTAAAAATTCTTACAATACTGGGGGCACCCAGCTGGCTCTGATGGAAGAGCATCTGATTCTTGATCTCAGAGTCATGAGTATAGACATGACTTAAATAAATAAACTTTAAAAAATAAAAATAAGAATAATAAAATACAAAGAAAACTTCAGTGGTGGTAATGATGATAACGAATAAAAATTAAGTGTCAACCTTAACAACATCCATTTGAGCAAGTTAACATCAAATTGAAAGTAATATTGCTATTAGATATCAATAGTATAAAATTAATTTCAGTAATTTCACATAAATTTCTTTAATTTTAAAGTTATTATTGAAGTAATAATGAAGAAGGAAAAAATTGGCATTTGATTAGATACTCAAAAAAGGAGAAGGAGGAAGTTGAGTGGAGAATTGAAGCCCACACTGCCTTTTTAGAAGATTCCTCCTTATAATTCAAAATAATAGTCTCAAAAAATGAATAAATAAATAATAGTCTCGAAGTGCCTGGGTGACTCAGTTAGTTACGTACCTGACTCTTGTTTTATCCAGTCCCATGTTGGGCTCTGCGATTCAGCATGCAGTCTTCATGGCAATTCTCTCCCCCTACCCTTCCCCTGCTTGCCTGCACTGCCTCCCTCTCTCTCTCTCTCAAATAAATAAATCTTTAAAATAATAACAATAATAATAATAATAATAATAATGATAATCTCATATTACATAGGTCTGACGTTTTTAACTTAGGGTGCATTGAATACCTAGGTATCATGGAGAGGTCCACAAACCCCCTGAAATCATATGCAAAATTCTGAAGCTGCTTGTGGTAGTGATATGTCCATGTGTGCATTCTTCTCATATAAATCACCTGTGGCTTGTGTCACAATTATAAAGGAATTCACGATCCCCAAAGGTTAACAATCAGTAATATAGACCTTCAGAGTGTACAGGCACTTTCACAGTTATTAACTAGTTTGATCCTTACAACATAGGAGCAGACTTGGCCCTAAGCCCCAGGACACTTAATTTTTTCATGTGGTCCAGAGAAAAGTGGCCTGGAAAAGCTATTTTTGCTAAACTACACTTAGTAAATGTAAAAGCCTCTCCTATAGTACTTGCATTTGCCACTGAAGGAAAATGATGTAAAGATGTTTTATAGATCCTTGGATGAGGACAAATAATACTTTTTGTGGGAAAGGAGGATGGGAGCCTTCCCAGTTTTTCTTTTTCTTTTTTTTTTCTTCCCAGTTTTTCTTATCTAGCACCCATTAGACAAACTTACCACCAGTGAGTGAAGAAATGAGTAACACATAATAATAAGCACTTCAGTACCATGGGGCTATTTGAGGGGAAAAAAGCTTCTTTTATTTAGTTGAAGTTTTGTGCATTTCTTTGAACCCCAACACTTGAATGCCAAGGCATTAGAGACAAGAGAGTTATTACCCTTAAATTCTAATTCAACTATTATTCTTCAAATTAGTTTATTAAAACACATCAGGGAGAAAGGAACCCACCTTTAAAACAAACAAAAAGTTCAAAAAATTTTCATCCTTATAAACATCCATCTTTAGAAGAGTAATTTTCTTCACTTCCTTCTCCTGAAACACACATTCAATCATCTGAACTTCAGTCAAGCTAAAGCAGAATGAAGAAGCTAAAATCTTTTTTAAATGTCTAAATTTTAGCCATTTAGAAACCTGACCATCTATCTATCTAAGTCTTACTCAGTGCTAGTTGCCAACTTGAAGTACTTCTTTATAGGACCACTTTTAAAATGTTTAGCCCTAACTGATCTCCTCCTTTAAGATCATAAAACACTTACCAAATCATTTGAATATGGACTTTTAATGTTTGCTTCTATTTTTTATGTTATTATTAGAGTTTCTTTAGAATAGAAAAAAAACATGTCTTTATACAACATTGTGACAAAGAGCACATACTCTGCCTGGAGCCCGAAAGCTTGAGTTTTATTTTCAGCTCTGACACTTAGAATGTAATTTTGAGTAGGTTACTTAACATTTCTGAGGCTCAATTTTCTCTTCTGTAAAATGGTAATAATAGTCCCTATGCCATGGGATAGTCATGATGATTAAATGAGTTATATATGCAAAAAGTTAATCAGTGAATGATCTAACCTGTGTATATATTAGCTCTTATTGTTTACTGCTTTCACATGGTTGACACTAAGAAAGGATTTGTGGACTGATGAATTTCAGTTTTTATGTTCTACAGTAATTCCTGAACCAAAGAAGACGTTGAGCTTAATTGATTCCTGTGATTTTTTTTTTGACCTTTTGTTGTCTTTGGTAGTATTGTATTTATTTATTGAATATTTTAAGAATATGATTTCCCAAATGGAAACAAATACAGACTTTAGGACTTCTAAATTCCTTACCCTAAAGTATTGAAAACAAGAGAATTTAGTCTGAGAGACTTATTTATAAATGTCAAAGATTACATAAAAACATAGATCTCCTTATTTCTAGTGAGGTTTTTTTCATTTCAGAACTTAATGATTCAATGTCCGTGTACACTACATATAATATTTGATGCTATTTGTTATACATTTACTGTAATAAGATGAATCAAAGTGTAAATTAGTAGCTTGGCCTACACTATTACAGAAACTACACATAGTATAATAAGTTATGAAGAAGTTCTAAAAATTAGAAGGTAGATTATAGAGATATGCTTATCATCAATAGTTACCAAACAAGCTATAGTACTGGCATATTGAAGAAAACACTTTGAATACATTGAAGAAAAGTTTTTGAATCAGGTAGACTTAGGTCTAAATCCTCCATTTACCCTGACTTGGCAGCTGTAAGTCGTCATTTAAATTATTGGATCTTTTTGAGCTTTAAATGTGGCAGGTGCTCACAAATTGGTCACCTATCTTCAAAATTTCATGTTATCTTCCCATATACTAAACTGAATTAGATTTTCAAGATCTCAAGTCTCAAGAAAAACAGAAAAGAATATATTTCCTTATAGAAGTCATTTGCCCTCCTAATTTAAAATTTATATCATAGTGTCTAGTGTACTATACATACCAAATGAATATTAATTTCCTCTTTCCTCTTGTCTTACCCAACAGTCCTAGGCTAGGTAAATAAAATGCAGCTGGTGGTATAATGCACTTAGCACCTGGGGCATACAGATATAGACAGAACAATTTTGTATTACTTCATTATTTTGAGTTCCCTTTTGCCATATGCATGTTTTACAACTTTCAGTGTGCAGCTTACATTATTATGTGATCCTAATTTTTAAGTGGCCTCTATTTTAAATTTATTGGGAGTTTTTAAATTTAAAAAAATTAAGGGATAGAGAACCTGTTAGTTTTTTTACTTGTATCAGTTATGGTAGGTTCTGTGTTATAAGAAATCTATTCATTTTATTAGATTATCCAATCTATTGGCTTAAGTAGTTATTCTTTTAGTATCTATATAACCTGTATGATATCTTTTTTTAAATTCCTGATATTTATAGTTTGTGGGGTTTTATTTTTCTTTTTTTGTTAGTCTTACTAAGGATTACAAATTTTATTAAACATTTCAAAGGACTAAATTTTGTCTTTGTTGATTTTATCTATCGTTTTGATATTTTACAAAGTTGCCTTTAAAGATTGTGTTAGCAGTATCTAACAGCTTTTGATATGCTGCATTTTTATTGTCAGTATTTGCTCGCTTTTCTTTCTTTCTCTTTCTTTCTTTCTTTCTTTCTTTCTTTCTTTCTTTCTTTCTTTCTTTCTTTCCTTCGGGAGAGGGCAGGGAGAGACAGAGAAAGAATCTTAAGCAGGCTGCATGCCCAGCAGATAACCCAATGCAGGACTCAGTCTCACAACCCTGAGATCATAACCTGAGCTGAAATCAAGACAGAACCACACAGGTGCCCCATCAGTTCAGGTTTTTAAAGAATCCTTGTGATTTCTTCTTTGGCCCATTGGTATTTCAAAGTTTGTTATTTAATTTTCAAATTATTCCTAAATATTTCAAATGACTTCCTATTATATGCTTCAAATTTAATACCATTGTTTTTGGCCAATTTATTGTGTAGATTTATGATCTTTAGTATTTTTTTGATCTTTAGTATTTAGTAAGACATTTTTTTATGTTTGAGCATATAGTCTACCTTAGGAAATGTTTTATATTAAATTGAGGAGATGTATTCTACTGATGATTTTTTTTTTTTAATTTTTTTTTTAATTTTATTTATTTATGATAGTCATACAGAGAGAAAGAGAGAGAGGCAGAGACACAGGCAGAGGGAGAAGCAGGCTCCATGCGCCGGGAGCCTGATGTGGGATTCGATCCCGGGTCTCCAGGATCGCGCCCTGGGCCAAAGGCAGGCGCCAAACCGCTGCGCCACCCAGGGATCCCTATTCTACTGATGATTAACAAGAGTGTTGATGGGTTGAGATGGTGTTATTTGAATCATCTATATTCTAATTTATATTTGGGCTTCTATTTCCATCAGTCCCCAAGGAACCAGTGTGAAGTTCTGAAAATGGATAATTTTTCAATTTAGCCCTTCAATTCTGTTAATTTTTGCTTCATGTATTTGGAAACTGTGAGATTAGGTAATTAAAATTATTATTATTGTTTAAGATCATTATGTCTTCTTAATGATTTCACTCATAATTCAAAATGCTTCTCTTTTCTGTTGATAATACTCTCCATCCTGAAGTTGGCTTTTTAATATGGCCACACCAGCTTTTTTTCTTTTTTTTTTTTTTTTAATTTTTATTTATTTATGATAGTCACAGAGAGAGAGAGAGAGAGAGGCAGAGATACAGGCAGAGGGAGAAGCAGGCTCCATGCACTGGGAGCCCGACGTGGGATTCGATCCCGGGTCTCCAGGATCGTGCCCTGGGCCAAAGGCAGGCGCCAAACCGCTGCGCCACCCAGGGATCCCCACACCAGCTTTTTAAATAATTTTTCAATGACATACTTTTCCTTTCCATTTAGTTTCAACATAGCTGTATATTTATGTTTAAATTGTCTTTCTCCTAAAAAACATACAGTTGAGTGTTTCTTCTTCATCCTGTTTGATAGTATCTCTCTTTTAATTTGGGTTTACTTTATTTACATTTAACATAATAAATTTAGGTTCAGGTCTCATATCAAGTTTGATTTTTCTTTCTTCTGTTTGTTTTTTATTCTTCCATTTCTCCTTTCTTGCTTATTCTATTGAATAGAATGTTTGAGTGCTCCATTTCTTCTTCTATTGATTGCTTAGTCATGGATTTTTGTTTTGTTTTGTTTTGTTTTGGGTACTCCAGATATTACAATGTACTTCTTTAAGTTATTAGTCTGGCTTTAAAAATTCTATTTTGCCAATCAGTAATAATCTTACAATGATAGGTTTAGTTATTACCTTCCTGCCTTTTTTTCTCTTGTTTTCATGTAGTTTACCTTAAAATATGTTATAAATACCATATCACATTATTAACACTTACACATTACATTATTACATTACATTACATTATTAACACTTACACAGTCAAAAGATTTTAAAAGAGATTTAAAATATCTGTCTAGCTACTGATCTAGCTATCTCAAGTTCCTTTATGTTTATTGATATAGTTACCCTAGATGTTTGTCATTACATCCTGAAAAATTTATTTTCTATCTGATAGCATATTCTTATAGGCTAGAGGAATTTTTTTTAAATCTCTTGTAAAACATATCTATTGGAGAAACTGTTTCAATATTTTGGCTCTGAAATGTCTTATTTTGCCTTTGACTTTAAGGCATATTTGTGCTAAGTATAGAATTTCCTTTCTTGGGGATCCCTGGGTGGCGCAGCGGTTTGGCGCCTGCCTTTGGCCCAGGGCGTGATCCTGGAGACCCGGGATCGAATCCCACGTCTGGCTCCCGGTGCATGGAGCCTGCTTCTCCCTCTGCCTGTGTCTCTGCCCGTCTCTCTCTCTCTGTGACTATCATAAATTAAAAAAAAAAAAATTAGAAAAAAAAGAATTTCCTTTCTTTTTTCTTAGCTTTTTAAAGATGTCATTTTGTTTTTGGTGAGAAGTCAGCTGCCAGTCTCATCATTTTTTCTTATATGTAATGTGTTTCTTCCTCTGGCTAATTTTGAGATTTTCTTTTTGTTTTTGCTTTTCAGTAGTTTTACTGCAATGTCCTTGATTTGAGTTTCTTTGAATTATCCTGTTTGTAGTTTACTGAACTTACTAAATCTGTGGGATGATTTCTTTCATATATGTTGGAGAAATTCATGGTCATTATCTCTTCAATAGTTCTTCTGTCCTATTTTCTTCCCTTCTTCATCTATAGCATATATATTTATATATATATATATATATATGGAAAGAATTTAAGTTATATGTATGTATTAGACTATTCAATATTATCTTTCAGATCTTGTGTATCTTTTATTGTTCTTTTTATTTACTTGCTTTGATCTGTCTTCACATTTACTGATCTCATCCAGTATTTTCTCTCTCTGCTGATAAACCCAAAAAAAAAGTTATCTCTATCACTTTTTCCCCCATTATTTCTAGCATTCCCATTTAGGTCCTTTTGTGGTTTTCATCTTTCCATCTGCCTTTGCATGTTGTGAACCTTTTCCAACATATTCATCATAGTTGTTTTAAAGCTACTCTCTAAAAATTCTAACATCTGGACTATATCTTGTCTAATTCATTTCCTTTATTGATAGATCACATTTTCTTGTGAATTTGTATATTTCATAATTTTTTATTGAATGTCTAACATAAATAAAGATTGAAGTCAATAATTCTACCCCAACATTAATATGTGAGTTGCCAATCTAGTACCAGTCTAATCTGTATTTGAAATAAAACTGGACTTTGTGTTACTTTAGTTAGATTCATTTTGCCATGAGCTTAAAAATTATTTAATGAAGGATATGAATGTTTAGAGTATCTCCTTCAGAGGTCAGCTCTTCTGCCCCTCCCCCACTGGTAGCCAGCAGCTCCTAGTTACTCAGTGCAAGGACTGAACTATCTGCAGTTTCTCAAAGTTCTTAACTCCACTTTTAGATATTAGGGATCCACTGTTCCTGTGTCTCAGAAAGTGCCTCTTTCAGCTGCCTTGCACTGCCTCCAGTTTTCCTCATAAACATCTGGTGAAAGCCTGTTGAAAAAAAGTGTGGGGGTACAGATTTCAATTGTTTCTGGAGTTCCTGGGATTATAAATTGCCATACCAGCGTATATTCAGACTTCATGTTTTTTAAATAAATGTAGATGCTTTTTACTCACATTATGGATTTTTTCCCCCTCTTTCTGATTATCTGTCAAGGAGGAAAACAGAAATGGTTTTCTTTTGTTTTAGAAGCAGCTTGGCATTTTTTGGATTTTTACTTAGTTTCTTTGTGACCCCTGCTTTCTAACATCTTTAATAAACTGGGCTTATATATGTTATTTAGCTATTTTTTATTATTTGGGTGGGAGGAACATTCTCTTGTGACTTTCTATACTCTACATGGAAAGATCGGCTGGAATCGTTTTGGAAATCTCATTCAATTTTATTCTAGCTACTAATTATTTTTTTATCTAATATGTCTCATAGAAGAGATTAGTCATAGCAAATATTTACTTATTAAGAATATACTAACTCTCAGTTTATGCCAGGCAATAACTTAAGCATTTTAAAATCTATTAGCTCATGTATTCTCTACGACTAACAATTAAATCCTAATATTATCCTCATCTTAATGCAAGGAAACTGAGCTTATGGAAGGAACTTTGAGTAAAAGTTATAAAGAACTCAGATGATTCAATGAGATAAGACAAACAATGAAATGGAAAAATGGGGTTAAGAAATGAGTGGCAATACACCACAAAAAAGGAAATGCAGATGGCTCATAAGCATATGAAAAGGTGTTCAACCATATTAACTATATTAAATTAAAACCATCATTTCTTCTAGATAAGCTCAAGTCAAAAAGTCATATAGCATCAAGGGTTGTCAAAGATATGGGACAATGGGGACTCTCATCCAACACTGATGTGCTTATCTACTGACATGACCACTTTGGAAGTTAGTATGATAACATCAATTAGTCAAGTTGAACATTTGAGTATCCTGAGCCAAGAAATGCTACTACTTGATAAGTACTTTTGAGAAATCTTGCACAAATGCAACAGACTTGCATATGAAAACGTTTTCAGAATTGAGATTCAGATCCAGATACTCTGTCTTTTGAATTCTTCCTTACAACTACTACCATATACCAAAGGAACCAGAATTTCAGTTGTACTCCCCCAAGCAATGTGCCTGCCAATGTAGAACTCTTATTAAGTCCCTAAGAGGCCTTTGAAGGAACAGAAATGTGGAGAGCAGATGATATGTTCAGAGACAGTGAGGCATCCAAGTAGACACTAATCACCAGTCAGGATTCACTTATTGGGTAAAAGATGTGTGGATTCCAAAACAACAGAGCCATCTTATTAAGAAATAAATGACCATACTGACCTTCAGTGGATCTGTGTAAGGTTCTGATTAAAGCAAAGTAAACCCCTCTTTTGTGAGTGTTGCTTTTGGATATTAACAGAGTCCTTCTCCCTTAGAGATAGATACTGTATTGGGAATTAGAGAAAGGTATCAGTTTTACCCAGCTAAAATATACAACCAATGCAGTTCAATTTATTTAAACATAGAAATCATTCCTATTTGTACTTCCAAATGCAGTATCAACATCTGTAGTTAATAGGTCATCCAGTAAGAAACACTCTTGGAACTAAATTCACTATATATGAATATCAAACCATTCCAGCCAATGTTACCATTCAAAATATTGCTTTAAAACAATCTGTTTACAACTAATAAAATTCTTAAGGGGTTCCAGGAGCCATCTATTTGGAAAATATTGGTAAATCTTCTGTCAGAGGAAAGCCCAACAAAGTATTTTCCAATAATGTCACAAGACTATAGAGGGTTTTTTTTTCAAGTTTTGTGCTTAATTATAGGATTATATACCTTATCACTAAACAAAATTATTTTCTTTTCCTAAAATTTCTTTAAACTACTAAGATAAGTAACAATAGACTGAATTTTGCAACATCAAAGAAAACATTCTGAACTTAATATTGAATAAGTAATTTGTATGCAATGGACTCTCTCCAGCCATAGCACTATAGCTTGGTACAAGCATGTGTCAGTGAAGATCAGTGTTTTTAATCACGATCAATTCTAAAATGATGCTTATTGGTATTGCATCTATGTGTGTGAAAAATGTACTGAGTGACAGTGCCATGTCAGAGCCACCATCTTCAATGTTACTACTAATCATCTAACCTTTTTCATTAGGCACCAACTCCAGTACGGGGGGTGGGGGGGAGGGACAACAACAACAACAAAAGAATTGCATTTAGTTGTGTTCTGCTCCACTGAGCCCATTGAAAATGGATTTTCTGCCTCACTCTAATGGTTTCATGGGGGTGGGGATTGGTCTGTGAATCTCTTGCATGATATGATTGAAATTTTATATGAATGTGAGGTGTCAGGTGGTGTCAAATTCTCTCATTACCAGGCAGCAGAGGGAGGCTGGGTTGACAAGGACTTATCATTTTTGTAAGATATGGCTCTGTTTTGATTTTTGTGGACAGCAGGTTTTGTGCTTTTTTGCATGATGCAGTCAAAGAAACTAGTGTTGAGTACTTGACTTAAGTATTGTGAATGGTAAATAAAAGCTAGTTTTATTGCATGCTGATTCTCTTAAAAGCATTCAGTTCAGGAGACTTTCCTTAATATATTTTCCATGTGTTTCACTATATCTTACAAATTGCATTTCCCTTAATAAAATCAAAGGGAATATCTGTCACTTGTCTGTTCAATAGGCTACATCCTCTCCTCACCACTAACAAGGTCAGTCCTTTCTCCTCCAGCACTTGAGTACACATTTCAAACAGAATTGGTCCTTAAGCCAATAGTAGAAGAAATGCCTCATGGGACTACCATGTTTGAGCATTCATTTCAAAGTCCCTTTCTCTCTTTCTTTTCTTTCTTTCTTTTTTTTTTTTTTTTGAAGATTTATTTATTTACTTGAGGGAAAAGAGGGGAAGAGGGAGAGGGAGAGAGAATCTCAAGCAGAACTCCCTGTTGAGTGAAGGCCCCAAGCATGGCTCAATCTCATGACCTAAGCTGAAATCAAGTTGAGCGCTTAATCAGCCACCCAGGTACCCCAGTCCCCTTTCTCTTAATTCCACAAATTACCAAGCAAGAAATGCACCAATTGAAATGAGACATGTTGATTTCCTAGATGTTTTTCTGTTTACCGTTCTTATTGTCACAGTTCATGTGGCAAAAGCCTACATTAACACTGCTAAACCCATGCATTTCTATATTTTGTTACATTCAAACTTGACAGAGACATTTTTACATTATAAAATATATTAGACGTTGTGCTTCTTAAATGTTTTCATTGCCTGAAACTCACATCTTGTAGCTGTGGGAATAAGAATGTTATCTTGAGGTCAAATTATTGTGTGGTGAAGCATGGACCAATTTTCAGTTTAATGCAAATTCTATTTTGGGATTCTGCATGAAATACCCATTGCCTTTGAGGTGATTATTTACATTTTATTAAAGAAATGCAGATTGCAAGTTATGAGATGCTATTAAGTTGAAATGGCTTTATTTGGAAGCATCTCCACTTATATGATGATATACCAAGATCAGAATTCCAATTATGGGGCATGACAGAAGTAATATTACACAAGCTTTTCATATTGCAGATACTTTCCTTCATGCAATATTTTAAAAATTATTGGCACATTATAATTTTCTTTAATTTTCATGATTCCTTAAAATAACCAACCATGGCATTATGAACACATTACTCCTGAATCTTCAAAATTTGATAAGTCAGACAGATAAAGACAAATACTATATGATCTCACTTATATGTATAATCTGAAGGAAAAATTAAAAACAAAAAAACCTCAGAGATACAGACAACAGATTAGTGTTTGCCAGAGGCAGAAAGTGAGAGAAGAAGAAATGGGTAAAGGGAGTCAAAAGGTACAAACTTCTTGTTATAAAATAAAGAAGTAATGAGGTTGTTATTTACAGCATGGCAACTATAGTTAATAATACTGTATTGTATATCTGAAAGTTGCTAAGAGAGTAGATCTTAAAAGTTCTCATCACAAGAAAAAAGAAATTCTGTAACTGTGTATGGTGACAGATGTTAAGTAGATGTATTGCATTGATCATTTTGCAAAATATGCAGATATACACAAACCATAATGCTGTACACCTGAGACTAATAGAATGTCTTATGTCAATTATACTTCAATAAAAAAGCAAAGGAAAATAATTTAAGTAATTTCCAATTAATCCTTGGCCTCATTATGATACTAGAACTCATTTTCTGAGAGTGGGCATGTGAAAGTTTAGAAGGTCTCTTTCCACTAATTCATGAATTTAATTTGTCCAATTTATCAAACTATAGGTGGCATTTGTTCCTTCCATAACCTTCAAGTTCTTTTGCTGTGATCAACCCATAAGAGACTTTGCCAAGTTTTCAAAGTTACTTTTTATAAAACCACACAGGTAATAATTAAAATCTAATTCAGAGATTTGTGGCATAGTAGCAAAAATCTGTTGAATAATTTTTCCATCCAGGTGACAAAAAAAAAACAGTTTTGATGTTTGGAAAATCCATTTCATGTTTTATTACTTTTTTTTCTTTTTACTGCAAAGATGGATTTTTTTTTTCCTGAGGAAAAAATAGAGTTCTTCTTTGTGCATTTTCCCAAAACACACGAATGCTTCCTTTAGTTTTGCATTTTATTAAATTATGAACACATCATTGAAAAATATTTTAACATTATAGCCCAAGCCCATTTATTCAAATGTCCACAAAAGCAGAATAAACAAAAATTGAAAAAGATTTAAAGAACTCTTAGTTTTTAAGTAATTATCTTTGGGGCATCTGGGTGGCTCAGTAGTTGAGCCTCTGCCTTTGGCTCAGGTTGTGATCCCAGGACCTCCCCACAGGGAGCCTGCTTCTCCCTCTGCCTATGGCTCTGCCTCTCTGTGTGTGTCTCTCATGAATCAATAGATAAAATCTTAAAAAAAAAAAAGTAATAGTCTTTTTCTTCAGTGTTGGTATTAAATATATAAACTGGAAATAAGAGTGCACAGGTGGTTCAGGCAGTTAAGTGTCTGACTCTTGATTTCAGCTCAGGTCATGCATGATCTCAGAATTCTGAGATCAGTATCAGCCTGCATCAGCCTGCATCAAGCTCTGTGCTGCGCCTGGAGTCTGCTTAAAATGTTCTCTCTCCCTCTCCCTCTGCCCCTACCACTCACTTCTCTCATTCCCTTTCTTTCTCTTTCTCTCTCTCACAAACACAGAAGTATAAACCAGAAGCAAGAAAGTACTTGAAGTATTCATGAAAATATTCATTTTTAAGCTCCTTAAAGAACTTAAGAAGCACCTACTGATGTACAAATAATTAGAAATCTTTTTTTTAAAATTTTTTTTAATTTTTATTTATTTATGATAGTCACAGAGAGAGAGAGAGAGAGGCAGAGACATAGGCAGAGGGAGAAGCAGGCTCCATGCACCGGGAGCCCGATGTGGGATTCGATCCCGGGTCTCCAGGATCGCGCCCTGGGCCAAAGGCAAGCGCCAAACCACTGCGCCACCCAGGGATCCCTAGAAATCTTTTTTTGGCCTAGTTCATTCCGTCCTTTCTCAGCCCTAAAGCTTCATTAGCGAAATTCTTTACAGGTTTTGACATTATCCCAGCTTTAGAAAACATAAACCAAATGTCATGTGTCTTTTTCAAAAGAAACACAGCATGCTTCATAGTGAACTGGACTCCTTCTGATTTTCTGTGATTTCTGTGATGGAATTTTTATTTATGTCAAGACCAAGGTCAAGGAAAAAAATGATTTTGCTGCATAATCACACTTGTGTACAAAGAAAAGTTTACCAGTCTATTTATGCTTTGATATATCCTGCAGAAAGGGAACTTAAAAGTATAGAATTATGACATTTTAGAATTGCAAAGGTCTTCAGAGATAATCAATCCCATTCCATTTGTTTTAGAGTAGATTTGATCTAGAGGAAATTGAACCCTAGAGAAATTAAGTGACCTAACCACATTATTAATGGCAGACTTTAGAGCAGCGATTGAATCTTAGACTACAAATCCCAGTCCAGGGTTCTGGCTACTATGATTTAAATATTTTCCTTTGTCCACTGTAAGTTTGCTTAGATTTTATTTTTATTAGTTAAATTTTCCAGTTTGGTTATATTGGGTAATAGGAGGTGGGTGTGTATCTCTCTGTAAGATATTTTACAAATCAATTCTTCTTAGATTGTATGTATGCAATACAAAGGAAAGTAAAATGTAACATTTGCATGGAATTTGGAATAAAACATATATAATTTTAGCAGTATATTGCTTATATTAAATGAACTAAAGAAATGAATTTGAATTATTTGGAATACCTAAATTCATTTTACTGAAATATCATCCTTCTTGAATTATAGCATTCAGTTGCATAGTAAAACTGTCTGGCATCTTTTAGCTAAATTTCCCTCTTTTTACGTTTTGCAGAAATGCAATTTATTATTATTCTTAAGATAATAAAATTATTCCCTGTCTTCAAATACGTCACATATATTTAGTGCCTACCATGTGTCAGGCATAGTTGCAGGGTTTTCTCCCAGTATTGTTACTTAGAACAATCTAGAACCCTACAAAATAAGTTTTGCTTTGTCAAAAGAGAAACCTAAGGCTTAGAAAAGCTAAGTATCTTGTCCAGGGTCACAAAGCTAGTACGAGTTAAAGCAGAAATTCAAACCTGGCAGACTAACAAAGGAACCCCTAGTATCATATTTAAAATATGATCTTGTAGGGGTGCCTAGTGGCACAGTCAGTTAAGCATCTGACTCTTGATTTAAGCCCAGGTCATGACCTCAGGGTCATCGGATTAACCCCCTGTCAGTCTCCATGCACAGCATGGAATCCATCTAAGGTTCTCTATCTCCCTCTGCCTTGGCCCCTCCCCCTCTCATGCTCTATAAATAAATAAATAAATAAATAAATAAATAAACAAACAAACAAATAAAATCTTTAAAATAGAATCTTACATGATTCCCAAAGTCAATTTCTTTCTCAAGGGAGGTTATATCAGTAATGGCACTCTTTTATTGATTTCTCCTTTTTTTTTTTTTTTTTTTTTTTTTTTACCTTGTAGAACCTACCAATAATCATCAGGTCATTAGAAGTGTTCAAACAGAAATGACAGTCATCTTTCAAAGATATATGCAAGTGCTGAAGAGTATAAATATGACTTCTAAGGTTCTATGAATTTTAGATTCCTTCTGAGATGAATTTCACTAGGATACAGTTTTGAGAATAATTCTTGTAGGTTTTTTAGTTAGAATAATGTCTGCATTCCCACTAAAATTTTTAAATCAGAGTGTTTGTTGTTGTTCAAATAGTATTTCAAAGACACATATTTCTCTCCCAATTTCTCCTCTTTGTTTAGCTTTTATGGATTACAGCATGGTAGAGTATTTGTAAGATTGCTGTCATTTGAAAGCCAGATATCAGAATACCGGTGTCTTTAGATGCTTTCTAAATAAAAATATATATATATATTGTTTGTACTGTTCAGTATGAGTTTTCCCCATCTTCCAAAGCAGAAAATGAGGCAAAGATTTATGCATAGGTAGTTGTTTGGGAAAGACCAGAGTTGTGAAGGATGGAGTACTGGAACAGAGAAAGAAAAGAAGAGAAAAAAAGAAAAGAAAAGAAAACTAAGATACCTGTCAAGTTGGCCACAGAACTCAATGGCTATGCAGGCTGAATTTAATCTCCCCTATGACCTCCTGAAGAGCCATATGAAATGCTTTTCAGAACTATCCACCTGGGGCAAGAAGGGGGAAGTATTTGTTCACCTGCATTTGTCTCCTATTGTCAAGTTGTGTGCACTTATTGTTTGCACAAGCATGACCACTGAGATAATTCCCACAGGCTCTAAACTTTGCATTCAGAAAAGCCCCAGGACAAGGAGAAGGATGAATACCCATATGAGGTCAGAGCAAAGCCCCTTGTGGTTGCATCTGCCCAAAGCTAGCCAAAACCTGTTCAACTGGTCACTGTGCCATATGAATGAAGTTCAAGAGGAATTGAAGTAGCATATAAGAGAGGTCCATTTCAAGGGCTATTAAGCCTTCCAATTTTATACCTTATTCCATATTTCTGATACACAGAGAAGCACATGCAGCACAACAGGAAGAAAATCCATAGTTTTAGAATAATAAGTACCTTCAAGTTCAGAGCATGGCCTAGTAACCTAAACTCCGACCTAACTGGTCCAATGGTAAAATTAGTTAGAGATGTCCTGGGGAAAGGAAGACAGCTTTACAGACTCATGGAGTTGTACATAGAGGGATCATGAAATATCACTTAGTCCATATGCTGCCCTGAAGCATTAATTTGTAACATATTTTATTGTCTTGACTTTTAAATATGGTCAATTGACACAATTATTTTTGGAACCAAGTTTCACTTACTTTCTTGGAAAGGGTATCAGCATTGACTACTGGAGCCACAGGAGGAATTAAGAAAGTTATTCTTGTGTCTACTAAAGGTAATTTAGTAGCTCTGGGCACATCACATTCTTACTTATGGCTAAGATTATTCAATGACTAGAGATTCAATAAATAGGAAGCAGCCATACATGAACAGAAACGTTGCATACATCTTTTCCAACAGAAGTGTCTGTTTTCTTTAGTTTAAATATAGGCTTATTGTAAGCTGGCTCTTAGATTTTTTTTTAACCCTGATCTCTACACTTATATGAAACCATCATCTTCACCTTTGTTTTTTTTATTTTTATTTTTTATTTTTTATTTTTTTTTATTTATTTACGATAGTCACACAGAGAGAGAGAGAGAGAGAGAGGCAGAGACATAGGCAGAGGGAGAAGCAGGCTCCATGCACTGGGAGCCCGACGTGGGATTCGATCCCAGGTCTCCAGGATCGCACCCTGAGCCAGGGGCAGGTGCTAAACCGCTGAGCCACCCAGGGATCCCTTCCCCTTTGTTTTTGATAGGTTATAAATATTTTATATGAAATCTCCTTTGGAAATCTTTTGCTGCCTCCTCTTTGGGACCACGTTCTTAGAACTTTTTGTTTGCAGTATATGGGTACCAATTCAAACTACAACAAACAAACCCATGCATACATTGAGGCAAGTAATTATATATATATACACACACACAAACACACACACGCACACACACACACACACAAATATCTTTTAACGGCCCTAATAAAAAGTTTATAGAATTTCTGGCTATAGTAATGACTGGATTCAAATGTTCAAGTGATATCTTCAACTCTTAATTCTGATTTTGCCATTGTAGCTTCATTTCCAAATGTGAGCACCAACATTTATGCTCCGTCAGCCTAGGAAACTCAGGGGAAAGACTTATTCCTTCCCACAAGCTCTAGAAAAATTTCCAGGAAACTCTCTGGTTGTTGTGATACTTACCCATTGTTGTGGGTAGGAGGATGGAATGCCAGTTGCCCAGAACTGGATCACATTCTGACTGTTAGAAGGAGTGGGTAGAAACAATTTTTCCCTAACTGCACAGATTGACATTAGTCGAGCCAGTGAATCTTTAAAAGTTAATCTATGTGTTGGTACCAGAAGAAGGGATGTTGAGACTGAAAAAATAGAAGATATATCTTCCATGTTTCTCTTTTTAAACTTTAAGAGTTTATATAGTCTGTCTCCCACTGATCCAGAAGCATCTTGAGGCCAAAGGCTGTTTCTTGTAAATTTTATTGAAACTATAATCTGTCACAGTGCCTGGCATTTACTACAGATTAAAAATTGAAATGTTCATCTAATAAAAAATATCCCATGAACTTCAGTTTGGTTTATTCATGGACTAAGCCAAACACTTTAGAACTGTATATGACAAGGAGCAATCATCATCTAATTCAGATTACACCATGCAAAATAGATCAATAATTAACATTCTACCCAACAGAGAGGATCAAATGCTTAAAAAACAGTATGGGTAGTGCTGTTGACGTCTAGTTCCATTTTATCCTCAAACATTTCATGATCAGTAGTAGTTCTGTAGATTTTTATGCATGTAAATAAAGTAAATGTGCAAATTAATAAAATTGTATCATGTTTCATCATGAATAATGAATAGCTGCAGAGTCTTCAATGAGAAAACTAGATTTGCTTCATTTTAAGCACTTCAACAAAAAGCAGAAGTGGGAATCCATTAATATGTAGTCTAGGTGTTTTTCTTTGTGTTTAATCTGTTACAGAAAACAAACTGTAATATCATTAAATAAAATTAAGGCAATTGCATATCTATTCAGGTTTGGCCATTCTCTTACCATTGCATCTTATCTGCTACGCACATGGGGATAAAATAATATCTCCTGCTTTAAAAGAAAAATTTCCAAAGTGCTGAAACAATTTTACACAATTCATGGTGAATGTAAAAATAACCTACAATAGGGTCTTATGCCAAATTAGGCAGCACTTTAGAGAAGCAGGGAATAAAGGCTCCAAGTGAGAGGGAGCTAGGAAGAGAGCATTCTCCTCCTTGTCAGAATAATTGGTTCATTAAATGGAAGGAGAGAAGGGGAAGAGATAAAATGGGAGGAGAGTTCCCACTATTAAATATGTATTGCACAATGTCTCTCTCAACTTGCTTT